>NW_023425352.1:52602598-53305098 GCF_014108415.1 Molossus molossus
ATGCTCGGTCTCCGAGGGCTGGGTAGAGGGCTCAGCCCGTAATCCCGACGTGGCTTTGAAATGGGCTCCCTCGCTCGAGTGCGGTCTCTGGCGTTTCGGTGACACTAAGGAACTGTTCGTTTTGTTCACTGTGATAATGGCGTGTTTGAAGCGTTTCAGAAGTCCTTATAAGAGATGTCGACAGTACTTAAGAATGAACTGGAATTGGCTCTAATGACTCCATAAAAAAGTTGGGGGGGGCGAGTTTAAAAGAAAAAGACTGGCAACATGTTGATGATTGTTGAATCTGGGTACCTGGGGCTTCACTGTACTCTAGTCTCCACATTAG
This sequence comes from Molossus molossus, assembly GCF_014108415.1. NCBI lineage: Eukaryota > Metazoa > Chordata > Mammalia > Chiroptera > Molossidae > Molossus > Molossus molossus. The sequence goes on from NW_023425352.1 coordinate 52,602,927, forward strand.
TGCATGTACGAAACCTTCCATAGTAAACATCAGCTCAAGTGTGGTGCCCAAAGTGGCCAGGGTTCCCCACCTCGCCTGGGATTCGCATCCGACTGTGTCTCGTTGAGCACCCCGACTGGAGGTCCACCTACCTGGTGCTCGGGCTCTAACGTGCTGTGTGATGTTGGCCAAGTTACTCCCCATCCCTGACCCTCAGTTTTCCAGGGAAAGAAGAAGCTTGAGCCTGATGGGCCCTAAGTATCCTTCCATTTTCCATCTCTGACACTGGACATATCTAACTTGCCTGTTCAGAGACCCCACTGAAGGTTAACTGTGGGAGCAGTTACCACTGTGGGTTTCTCGCACCACCCTTGAGAGAGCCTTTCAAAAAGGGTTCTGTGCCAAATATGTTGGAGAGACACTGCATCGCACTCTCCTTGTCCTTGTGCTAGTCTCAATACACATTAGCTTATTAAAGGCTCTGACAAGTCCTGCAGTTAAGAGAGCTGGTCAGTGTTTCCCCAATTTATTTGACCATAGAACTTGGCCTTTCCCATACCCCATGCATCAGAGTTCTGGGGATACCCTCTGGGAAACCCTGACCTTTCTGTTTTCAGTTTGGGGGCTCCTGCCCCAGAGGACACATTTGCCATCTTTTCTCATGAACATGGTGATTCTGACTCATTTCCAGTAGAACACAAGATTGTTATGTTTTCCACATTGTCCAGTGGGTTTTGTACTTAACTAAATCCGTCGTTTTTCCCTCAGTCATTCCCTGACCAGTGCCATCTGCTTTGATGTTGCAATCTCAATCAGACCAGATGCCAGAAAACCCCCAACAGCTGGCAGCTGGGCTTGGTGCGATCTGGAACCTTCCTGGTGGGGCCTTCAAGAAGCAGTGGGGAAAGAACACAGGCTTTGGCATCGAAGGCTGTGGCTCAGGTCTCAGCCCAGCCGCGTTCCGGCCCTGTAACAGGACACACTCTTTTGCCTTAGCTTAGTTACCTCACCAGTGAGGTTATTGTAAGGATTAAGGAGCATAGTATGTGTCAAGTGCTGAGTTTCCCTTCTTCTCCAAAAGAATTTATGGTAACTAATGTATATTGAGCACCTACCATGTGCTGAACTAAAAAGGTACATTACCTGCTTGCATCTTCACGTCAGCTCTGAGATGAGTATTATCCCTCCCCTTTTACAGCTGAGGAAATGAGAGCCCAGAGAGGGTAGGTAACTTGCCCACAGTCACACAGCTTATAGGAGTGATGCTGAGATCTTAGCCCTGGCTCCAGCCACTGCAACATCTGCCTCTTTCGAAAAGATCGGATCCAGGTGCAGACGTGTTGATGGGCCGAACCTCAGGAACCTCACCGACCTGGTCAATGTTTCTTGGTCCTGGGGTGTGACCTGGACGGCATGATGTCAGGCCCTGTGCATCCTTGGCTTAGTGCTTGTAGACAATCGTGGACCCTAAACTGAGAGACCATGGGGACTTCCAGGTACCCTGAAGCCTCAAGCCACCAATTCCGTCCCTCAGGGCCCCTACAGGGGATGCTGAGTGTGTTGAACTCCAGCCTCCCTCCCCCAACTGCTTCAGCCAGGGCAGCTAGCTCTGATTTGGGCTGTTTTATATACTGGGGTTTTGTGCAAAATTTCACCTGATAAGAGGATTTTCTACTAAAACAAAGACATTTGAAAAACCGCTGCCATAGACAAGCCCTGTCTTTTTTAAGCAGGGAAGGACCTAGAGAGGCTAAGTAACGTGCCCAGTTGTCTGCCTGCTCCCCGGGAGACCTCAGTCCTCTTCCGGAGCGGGGCCTAGCTGAGGGTGGCTTGGCAGCCCTCAGGGAGCCCTTCAAGGTCAGTCATCTGGGCCGGTTCTGCTCGCTGGTGGCCAGTTTCCATGAAGATAACTGTGTCTGAGGCTGGCGCCCTGAACCTCGTCCGACCACATCTATTTCTGGGCTGCGGAGCCCTGACGGAGCACAATTTGATTCATAAATTACGCAGCTCAAGGTGTGTGTGATGGGCTCTCCTTCACAGCTTTGAAAGTCATTCACTCCGCACCTTGCGGCACGTGGGGCCGGAGGCGGTGGGCAGCGCAGGCCCCGGGGCTCGGCGGTGCAGGAGGGAACGGGGCAGGACCAGGGGAACCAGGAGCACTGCTTTGAGCCAGTTCTGTGCTCACTGTCTTGTGAGTCCTTCCAACAACCCGGAGGCAGCCCTGTTGTTATCCTCTCGGTTTGGCAGATGAGGACACTGAAGTGCGGAGAGGTGACACCACTTGCCTACACTCACGTGGCTGCAAGTAGTGAAGGGCTCTCCGGTGCCAAAGTTCTCCCACGTGGTCGTGATGATGGCAAGACAAGGGGCTGGAAAAGTGGCGTTTATGGGGACAGTTGGACTCTGGGAGATAGGTTTGGAAGGGAAGGGTCAAGGGGCAACAACCCCCTCTTCCCGCCATTTTCAGTTTGCAGCCACAGCTGGCACCTGCCAACCGTGCCCCGCTCCGCCGTGTCTGTCCTGTCTGCACTGTCCAGAGCCAGGCCCTGCTTCGTGCCTCAGGCCTCCGTCACCTGGCTCACCATCCTTGATGCATATCTGACATGGCTCAGCACTTTACAGTTTGTAAAGCGTCTTCAGATCCCTTATTTCTCCAAAGAGCCCTGTGAACAAGACAGGTATTTTCATCCACAGTAAAGAAACCGAGGCTCAGGGAGGCCCACAAGCTCACAAGTGTGAATCCAGTCTCTTCACTTCTTGATGGGTGCTGATGAGTTCTTCAGTAGTCTTCACACATGTCCTTTGTCCTTCCCCTGGGAGTGACCAGTCTTCCCCCACAGCTGGTGGGCTCCCTGGGGGCATTACTCATGCATCCCCCACCTGTGCCCAGTACCAAGAGGTCCAGTTTGTGGTAGATGGTCACTGGTGCCCCCGCTCCTCAAGAAGCCCTTCCCTCAGGCCGTCTTGACCATGTCCCACTGCTGGACCAGCAGAGGTGCTGGAGGAGGGGGTGACGCCCCGCCAGGATGACAGGCAGAGCACACCCCTACTTTGCGCCTCCTTCTCCTTGGGCGTCTGATCACTGTCCTCTTTGTTTTCTTAAATGCGCCCCCTCCTCCTTCCCCCCAACTCTCCTTCCAGGACAAGGCCTTTCAGATCATCAAATATCAAACGCTTCTTATTCGAGGATTGAGATGGCTTTATTGGGGCCCATAAATCTCCCAGAGCCCTGACGCTCTCTTAAGTGCCAAGCCTCGGCTGAGTTATGGGGCCGAGCCAGCAGCGGCAGAGCAGGTGGCCCTCTGGGGATCATGGCGCACCCAGGCTCCCACCCTTGGCCCAAGGAGGTGCCCCAGTTGAGGATGCGCATGGGTGTTCTGAGCCCACCCGCCCCGGGCTCTGGAGGTAACCAGGCTCCAGGCAGGTGAGCAGGTGGGTCCCTGAGGGATCCACAGGCCTCTGCTTGTCTTCGCCTCACCTTGCTCATCTCCTGGCCAGTCTCCAGCCCCCAGGGCCTAGGGAGCAGCAGCCCCACACGGGAGAGGCCGTGGCAGCCAGGAGGGACATTCGAGACCCGAAAGACCCAGGTTGTAATCCCATCATGGTCACTAAATAACCACGTGTCCTTGGATGTGCCATTTCCCTGACTGAGCCTCAGTTTCCTCATCTGATCAGTGGAGTACCATGCTGGCCTCGCAGGGGATTCAGTGAGCTCCTGCAGCTCCCCGTCTCTCGGGAGCAGCCTGGCGTGTAGACTAAGCTTGCAGGCTCTGGAGTCCTGGTTCCGTCACCTAGCAGCAGTGTGACTTCGGGCAAGTCACTTAATCTCGCTGTGCCTCTGTTTTCTCACATGTGCAACGAGAATAACAGTAATAATGGGAACACTAAAGATGCTGGTGAGGATGCTCTGCACGCGGCGTTGCGTGGAGAGTGACGGACTGATGCGTGTTTGGAGCCTGGCCGACACACAGTGGGCCCATAGTCCCACCACCGTCACCCAACCCGTGACCTCACCACCAGCAGGCCTTCCTGCCTCCAGCGACCCCCCACTGCTGTCGGACACAAATCCCAGCTGCTCACCTGCCATGCAAGGCTCCACCTCCTGGCATCCGTCACCCTGACACCACTGCACGTGACCCCTGCTCCTTCTCATGGCCCTGCGCCTGTGAAGCCATTGTCCCCTCCATCCTTCGTTCATACGAGTCCTGACAGGACTGGCCTCTCCCTCTCCGTGCTTACCCACCCCGGGCCCCCCCAGGCTCGGCTGAGGAGCCCCTCTGGCACCAGCGGCTGCACCCCGGCCCGGGAGCGCCCTCGGCAGGGCTGGGCACCATTCCTGCACGGGTCCTCTCCTCGCCTGCACCGGGTGCCACTGGGCGCAGAAAGCTCACCTTACCCTGCTCGGCCTCCCCGGGGCCTTGAAACTCCTCTCCAAGCAAACTCTTTTCTTTATGCTGGGTGATATAACAGTGACCAAGGCAGGCGAGGTCCCTGTCCTCGGGGAAATTAAGTTCAACAAACTGTCATTAGTGATGGTGATAACCCAGGTAGAGGAAGAATTACTCATGAAAGTGAATCCATTTCCCAGCCGGTCTGCATCTCACTCCGACTTAGAAAACACAGGCACGTATCACCAAACCTTGGGAATTATTTTGTGGTAAAATTTGCACAACATAAAATTTACCATTTAAAGTGTACACTTCAGTGGCATTAGGTAATTTCACAGTGTTGTACAACTGTCACCACCATCTAGTTCTAGAGCTTTGGGGATTACTCTTTAAAGGAACTTGTATTAAGCTTTTTTTTTTTTTTTTTTCCAAAGACGTAATCAATTAAGTCAAAAGGGAAAAGTTGAAATGATTCTAGATCAGTGGTTCCCAACCAGGGGTGATTTTGTTGCAGGGGCATTCGGCAGTGTCTGGAGACCTTGGGTTGTCACAGCTGGATAAAGGGGTGTTGTTTCTGGTGTCTGGCTAGAGGTTGGGGATGCTGCTCAACACCCTACCGAGCGCAGCACAGATCCCCACACAGACCTCCCCGCCCAGAGTCAGCGGTGCGGAGGGGAACCCGGTCTAGCATCAGCCCTGGGAGAGGCTAACGTGGTGCTGGCCTTTCATCCCCAGTTCTCTGCTTACACACGGCGGACAGATGTGGGCTTACAGTGTGAGCCTGCGAAACAGAGTTTATTCTGGTATTATGATTGATTGATTATCATTTTCCAAACGAACAACTGTAAACCTACTTTTGTCCACCCCTGTGTTTTTAAACAACAAAAAATGTGTCTTACAGAACTCTGGTATTTTGTGACCCCTTTAAAAAAAAAAATCCTAAGCATCTGTCTTTTCAAGTCACAGACTTCTCTTCTACAGCATTATTTCTAGTGGCTGACCAAATTTCATATTCTAACCTCTTTAATCCCCTGTTGTTGGACATTTAGCTTATTCCCAGTTTTCCTTATTAAACGGTACCACGGTGAGCGTCCTGGTAGCTACCTTTGTGGGCACATCCATGACGATTCTCTTTGGAGAAATCCCCCCAGTTACAGAGTAAAGGTTTTTCAGGATTTGGGGGGATTCTGACCCGAGCCATAGTGCCTGGCGGTGCCTTGCGGATCCTCATGGCAGTGTCCTCAGAGGACCAGGGCCCGCCTGTCGGGCTCCCCCGCAGGGAGCCGGCTCTGCTGCGAGAGAGGCATGGCTTGACCCTTAGCCACCCCAACATAATAGGCTTTACTATCCTTGGCTACTCAGGTTAATGTTTCATAAATTGGAGCCTGTTATTAGCAAATTAATCAGAGTCCAGTTTGTGGTCTTATTAGGAGAGGTAATCATTTGTTGGTTTAAGTGAGCTTGATGAAAATCGTCGTTCTGTGAAACGTCTGCAAGACAAGCGACTGCAATTTCCACCTACAGAGGGACTCGAAGGTTGTCTTTCCCTGGCTGGACAGTAATAACTGTAATTAGCTGAGCCCGCTCGGCTCAAGCAAACATATTGCCACCGTGCTCAGGAGGGCCTGTTAGCCCGACTGGAATTGCTCGCTGGCTGAGCCCTCCTCGTGGCCCTGGTGCTCTGTGACATCATAAATCCCCCACACCATTCTGCCTAGAATGGCCCCCGGACATCCCTGCTTCCGTCCATTCATTCATTCAAAACCCATTTGTTGAGCGCTTCCCTGGGGGAACCCGCCCCGCCCCCCTGGGCTTCCAGTCCAGTGTGGGAGACCACAGTAAGCAAACATGGACCGACCGCCCGAACAGAGGTTCAGAAACCAAAGGGCTCTGACGGAAAGGAAACAGAACAACGGAGTAGAGAGGAACGGGTGACAGTGGACAGTGGAGTGGCTGGGGAGGGCTCCTCTGTGCGGATGACATTTGAGCTGAGACCTGAAGACAGACGAGGCCCCCAGCACCGACCTGCAGGGAGAAGCCTCCAGGTGGTTCAGGAGAAGCTCTGGGAGAGGGTGGGCCTGATCCCCCACCTCGAGGGTCCAACAGCGGGAAGACAAGCTCCTGGCCTGCGCCCCCCCTCCCCACGCCGCAAGCGGAGGTAACCCACACCGCTGGTTGCCATATGTTGATCACAACGCCACTGAATGCAGCTCAGCCCAGGTGCCACCCAAGATGCCGGCCCCCTTTGTCAGCAGGCAGCTAAGGGACAATTTTTAATTCATAAGACATCTTCTAAAGCCCGTATCTCAGACGGACTCCCGATTTCCATTAGACAGCGATACGATTATAGGGTTGCGCTGGACGGTTGGGCCCGAGCCTGTGCTCATGGCTGTTGCACGGCTCCCCCTGGCTGTGGGGAGAGGAAATCCGGGGCCGCTGGTAGGACGAGAACCCTTTAGCGTGGTGAGAGCTGAGCTGGTCCTTGCTCCCCCTCTCACTGCCCGGATGACCTAGTGCCCATTATTCTCTGTGCCTTAGTTTCCCCATCTGGAAAATGGGGATAATAGGACCCATCTCCTAGGAGTTCTGTGAAAATTGGAAAAGATACACAACACGTGTTGGCTCTTGTGGGAGAGCCCCTCACGACTCATTCTGGGTGAGAGGGACCACAGTTGGGACTAACCTGTCTGGTTCTGCTATTCAGAAAGCAGTCATACAGGGAAAGGAACGGGGACCAAAACGTGCGCCGTCGGGCGCCACAGTGGGTGCGCTGCCAACATGGTCACTCCTGGCGCTCACACCTGGTGCTCACGGTGTGGGAGCCGCGATCCACGCTCGACAGAGGAGGGATGAGCTCAGAGGACCCAGAGATCGCGGGGCTGTGGCAGCTCGGAAGTGGCAGGGCTGATGTTGGCCCCTGCGTCTTCTCAGTGCGCGAGTTTGCGCGCGGGCGGTGTCTTCGCTTGGTGTCGCTGTGCCAAGTAGACTCCAGACAGAGATCATGACTGAAAGAGAGACCACCGGAGGGAGGGGTACAAATCGCAGTTCTGTGCACCTCCCTGTGGGGGAGGGTCCCTCACTCTGGGCCTGGGGAGGGCCAGGTGAGGGACCAGGTCCCACAGGTCACCTGGTCCATCCTCCTGCCTCCTCCATTCAGGGCCTTGGTTTTGAGTGGGTGGAGACTTGGGCCCGTTAGTCCAACTAGACCAGGAGCTCTTTGTGAGCACTGCTTTCTTCCTGTGTCCCCCCATGGCCCCAGCACAGTCCAGACCCAGAGGATGCCCCGCCGCGTGTGTGCTCATTGACCCCTCGGAATGTGTGGGAGGGAAGCAAAGCTTCAGGCCACCCAACACACCCGTCATGAGATTGCTGTGGGCCACAGGGGAGAGAAGCATGAGACCTAGCCCTTCTCCTCGAGGCCACGCTGGATCGCTGGGCATGAGGACCGGGAGCCCCCGGGCACAGGGCGGTTCTGAGGGGGCCGGCCCAGTGCTGGGCTCGGAGCTGGCAGTTTCCAGAATGGGCCTCCTGAGGCTGGCGACATTGCAGGTAGATCTGAAGAACAGGAAGGGCTGAGGTGGGAGCCCGTGGTTTTTCTTTAACTCTGAGGGCAGAGAGAGCGGCTGCTGTTAGCCCAGCGGAGCAGACAAAGCAATTGAAAGCCATCAGCCTGTGTTCCCACACGCACCATCAGCCACTCTCCAAACTGCTTTTCGCCGAGACCCAGCTCTGCTGTGGGTCAAGATGCTGCCGGCGAGATAACAAGGGGACAAGATGTAGAACTGATAAGATTTGGCAGGGGCCGGGAGGGTGGGAGTCTGGGGAAGGGGAGAGCCTGCCAGCCTCAAGGAACGAGGAGGTAGGAGGGTGAGCCCCCCGTGGTCCAAAGAGAGAGCTGCCTCCCTGCTCCCCCCGTCTAACCATCTACCCACCTGCGCACACACCCCCCATCCAGGTTTCCTCTCCCACTTGCTCCCCTCTGCCTTTGACCATCAGTCTGTATGGCCCTTTGCAACTCTGCTGCGCCCTCTGGCTGCCACTCTGCCTCTCCTTGTTTCTGCACCAGACTCGGCAGCCGCACCTGCACCACTGTGCCCACTCCATTCCCCACTGGCCCTCCTGTCTCCCAGTCTGACCTAGCTACTGCATTTTCGTAAATAGGGGAAAGGAGTCTGCGGCTCCCCTTGGCCACCTTGCATGCTTTTGCAGACTTGATTCACAAATCTTTCCCGCAAATCTGAAGAGGCTCAATGCCTAAAGCTTCTAGAGGAGGTGGCTGCCCCAAGACAACCAGCAGGGCCAGTAATAACCTCCTTCTCTTGTGTGACTGCCTTACGTCACCAATTCCAGAAGTCTCGGGGCACTCAAGCTGCAACCCCATTTCACACCAGAGCCCCTCCCCTACCAGGTGTATCCTAGGACAGCACCTGTCTATTCAAGGGAAGCAGCTGCCCTTCTGCTCAGCAGTAGGGGGCTGAACAGGTGAAAGGCGTCCCTGGTGAGCCTCCCCCAACCCCCCAGTCCCCCTGGGACTTGGATAAAGAATGTCGAGAGATCAGAGGGCTGACATGGTGGTATCAGCTTCTAGGGTAACAGAGAAACTTGTGTGCGTGGCTGCCAAGCTCAGGGCCCCCCGGGGAACAGAGACTGGTAAGAGCGGGGATAAGGAAAAGGAGGGAGGAGGTGGTGACCACCCTGTAGGTTGAGTGATGCAGGAAGCAGGTCAGAGCCCTGTGTGTGATGCCCTATAGGCCTGAAGGTTTTGTACTTGGCCTTGGCCTCAGGGCTGCCAACTTATACACATGGACCCTTGGTGGTGAGGCTGTCCTGGTAAGATAGGTTTGACTCAGTGTTTCCACTGAGCAGACAGCTCTAGGCACAGGCTTTTTTGGGGGTGGGGGGATAGAAGGGTGGGGAGGAGGTGGCCACAGTGTTGAGAGCTTCCTATGTACCAGGCCCTGTATTAGCTCATTTAATCCTCACAGCAACATAATAACTATTAGTAACTGTTATTACTCCCATTTTACAGACCAGGAAACTGAGGCCCAGATGTATTAGGTAATGAGCAAGGCCACCCAGCTAGCAAGCAGCAGAGCCGTGACCCATTCAGTCTGCCTCCAGAGGGCGAGTCCTCACCACCTTTCTCCTCCACTCTGTTGCTCTTCTTCAGGGGCCTCGGCGTGGCAAGTGCTCACACGTGCAATAGTGTGATTATATCACGAACGTTGATCTTGACTGTGAGGCTGAAGGCATGAATCTTTCCTGCTTTTTCCTACTGATTGTCCAGCACCCTGCACACAGTATGTGCTCAGTATGAACTCAAATGAAGGAGTGAGCTAATCAGTCCGTCTTTGAATGAGACCTGCCCTTGGCCCTCCCTGTTTGGGAGCAGGGCTCACCTCCTGGCCCTGCCCCAGCCAGCATCCCAGTGATGCTGATATTGCCATGGTGACAATAGGAACATCAGAGCCTGTGCCTCCCTCAGGTGGCCTTGTCAGCTCCCTGGGTGTAACCCTTTCTGGCTGTTGGTCCTGGGAGTGATTCGTATTTGGTAGGAGGTCGGGAGGTGAGCTCCACACAGATGTGTGGAAAAAAGTGTGTGTGTGTATGTGTGTGTACACGCATGTGTGTGTGTTGGGGGAGGGTCCTCAAGTTTGAATGTGTACCCACTGGGGGGTATTTGCCTGCAGGTTATTGGAGAAGGTGCCTAGATCAGAGGAGGGGGTGTTTATGTCCTGGGACAGACTCTGGCTTTGGGATGGGCGGTGTGGCCATCTGGAGGTGAAGGTGTTGGGTGGGGAGTCCCGTTGAAAGTGCCAGGATAAGCACCCCTAGTTTCCAAACCGAGAGCCAAGCACATTGTTCAGCAAGGGCCTTCTGGTTTGTGAATGATTTATAGGGAAAATCTTGCAAAGATAAAAATTGAATCACATTCAGTTAAACATTTGATAGGTTCCTTTATTGGGAAGAATGAATTTATATGAAAATCTGGAAAGATGGGATGCTGGGGGTGGGGTGTCTCTGCCTGTGTGTGGTGGGGGAAGGGCTGGGCAGCAGGAGGGCTGGACGCAGCCATTCTTCAGGAACATGCTTGCTACCGGGGGCCCAGCACCGGCCGGGGAGCTTGAGGAACAGTTGCAAAAGGCCCCCATCTTCAGGGGGCTTTTAGGCTGGGTTGGAAGATCCCATGCACACAGGAAGCCACAGAAGAGCAAACAGCAGTGGCCTCTGTCTGGGGATGGAGGGTTCCGCAGGAGAGGTAGGGCTGCTTCCAGGGGGCTGGCCCTGGGAGGAGGAGGGCAGGCAAGGCCACGTGTCCCAGGAAGGTGGACACTGAAAGACACGGAGACAGAAATGAACATGGTAACGGGGAAGCCGAGGAAGCACGGTGAGGGCACGGGTGCCTGTGGGGATCATAAAATGAAGTTGGAGGGGGACAGGGGTGGGATTCAGAGACCTCTATCTGAGCCAGTGTCGTCAGTGTATCATTTTTGCTAGTACTTCAAATACATATTTTAATTTTTAATAGGTATTTAAATACTTATTCTTAAAATGAATGTTTTAACTTATATTTATCATAAAAGGAAACTTTTCATCATTGCCATAAATAGAAAATTACAATAGAATAGAAAGGATGGAATGGAATGGAACCATAAAAATAAGCCAAGGAAACAAAACAAGGCTACTGCCTGAGTCCATTGGGGCTCCTCTGACGAAGTAACAGACTGGGTGGCTTGTGAGCATCAGACTTTATTTCTCACAGTCTGGGCTGGGAGGGCTCAGGTCATCTCCGCGTGGAGCTGTGTGGGTTCTTTTCTAAGAGACCAATCCTGTTCGTGAAGGCGTCACCCTCATGACCTCATCACCTCTACCACCTTCGCTGGAGTTCACCTTATGGGTGCTGGGGGGACTGCAACATTCAGACCATCGAGATTGCTGAGCCCTAGCTGGCCACAGCTCCCTTTGGTGGCTCTGAGCCCAAAGGCCACTCTCTTTGTTAAACAGGAAAACCAGCGAGTGTCAGAGAGGCGTTACCCACATGTTAGCACCAAACCAAGACTTTGTCCAGGACTCAGAGACTGAATGGGCACAGTGCTCCCATTCTGTGATTCAGGCGTCTCCTGCCTGGGCCATGCACTCGTGTGCACTCCTGTGTCCTCCCGAGCACTCCTGTGTACTCCCCTACACTCGCATTTATTCTTGCGTACTCCCTGCACTTCCGTGCACTCCATGCACTTCCTGCACTCCCGTGTACTCCCTGCACTCCTGTGCACTCCATGCACTCCCGTGTACTCCTGTGCACTCCCTGCACTTCCGTGCACTCCTGTGCACTCTTGTGTACTCCCTGCACTCCTGTGCACTCCCTGCACTCCCGTGTACTCCCATGCACTCTTGTGTACTCCCTGCACTCCTGTGCACTCCCTGCACTCCCGTGTACTCCCATGCACTCTTGTGTACTCCCTGCACTCCTGTGCACTCCCTGCACTCCCGTGTACTCCTGTGCACTCCCTGCACTTCCGTGCACTCCTGTGCACTCTTGTGTACTCCCTGCACTCCTGTGCACTCCATGCACTCCCTGCACTCCCGTGTACTCCCATGCACTCTTGTGCACTCTTGTGTACTCCCTGCACTCCTGTGCATTCTCGTGTACTCCAGAGCTCTTTCCGTTCCTCCTCAAGCCAGCCTCCATTTTAAGTGACTGACTTGTCCTTAACATCCCAATAGGAGCCGTGGTCCCAGCCCCAGGTCCATCTGCCCTGGACCCCAGTCACACCCAGAATGCTTCTCTCCCTCGCAGGGAATACCAACAGCATCTTTGCCCTGGACTACATCAGCGGAGCGCTGACCCTGAATGGCCTGCTAGACCGGGAGAACCCCCTGTACAGCCATGGCTTCCTCCTGACTGTGAAGGTGAGAGCTGGGCACCCCCATCCAGGTAGAGGGCAGGCCCCTCCGCGGTGCCAGCCTCCAGCAGTGTCCCAGGTGGAAGCTCCCAGGGCACTTTGCTTCCGCCCTCTCACCCTGTGCTGATTCCTGGGGCTCGTGCCAATGCATAGCAGCCCGAGGCCATGTCAGGGGCCTTGCTGGGCACATAGTAGGTGCTCATCTCGTGGTTCTTACTGTTACCCATCATTCCAGGTTCTGTGCTGTAGCCACCTCAGATTCTTAAGTTTACCCTATTTCCAGGTTTTTGTCTGATTTCTCATTCTTACAGGTCCCTGGGTCTGTTACCTGCTAGGAAACAGCAGTGCAGCAGGGAGGGGTAGCAGCTGCAGGGGTCCCCAGCCCCGAAGGTGCAGTGGAGCCACAGCCCCACCCCGCCCCCTCCAGCCGCTGTAGCCACCTGCCACTCATGGCCCGTTTTCATTAAAATCAATGACTTGCTGAGCCATTCCCTGGGAAACCCATTTAGGGCATGGGTCCTGCCTAGGCCACAGGGTTCCTCCCCGGCCCCAGCCATCAATTGAGGGGAGAGGGTGGTGCAAAACCTGAGGAGAGGGGCTCTGCGAAGGAGGCCCTGCCACTGGTTTGGGGAGGACGTTGCAGCCCAGCCTGGCTCCTAACTGCTCTCCTTGACCTTGAAAGGGCCTGGGGCAGTGGCGGGTTGAACAGCCCCCCTCACCCACTAGCTCCTTCCTCTGCACTAATGTGCATGTGCCAGCTGCTGACACGCCTTCCACACCCAGCACACGCCCCTGGCCCTCATCTGCCTTCCTTAGATCAGTAGCTGCAGTGGGAGAGAGCTGCTTCCCAGTCCCCTTGCAGCCACCAGCTCACTGTGGGCCCTGAGCTCAGCTGTCCACCTTTATATAAAGTGTTAGAGTGGGTTCCCAAACTCAGTTGTGAATTCAAGTCCCCTGGGAGCTCGTGAAACACACCTAGTCCTGGGCCTCTTGCCTAGAGATTCAGGTCCAGAGACTGGGCACCCAGGTATCTGAGTCCGTCTGTTCCTGAGTCCGCTGCAGACCCTCACAGTGACTAGCACAGTGTTCAGCCCATAGCAGATGCTGAATTAAGTCTTGATTACCTGCTAGCCCTAAAATTCTTGGCCTCAGTTTCATCATCTGCCAAATTGTTTAAAGACTCTCCCTTTGTCCCTTGATGAGCCCCCAAATCTGTCATCCTCCCTACCCCACCTCATCCCCTTGGTTCTAGAATCCTACTGCCTGAGTTTGACACCTACTCTGGCTGTGTGTCCTTGTACAAGTTACTTAACCTCTCTGAGCCTCAGTTTTCTCACTGGTAAATGGGCCTCAGTAAAACGGGAATGCTAATGATAGACTCCTCCTCCCGGGGCTGTGGTGAGGAGGGGATGGGATAACTCACATAAAGCGCTGTGTCTATGCTGAGAAAGCCCTGGTGAATGATAGCTGTTCCTGTGATCATGGCTGCCTTCATCCTCAAGTGTTCGTTCTCTATCTGCAGGGCACAGAGCTGAATGATGACCGCACCCCATCTGACGCCACAGTCACCACAACCTTCAACATCCTGGTTATTGACATCAATGACAATGCCCCAGAGTTCAACAGCTCTGAGTACAGCGTGGCTATCACTGAGCTGGCACAGGTCGGCTTTGCCCTCCCCCTCTTCATCCAGGTGGTGGACAAGGACGAGGTGAGTCCCTGGAACATATGGCCCATCTAGACCCTCCACCCTGCCTGGGCTGTGCAACCTGGGAAAATCACCAGATAGCTCTGGGCTTCCATGTCCCCATCTATAAAACAGAAACAAACGGCTACGCCCCTCCCCTGCTGCATTCTGAGAAGAAATAGGGCTGCAAAAATCAGTACTCTAACTTTAGGGCCACCCCCCACCCCCTGCAAAACATGTTTGAGTATATGCCTCCAATATGTACTTATTTATTTAGAAGCTATAGACACGATTTTTCTAGTAATCTAGTATGTGTACTATAAAACATATACCAAAAAATAGAAATTTTAAAAGGTAGAGGCTCTTGTAAAATGATGACCTTGGAAGAAAGTCTTATTCCTGCTTGCAGCATCATAATGACCCCTCCTTTTCCACGTGAGGGGTGTGAGTGCTTTCAAGGGGAATCCCAGGCCACAAGGAGACTCCAGAGAGGCCTGGGATGCCTGCACCCCTCGCCCAGGGCCTGCCTGGCTGAGGCCAGTCTTCAAAAGAAGGGACATGGGCCTCAAGTGAGGGAGAGGTCAAGGGGGACAGGAGGGAAGAGGCTCCAGGGCTGGGCTGCAGCCCCCATGAGCCCCGGCAGGCCCTGTTCATCGGCCATGGGCCACGCCTGCGTGAGACCCTCTCAGCTGCCTCCTCCCCCAACCCCTCCTGGTGCCCCATCTTCCCTGCCTGTCACAGCCACGGGCGTCAACAGGACTTCTGTTTGCTACCTCTGCTGCCGGCCCACTCCGCTCAGGGATTCCATGAGGTTTCCAGCCTCCTCTGCCATCGCTCACTCCGGGCCCCGCGCTGGCCTGGTTCCAGGCCCACTTTCTCCTTGCTCCTCCTGCCCTTCTCCACCCACTGCCCTGCACACCACCCACGTGCCCACCCAGAAGCCCCTCCTCCCACTCCTCTCTGTCTCCTGCCAGCTTCTCTCAGCTGGGCATGGTCCCTGCAAGGACTCAGGGCCACAAGGGCAGGCCAGTCCCTGTGTGCAAGTATGTGTACATGTGTGTGCATGCACATGCCTCCATCTCCTGCTAAGCCATTTCAGACCTCTGTCTGAGATGACTAACGTATGTACTAAGCACCCCCTGGTTACAAGGATCTGTAGTTGGCCCTTTGCGGGAGTCCGGGAAGTATAACCCATGGTCCCTGTCCCAAGGACCCAAGTGTGTTTATACAAAGGTAGTGTGGACTTTTAAAACATATACAAGTCCAGGCTGTTGTGGCTCTGTTGGTTGGAGCATCATCCCATGCACTGAAGGTTGTGGGTTCAGTTCCTGGTCAGGGCACATAGCTAGGTTGTAGGTTCGATCCCCAGTCCGGGCACGTACAGAAGGCAACTGATCAATGTTTCCTCTTTCTCTCTGCCCCTCTCTGTCTTCCTCTCTCTCTAAAATCAATAAGAACATGTCCTCAGGTAAGGATTAAAAAGTAAAATAAAACATACAAAAATGTAGACAGTTTAGAAGGTGGAGATAAACAGGTATGACAGCAGCCAGGAGAACGGAGGCACTGGTACCCGAGTGTGGGCCCAGGGTGCGGTGATGCCTGCAGTGAGCGCCGCAGAGCGGCTGAGGACGGGGACGTAGGGGCTGGGAGTCAGGACGGGTTCCCTGGCAAGAGGTGGACTAGGCTGTGCCTTGGGGTGTAAATCAGATCGTGAACAGGAGGGGCGGGCAGTGGCCCACAGAGAGGCCCAGAGGGAGAAACCTGCAGGTGGGTGGAGGGAAGGGGTGGTGATCCATGTGTCTGATGCAGGGTTTGCATAGCAGGTGGGTGGAGGGTCGGTGGGCTGCGTAGAAGGGCCTAGAATGCCGAGCCAAGGAATTTGGGTTCAGTTTTAGAGGGAGCCCAGCAGAGAGGCAGCTTGTGTGCTGGTTCACGGCCGAAGCTCTGGAATTGGACAGGGCCTGTGTTCAGGTCCCACCATGCCATGTGCTAGCTCTTTGACCTTGGGTGAGTCGTCCACACTTTCTAAGCCTCACTTCACTCATCTGTGTAAAAAAGACCTAAAAGGAAAGTGTGTCCGTTTCTGTTGCAGTAACAAATTAGCACTGAAACAAGTCTATTTCTCACTCAGACTGCTTGTCTGGCACGGCAGGCTGGGGGACACCCCCCCCCCATATTCACTCAGGTACACACTGCAGTTCCATTGGTCCCTGCAGCAGGGAGGAGGCAGCTGGAGGGTGAAGCACCAGCTCTTCTGTGCTCGCTCCAAAGAGGGCCGCTGGCCAGAGCTAGCTGCGTGCCCCACCTGGGGGCCAGAGGCTGTGGAGTGTGGGCCGGCGACGGTCTGTCTGCCACAGGGGATGCCAACAAGGATGTGAGGGGAGGAGAGCCCGTGGTTTGTGCACAGGACCGGTGCAGTACCTGCCCCACACATGTATTAACCAGAGGGGCCCAGCCACCATCCCTACCAGCAGGGCCTGAACCCCCAGGGCCCTGCTCACCATGACTGGCTGAGGGATTCCAAGGTCACCCTGACCCCTGGGTTTATCTCAGGCTCTTCGCTGGAAGCCTTGTCTGAAGCGTCTACAGGAATGCGAGGGGGTCTGGGTACAGCCCCCCTCTGGTGACCGCTCCCCCCAGGCACAGGCATCAGCACACCTGCTGTAGACAGGTGTCCACACTGCCAGGGACCATTCTGCTGTTTTCTCCAGGAAGCGGGTAATTGTCTCTGACCGTGGAGGACTCGCCTCCTCCCCACGGGGTTCCAGTTCTCCAGGGCACAGTGAGGTGCAGGAAGAGAACTACCCGTGAGGAGCAGCAGCCCCAAGGCCCAAACTGCTTCACCCTAAAGCTGTCTGGCGTGTGCTCCAGGCTCCCAGTGGAACTGCACCCTGAACACCCCAGCTGTGATCCTGGGCTGCTTCCTAAATCAGAGGGAGGGATAAATTGCTTTCTATATTGCCTGCTTTTTATCTTGGATGTCTCCTTTGCTCTCCAGAACTCCAGAGGGATTCAGATCTGGACAGGTAACTTCCCGAGAGCCAGTCTGGGGTGCTGAGGGTCAGGCCCCAGGTTCCCAGGCTGCAGTGTTCAGCCACATTGTCAACAGGAACAGAAAAAACAGAGGCCACAGCAAACTCAAAGAGAAATCAGGCCACTTTTGTAAAAGAATTTGGGTTTTGTTTTGTTTTGTTTTGTTTTTGTCATTCTGCCTGTTTCCTTTCTGGTGGGAGAATATGTCTATTGGGATTTGTGTCTGGGTTGAAGGTGACTCTGGATTTGCTAAGTGTGGCAGAAAAATGTGTTCATTGAGCAAACTTGGAGGAAGAAAGGGAGCATGAGGGGAGGTGAAATCCTTCTGTCACAGATTCTGTGGAACCCTGTGATTCTCCCTTGCGCTCCCCATGACTGATTTGGCATTATTAGTGTGATGATCTGATAGTGTCTGCCTCCTGATTAGACGGTGTAGCCCAGCGCCTCATACTCCGCCTGGCTCCTGGAGGCACCACAGAGATAT
The DNA here is from genome assembly GCF_014108415.1 of Molossus molossus. NCBI lineage: Eukaryota > Metazoa > Chordata > Mammalia > Chiroptera > Molossidae > Molossus > Molossus molossus. The sequence continues at coordinate 52,620,402 of NW_023425352.1, forward strand.
GTATTGGTGGACTTAACGCATGATTAAATGGTACCGTGGCCCAAACTGATAGTTGGTCAGTGCTCTTGTGCAGAAATCCAGATGTCCACTGTGAGGCAGTAGAGGGTGCTGAGGGAAAACAGAAAGGGAAGGAGGAAGCAGTTTAACCTCTCAGTCAGCACTTTGTAGCCCTCCTGATAAGAATGCTGATCTACTTCACAAGGACTAGATGATGCCGCCATCCTCTCCACATCTAAGGTTCCACTCAGCTTCTTGCTGAATCTCAGGCTCTGCCAGACCATTCAAGACAACAAAGGTGCTTGAAAGAAGCCCTTTCTATCTCCCAAGGACTCCATCCTCATTGTCAAGTCTCTGGGAGTAATTTCTTCTCATTTTCCCAGCTATAGAAAACTCACAGAAGCCAGAGAAGGAAGGGATGGGGTGAGCTGAAACCTACAACAACCCATTTGTACTGTGTGACAGTTGAGATGCAAATAAATGGTTGTAATGCAAATCACAAAAAAACATCTCGAGGCAAAGGCCCAGGAGTCAGCCTCGGTGTGGGAGCTCATCTCTGAGTTTCAAATTAAAGGCTGTGGCAGCTTCATCCTGGTGCCTGGCTGCTCCGTCTCCCATCTTCCTTGGAGCCCTGGGAAGCCGCGGGAAGCAAGCCCTTGTCGCTCTGATTCCATCATATCCTCACCCACCCCTGCCCGCAGCGCGTTCTTTGCATTTTCCCCACTTAGTTAACTTTTCCTCTCCTGCACCCCCACCTAGTCCTGTCGACAGCTGAGCTGGCCTCAGTCTGTCCTGGGTCCCATCTGCCCCAGTGGGGTTATGGGGATGGTTGGAATTTTCTGTTCAGTTCTCAAAACCTTCTTCTATGTAGAAACAAGGGGATTATCTGTGTTCTGCATCCTGCCTCTGAAGGGGTGGGGGAGGAAGGCAGGGGTGTGGGAGACCATTCACGCCTCTGGCTGCTTTTCCAATTCCAGCAACAGGGTTTGTTTTTAAATACCACTTTTGCATTATGCAGGACCCCTCCCGACTGACTCAGATAGCTGAAAATTGACGGTTCCTCTCACGCACCTGCCAGTCAGGAGAAATACCCCTGTGTACATCACATCCTCTCAGGAGTTGGGAGCATTTGATCCGCTTGATTTCTGCCACATTTCTTTTTTTTTTTTTTAATATTTTTTTTATCCTCACCCGAGGACATTTTTCCATTTTTTGTTCAGGTAGAGTGGGAGGGAGAGAGAGGAACAGAGAGAGAGAGAGAAACATCGATGTGAAAGGGACACATCGAGTGGCTGCCACCCGCACAACCGACCAGGGCCAGGGACAAACTGCAACCGAGGTACGTGCCCTTAGCGGGAACCGAACCCGGGTCTCTCAGGACTGCAGGCCGACGCTCTAACCGCTGAGCCAAACTGGCCAGGGCTCTGCCACATTTCTGACCCACAGCTTCTCAGAACATATTTGCTATTGTCCTGAAACACTTTTGCAGAGGAACAGGGTGAGAGTGGGGAGTAGGGTGCCAATATTCCCCCCCAGAGGCCTCTACTGCCTGGTTCTGGCTGCTTCTGGAAGTTGGAATAGTTTCCAAATGGCTTTCAGATCTCATTGATTTGCCCCGCCCCACCCCCCCTTCCCCGCCACCTTTCTGAGGGACTGTGTTGAAATTTGCCCGGGGGGGGGGGGGTATTATACACTCATTCGCTCAACACCTACCCTGTGTCTGACCCTGGGAAGAGGATGCTGAAGATGTGGTCCCCGGCCTCCACGAGTTTCGGTCGTTCTAGTGGGGAAGCCAGAGTGATGTTGAGAGGTCAATAGACAGGGTGCGTGGTGGGCTAGGGTGGGGGGCTGCTGGCACTCAGAGGTGCAGGGACACCTTCCAAGGAGGTGCAGTTAGAGCAGGGCTTACATGATGTGGGAGGCAGCCATGCCGAGCTGCTGCGGAGGGAGAGCATCCTTGCACGTGCCCCCTGCGAGGGCAGAGGTCCCCGAAAGTGGCCTCATGTGGCTGGCCAGGGGGGGCCAGAGAGCAGGAAGCGAGGCTGCTGTCACCAGCAGACCCAGTCCAGGCCTTGCCAGCCACAGGGAGGTGTTTCTCTGTCGCTCTGAGCCCCGTGGGAGCCAGTTGACATGTTCTGAGTCATCTTTCTTAAGAAGCCATCTGATTGCCGGGTTGAAATGGACGCCAGGGGCCCAGGGTGGAGGCCAGTGAAGGTATCAAGTGTCCCACAGGAAACTCCCACCTCCCCGACCACTTGGTCCGGCCAGCAGGTGCTTTCCAGCGTCTAGCCGTTTTCCTCTTAAGGTGTTTGCAAGACGTCAAGAACCCCAGTCCCTTTGCAATGAAACCTGCAAAGTCCAACAGGAACTGCCTTCAGAGCTCTTCCCAGAGGGGACTGAGTGCCTCCTGAGTCTGTGACAGAGGCTCTCCCAAGCTCACAGGGGCCCAGGACTTTGAATCTGACCACAGGTCCTGCTGCTAGACCACCCTGACGCCTGTGGGACAGACGGACAGACAGAAGCCAGGCCCCACCTCGCTCCGCTCCTCCGCCGCACGGGGACTCCAGGCCAGCCTCAGTGTCCACGCTGGGAAACCGTGCTGAGAGCGGCCGCTGCAGTGGCTGAAGACACGGGCTTTGAAGCCAGACTGCCCGGGTTCAGGTCCCGGCTCTGCCACTTTTGATCTGTGTGACCTTAGGGAACTTACTTGTCCTCTCTGATTTGGTTTTCTCATCTGCAAAATGGAGTCAGTAATGGTACCTGCCTCACAAAGTTTTTATGAGGATTAAATAAGTTAATATGTGTATTTAGAATAGTGCCTAGCCTATAAAAAGCACTCTACAACTTTTTTTTGTTAATTCTCACCCGAGGATATTTTTTCATTGATTATTTTGATAGAGTGGAAGGGAGGACAGGAGAGAAAGAGAGAGAAACATCAATGTGAGAGAGACACATTGATTGGCTGCCTCCCGCACGACCCTAACGAGGGCCGGGGATAGAACCTGCAACCCAGGTACACGCCCTTGACCGGAAATCGAACCCGAGACCCTTCGGTCTACAGACCAACGCTCTCACTGCTGAGCCAAACCAGCCAGGGCAGCACTTTTTTTTTTTTAATCCTCACTCGAGGACATTTTTGCATTTATCTTCAGATAGAGCGGGAGGAAGAGAGAGAAACATTGACGTGAGAGAGACACATCGAGTGGCTGCCATCCGCACAACCCAACCAGGGCGGGGGACAAATTGCAACCAAGGTACGTATCCTTAGTGGGAACCGAACCTGGGTCTCTCTGGACCGCAGGCCGACGCTCTAACAGCTGAGCCAAGCCAGCCAGGGCCAGGGCAGCACTTTTTAACATTTAACTATTTTTATTGTCCCCAGCCCTGAGAGCTATGTGCGTTATTGTGTCCTTTTCAGAGAGGAGGAAATCGAGGCTCAGAGAGGTTAGGGTTTTCCCCAAGGTCACACAGACAGTGGGTCTCAGAATTTGGCCTTGAACTCTCAATCCTGTGCTTCTTGTACATACTGTGGGGCTCCCCGTTGGCAGCCATGGCTCCCCATTCTCCTCAAAGGTTTTGACCCACAAACCTGGTGGGCCTCCACCCTCCCGCTTTGCTGGGGAAGGGGGGCAGGTAAGGCAGGAGGGAGCGCCTCCTCTACGAGGTGAACAGGGACACATCTGTCAGGAGCTAATTCCCATTTCAGGCAGGAGATGACACGATTCATTTGTTTGAGGGGCAAAGAAAAACAGAGAGAATTATCCACCTCCCCAAGGAGAAAACGCCACCAAATAAATAAATGAAAGAAAGCAAATGACACAGAAAAGCCATATTCCAGAATACTGGGTTTATTTGCAGGGGTGGGGAAGCGTGCGCAGGTCAGTGCGAGGGGGCCGTGCTCGTTCTCCTGCTAACCTGGCGCTGCGCTGTATCCGTCACCCTCCTTGTCCATTCCCCACGTGCCAGGCGGCAGGGAGCCCAGCCCCCCACCTTGTGTTTATTTACATTTAATGTCGCACTTGTTCCTGTTAGTCGGTCTGTCCAGCCTGCAGCGTGACCCTCCCCTCACACAGCTCTCAAGGTTGTGCGGCCTCAGGCCTCACAGACCCTCCCAGGCCTCCTCTCAGCCCAGGGATTCTTGACCCAGCAGTGGGGCTCCATTGAACCCCCCAGGCATCCGTGACCCTGGATGGAGAACACTCTGCGTCTTTATTTCCACTGACCTCTAACTGAACTTGAGCACATCCTTTAATTATGAAAAATGAAACTAACCACAGTGACATTAGTGGCTCTGTGACTTTGACCCCAAGAGACACTGCAGATATTTTCACATCATATTACAGGTGTCCCAGGGGTCTCAAAGTTTACATTCATCGCTACTTTAAAATTATAGCATATATTAGACCCACTGTTTAAATCTCATTGTTTAATGCATCAGAAAGTACACGACTCTACTATAATTCCCTTTTAAACTATTTTGATGACTGTATTTCAAAATAATTAGTTGACTTTGTAGGCCTACGTATTTTATTTCATTTTATTTTATGCAATTAAAAATGTTATTCTGGACTGGCTGGTGTTGCTCGGTGGTTAGAGCGTCAGCCCTGGCACAAAGGGTCACAGGTTCTATTCCCAGTCAAGGGCACGTACCTGGACTGCAGGTTCCATCCCCGGCCCCAGGCTGGGCGTGTGTGAGAAGCAACCCATCAATGTGTCTCTCTCATCGCTGTTTCTCCCTCTCTCTCCCTTCTTCTCTCTTTTCCTCCTCCTCCACCCTTCCCTTCCACTCTCTCTAAAAATCAATGGAAAAAATATCCTCCAGTGAGGATTAACAAAAAAAAAAAAAAGTTATTCTGCGAAGGGGCCTGTGGACTTTCCCAGGCTGTTGGGTCCGTGGCACAAAAAGGATGAACCCGCTCCAACCCCGGTGCGCTCACTGACGTGGGCTTTGCCCTAAGGCCGACATTTCGCCAGTTCTGAGTCGTCCGCACATCCGCACACCCGTGTGGCTGGGATTGGGGTGGGGTAGGTTGGGAGCAGGGAGGCCAGTTGCTCGATGTCACACATTCATCTGAGTGTCCCTTTCCCAGTTCTGGACCCCCCAGGCCACTGTTCAGCTAAGCCCCATAAATCCATCCCCAGCATCTACTTTTCAGTAGGGACATAGGAAATACACCTCCCTGCCACCCCGGGGAGCAATTCCAGCTGCCTTAAACTCTCCGACCTGCTGACAAGCCCCAGGGCATGGGCCTGTACTTTGCTTTTTCCCAAAGCAGTTTGAACTAGAAACCAAACTGTAGGAGCAGTGAGAGAGGTGAGGGGGAGAGAGGGGCTGGCTGCCAGCGTCCATGCGGCAGATGTAGGCCGCTGTACTCTCTGTGGATGTGTGATCACTCAGTTATCCAGACCCTTCTCTCTCCTCCACCAGGGAGGTCACCGGGGTCTGGTGGAAAATCATGCCCCTTCCACTGACCCCCAGGAGGTGTAAGAGAAGTGACCGAAATGCCTCTAGCACTCTGCACCTCTCACCCAGTGAAGTAAAGCTGAGAGGAGGTAGGTGGTGAGGGCTCTGGTCCAGGGAGTAACCAAGGCGAGACACATGGAGAAATAGAGGTCAACATTGCCTCATCCCCGCTCCCCCAGCCAGAGGGCCCACCCTGGCTGCTCCTGTTTCTAAAGGTTCTCTGCTGGTTCTGTTGCAGAGCAGGGGTTAATTGTCCACCCAAAGCGTGGCGGGTACCTGAATTCGTGGGGCCTGGGGGAGCACCTTTGCACTTGTCCCCACCCCTTTCTGCCCTGGCAGGTGGGCAGGGGTCCGTTTGCAGGATCTCTGTTGTCTCACAGGTCTAAGGTTTCTCCCCCAAGGTTAAGCTCTCCAGGAAAATGTCTGTTGACTTCAAAGCAAAGCCGCTCTGGAAGGGAAGCCAAGGGGAGCGGGGCAGCCCTGTCTATGCTTTTTCCCATTAATTTCTCCCCAGTTGCCTTCGCTGAGGCTCTTATTATGACGATGGTGATTATGAGGATTTTTCTGTGCGTGGCTGTGTCCCGTGGTGAGATTCCTCTCATCGTGCTAAGCTGCATCCTCCCTGAGGACCAGAGGGTGTCCTCGGCATGATTCAAACACCTCCTAATTTAGTCTCGTCCATAAATCTAATTAGCATGCTGTTTACACCAAGCCCTGTGGCGCTGGCGGGCGTGAAGCAGGCAGGGCCTATTTGGCAGCTGTAGTGCCAGGGCCCAGCCTCACCGCTCCCAGCCTGCGTCCGCGGCTCAGGCTCGTCCGGCGGCTGGAGGTCATCTCTCATAGGGAATTTGGAGGATGGGTCCCCTTTTACCAGCTCCCTGGCAGTAGTCCCGCCCCAGGCCTGGCATGGGTGGGAGACAGTGGGAGCCCTTTCATCACGGGACTCGCAGTCCCTACAGCAGCAGCTGGTCTTCCTGAAGACCCCCTGGGAGCAGAGCAGAACTAACAAACTTCATTCTCCGTCCCCTTCCTGTCTCCATCGCCTCTTGGCCGGTTCATGTCCGCGCTGGTCCCCTTCACCATGGGCGCCAGTGAGCCCAGTCCCACCCTGGAACGTGGCTTCTTCCTCCCACACTGCCCCGCCTGCCCCCTCCGCCACCTCCCGAGTGCCCCGACAGCAGTGGGTGGTGCGCCTCATTTGTCCCTGGTCTGAAGGGAAAGGCTGAGCTGGGAGCCAGGCCTGCACCTCACCCTGCCCGCGGCCACAGGCCGTGAAACAGCCGAGTGCCACTGGGCAGCTGTGGCGAGGCTGGGGCCACCAGGAGAGCACAGAACCTCCTCCCCAGAGCCCGCACCCAGTCCTGCCCTCCTGGGCGCCTGCCGACTCTGTGCCCTGCAGGGAGGTCGGCGCAGGGATAGGCGGGAGGGAGAAGGGCATTTCGTGGCCAGGCGAGGTTTCATGGTGGTGGTGTCGCTCCGTCCATGAAGGCATGCGGCAGACCGTCCCTTCTCCGGCTCCAGGCCTCAGTTTCCCCGTCTGTTACCCACTTCATTTGAAAAAGGAATTGAGAGGAGGAGGAATTGTTAAAATCAAGGTTGTCACATCAGGTCAGCCGCTGCAGAGACGGTCTCTCCTTCCTCCGTCCCGACGTGCGCCTGAGTCGGTGTCAACTCCGCTCTTCTCTGCTGAGCAAAGCTAGGTTCAGAGAGGACCCGGCTGCACGAAGTCACAGGGCAGGGCACAGAGCAGGGCACCGACTGCAGCGGGCCTGGGCGGGAAGCAGCAGGAGCTGCCCTAGGGGCACTCGCACTGAGCGGGCGGGGGGACTTCATCCGTCAGTTCATTTATTCGGCACATAGTTCTTGAGAAACCACTACGTTCTGGGTGTGATACTAGGTGCTATTCATCCGTGAACACAACAGCCCAAGTCCAGGCCTCGGGCAGCTTGTGTTCCAGTGGGTGAAGACCAGAGAGGCAAACAAGTCAACAAGCGTGTATGGTTGTCAGGTGTGATGCGAGCCCTGGAGAAAAGGAAGCAGGGCAAGGGGCTTCCGGATACAGGGAAGGGGGGTCAGAGGAAGCCTCCTCAGAAGCTGACATTTGAGGAGAGACCTCGGTGAAGTGGGGCCGAGCCATATGGTATTTGGAGGACGGGCATTCTAGGCAGAGGGCACAGAGGCGCAGCGGCTCTGGGGCGGGGGAGCCCGCACATCAGGGGAGGAGGAAGCACGTAGGCTGCAGGTCAGAGGCGGGCGTTGTCAGGACATGGCCTTCCCAGCACTGAGGCAGGAAGCTACCCCTGGTAGTGAGCAGGGAGCAAGTGACTTGATCCGACTCAAGTTTCAAAAGGATGCTCTGTCTAAACAACCCAGATGCCCATCTGCTGATGAGTGGACAAAACAAATTGTTGTAATGTTATTCATCCACATGGGAGTGAAGTTCTGATGGATACACGTTACCACACCGGTGACCCTAGAAGACGTCATGCTCCGTAAAAGAAACCGGACCAAAGGCCACATCGTGCATAATTTTATTTGTCTGAAATGTCCAGAAGAGGCAAATCCACAGAGACAGAAGTCGGGTTTGTGGTTGTAGGGGCCAGGGAGGGGGCGTGAGGCGTGACTGTGGATGTGGGCTTCCTTTTGGAGTGGTGAAAATGTTTTGGGATCGGATAAAGGTGGTAGTGGCACAATGTCGTAAATATACTAAAAAACCCTGAATTGTATGCTTCTGATGGTTAAAGCCGTGACTTTTATCTCTGACACATTTTTGATGAGAACACTGGCTGCCCAGGATGAGGAGACATCACGGGGCAGGGCGGGGACTGCGGGGTGAGGACCGTTGTCGGAGGTGCTGTGGAGAGAGAAGGGGTCACTGGACCTGTTTCGAAGGTAGAGTCAATAGGTTTGCAGGTGTGTGTGTGGGAATCACCGCACACGGTGTTTGACCTGAGCAGTTAGCAGAATAGAGCTCTTACTTCCGGAGATGGTGCAGCAGCAGATTTGGTGAGGGGAAGGTGGGATTCGGAGGTTAACCTTCAGCATGGTGTGATGTACTCGTTAGACATCCGAACGGAAGCACCGAGAAGGCAGAGTGGGTGCGGGTGAGGGTCCCACAGGCAACTCTGGGGTAGCATTTGCGGATTTCTATGATGTAGATACTCTCACCATGGCTGAACCTCACCGACGTGGCCTCGCGGGCTCTCCCAGATTCTGGAAATCTAGCAGGAGCCTGTGAGCGGGGAGGCTCCGGCCTCCGCTCGGGCTCTGCGGCAGGAAAGTGAGCCTGGCCCCCGTGTCAGGATCGCACAGGCCCAGCTGGGCTCGCCTGCGAATGAGCTGTGGTCGAGCAGAGAGCAGGCTGTGCCGCGCAGCCCGGCTCCCCAGAGGTAGGGACCTGAGGGTGAGGCAGTGAGTGGACAGTGAGAAGGAGCCACCCCTGAAGTGGGAGGACTAGAGGGAGCACAGGGACAGAGTGACAGAGGTCCTGGGAGGACGCAGAAGAGGGAGGAGGCCAGCTGCCCCTACTTCCAGCAATAGTCCCGATTAGCATTTGAATCTAGATTTACTTTTCTGTTTTCAGCGTAATGACTCTTAATTGCCCTCATTGGGGAATGTACAAATCTTCTAACATTTACAGCAAAGGCCAACCAGGATCATTATTATTTTTTTTTAAAGCACTTGAGCCTCTTCTCTCACCTGTCCTACAGCCCTGCCCTGGCCTACAGCCCTGCCCTGTCCTACAGCCCTGCCCGTCCTACAGCCCTGCCCCGGCCTACAGCCCTGCCCCGTCCTACAGCCCTGCCCCGGCCTACAGCCCTGCCCTGGCCTACAGCCCTGCCTGTCCTACAGCCCTGCCCCGTCCTACAGCCCTGCCCCGTCCTACAGCCCTGCCCTGTCCTATAGCCTGCCGTGTCCTACAGCCCTGTTCTGTCAAACAGCCCTCCCCTGGCCTACAGCCCGCCCCTGTCTGTCACATCCCCGGCTGGGCCCCGAGAGGGATGCGGGGCTTCCCCCAGCTCTGAGGTTCCGGCAGGTGCGCTCACTCAGTCCAGTACTCCTAGGGATGGTGCTTAGGTAGGCAGACCGCTAAGGTGAAGGGAGAATCGGGGATCTCAGAGGTAGTGTGCCGGTGACGCAGCCAGTCTCCAAGGCTGCATCCTGCGTGATTCCACGATGCTCAAGAAGACAGAACTACGGTGATGGAGGGCCAATCAGAGCTGACCAGGGGCCAGGGAGGCAGAAGGGTGGCTGCAGTGGGGTAGCACAGGGAGTTCTTGGGTCTGCTCTGTGTCCTGGCTGTGATGGGGGTAACATGACTCCATCCATGTGTTAAAATTCAAAGAATTGTATACCCCAAAATGTCTATTTCACTGGATGTTAATTATGAAAAATAAATTATTGAAGACCTCTCCACTAACCCAACCCTCCACTCCCCCCCCAAAGGTTAAGTGAACAGTTCCAGCATAAAAGGTGGATGTTTAGACCCATCACCATCCTTCCCTCACTGTCATTTAATTCCACAAGTCACCCAAGTAACTACGCCCTACTGTAAAGCCAGAGAGGGAGGCTGGAGGGCCTGGAATGCCATGATGACTTTACACCTAATTCAGCCGGCACTCGGGAGCCATTGATGGTTCTTGAGCATGAGTGATATCCTCAGAGCTGTGCTTTAGGTTGATTAATCTGGACACCAGGAGCATGAAGGCAGGGACCGAGGGTAATAGCGGACAGAATGAATGGGCCAGGGCTGCACGTGGGGTCCTGTAGGAAAGGCGGTGGTTGGAATGAGGCTGGCGTTTGGAATCCCAGAGACAGGCGTGACAGGCTAGGAGGAGGAAAGGGGGATGGGAGCTGCCACCATCCCCCATCACTCTGCTGGGCAGTGGCCAGGCCTTGAGGGTTTCATCTTGACCTCATTTTAGCTCCTAATCTGAGTGCCCTACACCCATCCTTGCCTCCTCTCTCTTCCCCCTCTCTGTCTCTTTATTTCTCTCTATTAGTTTCTCTTTGAATTCGATTATCTCTCTTGCCTCCCTTTCCAAATGTCCTCCTATTTTTATATTCTCTGGTTTTTTCTCACACCCGCACATTCACATATACACACATGTCGCTCATTCATTTATCCATTTATTCCTTGGTCCCTTCAACCATAGTTGCGGTGTGGCCAACACATGTGAGCCTTGGGAGGTGTGAAATGTGCGGAGTAGGAGGGGCCCTTTGCAGGCCTGGGTCTCTGTGTCTGGGTTTGACTCTGGGGTGCCCAGTGGCAGCTGAGGGACTTGTGGGGCTGTCGCCGGGCACAGTCATCCATCTGCCTGGAGCTCAGCACCCAGTCTCAGCCCATTTCTTAGGGCATTGGTGGTGTCTTTGTTCACAGGGAAGGGGACCCAAATCTGGGCAGCTTCACCTGGCGGAGGGCTAGGAAGGGAAGGGAGATGAAATCACCCACTTCCCTCTGCCTCCTAGGATCCCAGGACTCCCAGGTTCATAGCCTTTGAATAGTCACGAGCTCTGTCCTCCAGCCTCCTGAAGGCAATGGGACCCCTCGTTTTGAAAGGCAGCCCAGAGAGAGCAGACAGTGTATCTGAGGTCACAAAAGCATGCCCGCTCCGGGTCCTCTCCTTGCCCGCCCCCCCCCCCAGCCCTCTCAGCCCCTCCTTGCCCCGCAGAGGCCGGGGAAGATGGACTGGCTATTAGAGAGGCAGAGGGATACAAAGTGGTGGGATTAGCAGCAGGCAGTGTCTCCTCCTGATTTCCATAAAGCGGTTAGATTTCTCTGCCTGGCCACACATTTCTCTCTCTGTGGGAACAGGGAAATAGTTTTAGCATGGTAAGTAGACAGCCAGGCAGCTGCTGCGTGCAGGGCCCAGCTTCTGGCTCCACGTCCAGCTCCCCCTGCTCTGCTAGAGGCCCCTCGAGATCCTGGACAGAAAGCACAGGGCTGGCTGCCCCTCAGCCAGCCATCGGGGCTCATCCTCCTGCAGGGGCCCTGTCCCTCAGGTCACATGTTCCTCCCCAGACAGAAGGGGCCCCAGAGGGAGGGAGGGACAATTCTGGGCTTGGGGCAGACTGGGACACACACCCTTTACCCTGCATTTTGGACTGTCTTCCCTGCACCACTGAGAAGACGTACACCCCACTCTCGCCCCCTGCTCGACCCCAACCCAAACTCCAGTGCAGTATTTGATGGAGTGAAGGAGGGGGTTGAAGCCAGGTATGGGGTGAGATCCCAGCTGGCACATGCTGATCAGAATGGCAGACCTGCCCTGGCCAGTTTGGCTCAGCGATTGGAGCATCAGCCTGCAGACCAGAGAGTCCCGGGTTCGGTTCCTGATAGGGGCACGTACCAAAAAAAAAGAATGGCAGACCTTACAGTTAGAAAAGTGGCCACCTGTGTTGGGAGGTGTGCCTGGGGTACCAGGCAGATCCGTGAGGAAGGAATTGCTAAGCTTTTCACTTGGGGTGGGTGCCTTTCCAATAGGGGTGCATGCAGGAGGGAGGAAGGGGAGGAAGAAGGCCTCACTTCCTTGGGATCTTGGGGACGGGGTGAAATATGTGGTCCTGGAATTAAGAACTCAAGCCTCATAAATCCTACGTGGCCCCCTCTGGCCTTTGTGCACTGCCCGTCCCGGTGGCCTGGACAGCCGCTGTATGTGTGGGCCTGCCACATAAAGCTAGCCCTTTGGCCATGCCCACAGCACTGTTAAGGGGGGCCTAGCCCTCCTGGCCAGGCCCCCTACAGCCACTTTGTTTCCGTCAGTACCCGCTGGGATGATTGCTCTAGAGGTCCAGGGCAGCCCAAAGATTTAATCCTGCCAGAAGTAGCTATTTGCTTGGGGCAGAGAAATGGGGTCAGAGTGGCCAGTTCCAACTCTGGGGGCAGATACAGTTAGCTTTGCTGTATCTGGTGAACATGGGTGGCACCCAAGACCCTGCCCCAGACAGGACTACCCAGAGCAGTGGCTGCTAGGGCTGAGCAAGAACCGCTGGCCAGCTGTGCCCCATCCTCACTGGTCAGGACCAGCCTGTGTGTGAGCTGCACGGGGGGTGGGAGTGGGGGGGGGCGCCTTGAGCCCCCAAGGTCAGCTCAGCCTTCGGGAGCACCTGTAGGACCCCGGCTAGATGCTTAGGACCCTTGTTTATCACACCAAGTGCATGACCTCCATGCCTGGGCGTGGTGCCGACTGACCCCTACTCTAGGGTCAGACAGCTGGTAGAGCTGGGGACCGACTCTCCTGGTTTGCCTGAGACAGCCCGGGTTTTAGCACTGTAGGTCCTAGGTCCTGGGAACCCTCTCAGTCCCAGGCAAACTGGGACAGCTGGTGCCCCCGTCATCTCCGGTCGGCCTGAGAGGGGCCCGCCCCCAGAGTAGAGACTCTGAGGCTCTGAGGCAAACAAGTCTGGAATGTGGGAAAGAGACAGCAGGGCCGGTCTACCACCATTGACAGGGCTTTGCTGGCCTCCTGGAGTTGAGACTGCCCGGAAAGTGGGGGGGGCAGGGAGGGAGGCCGGTGGGCAGGGAGGGAGGCCGGTGGGCAGGGGCAGCTAGGCTCGGGAACAGGTTCCTGTAGTGCTCTGTGGGGTGGGCTGCGAATCGGGAAAGCGGAATTTGAAAGCACGGGACCCTCACTCACCTTACTGTAAGTACCCAGTACACCTTATAATTTATTTCCCAGAAGAGCCAGTGGCCAAGATCCTCCCCGCAGGTGGGAGGAGAGGTGCGCATGTGCAGGCGAAGAGCACCTGCCCGCCTCGCACCGGCCTGGAGACACGTCTTCTATACACAGGTCCGCGCGATGGAATTGACAGCTCTCTAGTATTCTTTCCCCAAAGTGCCAGGCGCCAACCGGATTGAATTAGATTTCACAAGGGTTTTTGCGATACATGGAATTCACCAGCAAATTACTCTTAAAGAGGGAAAATCAATCATTTGGAGCAGAGATAAGCTGAAGGCAAGGCAGCCTGGGATTGATCCCGTCTGTGCAGGCGTGTGTGGAATCCAGCAGATAACCTGGGAGGGGGAGGGGAGTCTGGCAGAGGGGCTGGGGGAGGGGCGGGAGGCGAGGATAGGGGAAACGGGAGGGGCTACGGGAGGGGAGAGAACGGAGGTGGAGGTTATGGTGAAGGAGAGGGAGAAAAGGAGAAATGAACACAGAAAGACGGGGGGGATAGGGAAGAGAGAAGAGGAGGGTAGCAGGAAGGAAAGAGGAGAGGACAGAGGAAAAGAAAGAAGAGAAAGGCGTGAGCGGGAAGGCAGAGAGGGCGGGGTCTTGAGCGGGGGAGTGGAAAGCCCTTTGGAGGGCGCAGCAGGTGTCCCCGGGTTCTTAGAGAACCACCCTGTCCACGCTGCCCTCGGTGGACCAGAAGCTGAGGCTCCGAGAGAACAGGGTTTGCCCCAGCGCACGGGGCATCTGGTGGGTCCAGAGAAAGCAGGTCCAGACCTCACGCCCATGCTGCTCAAGGGCACAGACCACAGAGGGGCCCGTAAGGGGTTGGTGGGCGAGAGCCTGAAACGAGGCTGTTTCCTCCCCGCGGATGCAGGCCTGGTGGAGAAACCGAGGCTCTGGGGCTGGGTTAGCCTGGACAGCAGAAGAGAGAGCAGGGCGAGCCACCGCCTGCGACGGGCTTTGCTGGGTCCTGGAGTTGGGGTTCTGTGCCTAAGAACAGGGGGCAGAAGGCAGTCCCTCGCCCAGGAATATCCAGGGAAGTGCCGGCATCCGTTCTCCAGACTCTGAAACTCGGAAGGTCCCCGGGGGTTGAGGCAGGGTTAGTGGCCAGTGACCACCACAGGGCTCCTTCCCACTGTCCCCTGGACTCCAGCCTCACAGTTGGCAGCCTGGCGCACTGGGCGTGGGGCAGCTGCCCTGGGGAGGCAGGGCCAGAGAACCGTGGCACCCCCCTTCGGTGTGGGGGTCTGGAGGGAGGAGCTGCCAGCTTTGAGGCGAAGGGGTGAGGAGGGCCCGGCCTCCTGCCAAGGTTCACTGTGGCATGTCTGATTGGGTTAATTAAGTGAAAGGAGAGACAAAGGAGTGATAAAGAATCTTTAGTGGGCTTTGATTTTCTGCCACTCAATAGCATGGATTAGACCAACAGAGCACTGGAAGAGGGAGGGAGAACTAGGGCCCCTGCCCAGGATGGGGCGTCCCCACACCCCTGCACACATCCCAGCCTTTGCGCCTTCTCTGCCTGCCCCGCTCATTCCTGGCCAAGGTCTAGAAATCGGCCCTTCCCCTACCGCTTACCCCGTCCTCCTAGAACAATAGCAACTCTCCTTTACTGAGCACTTACTGTTCTGTCCCAGCCACCTTGTCCAGATTTTGCAGCTCACCCCCAGTAACTGTAAGGTAGCCTTTATTCTACCTATTTTGCTGATGAGGAAGTTGAGGCTCAAGGAGGTAAAATCCTTGGGGCAAAATCACAGCCGAAAAGGGCAGTGCCCACACCCGGGTCAGGTCTAACTCCCAAGGCCGTGTGCGTTGAGCCACCACTGAAGCTGCGGGCTTCACCCTGGCATCGCTGGCACACGCTCTGCCCTGGCAGGCCTGAGTTCTGGGCCGGGCTCCTGTGGGGCGGCCCAACTCTGGGGGACCGTCTGCACTCCAGGTCCCGAACCCTGTTCCCAGCTTGGCTGAGGGGGTCCCACCAGCCCGCAGAACTCCTCGGGTGCCTCACGAGGCCCTGCCCATCTCTTCTGATCCACAACACTGCACCTCCCCCACCCCAGTGTAAAGACCGTCCCTAGTCCACCCTGCATGTGCAGGACCCTGGTCTTTCCTCTTCAGTTAAAAGAATTAAGGTCCCCTCCAGAGCACATTGTAGTTCACGGGTCCCCTAGCATCTGGGGTACAAAGGAAAAATGCATTCTAGGTTCCTGCCATTGGGGAGCCTCCTGTCTAAGAAAACATAACTCGGGTGTCACCTACCAAAACATGGTCGGGCAAAGAGATGACACTGCCTTTTTTTTTTTTCCTCTATTGACGTTAGAGAGAGGGAAAGGGAGAGATGGAAACTGATGAGTAAGAACATGGACTGGCCGCCTCCTGCACGCCCCCCACTGGTGATCGGGCCCACAACCTGGGCATGTGCCCTGACTGGGAATTGAGCCAGCAACGTCCTGGTGCATGGGTCGACGCTCAACCGCTGAGCCACACCCGCCAGGCGATGACACTGCTTCTTCGTCCTGTGGGCATACCTTATTCTCCCTACTTCACAGATGGAGCAACTGAGGCCCTGGGAGTGGAAGCGAGTTGCCCAAGGTCACATGGCTAGGAAGTGACAGGACTGTACCCACACCCTGAACCCTGCTCTCTCCACTGCATCACACCCCTGAGTCACCAACCCAGCTACTGCCCTGCCCCAGAGTGAGGAGAGATGAGCATGGCTGCCGGCTAACTGATGCACCATCAGCAGGGAGGTGCCCCAGGGTGGGGAGGACCAGGCAAGAGCGAGGGATGGAGGAGGTGTCACCTTCCTCCCTCTCTGGGACTAGGTCACCTGCAGGGAAGTGCCAGTGTCCAGAGCTGACGGGGTGACAGAGACGTGCTCAGAGAGAAGTCAGGCCAGGATCTGGGCGCAGCCAGGACACCCCACGCAGGCCACCTGCAGCGGCCAGCCTGAGTCCAGTCCTAGAGGCGGGGCAGTCCCAGGAGTGGCTGTTGATGCAGTCCCGGTCTGGGTCCCTGGGTGCGCGTGAGCATTCAGTGATCAGGTGCTGACGGAAGACCTGGCCCGGAATGAACTCTCAATAAACCGCTGAAAGAACACACTGGGTCAACTCAGCCACGGAGCCACCGAGACCGCACTAGAGACAGGAGCCGTTTCCGGGCAGTGAGTGCCTGCTCTCAAGGCCACCTCCACTTCCAGCAGCGGGGACAAGGTTTGGGGGGGCTGAGGAACCAGCCCCTTCTGGCTGCAGCTGATAAGCCGGGCTGTGGTGCTGCCCTCCACGGGGGGTGGCGAGACTTCAGTCACCAGAAGCAAAGCTCAGCTTGCTGCACGGGGTGGGGACCAGTGGAGGCAGGGAATGTCCTTGCCCCTCCCAACAAATAAATAAAGCCAAACCGCCACAGCCCACGGCAGCCGCTGGCTCCCCAGCCCGTGAGGGGGGCGGGCGCCTGCTCGGCTCCAGGACCGGCAGCTGCCGGCTATCAGCCTGCGCATCGCCTCTCCCAGCTGGAAGAGAATTTAATCCTCTGGGTTCCTCTCCACACACCCTGGGACTCCTTTTGATGTCCTCTTTATCTCCCTTCCCAACAAAATTGCCCCTCCACAGCTCCAAGGGGGCCTCCTGCCTCTCCCCCTCCCTCCCTCCTTCCCATCTCGCCCCACCCAGCAGCCCCCCGCGGGGCCTGGCAGTGAGCGAGGGCGGGCGGAGGCCCAACCGGAACGGGGACCAGTAGGGCTGCCCCCTCCGCCAGCCCCAGCTTCCCCAGCCTGGGCCTTGCTCCCTGACCTTGGGACAAGTGCCCTTTGGAGCATGGTGGGGGGGCCACCAGCGCATTGCGGTGGGAGGGGCCAGGAAGGGGGTGACTAGAGCTTAGACTGCAGGGTCCGACTCCAGGTCGGCTCCTTCGATGGCGGCTGTGCGGTTTGAACACGTTACCCTCTCTGGCCTCACTTTCCTTCTTTGCAAAGGGGGTGGCCTGGTGCAGTCTGTCACTGGGCTGTTGTGAAGGGTCTGGGTGGGGTATGTGAGCACATAGTTGGTGCTTGATAAGTGGGCGAGGTGGTTCTTGACGCTCCCGCCGGGCTGCAGTTCATAGGGGCTGTGCACCAACTTAGCGAACCGGGTACATGACGATCACACGCACGCATCCTGGGCCTGTCACAGCCCAGACCCAGCAGGAACTGGGCCTCTGGGAAGGTTCTGAGAGGGGCAGGCTGAGCATTGAGGGGACTTAGCTCTGGGGTCTGAGGACAGACATGTGAGGGGGTGACAGCCGCAGTGTCAGGCCTGCGTGAACCAGCCGCTGCTGCAGGTCAGGGAGAGGGAGCGGACCATCTGCGGAGACTCAGAGACCTCATGGGAAGCCCTGCAGGGCAGGAGACCCAGTGCTCGGCCTGGCCTGGCCCCCAAGCTGGATCCACACGGAGCTCAGCACGCCTTCCCAGGCCCCTGCTCAGCCCCGCCCTGCCTGCCCGTGAACCTGAACCAGGTCAGGCTCCAGCACCCCCGCCCCCCGCTTTACCTCAGCTCTCTCTCCACTGCTCATCTGCCTGGTTTTCTTCAATATTCTCAGACCTGCTCTACCCTGGTGATTCTCAAACTTGAAGGCCTATCCGAACACCTGGGGAGCTTGTTAAGACAGTGCCGGGCCCATTCCTACAGTTTCTAATTCAGGAGAACTGGGCGTGGCCCCAGAATTTGCACCACCCAGTTCCTGGTGAGGCTGACGCCCAGGGTCCCTGCAGCACACTGAAGCGCGACCCGCCCTGTGGCGCTCACCCTTCCCCGGGTGCGCTAGAACGAACCATCCGGCAGCCCTACGAAATCCAGATGTCTGGCCGCTCCCCGCCCCTCCCACCGCAGGTCTGAGTTCCTTGGTCTGGTGGACAGCCTAGCGTGGGGATACGTTAAAGTTCCCCAGGTGACCTTGATGTGGCCTGGGGAGAACCTCCACTCCGCCTCTCCCCTGCTCACCCCTTGCCATCCCCGTGCGTGACGTCTTCCCAGCCCCGGCTGTGTGCAGCGTTGGGAAAAGTGCAGCTGTCGGGGCTCAGCCCTGAAGGATTCCGACACAGTGGCCTGGGCATCTGTGTTTCTTTGTAGAGCCCCACTGGCACGTCTATGTGCAGTCAGATAAAAGGGATGCACTGTGGTGACTGGCACAGGGCTGCCACGTCGCCCTCCTCTGTAGACCTCTGCTTCCCAGGGCATGGAGTGGCTCCGTTGCTCCGGGATGATGCTCACGCCCTGGAGATGGTACCTGAGGTGGGGCTTCGGAAGGCCCACAAAGCCCCCATGGTCCCAGCAGTCAGGCCCGCCTTCACACGTGGGCCCCGCACATCCGCTCGCCTGCCGTGTCCTCCTTCATCCTTCATTCCCAGCGCCGTGCCTTCGCTTAGGCCAGTGGTTCTCAAACGGTGGTCTCGGACCAGCAGCATATCCGCATCTCCTGGCGCTTGTTATAAATGCAGACCCAACCCAGACCCACTGAATCAAGTATTCCTGGGGGAGGGCAACGTTCTCGTTTAACAAAGCCTCCAGGTGGTTCTGAGCTACACTAGGACTAAGACCGCACTCAAAGCCACTTCCTCACCCGGCACCTCCTCTGTGAGTCCCTTTCCCTCTCCTTCACTCCTAAGCCGTCAGAGCTCCCCTGCCCAGGCGGCCTCCTCGTGGGCTCTCCCGCCGCTGCTCTTAGATTCGGCCTCTGCTAACTCCTGTTGCACGGGAGCTGCTTTGGGGGACACCCACATCAGACCTTGACTCCACTTCCTTTGGCCTGAGGGCACCCCAGCCTGGGAGCTTATCACTGTGCCACCCACCACCCACCTGTGCAGCCTTGGCTGGCACATTCTACCTCTCTGAGCCTCATCTCTGGAGGGTTTCCAAGCTCCACCTTCTTCCGTCCCCACCCTGGGGCCTGTGGGAAGAGGGCGCACAGAGCGATGGGTGAGGAAAGCTGCTGGAGCCCCATCCCTCCGAGCACCTACTGTGGGCCTGCTCCCACGGGGTTACATGGCCGGAGGCAGGCCTGTGCCTCGGGCTCCAGGAACGGGACGGCGTCTGGCACAGAGCAGGTGCCCGGTGAATGTGCGCCGTACGAAGTAAAAGCCACCCGACAGCAGGGTGTGCGGTGCTTCTGCGGCGTCACGGGAGGCACAGTGCTCGAGTGGGAGCGACTTCCTGGGAGAGGCCAGGGCTGGGCGGGCAGGAGGCCTCCAGTGCCCGGCGATGGAGAAAGGAAGATGGCTGTGTGCCCTTGACACTTGGATTCTGTGAATGTTCTCTGTGTCTGTGTTTACCATGTGTGTCAGCCCTGGCCGGTTTGGCTCAGCGGTTAGAGCGTCGGCCTGCGGTCCCGAGAGACCCGGGTTCAGTTCCCGCTAGGGGCATGTACCTCGGTTGCAATTTGTCCCCGGCCCTGGTTCCCTGGTTGGTTGTGCAGGTGGCAGCCACTCAATGTGTCCCTTTCACATTGATGTTTCTCTCTCTCTCTTCCTCTCTCTCTCTCTCTCTCTCTCTCTCTCTTCCTCTCTCTCCCTCCCACTCTACCTGAACAAAAAATGGAAAAATGCCCTCAGGTGAGGCCTAAAAAAAATTAAATAAAATAAATCATGTGTTTAACCTTTTCTATGTTACGAAATTTAAAACACGATAATGCTTGGGGTCACTTCCTGCAGGGGTTTTGTCCAGGCTCCCTAGGCACCGGGACGTAGGGACGTGGCCTCTGCCAGCCCCTCCCACCCCTTCCGCCCCTCTGGGGAGGACCAGGCCTCCTCCTCCGTGCCCTCCCCCTCCTCTGGATGTGGGGCTGCCTAGGCCACCTCAGCACCCCCAGGGGCTGTGGCCCATCCTGCAGGGGGGCTGTTCCTCTGGCGCAGGGTGTGTTCCTGGGGCCCCTCTTGGCCCCTCTCCCTTACCCTGACCTTGGATCTCACCATCTTTTCTCTCTGGTTCCTTCCTCCTCTCCATACCTCTCTGGCTCCTTCTCTGTCTTCATGTCCTTTGACTGACTGACTCCCACTGACAGAACTTGGTAAGTGAGCCTGGGAAGGGCTGGAGCTGGGAGGCATGGTGGGCACCGAGGGGAGGGGGCTCCCCGGGTTGTTGCTCCGGCCTGGGCACAGCTCAGCCTGCCCCACCCCTCAGGCCTCAGGCCTGGGTGGAGGGGCCCAGGTCGGGGGGGGGGGGGGAGCCGCGTTGGTGCCACTGCGCAGAGCTGTCACACTCCGCCAGCTTTGGCTATTAGTGCCCCTTCGGGCATTTAATTGATCCCCTCCATCTGACGGATGGATTCCACGCCAGGGACAGCTGGAAACGGCCCGGCAGGGCCAGAGGAGCGTGGCCTGCACAAATGTGGGAGCCACTCGGGCTGGGGGCCCTGGAGACCCCGCTGCTTGCTTAGACCCCAAGGTTGGCAGGAGAGGCTAACAGCTCCCCTCCCACCTCTCCTTCAACCCGCTGAGCTGGTAACAGGCCACGGGCCTGCTTCCGGGCACTTGAAAAGGCTCAGTACAGGAAGTGCCCTTGTTTTGCCCATTCGTGGTCTAAATGGAAAAAACTCAAGGCTTCCTTCCGTGTACTTGAGCACCTGTGGGACACTGCAGAGGCGGGAGAAGCTGAGACCTCTCGGGCTGTGCTGGAGGTGTTATTCCTGGCTGAACTGGGCGTCATTGCCAGGCCTCGGGTTGCCTGGCTCCCCCTTCGCAGCAGGAACAGTTCCGGAAGGAAGCCCCTCGACACCCCTGGGAACCAAGAAGAGAGGCATGCTCCCCTGCCCAGCCCCCAGCTCCCCAGGAACCTGTGCTCAGCCGGGGGCGCAGGAGGAGCAGAAGCCCTGGAGCCCAGGCAGTAGCCCGCTGGGCCCCTGCAGCAGGGTCAGGGGAGGCTCTCGGCTGCTTGGTTACAAACCACGTGCCACCTGTCTAGGCTGAGGGGGGCAGCCCCCCTTCTGTGCAGGAGGTTGAAGAAGCCGAAGCAGTTTCTGAGCAGGGCCAGACTCAGGCTGTGTCCCACCTCCTGATCTGAGGACTTGGCCGTGGAGATGCCACACCCTTCTGTGAGGATGAGCTGAGTGATTCTGAGGCTGAGAGCCCTGCCTTGATCAGGACGATCAGAAACACCTGGCTTAGAGTGAGCCCCCCCAACCTGAAACTACAGACTGAAACGAAGCTACTGGGCCTCAGCAGAACCTGTAAAGGGTGTGGCTGTCTGAGATTCAGTGTCCTCCAGGCCACCAAGGGCTGACCACAGTGTGGGGACACAGGGTTCACCTTGCCGCTCAGCCTATGGAATTATTCCCATTCCACATGTAAGCAAGCCAGCGTCTCCCCGTCACCAGGGCCCAGGAAGAGGACGGAGGAGCAGTGTCCTGCTCTGTCTCTCGCCCCCTCCTGTCCAGGCCCCCTCCGCTCTTCCCCCCAGCGCCCTGCTGGGTCGTATAGCTGGAAGCCCCCTTTCCACTTGGGGTCACTGGGACAGACTAACAGGAGCAGGAGATGGAAAATGAACGAAACCTCCTTCAAGGGGTGTGTGGGCATCTGAAGGGGTGATGAAGGGAAAAGCTGGAGGTTCCCAGGGGACCCGACACAGGCAGGAGGGGTCAGGGAGCTGGGCTGCTGGGGGTGGGGCCAGGCCAGCCCGCCCCTGCCTCACCCCCTCCAGCCGCCCTCCCCCCTGGCCTCCTGCGCCCTTCTGACTGGGTTCTCCTCCTTTCTTACCCCAGGGCCTGAACAGCATGTTCGAGGTGTACCTGGTGGGGAACAACTCCCACCACTTCATCATCTCCCCCACCTCCGTCCAGGGGAAAGCGGACATTCGCATCCGGGTGGCCATCCCCCTGGACTACGAGACCGTGAACCGCTACGACTTCGACGTAAGGCCCCTCTCTCTCTTCTTGACTGGGTGGGGGGGTTTCAGGCGAGGTGAGGAGGGGAGAGTGTGGGCACTGTTCCCTTGAACCCCCCTTCCACCTCTTCCGACCTTCATTGGGCCATGGCGGGGGCTGGGCTGCGCCTCCTCTCTTCAAGGACGACAGAGACATGTCCAGGAATTGAGGGGGATTTACCAGGCACTGCCAGAGCCCCAGAACCCCATCAGTCAGAAGCTCTTGTCCAGACTCTGCCAGCCCAGCCCTCGCCAGCTGTCCCTCGCAGCGGCATCAGGGACACTCTAGCCTGTGACCACGGACAGGGAGGCTCAGTGGCACACACCTGGGATGGGCAGTGACTGACAGGTGTTCTGGGACTAGTAGGGCCGGGGGACTTATGGGGACAGACGCTCCAGAAGCACACGGGAGCTTACCTGGGCCCTGCTCTGCACACCCAGCTCTTTGCCAATGAGAGTGTGCCTGACCATGTGGGCTACGCCAAGGTGAAGATCACCCTCATCAACGAGAATGACAACCGGCCCATCTTCAGCCAGCCGCTATACAACGTCAGCCTGTATGAGAACGTCACGGTGGGGACCTCTGTGCTGACAGTCCTGGTGAGTCCCCACTCTCCTGCAGGGCCACGGAGTCCTGGGGCCCACCGTGGGGGAGCAGCCAGAGGGGGTTTGCCCAAGGAGTCTGGGCAGTCAAGGAGGGGGTGCCCCGAGCTCTCAGAGGTGGTGGTGGTGATGGTGTATTAAACCATCTGCACCCTCCTCGATGAGGCGCCCTGGCCAGGGTGCAATGTACAAAAGGGCCCAGCCTGAGGCGGATGAGATTGGGCCAAGGATACTTTGGTTTGCTGCCTTGTCTGTGGGAGGGGCAGCACCTGGGTGGGCCAGGAAGCCTGGAAGTGTTCTCTCATGGGGGGGGGGGGTGCCAACCATCTCCGAGGAGGGCGGCCCTCCCTGTCTGAGCACAGGCACCAGAAAGAATGGGCTACTTAAGGGCACTGGGCACCCCCAGCTGCCCTTGATTTGGACTTTGTTAAGGGGCCCTTCCCAGCATCCACTTGTATCAGACAGTATTCTTGGTTTCAAGAGACAGAAACTTGTGTTTCAGGCAAAATAAGGATTGGCTCATGTAACTCAAAAGTGTAAGTGATTTCAGGCATGGCTGCATCCAGGCACTCAGCTGAGCAGGAATTTGACTTCAGCACCAGGCTCTGTTTTTTATATTGACAGAGAGGGACACCAGCACCCCTAGGCTCACTTTTTACCAATTTACCAACCCTGGTGGGAAATATATATATACTTTTCAGCAGTTCCAGCAAAAGTCCCAGAGCTGATTTTCATTGACGCAGCTTGTTGGGCTATCCTTCAGTCGTTATGACTAAAGATGGGCCCTACTCCCCATTGTGAGCCCAGGGGCTGGGGGTCAGCCCCTCCAAATTGTATGGGCTGAAAATGGGGAAGGGAGTATTTCAAAGGAAGTTCTGTTAGAAGAAGAAAGAGGATTGATTGCTGAGCGTATTGAAGTGGTAGCTGTGTGTTACCCAAGCTTAGGTCTCGCCCACAGTAGGTGCTCAATAAACGTGATGGAGTTATGCTCACTGCTGCCCCTCCCTGCCCATTCTGAGGTCCCAGAGTCCTCACTTCTGTGTCTTGCTCCATCCTCACACCAAGCAAGACCTTGCCTGCTGGTCCCAGGCCCCTACTCCAAAGTGTGTTTACTCTGTAGACAGATGGTATGAAACTGTATTGAGCCCCCAGGCCCTTCCCATCTGACAGTTATTAATATTTCAAACAGATGTCTAGCTAGGCAGGCTGTCAGATGTAAACAATAAGTCTGCTGTGGCTGTTTGCTTCCCGGCTCCCCCAGCGCCCCAGCGCCCCAGCCCCCGGCTTCGCCAGCTCGTACAAGGTGCTCCTTGCAATCAGTCACCTGGCGCTTGAGGCCCCATGGGCCCTCCTGCAGCCCCTAGGAGCTGGGCCTTCTGGACCCCAAAAAGTGTCTTCAACCCTCCAGCCACCTTTGAATGTCAGGGTGAAGGACACCCAAGCAGCCTATGCTCCAAGGATCTCACAAGGGGAGGAGACCCCACAGGACTGGGACCATGTGGCAAAGAACTTAAGTGTCAGGTCCAGGCTTGGAGGGGGTCCCCGGATTCCTTCCTGGTATTCTTGCTGGGGACGGAGGGTCTCCCTTTGCAGCTACAAGTTAACCGTGTCTCTAGGGATGGGTGAGGGGGCCTAGGGAGCAGGGTAGGGTGTGTGGGAAGACATGCCTCTTGGCTGGTGGCCAGCTGCTGGTGCCAGGGACGATGTGCCAGGCCCGATCCCATCTGGGGTTGGCACTGGAGAGTAGGTCCTCAAACTGGGTTCCCTCGAGCACTGGAGCAGTTTCTGAGCCTGCGTGGACCCCTGCTGGGTGCCTAGGACCCTTCTCCAGTTCCTCTCCCAGGCCTCTAGGAATATGTAACAGGTGAGTTCAGCTTTTCTGTGGTCGCCTGAGGGTCTCTGTCCAGAGCTGCTCATCTGGCCAGCCTCCAGTCCTGAGTGTGTCTTTCCTCCTCAGTCCTGAAGCCCCGCATCTGTGGAACTGTGCGGACACCAGGGAGCTGCTCCACCCCAAGATAAGCTCTAGCACCAGGGTCGTGCACTGCAGGGGCTCAGGACGTAAAGGGGACAGTGCTGTGGCTCTGGCCTGCCTGCCTTAGCTGTGCTGGTCTATCCAGGTCACCTCCAAGAGCCTTTAGTTCCTCAGATGCAAAACGGGGATGAGACCCCTCCAGGTTGCTGTGGAGAGGTGTGAATGATGGTGTGAGAGCATCTCCTGGGTAAGCCCGACCCACCCCCATCTCTGAGCTCTCCAAGGTGCTTCCGGAACTCCCAGCAGGAGCAAGCTTTGTGGCCACACCTCCCACACCCACCACCCTGCTCCCCTCCCCCACCTTGCCAGTGTCTACTCCGCCCCTGGGTCAGCCCCACCTCTCCACCTCCTTTGCGGCTGGAGGGGCTGAAGTTATAGCTGCCTGCTCAGGGACTGTGAAATTCCTTCTCCCTGACCTTTACTGGGATGTTATTAAAATGTTTCATGGGCAGTTGTGTCAGAAAAAAATTATGAAGAAAAGGAAAATGTTTTAATTTGCACTGAAGGCTGGGCAGAGCCTGCTGCTGGGGGCCTCTCCACCCCCACCCTGCCACGGCCCTGTTCCTGTGGCTCACTGACTGTTCGGGGGCAAGGCAGCAGTTTCATAGTGGCTGCCGGCAGGGAGACAGAATGTGAGGGGCTGTCACCTCCAGCCTGGGCGACCCAGCCGGGGTGGAAGGCTGACCTTCTCACCTCCCTGCTCCCTGCACCTCCCCAGCCTAGGCTTTGAGGTCCTGACAGCCCCCAGTTATAACGAAATGCTTCCCACAGGTGGAGGGGCAAGAGTGGGGTGGAGGGGTCAGAGGCTTGACCTTCGGAACCAACTCCTTGGGTGACTCAGGCAGAAGCCACTTCCTGAGCAGAACCTCGTCTGTAACATGAACATATGAATTAAAATGTGTCCACAGTCCTTTCTAGACCTGGTGCCCGGGCCAGTCATGCCCAGGGGCAGGGGCATAGCTGAGATGACCTCTGAGGACTGTTACTGCTATTGCTGCCGCTGCTGCGACTGTCATTTCAACAGCTGTCATTACTGAGGACCAGCCGTAAACCTCGCACCTGAACGTGGTGTTTCCAGTCTAACTAGATGCTGTCGTTCTCATTGTAGAGGAGAGGAAACTGAGGCTTAGGGAGACTAAGGAACTGTCTCAGAGTCCCAGGGCTAGTCATTGATTGAACTGGGTTCTCAAAGAGACTGCCTGACCCCAGGCCACAGGCTCTAACCATGAGGCTGCCCGCCCGAGAGGCTCTCGTTGGACCACGGAGCCTGTCCTTGCAGTAATGTTCAGAGCTGAGGGTGGAAAGGAACTGGAAAGTGCTCTCTCCGGAGCCCAGGTGGACAGACCACAGGGTCACTCCAGGCATTTTGTCTCTGGGTGACACGCGGGGCCCTCAAGAACCTCCGGCACCTTCAGGTGATGCCCCAGCTCTCTAGGTCCCAAGCTGCTCAGGGGTCAGGCGAGGTGAGTGACTGCACTGATGGGAAGGCCAAGCCAGGTCAGGGAGCTGGAGCTCCTTGCCAGTGAAGCAGGAAGCCCAAGGCAGCCCAGGAAAGTCTTGCTGGAAGGAGGGGGCATGCAGGACCAATGTCAGTGGAAGCTGGTCCTCTGCTGGGTGACCACACAGAGGAGAGATGTGCAAGGGCGCATATACCCACGTGTGTGTGGGGTGGGCATGTGAGGATCTTTGGGGGGCCTGTGTGTGTGCGCACGCATGCTCTTGTGTCTCTGCATGTTCCTGTGTCTGCAGTTACGTGCACTCAGGCATGTGAGTATGATACGCACATCCGTGTGCAGGTTCCTGTGTGATGTCGGTGGCTCCCCATGCTCTCGGCTGGGTGGTTTGTTCCCTCATGTCCCCAGGCTGCCCTGATTCTCACCCTCCAATCCTGCCTTCTGACCTGACAACAGGAGTCAGGTGGGAAGACCACGGGGTGTCTTCCTGGGGTTCTGCTAGGCTTGGGGCAGCCCACAGCCTGACCAGTTGGTACATGGGGCCTAGCAGGGTTTGTGGGTGCTATTGGACAGTAGGAGAGTAATCAAGCCATTCATTTCTTCAACAAAATTTTTTGAATATCTACTGTGTGTTAGGCACGGGACCCTGAGGACACAATAGTGATGTGAGTCTTGACCTCATGAAGTTTACAGTCTTCTGAGAAAGCTTGATGTTCATACTAAAAAAGTGAAATTTTACATTAAACATTACTTGCTATGATGGACAGATCAGGGAACTATGAATACCTACAAGGGCACCTGACCTTGACTGGGGTCAGGGAAGGCTTCCGTGAGGAAGAGGCAATTGAGTAGGCAGGGGAGGGAGTGGAGGAAGCACATTGGAGAAAGCAGGCATAGCATGTGCAAAGGCCCTGTGGCTGGAATGTAGTGAGGGGGGTGTGCTGTGCAGAGAGGTGGAGTCCTGGTCTTATGAGGCAGATGGGGCTCAACTATCTCTCTTCCTCCTGAATTGCCTCCTACTCGAAACATAACCACTGGGCTGCTATTTGGATAGTGGAGAAGTCCTGTATCAAATCGTCTATTCTCTTACTATTCCATCCTGGTAGCGCACGGCAAGCATTTGGGAAACAGCTGGCACAGGCTGTACTTGGGATGTGCAAGGAGCCAGTGGCCTCCTGCAGTATAGAGCGCGTGTCCCCAATGTGTTAGTTCTGTGCCTGGGCAGCAGAAAGCGATGCTGAGGCGGAGCAGGAGTCGGGTGCAGATCTTACTGCGCTCTGAGGCCTTGTCTCCCCATCCGGGGAGGTAGGGGGCAGCACAAACGGGAGGGGACGGACTGCAGACAAGGCAGGATTCTTCTCCGGGCAGAGAAAGCACACGCAGAAGAGGCGTGCAAGCCCTGGCCGGGCGGTGGGGCCCAGCACCGCCGCCCATGGCCGGCTCAGCCCAGGGGTGGACGCCCACCACTGGCTCAGGCAAGAGTGGCCTGTGGGGGTGAACGGAGCGGCTCCCCTCCCTCTTCCAGCCTGTCCTGGGAAGGCTGGTGCCGTCCTGGGCAGGGGCTTTCCTCGGACTCTCCCAGGAAGTGGGGAAGGTGCCTGGCCACCCGCACAGCTGGATTGTTGGGGGACCCCAGTGTGGCGGTGCAGATGTCAACAGGCTGGGCCAGAGTCGGCTTGCAGTTGTTCAGGATGAAAATATTACAATAATGAATGAATAAAAAGACAAGAATAAATTATGTTCCGGGTACTCACGCTGTAACCCTACTTTTGTCCCACCCTATAGTTAAGGGCTGACGGACCCAAAGGGCGGTCTTTACTAACATTAGCCTTAAAGGGCCCCAGTCTGGCTGCCCCCACCCGCCCCATCAGCCTGCCTGCAAGCCCAGGTCTGCTGAGGGGCCACCCTGACCGGCCCCTGAGCACGTTGCCTCCCTGTGGCCCGGAGGTACCTCGACAGGGTCCTGTCTGGGGAGGCGGCTGTGAGAGTGGAGGACAGTTCGTGAAGGCTCCACGCGGGCCTGGCCCGGAACACCCTCGGAATGTCCCAGCAGGTCAGGCGAATCTCCTGGCTGAGACGCCGTGGAGTGGGGGACACCACGCATACAGCCGTGGCCTGCCCCGGGCAGCCGTGTGGCCTGGACGAGCCTCGGGAGCCCAGCTCCTTGTTCCGCAGCGAGAAGATGGGGCTGGTGCGGCTTCGGGGCCTCGGCTCCGTGAGGCGCTCATTCCCGCTCACTGCCCCAGGAAAGGGGAGTCGCTCCCTTTAGTTTCACTCCCTGTGACACAGACAGGCTTGCTGCCCTTCGAGGGTCCCTCCCTCGCCCTCCCTCCAGAGCCCCCTGGCCCTGCCCCTCCTCCGCCCACCCTGTCTGGACATTTGGTGGACGTTCCGAGGCCTGCCCCTCCCTGCCCGCAGAGCTGACCAGCTTTTCCTGGGCCTCCCCGCTCCCCGCACCCACAGACAGCTCTGCTGGTCCCTGCTCCCTCCTCCGCCCACAGCAAATGCCGGACACCAGAAGGGAAAGGCATGTGGTGATGTCACTGCCCTGGGGGCTCCCACACCCACACACCCGCCATGCTGCTGAATGCAGCGATCTAACACGGCCTCTCCTGGATTCTGGGAACCTGATGGCCCAGTGAGGAGGTCAGGGGAGGCCAGTGCCCTTCGTCAGCCTCAGTGGTGTTCTCTGGTCCCTCCAGCCCCTTGCAGAGGGCACGCCGCCTTGCATTGCGCGGGGACACCTCTCCGCTGCATCAACCTCTGCAGGAGGAAACTTGGCTGAGGCAAGGCTGTGGAACCAGGGAGACCCGGGTTCAGATCCTGCTCTGTGAGCCTGAGCGGACGCTTGGCTGGGTCTAAGTCAGTCCCCAGAGTTCCTGTGGGGATGATGATAGTATCTGTCCCGTGATGAAGAGAAATGAGGTTTTCCGAGCACGTGGCACATGAGAAAGCTCTGGGTAGATGACTGATTGTAATGCTGTTGGGATTCTTCTCGCCATCTTATTCGAGGGTCAGTGGCTCCTAAACGTAGGCATCTGAGTTCCCGGATTGTCTGCCTGTGGCTCCAACTGGACGCCGGGTCCTCTGAAGGTGACACACTGGTTGAGTTCTTGTCTGTGCCCACCCTGGGGCCTGAACACTCAGGCCCAGCCTCAGGCAGCAGAAGACGGAGAAGTTGCACAGGACACAGGAGAGGACCGAGACTGGGAGGGAGGCAGCGGCAGAGGCCACAGGCGGTGGCCTCGTGGGTGTGTGGCCTGCACATTTGCTCTGGGGCCTGGACTTAGAAGGTCCCACACTTGGTTTGATGCTCTGCTGTCGCCATCTTTAAATTCTTAATTTTTGAACAAGGGAACCCATGTGTCGTTTTGCACTGGGCTTTGCAAATTACAGAGCTTGTCCTGACGGGGGGGGCCCCCCGGGAACTCGGTGGTTCTCCACCGGTTCCTCCGTCCCGCATGCAAGCAGCAGACGCCTGTTTTGTGTCATGCTCTGAGCAAGAGCCACGGGGCTTGTTCCCAGTCCTGCTGCTATATTAGAAAGCACCCCAAACTGGGCTGTAGACAGCAACAGCTGTTTTCTTACAATTGTGGATTCGGTGGGTCAGGAATACGGACCCGGCTCAGCAGAGGGCCCTTCTCTGCTCCTGGAAAGCTGGGAGTAACGGCCACCCCGGGGGGCCGCTCCCTCCCGTGTCCGGGCCTGGGCTGCTCCAGCTGGAGGACTGGCTCAGCTGGATTGTCCCCTGCGCGCCTCCACGTGGCCCCTCCACGTGGCATGGGCATCTCAGGCCTGGAGGTTCTGAGCAGAAGCACCTCAGAGGGGGCCTCTGGGGAACCAGCGTCCCAAGAGAGCCAGCCTGGAAGTCACACGGCTTATTTTGTGGTGAATTCTGTTGGTTGTCGTGACTCAGTGAGGCAAGTCAGAGTCAAGGGAAAGGGATGTAGATGCTCCCCCAACTCTCGGTGGGAAGAATGTCAAAGAATGTACACAGATGTAGATGTTCTGCAAGCGTACAGAGCTCATTCCCATTCTGTCCCCTCGGCTGAGATGTCGTATGTGAGCCTGGCACCAGGAGACTGCAAGTCCCTCTCCTCCGGATGTTGTGCAGAAGCAAGCAGAAGAGAGGAGGAGGAAGCCCTTCAGGTGCCGTTCTCAGCCCAGTGAGAGCGCTCCGTGAATGGGGGGGAGGGCGGGAGCAGCCTCATCCCCGCTGGCCCCAGTGCCCTGCACCTGGGTTGGCATTCGAGGCCCTCACGCCCTGGCCCTCGGCTGCTGTCCAGCCCTCTGCCCACTACACCCCTCAGCCCTTCTCTCCTGCCCGGCCGGGTGCCCCGGGCCCTGCCTTCGCTCACACTGCTCCCCTGTGAGCTCTCCGGCTCCTGAGACTCAGAAGCCTGCTGACCGCAAGGGCCAGCCCAGTCGGCCTGAGAAGAAGCCCTCCCTCCGGTGCCAGGCCTGAGCCCACTTCATCTGAGGTCTTCACCCTCCTCCCCAGCGCCCTGGTGCCCTGCACCTCACTTTCCCCAGCTGCTCTCAGCCTCATGTAGGGTTGAGGCTAGTGGCCTTTCCTCCCAACTCCACTGGGAACTTCTCGAGGGCGGGTGTTCCCCGCGGCAGTGTTCCCACCCCCAGGTGTGCGCACCGCGTAGTTCGACTCCTGGGTGCCTTCTGAGGGCCCTTCCTAGGTCAGGTAGGGGCTGGGGTGCAGGCCCCCAGCCCAGCAACAAAGGCAGGGGCTAGGAGGTACAATGGCCACGAGATTCCAGGATCCCTGGGCCTCCTGATCCTCATCAGGGCATGTGACTGCAAGGTCAAGGCTGACCGCACCCAGCTCTCTGCCTGGCTCTGCGGACAGGGATTAGGAGCTGACCCTGCCGCCTTGGCTGTTCCTGGCAGGTGGGGGCTGCTCAGTGACCCCCCAGGTCTCCACTGCAGAAGCCTTCCCCACTGTCTCCCGGAGCAGGGCCCCGCGCTCTCCTGGCCCCCCAGATGCCACTGCCATGCTCCTCCATTCAGTGACTATTTATCGGGGCCTGGAATGATGGCGTGAGCAAGACAAACGTCCCTGTGCATTCCGCAGGAGGACAGAGATGAGCAAAGACATTCAGAGCATGTCAGGTGGGAAGTGCCAGGGCTGATGGTGTAACTGTCTTCTCCGGAAGGCAGGCCTCTCACAGGTGAGGTTAGACAGAACCAGGGAAACTGGGGGGAGGGGAGGGGGGAAGGGCTGCCCCGGGCTGAGGGAGCTGCAGGGGAAAGGCGGTGGATACCCAGAGAGGAGGAGGCAGGGGTGACTGACAGGACAGACAGCCCATGGGAGGTGACTGCTGAAGAGAGACTTGATGGGTCACCGCTGCTTCCAAGTGGAGAAGGGGGGTAGGGCAGAAGCTGGGAGACAGGGTGAGAGAGGCTGGCTCCCACGCAGGTGGCAGTGGAGGCGGCAGGTGAAGGTTCGGGAGCACACCCTCTGCCCGCCCCCTGTCCCAGCTCACCCACAGGCCGGCCGGCTTCGCCATCCTCCTCCCCCAGCCCAGCAAGGTGTGTCCATCACATCTCCACCCGACCGCCAGGGGTGCGAGTCCTGCCTCAGCCTCTGGCCACAGTTGGCCTTGGCAGGTCACTAGCGGTCCCTGGGTTTCAGCCGCTATAAGATGGGAGGATACTTCGGATCTCAGCCGTGTTGTGGATCCCTGTGTGGGAAGGTCGTAGTCCCTGCCCACACACCGCAGACGCTGATAGTGGCACCAGCACCTGCCCTGCGTCCACCCAGTGCCCTCCCCCTCTCCCGCGGGCATCGGTTCAACTTGAATCTATAATTGTGTAATGCTGATGACAGAAATTGCCAACATGAATTATTAGTAAGTCTAGGAGATGACACAACCCAGTGACTAGGCCCCGCGTACAGACTTCAGCAAAACCCAACAGAGACAGGCAGGTGACCGCAGGGCCCAGTGGCAGCTGGACTTCCCCACTGACCTGGCCCTTGCCCTTCCCCCTGGCCCCCACCTCGCGCCCTCTCTCCCCACTTCCTCCTGACACTCCTCACCGGGGGCATCTTAATTGATCTCATTGTTCTTCAGTCCCCTGAGACCTGAGACTCCAGCTGTGCTTAAACAGAACAAAATCTCTTCCAATTTCCCCACCGTTTAAAAGAAAATTGAATTCTTTATCTGCAGCCTGGGGAGGGGAAGAGGGAAGCTAGAGAGAGGTACTATAGTAAATAGTATGTCTGTCACCCGGCCCAGCTCCCAGCCTGGCCTGGAAGGCCTTGTAGACACACCGTCCCCCATTTTGGGGGTGTCCAGGCTGTACTTGTGGGCACCTTTAATCTGCTCCTGGATTCATCCCCATTCGAGGGGCCAGCCCCGTGCGCCCGGAGCTGGGAGGAAGCTGAGCGGGCAGCCGCTGATTGACGGTCCGAGTTCCTCTGCCTGTCAGGCCTCGGTGCGCCTCCGCTGGGTTTATCTCTCTAATCTAAATATCAGTCCCTGAAATGCAATGGGAAGGAATGAGAGGTAGGACAGGCGCTAAGGACAGAGAGGCGGGGAGAACACAGCTGGCCGCCACCTGCCCGCCACCACCCTGGGCCTGGGAAGGCCCCAGCACAGGCCTGTGGGCTGGGAGGCCCCAGGGGCCACCTTGGTGGGCTCAGAGCCTCGCTCCCACCCCTCCCTGAAGTAGGTTTTCTAGGACCTGAAGGGCTGACGGTTCCCAGCCGGTTAGTCACTCCGCTAATTGATTTCTGACGGGATCTGACGCTCTGCTGCCTGCGGAGCCCTTGAAGCCCCCTCACTGTGCATCCGGGGGCCCCAGTCTTGGCAGGAGCAGCTCCGGTCTGCCACTGACCTTTGCCCCTTTTCAAACAAACAAACAAACCCAAAGAGGACGTTGTTGTTCATCATCATAGCCCTGGAGAGGGTGTTGTGAGCTTAGGAAATGCCAAGCATTTCTCAGTGTTATTCACCTCTTCTGTACCCACTATACAGAAGAAACGGAGGCCCAGCGAGGTTAAGTAACCTGCTCATGGCCAATCAGCTAGTAGGTGGCCAAGCTGGGCTTCAAACCTGGGTCTGTCTGACTCCTGAGCCCCTAGACCTCCCTCCTGTTCTCTGGCCATCCTCAGGTGCCCCTCCCACACCGGGCTCCAGCCTGTTGTTGGAATCCGCCATCTCCGGAGTCCGAGAGGATGGCTGAGTGCTGGCCTGGGACGTGGGAGCTGTTCAGTCACTGGGTACCTTGAGCTCCCGGGGCCTCCGCGTGCTCACCTGTAAAATGAAGGTGTTCTGCTGGACGCTCTCTAAGGCCCCTGGGGCAACAGGTGTGACCACCTGCCCCTAGACATTCTCCTCGGTACTAAGAGCCTGTGATTCCCACACTCTGAGCCTGTCAGTCACCCTTCAGTTGGTTAGTGGCTGATTGTTCCTGCTCAGGCAATGGCTCAGAGGACATCAAGAGGAAAAAATGGACCCCCTGGGTCAGGGGACAATGGGTAGCTATAGGAGTGGCTGGGCCCGAATGAGTTCATAAATGCTGCAAACCAAATGCCTCTGCAAAGTCCACCTGTGCCATGTGCTGGGACGGTTATGAGCCCTGGGAGAGGGTGACAGGAGGGAGAGCCCTTAGCAGCCACAGGGGCCTCGGCCTGAGAGTTTGTCTTGCCAGCAGTTGGGAGAAAGGCTGAGAAAGCAGAGAGGGGGTCTGGGTGGGGGGTTGGCACAGAGTTTATGGAGAAATTGAGCTGGGCCCATGGGTTTGGGGTGGTTTGATCTTGCACCATCTCTGTAGGAAGGATGACATCGGTGGTTCCTGCCAGCTTAATTCTGGAGTGGCTCAGAGTCCCGTATGCCCATTGGTTTATTTAGTGTTTTTTTGTTTTTAATTTTTTAACCATGATCCCTAATAAAAATTACATTTAATTTCATGACCCAGGACACACACTCGCACACATTTGTATCTAGAACAAAACAATATTTCCTTGCTACATGCAATACACTCTAGTATTTTCTGTTTTAGTCTAGATTTTATTTTTTATGAGAACTTTTACAATCTACTTACTCTCTTAGCGACTTTCAAATTTGCAATACATGTTATTCACTGTGGTCGCCATGTTGTACATTACCTCCCATGACATGTTTATTTTATAGCTGGGAGTTTGAACCTGTTGACCACCTTCATCCATTTTGTCCACCCACCTCTGACAACCACTAATCTGTTCTCTGTATCCAGGAGCTCAGTTTTGTTTTGTTTTGTTTTGTTTTTAGAGTCTGCATATAAGTGGGATCATATGGTATCTGTCTTTCTCTGACATATTTTACTTAGCATAATGCCCTCAAAGTCCATCCATGTTGTTGCAACTGACAGGATTCCCTTCTTCATGGCTGAATAATATTCCGTTGTATATATGTACCACATCTTCTTTACCTGTTCATCCATTGACGCACACTTAGGTTGCTTCCTTATCTCAGCTCTTGTAAATAATGCTGCCATGAGCAAGAGGCTGCAGATATCTGTTTGAGTTGGTGTTTTCATTTTCTTCAAATAAATAACAGAGGTAGAACTGCCTTTTCATTTTGTTGATGGCTTTCTTTGCTGTGCAGGAGCTTTTTCCTTTGATATAATCCCACTTGTTTACTTTTGCCTTTGCTTTTGGTGACAGACTCAACAAACCACTGAGATCAATGTCAAGGAAGTTATTGCTTATGTTTTCTTCCAGGAGTTTTATGTTTCCAGGCATTACATTCAAGTCTTGAATACATTTTGAGTTTATTCTTGTGTGTTGTATAAGACAGTGGTCCTGTTTCATTCCTTTGCAGGTGGCTGTCCAGTTTTCTGGACACTGTTCATTGAGGAGATGTCCTGTCCCCACTGTATATTCTTGGCTCCTTTGTTATAAATTAATTGATCATAGATCCATAGGTTTATTTCTGGACTCTCTATTCTGTTCCATTGATCTGTGTGTGTGCTTTTATGCCAACATCATACTGTTTTCATTTGTGACATGTTTTGAAATCAGGGAGCATGATGCCTCCAGCTTTGTTCTTCTTTCTCAAGATTGCTGTGGCTATTCAGGGTCTTCGTGGGTCCATACAAATTTTAGGAGTGTTTGTTCTATTTCTGTGAAAAATGCCATTGGAATTTTGATAGGGATTGCATTGAATCTGTAGATTGCTTTGGGTAGTGTGGTCATTTTAACAACATTCTTCCAAGCCATGAGCATGGAATGTCTTTCCATTTATTTGCGTCTTCCTCAATTTCTTTTATCAGTGGCTTGTAGTTTTTACCCTACTGTTTTCTATTTTATTCTACTAGATTTTATTTTTTTAATACTATTCGTGACCTATCAAATTAATTTCATGACCAACTAATACATGGTTACCTAAGTCTGAACATCTCTAGAAGGAGCCTTCTCTGCTTTACCATGTGATGATAATGATATCAACTCATGTTCCTCAAGTCCCTACTACTGGGGGCAGAGTGGCAAAGACCCAAGATTCCAGACTTAAACCTCTGAGGTTTATCCTGACTCAGCCATTTCTGAGCTGCATGACTTTGAATAGGTTCCTTGTATCAGCAATGACCCAGTTCAACTACCAGTGGTAGAAACCTCCAGACAAGATCAAAGTGTATTTCTCTCCTGTGTAAAAGCAGTTGAGAGGGGAAAGCCCTCTTCCCCACCATTCCTGGAGTATAAGCCTCATCTTCATGGCCCACGAGGGGACCACCCTTCACATCCGTACTCTCAGCTGCAGGGCGGAGGAAGTGAAGAAGGGCACTCTCTCCCTTTGAAGGAGACTTCCCAGAAATGCCTTGCAAACTTCTGCTTTCCTCTCATTGGCCAGAGCTTAGTCACGTGGCTGTTCCTGGCTGCAGAGGAAGCTGGGAAGCGTAATATTTTAGCCAGAGTATTGTGCCACCTAAAATTCACAGCTTCTGTTCATTTGAGAAAGGAGCATGGATGTTTAGTCTCTGCCAAATAACCTCTGTGTGCCTTTGTTTCCTCTTCTGGAACATGGTGATGATGGTAGTTCCTTATAGACTTGTTGTGGGGGTTCAGTGAGACAATACATGAGAAGAATGTAGCACAGTACCTGACACAGAGTAAGTGCTAAACAAATAATTGCTACTAATATTAAGTGTCTGGCACCAAACTAAGTCCCTTACGTGCGAAATCTGATTGACTCCCCACAGCACCCTGGTGAGGTAGAAATTAGCCTCCTCATAGTGTGGATGGGAGCACTGAGAGTCAGAGGACTTAGGGGTTTGCTAGAGAGTACACCTGTGGAAGGGGCGGAGCTCAGGCATGAACTCTATCTCTAGACTGCCAAAGCTTTCCCTTAACACCTCGAGGAGACTAACCCCTCCCTGAGAGCTGATGAAACTGTGGGACCTCCCTTCGCCTGCCCACCGCCTACAGAGGGCTCCCCCTTCCCAAGGAGAAACAGGACCAGGACAAGAGGCCCCTTTAGACATTTATTATAATGAGACCTACAAACTTGGGGTCGGAAGATCAAGGTCTTCGATTCACTGAATGACCCTGGCCAAACCCTTTTCTCTGCAGGCCTCCATCTCTCCATCTGCAAAATGGAGAGAATGCTGCTGAACCCTTTCTCCTTCCTGGGGACTTTTGTAGCACAGTGTTTTGGCCAAAGTGTTTAGAGCTCCTTGGGATGCAAGTTTTTATAAATGAGATCTGCTGCTCACCTCTTGGTGTGTTTCTCAGTTTGTTAGAACATTTTGCCCACTGGGAGTGGGGTGGGCAGAGGAATGAAGGAAACCCGATGTCTGTGGACAGGGGGAGTTCTCGGGCACAGGTTTCCCGGCATACCCTCCCCACGCGGCGCTCACACGCAGCCTCTGTCTTGCCATCACGCCCTGGGCTGGACTGACCCAGGTGAGTGAGGGGCTGGGGCTGGGCTGCAGCCCTCTGCTCCTCTCAGAGATCATGGGTGATTTATAGTTTTTGCATCGGACTTTGACCTTAATTTTTTCCTTCGTTGTGGGGCTATAAAATTCATTAGGGACCCTTGGGCGAAGTGATGGAGATGTCAGGTGGGCAATCATGTGGGTATTTAATCTATCAGATGTGTGGTTTGCCATTTAGGGAGACAACAAGAGAATGTGGAATCAATAGGTTCATTAGTCAGTAGCACGTGCCAGGCCAATCAGTGCCCGCCAATGGCAGCAAGCGTGGAGCGGGGTATGCCACCCACGTTCCAAGTCACCTTCGAGTGAGGACATGTTCTGGCTCATGGGTAGGACTGGCCCACACCCAGGTACCTCTCCCACATCCCCACGAGACCGGGAGCCTGTTACCTCCCATGGGGGCGGGGCAGAAGAGGGAGGGTGGCAGACAAAGGGTGGGTGCGGGGTGAGACCTGTGATGGGGAGGCGGTCCCAGCTGTGGTTTGGCTGCACCCCCAGGGGGTTGATTGGACTGTCCTTTCCTCCTCCTCCTTCCATCTCTTCCACACACAAGGTCCCACTTAACCGAGCCTCAGCCTCAGTGTCTGTCCCCACGCCTCTCCGGCACCCTCCCCTTCTCAGCCGCTCCACATAATCCCAGCTTGATAACTGGCCCCAGAGAGGTCCATGTCCCTCCTGATTGTGAATGTCTCATTCACCCCTAGCCAGCTGCCTCCCTCCTTCTCCCCGCATCCTGGGAAAATGGCTTTCTGCGTCCCAGCTCTCTGTTTGATGGTCAGATGTGATTTTTTTTTGTAAGTGGCTCAGTGGAGTCTTCTCAAACCCCAGAGCGAGAGAATGGACAGTGCTGCAAACGGGTGAGGAGTGGGAGTGGCCTTTCCCTTTGCTTTGTCTGTGTGGGCGTCCGAGGGACAGACTGTGGGCCGAGCCTGTGCGCCTG
The DNA here is from genome assembly GCF_014108415.1 of Molossus molossus. Taxonomy (NCBI): domain Eukaryota; kingdom Metazoa; phylum Chordata; class Mammalia; order Chiroptera; family Molossidae; genus Molossus; species Molossus molossus. The sequence continues at coordinate 52,658,376 of NW_023425352.1, forward strand.
TGAGGACGGGAGCATACTGTCTGGCTCCGCGCGTGTGCCTGGCGGCTCGCCAGGGGCCCGTGTCTGGGGTCTGGCCCCTGGCACGCAGACCCTGAGACAAGGATTCTGGGGCAGGTGTTTACTTGGAAAGTGACTCCAGGAAACTCAATTGGGGTGGGACGTGAGATAAGTCACTGGGGGCATTGTGAAGCCAGGTACCACAAGGGGGACTGCTGGGGAGTCTGGGGGGAGAGGCTGTGCCTGCGTCGTCCCACCTCGGGACACGCGATCCTTCCGCTCCCGGGCCCACGAAGTGAGGGCGGCTTCCAGGGACAGGGACACCCCATCGTGCCAGCTGCTTCCCTGAGGAAGAAGCCCGCAGGCTGAGGCGCGGGTAGTCCCTGGCGGGTGGAGGTGAGCCCAAGGCTTGTGTGTGGCACCACCCCGCAGCCCCTCCAGTGGGGCACCTTCTGCACCCGTGAGACCAGGACAGTGGTAGTATTTATCTCCTAGAGGGGTGGAAGGAAATGTGCCGATCCACAAAGATGTCTCCGAATAATGCTTGGAACCCAGTAAGGACTAAGGCATCAGCTGTTGTTGCCATTTTTGCATTTATCATCAGCTGGAGTTGCTTCATCTGTAAAATGGGATTGTGAACCCTATCTTGATGCTTGTCGTAGGACAAATTAGGGACAGATCATGTCAGGTCTCTTGCACAGTGCCAGGCCTGCCACTCAGCAAGACGGTGATCTCAGTCATCCCAGTTATCTGAGGGGACCCCACACTGCTCCTGCAGGCTGACTCCCTTGCATCTCCCAGCAGGGGGCCAGGAGACCGCTAGGCTGCTGCTGGCCACCCTGACAGCCTTTGACATCCCCATAATTGCTTTCCCATGATGACTCCTTTAAGCACTGAGCTGCTGGCCAGAGCAATTTGCTCTCCATCAATTTTTATTTCCAGGTTTTAAAATAAAATAAAGAGAAATAAAGGGGGGTGGCGGAACCCAAGAACAACTACCGTGGCTGCAGTAACAAACAAGCTGGGAACCACGCCCTGAGAGCACCTGTCAGCACCTCTTCCCCCCTCCGCAGGCCTGGCTCCTGCCAGCGCACCCCCTCCTGCAGGGCCCTCCGCAGGCCTGGCCCCTACCAGCGCACCCCCTCCTGCAGGGCCCTCCGCAGGCCTGGCCCCTGCCAGCGCACCCCCTCCTGCAGGGCCCTCCGCAGGCCTGGCCCCTGCCAGCGCACCCCGTCCTGCAGGGCTCAGTGCTACTTCCCTTTCCTCCACTTGGCTGGTTGCTGGGGGTCGGCAGCTAGAAACAGCGCGGTCAGAATTGGGAGTTAGAATACTAATACTGCTCCGCCTGGAGATGTGGGCCATGTGCCAGGCCTCGCTCAGAAGCCCTTCCCTGTTGCATTTTCTCTAGTCCTGACCACCGTCCCAGTGAGTCCGGTGGCGTTGTTAACCCCACTTTACAGAGGAGGAAACGGAGGCTTCCGGTGGGTGTTACTGCAGTTATTCCTTCTCCTGTTCCGCTGGTCTCTTCTTCCTCCTTCCTCTTCTCTCCCCTCCTTCCTTCTTTCTCTTCCTTTTCCTGTTCCTCTCCTCTGTACCTCTTCCTCCCACTTTCCTCCCCACTCTTCTCTCTCCCCCTCTTCCCTTCCTCCTGTGGTTCCGCCTCCCACCCCATTATCCTTCTTCTGGTGTCCTTCCCTCCCGAGAAGTCCATCTCCTGTTTTTTGCTGTTGGCTTGTCACTGGCAAGAGGACCTCATATATCATCATATATACTCTCCTCACTCATTCATTCACACCCTATTTGTTGAAGGCCCGCAGCCCTGGGATCCACGGGGGACAAGGCAGACTCGGTTCCTGCCACATAGAGCTTACATTCTAGTGGACGGAGATAGGCAGTAACATGTGCTCAATGCCCCTGCCAGAACCATGCCCTGCTCCCAACCACCTCCATCCACCAGCATGGCCTCCCAGCCCCAGCTCAGGCCAGGCACCTCCCAGCATGCCCCTGACCATCTTGTCCAAGCCTCTCGCCACTGCCCAGGAAAGCGCCATGACTACCTCAGCTCCTAGTTCTGTCCCAGAGTCTGTTATCCAGCAGCAGTCAGCGTGTGCATTTGCAAATGCAAATACATTTACAAGGGTAAAGGAATTCCTGTTCGCTGAGTGGGGTGGGGAGGAGCATTCCTAGCAGAGGGATGCTAGCGCCAAGGTTGTGAGGCAGGAGGAACGAGCTTGGCTTGTGAGGACCCTGAAGACTGAAGGAGGACCAGAGTAATGGAGCGATGAACAGAGGTCAGAGCTGCAGAGGCTGGCCCATGTCGGGCCTCGGGGGCCATGGCAGGCAGCTGGGATTTTTATCTTAAATGCTCTGGTTGTCTTCAAAGCTGGTGAGTGGTGTCTTGTCTAGTCAGCTTCTCCCTCTGGCACTGGTGAAGGATGGGCTGTTGGAGCCAGAGCAGAAGCAGGTAGGTCCGGACCAGTCCGAAGGCTCTGCAACCTACAGGCGCCAAGCCCAGTGTCTTCCTCAAAGTCCTACAGTTGGATGGCTAGGGCAGACGCTGGATCAGAACCCAGATCACCTTGTCCCATTTTGGTGGTATTCTCATGATTCAGCACTTAACCACAAATCCTTTTTGAGGCCCTTTGTGCCTGGTCTTATACTGTGCCCCCTGCCCCAGGAGACGCACATTTCTGACCCTGCAGGAGCAGATAGTCGAGCAGGGATAGTAAGGAGGCCTTTTCTAAAAGATGCTCTGGACACTTCGTTTTTATTAAAGTATAGTTGACATACAATGTTATATTAGTGTCAGGTGTACAACATGGTGACTCTACATTTCTGTTATGATGTGATCACCACAGTAAGTGTAGTAGCTAGTGCCATCTGCCACCACACGCAGCTCTCATAGCTATGGTGATGCTATTGACTATTTTCCCTACGCTGCACATGACAGCCTTGTGGCGTCTTCTGTTTGTTTTTTTGTTTTGTTTTGTTTTGTTTTGCTAACTGGGAGTTTGTACCTCTAGTTCCCCTTCACCGTTTTCACCCAGCCCCCCACACCCGTGCCTCTGGCAACCATGAGTTTAATCTCTGCATCTATAAGTCTGTTTTTGTTTTATTTGTTCATTTGTTGCTGTTTTTTAGATTTCACATATATAAGTGAAATCATATGGCACTTGTCTTTCTCTGACTGACTTATTAATCACTTAGCACAATGCCCTGTGGGTCCTTGAACAAATGGAAGATTTCCTTCTTTCTTATGGTTGAGCAATATCCCACGCATATATTACCTCATCTTCTTTACCTCATCTACTGATGGACACCTAGGTTGCTTCCATACCTCGGCTATTGTAAATAATGCTGCAGTGAACATGGGGATACATATATCTTTTCGAATTTGTGTTTTTGTTTTCTTCAGATAAATACCCAGAAGTGGAATTGCTGGATTGTATGGTAGTTCTGTTTGTAATTTTTTGCAGAATCTTCATATTCTCCATAGTGGCTGCACCAATTTACATTCCCACCAGCAGTGCACAAAGGTTCCCTTTTCTCCTCATCTTCACCAGCACTTGTTATTGTGTTGACTTTGCAATAATAACCATTTTGACAGGTGTGAGGTGATATCTCATTGTGGTTTTGGTTTGCATTTCCCTGATAAATAGTGACATCGAGCATCTTTTCCGTATGTCCGTTGGCCATCTGTATGTCCTCTTTGTAGAGTGTCTGTTCAGATCCCCTGCCTATTTAATTGGCATGTATGGCAAGGAGGCTTTGGCACAACTTCCGTGCGGTTGGTTGTTCGTTGTAGAGGAGACAGGTTTGAGAGGGATTCTGAGGCCTTCTCTGTACTCAGGATCGTAATTGACTAGTAATGTCTGCCCCGGGCATGGGTGTCCATCCCAGGTCCCCACCACCAGTTGGGTCACTACCCTTTCCGAACCGGCCTCCCACTCAGCTTCTCCACCCTCCTGTGTGCTCCGAGCCCCTGTCCGTGGCCCCCAGCCCCAGTGGCCCCGGTACAGCCTCCGTCTAAGGCTTTCTGAACTCAGAGGACCAGAAGTAGGGCCCAGGGGCTCTCCTGAGTGCGCCTCTCTTCCTATGCTCCACCGCCTCCCCACGATCCCTCTGGCATCCCACTGTCCCCCCGCTGGTACCAGTGCCCGCCTGCAGCGTTCCCCTTACCTCCTACAGGGTACAGCGCCGCCATGTCCTCGCCCCCTGGACTGTGCCCTTCTCCCTGGCCCAGCGCACTTACCTCTGCCCCCAGCACCCACCACGCCCTCACCCATCATCTCTGCCCTCCTCAGGTTAGAGAGCTTCCTTCTGAGACGACAGGGAAACTGAGGCACCACACATGTCCCCAGAAGTGCGGGGCAGACTAGATGGCGTTTCCCAGCCGTTAGCTTTCCCCTCGCACCCCTGAGGAAAGCTGAAATCCTCACCCACAGCACATGGGCAGGAGTGTGGGAACAGGGGAGAGGCCCAGGCCTCATGGGTCTAATCAAGACGAGTGGGCGTCACCCAGCCTCTGGGCTTCCGCGCTCCTCCAGCGGGCCCCCTCTCACCAGCCACCTCAGTCCCCAGAGCTTGCAAGAGCGCACTTCATCTCGTGTAGTTTAAGGAGTTCCTCAGAGGGCGCAGCGAATGATGAATGTGGAAAGCATTACCCGCGAAGCGCCGGGGCTCCGTGGAGCTGTTTAAAAATGCATTCTCCCATGTAAATTTCTGCTCCATCAATCCTTATGACATGTCAAACATTGCTATTGTTTCCTGAACAAATTGTACCGCGTGCCCTTCTTCGCAGATCTGTGCATGGGAGCAGAACTGCTCGCCAGCGCCTGCAGCCTGCGCCGTGGCGGGGACCCGGGGCGGCCGAGGAGGCAGCTGGGCCCGCCGTGCTGCAGAGCAGAAGCCCCGTGCAGGGTGTCCAGGCGAGCGTGCGTGACGAGGGTGCGGGCACGGCGGGGAGTGATTGAGTGTGTGCCTGCCCGTTGCCAGCCTGCGGGGAGAGGCACACAGGTGGCTGGGGAGGGAGGTGGAGGGGCCACAGGGGCTGAAATGAGGGGTTGGGTTGCATGAGACTGAAGGTGGTGTGAGGACGTGTGTCTGTGTGTGGTGTATAGTCTGGATGGGATCTACCTGAGCCAGACAGACAGGAAGAGAGCTTTCTATGACAATACGTGGGGACAGGCGGTGTGGGGGCTGCCTGAGACTCAGAGAGAGGAAGAAAGAAAAGGTGTGTGTGTGTGAGGGGGTGGTAGGGAAGGATGAGGACATGGGAAAAAATAATACACAAGAACAAGACTTTCAAGCTACGAAGAAGGGTAGAGGATGTTTCAAACAGAGAAGAGGACACCTGTCCCCAGGGCGAGGTCAGATTCCCGCTGCAGCAGCACCCTGTGCAATCAGAATACCGGTGCAGCAGCACCCTGTGCAATCAGAATACCGCTGCAGCAGCACCCTGTGCCGTCAGAATCCCGGTGCAGCAGCACCCTGTGCAATCAGAATACCAGTGCAGCAGCACCCTGTGCAATCAGAATCCCGGTGCAGCAGCACCCTGTGCAATCAGAATCCCGGTGCAGCAGCACCCTGTGCAATCAGAATCCCGGTGCAGCAGCACCCTGTGCCATCAGAATCCCGGTGCAGCAGCACCCTGTGCCGTCAGAATACCGCTGCAGCAGCACCCTGTGCCGTCAGAATACCAGTGCAGCAGCACCCTGTGCCGTCAGAATACCGCTGCAGCAGCACCCTGTGCAATCAGAATACCGCTGCAGCAGCACCCTGTGCCGTCAGAATACCAGTGCAGCAGCACCCTGTGCAATCAGAATCCCGGTGCAGCAGCACCCTGTGCCATCAGAATACCGCTGCAGCAGCACCCTGTGCCGTCAGAATACCAGTGCAGCAGCACCCTGTGCAATCAGAATACCGCTGCAGCAGCACCCTGTGCCATCAGAATCCCGGTGCAGCAGCACCCTGTGCCGTCAGAATCCCGCTGCAGCAGCACCCTGTGCCGTCAGAATACCAGTGCAGCAGCACCCTGTGCAATCAGAATACCGCTGCAGCAGCACCCTGTGCCGTCAGAATCCCGGTGCAGCAGCACCCTGTGCCGTCAGAATCCCGGTGCAGCAGCACCCTGTGCCGTCAGAATCCCGCTGCAGCAGCACCCTGTGCCGTCAGAATCCCGCTGCAGCAGCACCCTGTGCCGTCAGAATCCCGCTGCAGCAGCACCCTGTGCCGTCAGAATCCCGCTGCAGCAGCACCCTGTGCCGTCAGAATACCGCTGCAGCAGCACCCTGTGCGTCGTCGTCGTTTGGAGGGAGAGATGGGAGGAGCCAGAGAAGGTGGAAGTCTGGTGGGTGCAGAAGCCCAACATCAGCAGATGGGCGTCTGTGAGGCCGTGATGAGGGACAGCTGGGAAGTGCAGGGACACATGGGGGCAGGTTGTGGGCAAGGCAGAGACCTTGTAGGGGGGTCCTCGGTCCAGGGCAAATGAATGGAAGAGGGTGAGCGTGAGTGACTGTTCATTGTGAAAACAAGCTGGGTCAGAGGGGGCTCTTGGGAAGGGACAAAGAGAAAAGAGGACCTGACCACTGTTGGAATGATGGCCCCCTGAGAGTAGGCATGAGCTATCAGGTTGAGCGTCAGAGGGCAGGGAGCTGGGCTGAACACAGAGCCCTGGCATATAAGTTAAAGGGAGAGCTACATCTGGAGGGTGCTGGGTGAAGAGCCCTGGCTGGGTCGGGAAGGGTACCCACACAGCCCGCCAGGTCGCCCTCACCCTCAGCAGGTGACAGCCTCCCCAGTCTAAGCCCTGAGCCCCATGAATGCAGCAAGACCAAGTTTGGAGCAGGAATGGGGGGCCTTCTTTGAGGACCAAGGGTCTTGGCTAAGGGCCTGCCTCCTGTGTTGCTGGCACAGCCCATGTTGCTGGAGCCACCCTCTTGGCAGAGGCTGGGGAAGAGCCACTGTGAGAAGGAGAAGGCTGCCTGTGGTCAGGGACCCGGTAGGAGCACCCTGGTTCCCATGGCTGAGCTCTCTACCCCAGCCCCACCAACAGGGATGCGGTTGATGGTTGAGTTCACATCCCAGCCCTGTGGCTGTGTGACCTTGGGCAAGTTGATTAACCTTTCTGAGCCTTGTTTCTCTCTGTCTGTAAAATGAGGGTAATATTCGTACATAAGGCTGTTGGGAAGATGGAATGAAATACAGCATAAGAAATGCTGGGCAGAGCACGGCACATGCTCGAAGGGAAGGGGCACCACCTGACAGCCAGGGGAATGATGGGCATCCGTGACTCGGGCCTGGCCATTCCGGGGATTTGACTGTTCCCCCACTGCAGGTTCACCTTGTCTTAACCTTTGGAATATCCCCCCCGTGTACATTTTTTTTCTCTTTCTGTCAGCAGAAGAAAATTACAGTTCTGCCGGCATTGTCCATCACGAAAATAAGCACTTGCCGATGCAATTATAAAGGCCCAAATGAGGGGGTTCGTTTTGCTGGTGATGCCAGTGTTGGGAAGAATCAGAGAAGATGCCTTATAAATCAGGCCCTGGGCAGTGGCCAGTCCTGGTCCCCTCTCCTGTGTACGACCATGGGGATGCAGGCGACCGCTGGCCCGTCTTCCTGGGCTGTGGACAATTCTGCCAGGACAGGCTGATGGGGGCAGCACAGGGGTTCTGAGCCCCCTCCAGGCCTCAGTGCCTGCAGGAGGGCAGTTCTTACCAAAAGCTACCGGGGTGTCTTGGTGTCCAGCCTGTGACTGGACAGACCCTAACACACCTGGCCAAGGAGAACTCTTTTCCAGGACTGGTCCATCTGCAATAGCAACCCAGGCACCTGCCCGCCCAATGGCTGCTTAATTTTCTCACCGTTCTTACTAGTCAGTCTGAAATTGCTGTTTGGTTGTTTCTCTCCTCCACTGGCTGTCCCCCTTTCCCACTGTAAGTCACATCCAGCGAGTGTTGTCATGCTATGGCTGTGACTCCAGTGCCTGGCACAGTAGCTGGCCCACTGGAGAAGCTCAGAAGACATTTACTGAACATGAAAGTTTCTTCCATGGGGTTCCAAGCGTCCTCCATCTGCCTGCCCCTCCAGACCCTCCCTGCCCTTCTCACCGACTCTGCTAACGTCCGGAGAAGCGACTCATGGCCCATCCACTGAGTCCCCGCCCTCAGGGTTTGGCCAGTAGGAGGCTCTACCCAGCTCAGCGCTTGGGAGGCCGGTACCCCCGCCATGCGCCTGGGCAGCCGGAGCAGCCTCCCTCTGGCTGCTCGCTGCCCACCGTGGTGTCTGCCGATAGCAGGCTCAGCCGCTCAGGCGGAAGATCAAGTTGGTGCTGTGTGGCTGACAACAGGAATTCCAGGTTTTACTAAATTTGACAAAGGTTTTCAGCTCTGTGCTGAGTACACAGGATACAAAAGGAAGTTGGGTACAGGCTTCTCTGGTGAGCGCAGGAAGTGGGGGTACGCAGGCTGCTTTCCGTATGGCACCTCGTGCCCGCACTCTGGAACAGGTGCAGCCAGGGGCTCTCAGCTCGAGGACAGCGAGTGATCAGGGGTTCCTGGGGGGCATTCGGGGCGGCTGGAGTCTGGACAGCAGTCACAGGGAGGGGCTGTGCAGCCAGGCCATGGAGGAGTGGTGCACAGGGAGACGTGGGTGAAGCCCACCACGGCCCGCTGGGCTGTGCAGAGCCTGGACTCCGGGTGCTGGTCTGGAATTAGCTCAGCAGCAGTGGGGAGTACCGAAGGTGTGGGAGCAGAGGAAGATCGTTTCAGCCACTGGTTTTGTCTTCGTGCCCTGGGCCTCTTGTGCGCCTTGGCAAGCAGTGAACCGTACCCGTGTGTGCCCGTGAGTGAGTCCAGCCTGGGAGGACAGCGGCACAGGGGCAGGGCCTGCAGCACGGCTGAGGTGCTCACCTGAACCTGGTTTGGCGTTCCTGAGAGTTGGCAGGCACAGTATGAGAGCCACCAGCCTGGCCATCCGACTGGCCTGTGAGCCCCCAGAAGTACCCTGCAGAGAGATGGCCTGCGCGTCCCTAGAACACGCAGAAGGAAAGGTGTTCCTGGCATGAGAAGGACGTTTGTTTTCACAGCACAGGCCCCTGGCCGCTCCTAGAGTGAGCTCAAGGGCCGCTGTCTGTCTGACACCTGATTCGTCTGTTGGTCTTCCAGCTGCTCAGGCAGGCAGCATACATATTCCATTGATTTCCAGAGAGTGGGAGGGAGGGAGGGGTGACTGAGAGAGAAACATGGAGGTGAGAGAGAGACATTGATTGGTTGGCTTCCGCACGCACTCTGACCGGGGCCAGTGATCAAACCTGCAACCCAGGTATGTGCCCTTGACCAGGAGTCAAACCCGTGACCCTCTGGTGCGTGGGCCGATGCCTGGCCAGAGCACTGGATGGTTTTAAACACGGGGATTCAGAAGCCAGCTCTGCCACTTACCAGTCGTGAGACCTTGGGCACGTTACTTAGCATCATCGTTGCTGTTAAAGGCAGAGAGCGGGGCTTACAACAGTACCCTCCACGTAGGGGTGTGGTCAGAGGTGAACAATGTGTACGTTAGTACTGGGCTGTAGGTGTGGATGCCAGTGTAGCAGTAGGTGGCAGAGGTGTCCGGAGCTTGCCTGAGCCACGCTGTGTCCAGGCCCCATGACCCCACCCTGCCCCCAGGGAGCCACAGTTCAGTGGGGCGAGAAACAGCCGGTCAGCCCGCAGCTTCAGCCCCCAGTGCAACGGGGCGGCGATCGTGCAGAGCCCAACCCAGCTTTGGGAAGTCGGAGAAGACAGGAGCGGATGCACCAGCCAGAGGGAGGCAGCAATCTATGCAGATGGGGCAGAGCCGGGAGGCGCCAGCGCCAGTCAGGTCCAGCCTGGGTCCGAGACAAGGCTAGCTGGCACAATGGCTGGAGTTCAGGGCGGGAGACACGCAAAAGAGGAGGGACTGTCCCTGAGGGCTCCAGGGAGCCTGGAGGGCCTTCAGCAGCACTGCCGAGTGGCTGGATTTGCTGCCTCCTCCTGGGCACTGCAGCCTGGTGCTGGCCCGAGGGAGGCCCTCCTGGGCACAGGGTTGCCCCCACCCTGGCAGGGGCACAGACGCAGCTTTTCATCTTATTATTCTGCTTCATGCGTTTGAAAAATGAAAGTTCTCCCTCTCCCCTTCACCAGCACACATATTTCATACGGTCATTAGACAGTGGCACTGAAGGACTCACAAATCTTCCCTGGTCAGCGGCGGCGGCCTGGGCGGGCAGCAGAGGCCCCCAGGGAAAGGGTCACTGTGGGCGCTATGGCTGTGCCCAGCCCCCTGGGCAGGAGGTGGGGCCTGGGGGTGGGGTGGGTGGAACAAGGGCAGCCACCCATGTCTCCAGAGAGAAGAAAGTTCTGTCTTGTCCCCAGGGGCTCAACACTGAATTTCTCTCAGCCTCAGCTGCTCCAGGCCCCAGGGTGAAGGGCACTGTACCAGGGGACCGCAGGGGTCCTTCCTACCCTGACAGCCCAAGGACAATTCTGGAGAGCACCCAGGGTCCGGCTGTGACCTTCACGGCAGGGAAGCCCCTTACGCTGTGCCCCTGGCCCCTCACTTCCTGCATGGGCCCAGCCCCCTCTCTCGCCCTGATCCCCTCCACACTTCCGAGTTACTCCCTCCCCACCTTTTCCTGGTCCCCTTCTCTGTGCCCCTCCTGTTCCATTCCCCCTCTCTCTCCCTTTGAGTCCTCTCTCCTCCTGTCTTTGCCCCCATCTCTCCACCAGCTCCCTGTCTTCTCTTCACCACCCTCTTCGTTCGGTATTTATTCCTTCACTGCTGGGTGCCAGGCACGTCCACGCTGGGAGGTGAGCCCGGCAGCTGTGGCCCTGACCTCATGGCCACCCCAAACACGTTCCTCTGACCTGAGGGGTTGAGGCCCCAGGGGGCTGCTGTTTGGTCGCACAGTGAGCTGGGCTGTTGACACTAGGCTGGAACTGGGCTTCCCACAGCATACTGACCCCTCGCCAGGGGCTCATGGCGTCTGGTCAGCTCTTCCCCAGACCACGCTACAGGTATTGTAGTCTAGTAATAGCAGACAAGGTGAGGGTCATATGTCAGTGGAATGGAAGGGAACGTTGGGGCTCCTCGCCTCCCCTTCTTCTCTGGTCCCTGGAAGGGGAGGGGTGAGGTGGGCTTATGAGGAGCTTTGCTCTCCTCTCCCCTGGAATAGCCAAGCGCCCTTGCCTCTGAGGGCACGCTCTCTTCTGGGTTTAGAAGCAATAACATGGAGACTACGAGCATGGAAGATGGCCCTGGGTTCAAATCGTTGCTCTGCTCTCTGTTATTAGCTGTGAAGCTTTGGGTGAGCCATTTACCCGCTGTGTGACTCAGCTTCCCTGTCTGTAATAGGGTTGTAATGAAGATGAAATATGACACGTGTAAGGTGCTCGATGAACAGCAGTGTTGAGCGCGTGGCGAGGGCACCAGGGGAGGGTCCGTCCTGGAATCCGTCGGGGTTGGAGGGTGGATCACAGAGCTCGACGTCTGCCTCTTCATGTGTTCAGTACGCGTCCCCTGAGGGCCTGGGCTGTCCTCGACGCCTGCTGGGGCGGCGGGAGGGCAGAGGCCTGCGGTCTCCCGCAACACGGCGGACCGCGTGGGAAGTGGGCACAGGAGGCAGTCCTTCCGCAAGTGCGCATGTATCAGACGGCCGCGCCGCGCACCCTGAGCACACGTCGTGATACCTCAGCAAAGCGGAAAGGAATAATGAAATCAACAGGAAAAGGTATTGAAACATTTTTAGCAGCTCAACTCTTTCCAATTATGATCCTACAGAGAATCTCCGAGTGGAAAATAGATGTAAGTGGAACCAAGGTCAACCCAAGGCCGTTCCCGCCTGGCGTCTGGTGGCAGCCTAGGAAGGGAACAGAAGCCACAGTGCCTGGGACAAAGTGTGTGCTTATTAATTAACTATTGAGTGGACGAGTAAACTGTGTTATTTAGCCTGCACTGTGGACTGTTCCATGCCAGGGACAATGCAGAAGCTAAGAGGTCCCAGCCACAAAAGCCAAACTGTCTCTAGAACTGCCCTCACCCCGGAGAAGGGAGGAGATGGAGATTAGCCTCACTCAGGGGAACTGAAGGAAGGAACCCCAGGCTGGAAGTGCGGGTCCCAGCTTCTGCCCAACTCTGCCTGTAACCTGCCCACGACCTGGTGTGGTGACAGAGTCACACTGGGCCTCACTGGGGCCGGCCTCAGTTTTGTGATGGGTGGAAATGTCTGCTTCCTCACGTTGTGACGGTTGTGAGGACAAGGTCAGGGCATGACAACGTGGATGGTCTTTGAAGATGTAAAAGCTATGATGACACAGGCTGGCGATGGTCACCGTCATCGCTGTCGTCAGCACCAGGCACACCTCTTCCTCCAGTCGCTCCTGACCACAAGCCTGCGTGAAACAGGTCTGCTGGACTCACAGACCACACTGGTGGGGAGGGATGTCAGCTTCAGGACTCGAGAGCCACCAGGACTCGTTCCCTGCCTTCTAGCTCTCCTGGGGGCGCCTTCCTCCCCGCCCCCAGTAGCTCCCAGTTCCCTCTGTCCCAGCTGTTCTGCGTCAGAGGGAAACCTTGACCCCCAGCAGCCATGAAAGAAATTCCAGAGAAGAATTCTACTAGCCCAGCTGCAGTCAGGGGCCACTCCCAGCCCAGTCCCTACGTCGTGGGCAGAGCAGGCATCTCCCACGCCGACCACTTGTTCAGGCAGAGAGCGGTGCCAGAGAAGGGGGTGAGGTGGGCAGCAGGCTGTGTGCAGCAGAAGTGGTTGCCGGTCAGGTGACAGTCTGCCCTTGCATGCAATGGGTTATTCCCAGAGTTCAAGAAGGGGACACCAGAGATGCCCCTGAGGTGCCTCTTTCACTGGGTAGCACCTGACTCGGAGTCTTTAGATCTAGGGAGAATAACCAGGAGAGTCCAGCAGATGCTGAACCCCTTCACCTTTATTTGTGATACTTCTCGAACTGACAGGTTATGACACCAAGTCCCCGAGGATCTGCAGAGAATAAGGCTTCCTGGCCTGGCAGGAGGCCAGGAGGGGTGGTTTCACAAAGTCAGAGATTTAGGTAAAAGATCGAGCTTCTAGAACTGGGCTCTCCCGTAGGAATTTAAATAACTACTTGTAACTGGTGGCCACCATTCAGCTTCATGGCTCTAGAAACGTGGCCGGGGCCAGAGGAGTTGCTCGGAAGAACACGGCTTGCTGCCAGCCGGCCTGGGGCATCGAGAGCCTCAGCTGGGTCTGGCAGTGATGACTTCTTGTTCTCATCTTTGCAGGCAACGGACAATGACGTGGGCACCTTCGGGGAAGTCAGCTATTTCTTCAGTGATGACCCTGACCGGTAAGACCCTGCCCCAGCTTCTTCAGAGTGGCCCTCTGCCACGCTCATGATCGGGAAACTTCTCAGTGCCCCGGAAGGGCGCTGTGCCCCCAGGGCTAGGGCACTGGCTGGAAGAGGGAACCCAAGGGCGCCGTTGCTGGTTTGGCCCTGATTGGGGGACAGTCTGGCTCAAGTCCCCTCAACTCTCTGGGGCCTAGTTTCTCTGACCCTCAAAAGGTAGCATTTTGGAGCTTTGAAAGGAGCCCGGAGCTGATGCGAGCACTCAGCAGCAGCCGCGTCTTTGAAGCCCTTCCCACGTGTCAGGCTGTTTGCCAAATGCTTTATATGCATCTGCTGATGCAATTCCCCAAACTAAATGCTGGAGGACGTCCATGCGAGACAGTGTTATCAGATGAGGAAACTGCAGCCCCGAGAGGCTAAGCGCACAGCACGGAGGGCCAGGCCTCGGCGGGGGTCCTCACCACGGATGCACAGGAGCGTGCCTCACCACGTGACCTATGTCTCCCACCATGGTTCTGGGACATCTCTTTCCCTTGTCTACAGTTAAGCTGAGCCCAGGAGAAACGCTCTCCTTTTTAACATGATTGAAAGCTAAGCTGAATTCAGAGGGCAGGTCTGCTTCTAAAACTGAAGTGTCTGGTGCATCTGGAAGCCCAGCAGGACGCGCGCGGTGCTGGCTGTCAGCTTGGATAATGGCCCCGGCTGTCTGTGAATGACCAGGAAGAGACAAGCCATTAGGTGCATTCCTGCCATTCTCTGCCCTCTGAGATGGAGCCTCAAAATGAGGAAGGAACCAGGACAGATGCGCAGGGCACCCTAGTCCCTCAGGGGTTCTGTGTTCACGTGGCCTTGTCCTGGTCATCTTCCTCGTTTCTGCCCATCTTCTGGGCCAGGGGCTTTCCCGGTGGCTGGCAGCCGTGGAACAGGTCAGGGCACACAAATGTCAACTGACAGCTCACGGGAGCACCTGGGGGGACGTTGAGAGGAGGCAGGTAGCGGGATGGTCTCACTGGACCTTGCTCCTCCCCAGGAGATATTTGCCAGGATCAGTCCCTTGAGCAGAGGACAAGGGGTAACTCCTGAGAGAGAACCAAGCACACGGCCCCTTGCTGGATGTTTTGCTGCCTGTTTAAAACATTTTGGTGCAAAATCATCTGGATGGAAGAATTTCTTTTATTACCCAGATACGTGTGTGTGTGTTTTATTGAGATATAATTGACACAAACATTATATTCATTTCAAGTGTACAGCATAATGATCTGGTACTTGTATATATTGTGAAATGATCACCACAATAAGTCTCGTTCACATTTGTGAACATATACAGCTACAATTTATTTTTCTTATGATGAGATCTTTAAAGATCTACTCTCTTAGCAACTTTTAAATACGCAATACAGTGATATTAACTATACTCACCAGGCTGTACATTGTAGGCCCATGACTTATTTATAACTGGAAATCTGTGCCTTTTGACAGTGATCCAGTTTTATTCATTTGCATGTGGCCATCCCAACATCATTTATTAAAGAGACTGTCCTTTCTACATTGTATATTCTTGACTCCTCTGTCGTAAGTTAATAGACCACATACATGTAGATTTATTTCTGAATTCTATTCTGTTCTGTTGATCTACACATCTGTTTTTATGCCAAAACCATACTGTATTGATTACTGTAGCTTTGTAATATAATTTGAACTCAGGAAGCATGATGCCTCCAGTTTCATTGTTCTTTCTCAAGATTGCTTTGGTTATTTTGGATCTTTTGTGGTTCCATACAAATTTTAGGATTATTTGTTTTATTTCTGTGAAATATGCCATTGGAACTTTGATAGGGATCACATTGAATCTGTAGTTTACTTTGGGTAGTATCTTAACCATGTGAATTCTTCCGACCCATAAGCACAAATATCTTTTCATTCTTTGTGTCGTCTTTCGTGTGTTTCATCAGGATCTTATAGTTTAGTGTATAGATCTTTCACTTCCTTGATTAAATTTATTTCTAGGTATCTTTTTATGCTGTTGTAAATTGGATTGTTCTCTTGATTTCTCTTTTTAATAGTTCAGTATTAGTGTATAAAAATGCAAAAGATTTTTATATATTGATTTTGTATCCTGCTACTTTACGGAATTCATTTATTAGTTCTGTTAGTTTTTGGTGGAGTCTTTAGAGTTTTCTATATATAGTATCATGTCCTTTGCAACTAGTGACAATTTCACTTTTCCCTTTCTGATTTGGATGACTTTCTTTTTTCTTGCCTAATTGCTGTGGCTAGGACTTCCAATACTAAGCTGAATAAAAGTGATGAGAGCAGGTAGCTTTGTCTTGTTCCTGAACTTAGAGGAAACACTTTCAGCTCTTCACCGTTGAGTATAATGTTGTTAGTTGTGGGCTTGTCATTTATGACTTTTATTATATTGAGATTCCTTCCTTCTATACCCAATTCATGGAGTTTTTTTTTTTTTTTTTTATCATAAAAGGATGTTGAATTTTATCAAATGCTTTTTCTGCATCTATTGAGATGATCATGATTTTTATCCTTTAATGTTTTATCCTGTTAATGAGTATCACATTGACTTGTGGGTCTGGAAACATTCTTGCATCTCTGAAATAAATCCCACGTGATCATGATGTATGCTCCTTTTAATGTATTGTTGAATTTGGTTTGCTAATATTTTGTTGAGGATTTTTGCATCTATGTTCGTCAAGAATACTGGGCTGCAATTTTTTTTTCTTGGAGTGTCCTTGTCTTGTTTTGGTATCACAGTAATGCTGGCCTCATAAAGTGCGTTTGTAAGTGTTTCCTCCTCTTCTATTTTTGGAAGAGTTTGAGATGGATTGATATTAATTCATCTTTGAGTGTCTGGTAAAATTTACCAGTGAAGCTGTCTGGTCCTGGACTTTGTTTGTTGGGAGGTTGTGACTACTGATTCTATTTCATTAGTAATTATTTGTTCAGATTTTGTTTCTTCTTGATTCAGTCTTGGTAGGTTGTATGTGTCTAGGAATTTATCCATTTCTTCTAGGTTGTCCAATTTGTTGGCATACAATTGTTCATACTAGTCTCTTATGATCCTTTGTATTTGTATGGTATTAGTTACAAGAGTCTCTGACCATTACAGGTCCCCAACATTTCTGTCCAGTAGGCAGAAACTCCTGTTCACAGCAAAGGAAGGTCATTCTTCCTGAGTTCCTCTTCGAGTGAATGACTCAACCTACTCCTGCCCTTCCAGTACCTGACCACTTTGCCTCCCGTGTGGTCCCGATTCCTGCCTTCTACCTCCCATTAGAAACAGATGCTCTTCTTATTTGGGCAAGTGAAAAAGAAGGCAGCTTTCAGACTCCATTTATTTGTGTCTATCACCTTGGGCAAGGACAGGCTGGTAAATGCAGTCCCAACCTGACAAGCTGCTGAACACCAGGGTGTTCTCTCTCTTCCCCCTTCTCGCCTGACATAGGTTCTCTCTGGACAAGGACACGGGACTTATCATGCTGATTGCCAAACTGGACTATGAGCTCATCCAGCGCTTCACCTTGACAGTCATCGCCCGGGATGGGGGCGGTGAGGAGACCACAGGCCGGGTCAGGATCAACGTGTTGGATGTCAATGACAATGTGCCCACCTTCCAGAAGGATGCTTACGTGGGTGCCCTGAGAGAGAACGAGCCTTCTGTCACACAGCTGGTGCGGCTCCGGGTAAGATGCCAGGCTTCTCTGCAGTCTAGCCATCCATCTTACCCTTCTCTGCATCTTCTGCTTGGCTGTTCCCTCGGGAAGCCACTGCAAAAGCTGCTAACCTCCCATCCACCAAGAAGTCTTCCAGACTTGGGGTCACATTCTTGGTCTACGTGAGCCTTTCTCTGAGCATCACCTCAGGTCCTTGGTTATCAGGTTAGTGTCTGTCTCAGCTTAAACTCCAGCTCACCATTCAGCAAAAGGACACCCTCCTCATCTCCCTTGGCAAGTGCTGAGTGGTTCCTTGTGTAAGAACCCCCATCCAAGCCCTTTAGGGGTGCTGTAGCTGACAGGAACCAGGGACCACGGGCACAACCCACCTCGCAGGAAGGAAGAGGCCGGCCCCAGAAGGCACAGCCAATTAGCAGAGTAGTAGACACAGAACTAGAACTCAGGACTCTACCCTCCAAGTGTGCTGCAGCGAGTCCCCACCATGCTCCAGTGACCTCTGACCATGAGACTTTGCAGTGTCCTCACGCCCCTTCCTCCTTCTGCTCACCCGGAGTGACAGGACCCACAGTCTCCATTAGAACTAGTTTCTGAAGCCAGGTGGAGGAGGTGGGCAAGGGGAAGGCAGGACCATGTACCCCAACACTGGCCATGGCTCCGCACAGGACCTGCTCTCTCTCTCCTCCCCCCGGCTCAGCTCCTGTCATACCCAGAGGCCACTCCTTTGGCTCTCTGCAGTCAGACCCCCGGACAGAAGCTGCTTTAGACAGCCACCCCAGAAGACAGTGAGCAAGAAGAAGGATGTGACCCTTCCCAGTGCCTTCTTCCCTCCTTGCACTCATGCAACATGCATTTGTTAGATACCTACCATGCGCCAACTCCATGCTGGACGCTCGGTGTGCAGCTGTGACCGAGAAACGCGGTTCCTGCTCACATGGAGCCAGCGGTCTGAGCGAGGCAGGCAGAACTTGAACAGGAAGTCGGGGGGACTGGTGGGGTGTACAGCACAGGGCCCCAACCCAGTCTAGAGGTCAGGGAAGGCCTCTGTGGGTGGGATGTGCAAGCCGGGACTGCAGGGGCTGGAGATGGGCCTGCCAGGTATGGTGGAGACCCTCTCCATCCCCTTCCCCCAGGCCCCCAGCCTGGCCCCTGGGTTCCCCAACATAAGATGTGTCCGCTGGCAGCCGGACAGTAGCCTCAGCTGAAAGACAAGGAGGGTCTAGATCACCCCAAAAGGGGGCTCTGAGCAGAATCACCCCTTCCCTCCCACCCATGCTCTCCCAGTTCATAAGGCCCTGTCTGTCCCCTTCCTTCCAGGCAACAGATGAAGACTCCCCTCCCAACAACCAGATTACCTATAGCATCGTCAATGCCTCCGCCTTTGGCAGCTACTTCGACATCAGCGTGTACGAGGGCTATGGAGGTGCGTGGGGGCGGGCCCGAGGGCCCAGCCGTGAGGGCTGGCGGGTGGGAGCTACACCGAATACTCCCTCTGTCAGGAGAGGGCCCTCTGTCCCCAGACGCCCGGAGCGCTCGGGAAGTTTCCCCACAGCTCCTGTTGGCCAGAGCAGCACATGGCATGGACTTGGCTCACGCTTCCATGGGATCAAGATCCATGTCTCAGACCAGCCAAGTCTCTCTCTGGGTCTTAGGCCTACGGCCAGCCCAGCGTCTGATGTTCCCACAATCTCAGGGGTCCCTACTTCTTACCAAGGCTGCCTGGGCAGATCTGTGGGGTAGAGACTTGTTAGCCAAGCGTCCCCATCCCTTGGGCTAGCTGTGGCCACCTTCCACCCCGCCCAGGAGAGGCCCCCCGCGTGGCCAGGCGCAGTGCCACACTTTCTGGACCCTGCCGGCTGAGTCCCGCCCCCTAGAGCCCATGAAGGGAATAGCAGCAGCAGCCTCAAGCTCCAGGATCCCAGAGACCCCCTCTTGTCCAGATGAGGCACCGGGGCCCAGAGACAGGGAACGACTTGCTCGAGGTCACACAGCAAAGCTGTCCAGGGAGGCCCGGGTGGTCTGGCTCTTGGTTGCCTCTCCAGCCTTGTCTTCAGCACTTTCCCACCCACCACCCGAATCCAGCATCTCTGAACCCCTCTTCTCCCTCCTTTTCCAGTGGTCACTTCCGTGTCTTGGCAGTCAGTTCCTTTTGCCCTGCCTCCCTGTAGCCCCTGGCTAGCTCCAAGGGCTCCCTTGGACATCCCCTCTCCTGGGACGCTTCCCTGGTGCTTGAAGATGTGTTAGGTGCCCCCAAGGCAGAGGGGACATGTACTGATGGCTGAGTCCCATGCTCACTCCTCCTCGCAGCCCACGGTGTGCCCGAGAAACACAGTTGCTGACGTTACAGTCCGGGTGCTGCAGCCTGATGTTCTGTCACTCTGCTCCACCTCACCGTCCTCTCTGCCGGAAGGACCTCCCTTAGGTTTTATATTACTAAAGCAATCATTTGATTTCTATTTTCCAAATAGAAAGTGGCAATTTAATATTGTTGCAGTGCCTTGGCAGACTACCCGTGCCCCACCCCCAAGCCAGTGTGCCCTCCCATCCAGAGTTGGGAGCCAGGGCTTAGCACTGAAGGGTGCTTGCGGTGAGAGTCCAGGCTGTGCAGGGTGGGGATGTTTGAGGCCACGGCAGCTGTCTTAGCCCCTCCCGACCCTGCCTCTCCACCTCTGCCTTTGGTGTTGGGGTCTTCACCCGCCTGGCAGAGTTCTGCTGAGGGTAAAATCAGCAACACCGCACCCTGAGTGCCCCCAAGGGGGTCTATCCAGTGCCCAGAGCAGCCACTGGACAGGCACGAAGAGCCTACAAGGTAAAGGGAGGAGTTGGGGAGAGGAGAACTGGGGAGAAAGGCAATGCGAGGAACAGGCAAGGCCAGAGGAGGCCGAGGAGAGAGCTGCCACCTGTACCCCACCGTCTGCCCTGGCAGCCCCGACACTGGGCAGTAAATGGGCAAGCTGTTTATCTGGAGGGTATCAGGCGCAGTAACAGGGACAGACTTAGAGAGCCTGGGGCATGACCCTGTCCTCCAGATGAGCGCCAGCTGAGTGGGTGAGACAGACAGACAGACAAGTAGGAGTAACACCTGGGCTGTGGATCCAGACAAGCCTGGGCTCAGATTCTGGCTCTGTTAAGTGCTTCAGTGTGTCTTTGGGCCATTACTGAACTGCTCTGAGCCTGGGTTTCTTCACCTGTCAAGTTAGGCTTACGTTACCACCAGAGTAGGTACCAGCTGGTGGACCCAGACGGGGCTGCACGTCTGAGGCAGCCAGTGAACCCAAGCCAAGACCTTTGGGCTCAGAGTTCAGAGGCAGGAGGGGGGACAAGGCAGAGCTGACCCCGTCATGCTAGCTGTCCCCTCTGCCCCAAGGGAGCACTGGCTGGATGGGCATCTAAGTCTGCTTACAGCGGCCCTGGGGCCCTGTTTCTGCCATTTCAGTGATCAGTGTGAGCCGCCCCCTGGATTACGAACTGATACCCAATGGACTGATCTATCTGACGGTCATGGCCAAGGACGCTGGCAACCCCCCTCTGAACAGCACTGTCCCTGTCACCATCGAAGTGTTTGTGAGTACACCCAGGGGTGCTGGCCTTGCCCTTCCGGGGTAAGGGGTGGTGAGTGCTTCCCATGGTGCCAGGGGCCCTGCCCGAACGAACCCTGTGTCCCCAGATCCTTGACGGTCCCCCAGCTCAGGGGCTTACCTAGCAGACTGTCCCAAAGCCTGTCCTAGCAAACCCAGCCAGCCTGGCCAGGGAGGGCCAGAGCCCGGGAATGCCCTGACCGCCTGCTCCAAGTTCACTCAAGGGCCTCCGGACCCCCTCTTGGGGGCACAGGAGCTGGGGTTCATTCATTTATAGCTACATCCTGTGAAGTTCAAGGTAATTCCTGGAAGGCCATCTTCTCTCCTCTCTCTCTATTTCCCTCTTTCTTTTTCACTTCCTTTTTCCACTCCTCTGACGCTCTAAAGGGGCCTGAAACCAAACCACAGCTTGTCTGACATGAATATCACGCACACCTTAGTGCTTTTCGCGTCTGAAATGATCAGCCTCTGAATTTATCTCCACACTGGTTCGTTGGCCCGGTGCAGCTCCCCCAGCGACCCCGGGGATGAGATGGTGGTGACAACAGGCTTTTCCCCCGGAGACCCTCCAACTCTGCACACGCAGAAGCCTCCCCCCCCCTCGCCCCACCTCATGGGGGCTGCTGCCTGCAGGAGAGGGCGGACACGTGTGGAGGGAAGAGTCAGCACATTACCGATTCCAGGAGAATTAGATCAGACTGGCAGGTTAAGAGATACACTGTGATTTGACATGCTCAGGAAAACATCTCGCCCGGAGCAGGCTTGTTGGATGACCTTCGTGTCCCAGCTGGCTTTGCCAACAGCCCCTGAGCTGCCCTACACGTAGCTTTAACAAGCCTCGTCCTCGAAACCGGAGGCCAAGGCTCCAGGGCCAGCTCCTGGGTGGGAAGGTCCGTCTGGCGGGGGTGCCACTCGCTTGGAATAAGACGGACTGGCAGTGACGGAAAAGTCGAGAGTGGGCACATGGAGCAGGATTCGGGGTGGCATGGGCAGGAGAGGCAGTGCAGAGCCCGGTGCAGCAGAGGGAAGGGCAGAGTCTGGGCACGTCAGGCTTCGGGGGTGGCAGGGGGACGGGAGGAGGAGGTCCCCAGAAGCCTGAGCACCTACCTGCCTTGAGCCTGCAGCCTCCCATGTGAAACACCCAGGGTACACCAGCGACCCAGAATGCACTCCCTGCCAGCCATAACCATGCCCTGGTATTCTTTTCATAAATTTATTTTTCAATTACAGTCAACATACAATATTATATAAGTTTCAGGTATACAACACAGTGATTAAGACATTTATGTAACTTGTGAAGTAATCACCCCAACACGTCTAGTACCCACCTGACACCAGACATAGTTATTACAGTGTTATTGACTAGATCCCCCCAAAGCCGTCATGGGGGTCGAAGGGGCTCCCCACTCTCCTTCCGGGTCAGAGACAGGGCCACCTGGCTGTGGGTGAACATCCTCGGTGGATGGTGTAGTCACTCGTGTCTAAGGACCACACTTGAAAAGGTCACCGCCTCCGGGTTGATTTTGCACGTGGGTGGCTTGTAAGTAGCTGTCACTTGTCTAAGCTGCCTGCTCTCTCCCCAAGCAGTCGGTGGCAGCGCTGCCTGCCAGGGTGGAAGTGGGGAGAGGCAGACAGGGTCTGGAAGAAGGGGAGCTGGTGAGAGCGGCCAGGTGATTCCTTTTCATCCACTGCTTGTTGGTTTTTAATAAAGAAGTCAAACTCGGTTTGTAGATTTCCCATTAGGGGACAATAAGCTTTTGTAGAGGGAGCCGCTGAATTAGAACTAATAGCGAACGCAGCGCCAGGATCCGGGGAAATATCACCGCTAATAAGTTTCTGCCTCACGCTCTGTCACTGACATTCTCGGCGCCGTTCCGTGCAGCCAAGCAGAAGGCTTAAATAGACACACACATGGGGCCCGCGCGCCGCGCCAGGGGACCCGGCGTGCTTGGGGCCTGGGTGTCTGGCAGGTCCTTCCACAGCCGGTTCCTGAGCTGGGGACAGGGACAGGTCAGCATCAGCCAGGGTGCAGTCCAGAGCCAGGGGCCAGGTTGGGAAAGAAGGGCATTCCTTTCTGGGCACCCACAGTCCCTGGTGGGATTCTCTGAAGCCCCAAGGGGTGCACAGCCAGATATCCTGCCTCCCTCGCTTTCGGGCTGGTTCAGCGGAACTGATTCCAGGAAAGGGGTTTGCTGGGGAGCCTTCCTCTTAGCTCCAGGGTCTGGGGTGAATGAGCCCCAGGAGCTGGCGTTCGTGTGGGGCTCGTGGGGGAGTTGAGAAGGCTCGAGTCGGGGGGCCAGGAGGGGCACAGGGACTAATGCTTACTGAGTGACTGCAGAAGGCCGCGGTGAGGCTGTCGGATGGGGCAGGAACGTCCCTCCTGACAGTGAGGAAGATGGCGTCAGCGCTGCAGGAGACAAAGGCTGCAGAGGGCCCCCCAGCCCAGCCCCACTGTCCCGCTCACCTGGCCACGGGGAGGCTGGGCAGAGGAGGGACTGCTTCCCACCTGGAGGTGCTGGGTTCCGGGCTGGGGTTGGCCGGCGGGGGAGGAGCCGAGTCCCTGGGTACGTGCGGCGGGGCCTGAACTCAGGCCTGCAAACCACCTGCCCCCGCCTGGTACTTCAGTATCTTCTGGGTTGGGCTACTCCTTTCTCCTTTCCTTTCCTGGAGGGTTTCTAGAACCTTCCACCATCATCGTGGCAGAGTTGAGAAAGAAGGTCCCAGGGGGCATTCCGTCGTGGGGCTGATGAGCCAAAAGCGGGAGAACGAGAGTGAGCTTGGAGTTTGGCTGGAGGGTCGATGGGAGAGCCAGGGGATCTGGGGTTGTAGGCAGTTCCCACTGCTGCCCTTGTCCATCTCCCCAGGCCGCACCGTCCCTGCTGACCCATCGGTCTCCCCAAGGCCTGTCGCACCTCCTTGAACTGTAGCTCAGCCAGAGGGCACCTGGCCCCCAGGCGACACCCCGCCTGGCTCTGGTTAAACTTCGGGGCCAGAGTGCCTCAGTGTCAGCCATTCTCAGCCTCCGCGAGGCCAGCACAGGATGCTGGCGGCCCCGCTGCCCGCTGCTCCTGCAACCTGTCTGTCTGCCTTCCAGGATGAGAATGACAACCCTCCCACGTTCAGCAAGCCTGCCTACTTCATCTCTGTGGTGGAGAACATCATGGCAGGTAGGCCCGGGCAGGGAGGGCGTGACGGAGGGAACCAGCAGGCTCGGCCCGGGTGTGCAGACCTGACCTTGCACGCACGTTTGGGAAGACCGTGGCCCTCCCTGTCTGTCTCTCACGACCAGTGAGCGAGCCTTTGGAGGTGTTCTCTGCCAGCCCGCAGCTGCTTACGGAGCACCATGTGCAGCCGGTCTGCTAGGCACTTGGTCTCTGCTGTCCTGCAGCTACAGTCCAGCAGGGAAGACAGTAACGGCTGATATTAATTCAACAACCTTGATTAAACAAGAGGGTGCAGAGAGTTCTGAGATTAAGATGCTGTGAACCAAGTCCCATGGGTCATGATGGCGGAAGGGGTGGCCTTGGAGGGTGGCGTGTGTTCCAATGAGAGTCTCATCCCTCAGTCATGTCTCAGGTGCCAGGGCTCAGCTTGCAGACCCAGGGCCATAAGCTCCACACTCAGGACCCAGGAGACCGGTTCTGTACTCTGGGGCAGCTTCACTGTTATACCCAGAGGGGATGAATGTCAGGAATCGCTGTAGCAGCAGGAGGAGTCAGGGGCAGCTGGAGGAGTCAGGAGCAGCTGGAGGAGTCAGGAGCAGCTGGAGGAGTCAGGAGCAGCTGGAGGAGTCAGGGGCAGCTGGAGGAGTCAGGAGCAGCTGGAGGAGTCGGGAGCAGCTGGAGGAGTCAGGGGCAGCTGGAGGAGTCAGGAGCAGCTGGAGGAGTCAGGAGCAGCTGGAGGAGTCAGGAGCAGCTGGAGGAGTCGGGACAGCTGGAGGAGTCAGGAGCAGCTGGAGGAGTCAGGAGCAGCTGGAGGAGTCGGGACAGCTGGAGGAGTCAGGGGCAGCTGGAGGAGTCAGGAGCAGCTGGAGGAGTCAGGGACAGCTGGAGGAGTCAGGCTCAGCTGGAGGAGTCAGGGACAGCTGGAGGAGTCAGGAGCAGCTGGAGGAGTCGGGACAGCTGGAGGAGTCAGGGACAGCTGGAGGAGTCAGGAGCAGCTGGAGGAGTCGGGACAGCTGGAGGAGTCAGGGGCAGCTGGAGGAGTCAGGGGCAGCTGGAGGAGTCGGGACAGCTGGAGGAGTCAGGAGCAGCTGGAGGAGTCAGGAGCAGCTGGAGGAGTCAGGGGCAGCTGGAGGAGTCAGGGGCAGCTGGAGGAGTCAGGGACAGCTGGAGGAGTCAGGACAGCTGGAGGAGTCAGGGGCAGCTGGAGGAGTCAGGAGCAGCTGGAGGAGTCAGGAGCAGCTGGAGGAGTCAGGAGCAGCTGGAGGAGTCAGGGGCAGCTGGAGGAGTCGGGACAGCTGGAGGAGTCAGGGACAGCTGGAGGAGTCAGGACAGCTGGAGGAGTCAGGGGCAGCTGGAGGAGTCAGGGACAGCTGGAGGAGTCAGGACAGCTGGAGGAGTCAGGGGCAGCTGGAGGAGTCAGGGACAGCTGGAGGAGTCAGGACAGCTGGAGGAGTCAGGGGCAGCTGGAGGAGTCAGGGATAGCTGGAGGAGTCAGGGGCAGCTGGAGGAGTCAGGGGCAGCTGGAGGAGTCAGGGACAGCTGGAGGAGTCAGGGGCAGCTGGAGGAGTCAGGGGCAGCTGGAGGAGTCAGGGGCAGCTGGAGGAGTCAGGGACAGCTGGAGGAGTCAGGGGCAGCTGGAGGAGTCAGGGACAGCTGGAGGAGTCAGGGACAGCTGGAGGAGTCAGGGACAGCTGGAGGAGTCAGGGACAGCTGGAGGAGTCAGGGACAGCTGGAGGAGTCAGGGGCAGCTGGAGGAGTCAGGGACAGCTGGAGGAGTCAGGGACAGCTGGAGGAGTCAGGCTCAGCTGGAGGAGTCAGGGACAGCTGGAGGAGTCAGGCTCAGCTGGAGGAATCAGGAGCAGCTGGAGGAGTCAGGGGCAGCTGGAGGAGTCAGGAGCAGCTGGAGGAGTCAGGGGCAGCTGGAGGAGTCAGGAGCAGCTGGAGGAGTCAGGCTCAGCTGGAGGAATTGGGGACAACTGGAGGAGTCAGGAGCAGCTGGAGGAGTCAGGGAGCAGCTGGAGGAGTCGGGACAGCTGGAGGAGTCGGGAGCAGCTGGAGGAGTCGGGACAGCTGGAGGAGTCAGGGGCAGCTGGAGGAGTCGGGAGCAGCTGGAGGAGTCGGGAGCAGCTGGAGGAGTCAGGAGCAGCTGGAGGAGTCGGGAGCAGCTGGAGGAGTCAGGGGCAGCTGGAGGAGTCGGGACAGCTGGAGGAGTCAGGAGCAGCTGGAGGAGTCGGGACAGCTGGAGGAGTCAGGAGCAGCTGGAGGAGTCAGGAGCAGCTGGAGGAGTCGGGAGCAGCTGGAGGAGTCGGGAGCAGCTGGAGGAGTCGGGAGCAGCTGGAGGAGTCAGGGGCAGCTGGAGGAGTCGGGACAGCTGGAGGAGTCAGGGGCAGCTGGAGGAGTCAGGGGCAGCTGGAGGAGTCAGGGACAGCTGGAGGAGTCAGGGACAGCTGGAGGAGTCAGGAGCAGCTGGAGGAGTCAGGAGCAGCTGGAGGAGTCAGGGACAGCTGGAGGAGTCAGGAGCAGCTGGAGGAGTCAGGAGCAGCTGGAGGAGTCAGGGGCAGCTGGAGGAGTCAGGGACAGCTGGAGGAGTCAGGACAGCTGGAGGAGTCGGGACAGCTGGAGGAGTCGGAGCAGCTGGAGGAGTCGGGAGCAGCTGGAGGAGTCGGGAGCAGCTGGAGGAGTCAGGGGCAGCTGGTGGAGTCAGGGACAGCTGGAGGAGTCAGGAGCAGCTGGAGGAGTCAGGGGCAGCTGGAGGAGTCAGGGACAGCTGGAGGAGTCAGGACAGCTGGAGGAGTCGGGACAGCTGGAGGAGTCAGGGGCAGCTGGAGGAGTCAGGGGCAGCTGGTGGAGTCAGGGACAGCTGGAGGAGTCAGGGACAGCTGGAGGAGTCAGGAGCAGCTGGAGGAGTCGGGACAGCTGGAGGAGTCGGGAGCAGCTGGAGGAGTCAGGGACAGCTGGAGGAGTCAGGGACAGCTGGAGGAGTCGGGACAGCTGGAGGAGTCAGGAGCAGCTGGAGGAGTCAGGAGCAGCTGGAGGAGTCGGGACAGCTGGAGGAGTCGGGAGCAGCTGGAGGAGTCAGGGAGAGCTGGAGGAGTCAGGGACAGCTGGAGGAGTCGGGACAGCTGGAGGAGTCAGGGACAGCTGGAGGAGTCGGGACAGCTGGAGGAGTCAGGCTCAGCTGGAGTCAGGGGTGACTGTCCTTGGCACCACAGAGCCTTCTACAGAGAGCCTCCTGGTACCTCCCTGGTGTCTGATGACTTGCTAGGTGGGTGCCAGACTGTACCCAGCCCACCTAGCCCTGGAGAAGGTCACTGCTCAAGTGGCCCCTGCATTTCTACCATCCCCAGAGACTCTGCCAAGGAGATGCCTCCATCATGGCACTTAATCCTCTTCAAAGTTGAATATGCTTGGATAAAGTGGTGTGTCAGTGCCCATGTATCTGTCCTGCTTAAAGCAGGACTAAGAGTCAAGTCAAGGCCCCACAGCTCCCTGGAAGGGGCCAGAATGACCTTCCTGTCGCACAGCACGCTGCCTGGCCTCTTATGCCCCCAGGGGCTGTTGATCCATCAGCACAGTAGTAACCACAGCCTGGCCAGGTCTGCGCCCTGCAGGCTTTCTCTGTGGGATCCTCACCAACAGCCCCACGAATGAGCTTCATGGCTAGACCCATCTTACAGAGGGAACATGAGGCCCAGACAAGTTAAAGCGCTTGCCAGAGGTCCCGCCGCATTCCAGCCTGGGTGTGGTGGCCCTGGAGACCCACACTCTGCACCTGCTCACCACTCCGCCAGAGCTGGCATTCGGGTGAGGAGGGCGCAGAAAGCCCTGGGCGGCTCGGTGGCAGGGCAAGCTGCTCTCGGGGCCTGGCCAGGGCAGCTGGAAAGGCCGATGCCCTGACCAGGCTCCACAGAGGAGGAAATGAAGGTGAGGGCCTCAACTGGACAGGAAACAGAAAATAAAAACCCTCATAAATTCCCCTTGTGAGCAAGATAAAACAAGACCAGAACTGGATATAAGAAAGGTAGAATAATTTAATATGGAGCTTCATTTCTTTCTGACTCAAAGTCCAGGTTGGTCAGTCTGAGTGTATTTAATAGGTGGCCAGGCAGGGAGGGGAGGGGAGAGGCGTGTTGAGCAGTATGCACCCTGCCCCACCCTTGTCTCTGGAAGGAGCCACGGTGCTGTTCCTGAATGCCACGGACCTGGACCGCTCCCGGGAGTACGGCCAGGAGTCCATCATCTACTCCCTGGAGGGCTCCTCCCAGTTTCGGATCGGCGCCCGCTCAGGTGAGCCCCACGGCCCGGTCTCCTGCACTCCGGGCCCACTCTCCTGCCCAGGCCGGGCCTGCCTCTGGGTCAGGCCTCCTCCCCTTCACCGGAAGCCCATGTTTTTAGCAAGCTGTCCTTGAGCACCTGGTTTCATCCCTGAACTACGAATTTGAGTGAGATGACCGATCTTACCAAAAATCACAGCATGAATTGATCCACGAGAGAATGTCTCTCAGTGATGAAGAGTGCTGCTCTGTTTCAAATGTGCTCCCTTCTGCCTGCCGTTCTTTAGGGACACCTGCGTCCAGCCTGAGTGTCCCCCTCCCTCAGTTGCCAACCTCATTCTTGAGTCGACTCCTCATCCTAACTGTGTGTGTGCCTCAGTTTCTCCACCTAAAAATGATGGTGATCATAGGAGGGCTGCTGTGTGGATTCAGCGAGTCATTATAGGAAACAAAGTAGGCCCTGCATAGTGAGTGCTAACAAACTTAGCTTATTATCGTTACTCTTTCGTTCTTTTCACCTAGGGGCCCACATCCCTGGCTCTGTGCTCAGCCCGTGTAACTCCGTCCTTCTTCATTTCTCTCCTCCTCGAAGCTGGGAGGGAAGGGGAGCAGGAAAAAGCAATAAGACCCCAGGCTTCTTATCCAGAAGCTGGGAAGGAATATGAGGCCTCTGGACATTCATTCATATATATATAGTTTTTAATATGTTTTTATTGATTTTTTTTTAGAGAGAGAGGAAGGGAGAGAGAGATAGAAACATCAATGTGAGAGAGAAACATCGATCAGCTGCCTCCTGCAGACCCCCCACTGGGGATCAAGCCCAAAACCTGGGCATGTGCTCTGACCGGGAATCGAACCTGGACCTCTCAGTCCATAGGGTGACCCTCAATCCACTGAGCCACACCAGCTGCTCATTCCTGTTTACTCAGGTGTCAGTGGATATCTGCCAGTGCTGTGGCGGGTGCTGGCGTACGAGGGGAATGAAACACGGCCCGCCCTCGCAGGGTTCTAAGTCAGCTTAGTGGGCCCACAGGGCGTTCCACTTCTAAGCACCTATGTCTGTATTAGGTAAGAGGACTGTAGATGCTAAACAAGCAAACCCCGAAATCTCAGTGGCTCACAACAGAAATTCTAACTCCACAGCAGTCCAGCTCCGTGTTCGGTGGACAGCCTTCCACGTGGTGATTCTGGGACCCAGGTCCCTGCCGTGTTGTGGCTCCAAGGTCACTGCAGAAGGGAAAAGAGACCATGGAGTCTTTGTAAGGAGATGTTTATGGGCCAAATCTGGAGGTGACATACATCACGTGTGCCCACATCCTATTGGCCAGAACCAGGCAGTTGCCCTCCCTAGATGCAAGGAAGGCTGGGAAACGAAGTCCTTGGCCTGGCAACCACTTTGCTGCAATCATTCTAGCCTGGTAAGGGAGAGGATTCTTTGGTGAACAGGTCATCCCTGCCAGAGATGTTCCGGGGCCAGCGGGGCACTGAGTCTTCCTGTCATCCGTGCCTTCCTGGTTGAAGTCTGCCTTCGATCTCTTTGGTCCCCTTTTCCTGGGAGCTTGGGGAGCAGATGGCTGGGGCTGACATGTACAAAAACTGAGCACATTCGAGACCATCCTGAGCCTCTCTCTCCACCTCCCTGCGGGGACTTGCTCCCTGCTCTCAGAAGCATCCGCCCTCAACAAGCCCACGTTTCCAGGGGGCTCAGAATCATATCGTGGTCAGCACTAACCAAGTGCTCAGCACTGCTGTGACTGCTCCGACTAGTATCATCCCACCTCCCTTTCTTCACCACTCTTGAGGCAGGTAGTGGCATTGTCCCCATTTTCCAGACGAGGAAACTGAGGCACAGGAGAGGTTAAGCAACTTGACTGAGGACCCGCAGAGCCTGAATTTCTGACTGCAGAGCCCAGACTTGAACTGCTCCCTTATAGAAAGCGTGCTGGAGCTGCAGGCTGCCACCCGGATCCCGCGGCCGGCGCCCCGACCGTGCGGCACCCCGCCCGCCTCCGCAGTCAGCGACCCCAGCTCCACCCCGGGCTTTTAGTAATGACAGGGACATTTTCTTGCTACCTTAACACGACTCCTTTAGCTCTGAAGGTGTAAACGTTTTCCTCATAGCTCTTCGGTCAAATTAGCCAAGCCCGCTCCACAAAGGCGGCCTTAATTGGATCTAATTTCCCAGACAGGAAGAGCCATCTATCATGCCGACAAGTTCGTGTTTAAAACTTTTTAGAGATTAATTTCTTCCTCGCCCTGCCAATTAATCGACACCACCCCACCAAGGATCATGCCTAGGCAGGCATACCTTTGCCAGTCCTTCATTCCACACCTTAGCACCTTCGCTGCCCCTCCCCACCCCAGCTCCCTTCTCAGCCCTGCGCAGGCCAGAGGACAGGCCAGCAGGGAAAGGGGGGAGTGGGATAGTGGAAGGGGTCCCAGCGACCCTCTGGCCCAGCTCCCTTGTTTCGTGATAGAATGAAACAAGCCCGGAGAAGTTAAGTAACTTGCCCCGAGTTGCACAGCTCGGGCATTGGGGATGAAAGATGGAGAGCACAGAGTCTGCACCCTGAGAAATCTCACAGTCTATTGGGAGAAAACGAGCATTTCCTGAGTATTGAAGCTTCACCTATAGTTATTTAATCCTCACCCCAGCTCTGGTTCAAAGGCATACTAATCTCCACTGCACAGATGGGGAAACAGAGGCTCAGAGAAATTAAGTGACTTTCCCAGGGCCAAGCATCTGGGAAGGGCCATAATCAGAATTCAGATCTGGGTCTCACTGTCCTCAAAACTGCTTTCCATGACAAGTGGCCTGGCTACCACCATGTGCTGGAGTGGCTGGCTCTGGTTGTCACCTGCAGTGATAGCCAACTAGGGGCACCTCTTCCCAACTCTGTGCTCAGTGTCATCAAGTTGGTGGTTTACCATGGGCCCTGGTAAGGTTGTTTACACCATCAAAATTGGCAGGTGCCCTTTTTTTTCTTTTGGGGAGCTGGTTATCAAATAATTACCAGCACACCATGACCAGGGTGGCCACCATATTTTTTAGACCAATATACAAAGAAAACGCAAAAACAGGCTGACAAAAGTTGTGGTCTGTTTTAAATGTTTATCTTTTTTTTTTTCTTTATTGATTTGAGAGAGAGAGGGGAAGGGAGAGGAAGAGAGAGAGAGAAACATCGATGAGAGAGAACATCAATTGGCTGCCTCCTGTATGCTCCCCACTGGGGACCAGGCCTGCAACCTGGGCATGTGTCCTGACCGGGAATCAAACTTGCAACCTCTTGGTGCATGAGTCAGTGCTCAACCACTGAGCCACATCAGCTGGGCTTCAATGTTTATCTTTAATAGAATAACTAGTATATGTGCTAAATAATGTCAAGGCAATATAATTGTTACCCACAGATAATTAAGGAAATCATTGTATAACTGTTCATTCCCAAGCACCAGAGGTTGAACTGTCCAGTGAGTCCCAGTCGGCACATGTGTGTTTCAGTCCGGTTGCAGTATTTCTGTGACCACGTGAATAAACAGTGCCAGGCGCTGGTCTGAGCTTCCCAGGGTAACTAGGTTAACCCCGCAGCCAGATGCGGTAGGTCCTATTGCTGTTCCCCTTTGACTACATGAGGAAACCGAGGCACACAGACTTTAAGTAACCAGTTCCAAGCAATAAAGCCAGTAAGATAATGTTAGATGTCTGAGCTTAGAGCCAAATGGCCCTTCTGCCCTGTTTTCCAGCCACCAACCCCATACTTGGCCTTGATTTCCCCACATTTGAAAATACCTCCTCGTCATGGCATTATATCACCCAGCTCTGGGTCCCGTTGTCGAGGCTGGCGCTCACCCCTCCCTCCGTGGGCATATCCCCCCAGCACATAGGCACCGGATCACTGGATCCTACAGGCTGGCTCTCCCCTCGCTCCGTGGGCACATCTCCCCAGCACATAGGCACCGGATCACTGGATCCTACAGGCTGGCTCTCCCCTCCCTCCGTGGGCACATCCCCCCAGCACATAGGCACCGGATCACTGGATCCTACAGGCTGGCTCTCCCCTCGCTCCGTGGGCACATCTCCCCAGCACATAGGCACCAGATCTTACAGGCTGGTGCCCACCCCTCCCTCCGTGGGCACATCCCCCCAGCACATAGGCACCGGATCACTGGATCCTACAGGCCTCTCTCACGCTCTCCCTCCCTCTGTTCTTCCCCTCGCTCCCTTCCTCCCCGCGCTCCCCCTGGCCCACCCACACCCTCTCTCACACCCCTCTCCTGCAGGTGAGCTCACTACCACCTCCCTGCTGGACCGAGAGACCAAGGCTGAGTACATCCTCATCGTTCGAGCGGTGGATGGGGGCGTGGGCCACAACCAGAAAACAGGCATCGCCACCGTGAGTGCCCACCCCTCCTGTGCCCCCAGCTGCTCACGTGCCCTCCAGCCTGCTGCTCCCTGGCTCATCTTCAGGCTGCACCTCCAGGCCTCCAGGCCCTTGGTCCGGGGCAGCGTGAGGCATTGTGGGAGTGGAGTGAGGGTGGCAGCAGCCACCAGCTCTGTCAGCGAAGGTCAGCCCTGCGGCCAGCCCAGCTACGGGAAGAACGGCGTTCCCACCTGGGACCTGGGGGCACTCAGAGGAGCAAATATTTTCTCCCCTCCCCCCAAAAGACCACCGGGTCGGGTAGGAGAAGGAGGGAGACCCACAGGCCCTCCCTGCGGGCTCCGGGGCAGCAGTGTGTCTGCCAGGAAGAGTGGCTCGGCAGGAAGCAGGGCCCTTGGGGGGTCCCTGGGGCCTGTCACTACCCCACCCCTAACCCTTGTGGTGCTGAGAACTGATGCCCGGGGCCCCCCCCCATGAGCAGTAGGACCCCTGCAGGCCCAGAGCCCCGTCCAAGGCCCGCCACCCTCCAAGGTGCCTCAGGGTAGGGAACTAGAGGAAGGATGGTTGAGGGTCCCGAGCTCGGCTGCAGGGAGAATGGGGAAGAGAGCGATAGCCCCCCTGTGCGAAAGGAAGCAGGAAGGCCGGCTGACACGTCGTTCTCGTCACCTGCCCCCCTGGATCTGTATTTGCTTTCTGTGGCTCTCCCTTGGGACCCCTCTCCTGACCTTTTCCCATTGCCCTCACCCAGCCCACTGCAGCTGCCCCAGCTACTGCCCCCACCCTAGCCCAGCCGGAGAGACTGGGGTTGGTGTTGCTTGGCCGGGGACTTGGCAGAAAAGTCCCTGGTGCCTTATTTGGTCACAGGAGGCCCCTGCTAATAGGATTCGGAGCTCGATAAATAATTCACCTGGTGACAGGTGAGCAGGGAAATTGCTTGGCTTATAGCTGAGACTGACTATCAGAGCCCCCCCCCCAACCTCCCCACCCTGTCAATCACCTTTCGTCAAGACCAGGGGTGGGTGGGACAAGTCCCAGGTCTCAGGAACAATTTCAGGGGTCATCTCATCGGTTCGCCTGCCTCCTAATGGGACAGCACCTAATCCCTCTGAAGGACCCTGGCCTCCTCCTGTCCTTGAAAGCCCAGGCCCTGAGCTGGTGGAACTAATGCCAAGATGCCCCTTAGGCATCTGAATGTGTCCCCTTCGTGGGCACTGTCCTTGTACGGCCCAGCTAAGTGCATCCCACAGTGCCGCCTGTGGCTTCACAGGTCAACATCACCCTCCTGGACATCAACGACAATCACCCCACCTGGAAGGATGCCCCCTACTACATCAACCTGGTGGAGATGACCCCTCCGGACTCTGATGTGACCACGGTAAGCGGCGGTGGAGCAGAGCTCCGGGCCTGCCCTTCCAAGGGGGTCTGCCATTCCCACATGAGCTCTGGGGCAAAATTCCAGAAGCTGTCTTGCATGGTGAGAGGTAGCCAGAGGTCAGGGGACAGCCCTTACCCAGTCCCCAGGGACTTTGGGCTTCAGCGCAGGCATCCCAGGGACAGTTCCGGGGGAGCTAGGGCTGGTTCAGCTTGCAGCCACACTTGCCCCGAGAGTCCAGGACTCTGGTGACACCCTCCGGAGAGCCCCCACCTCCCCTGGCCTGGCACAGGTCCCTCCCTCAATTGCACAAGCTTCAGCTCTGCCCTCAGCACCTTTCCTCACCACTTCGGTCACCAGAGCCACCTGGGTCATCCGGCCCAGGGCTGCCCACCGGGGCTTGAAGCTCTCCCAGGGGGTTGCTGGCATGGGCTGTTTCAGGCTGCACAGACCCTGTGCATGCTGGGTAAAGCGTTGACTCAGGGCGGGGAGGGAAAGACTTGGCCCGTCTCGGGGCATCCGGAATAGAGACCCGTGTCCTGGGAACGCTGAGGAAAGTCAGGAATGAGCACCCCACTTTTGTGAGGCCTTTTACTCCCCCCATACCTGTGCCCCATTTGGTCTCATTTGGGGAGGCTTGTCCCCAGTGTGCAGCCCCACAGCCACTCAGCCGGCCCTATGATGGACATGAACCTAACAACCCCATTTATTAAATGTCTGGAATGTGCGGGGTGCTGTGCTGGTTTTTTTGTGGAGTCTTGCTGTTTTGCATGGTGAGGGGTGACAGTTTCACAGGGTGGGCAGACTCACTGCTCCCGCTGTGCTCTGGAGGACGCTGAGACTCGGAGGGGTCTGCCCGAGGTCCCAGAGCCAGGACTCAGACCCAGGTCTGTCAGACTGGCTGCTGGCCCAGTGCTGGCTCCGGGTGCCCTGCAGGTGGTCGAGGTCCCGAGAACCTGGAGGACTCGGTAGGATGGGGGAAGGAATGCTAACTTTCGCATCCAGCTCTCCAGCCAGGCTGGCCCACCCTGCGCTCAAGCCTTCTTAGGCTGGAGATGCCCAACCTCTCTGCTCCCACTCTTCACAGCCAAGGCCTCGGTGACGGGTCCACCTGGGTCTCAGCGGCAGAGATGTCAACCTGGAAGGGAGGGAGGGAGGGAGGGAGGGAGGGAGGGAGGGAGGGAGGGAGGAAAAGGAAAGGAAAAGAAGGAAGGAGCATCACACCTGTCTTACCCTCTTTTCTGTGTGTTCAAAATCTGAATGGTTCTCCCCGGCCGGTGTGGCTCAGTGGTTGAGCACTGACCCGTGCACCAAGAGGTCGCAGGTTAGATTCCCTGTCAGGGCACATGCCCAGACTGTGGGCTAAATCCCCAGTGGGGGGCATGCAGGAGGCAGCCAATCGATGTTCTCTCTCATCACTGTTTCTATCTCATTTTCTTTCCTCTCGCTCTAAAAATCAATAAAGAAAAAAAATTTTTTTTAATCTGAATGGTTCTCAACTGGAGGGCAAATCCCCTCCCAGAGATTCCGGTAGGGTGGGGGAGAATCTTGAAAGAGTGGTTTTTCAAAAGCCCTGGTCAGAGAGGGGACTCCTTTTCGCCTGGGGCCAGGTTAGGAAACCAGCTCCCTGGGCCATTTCCAGGCCTCCCTTGGGCTCCAGATCCGATGGGCACTCTCTGCTGCCACCTCGTGGGCACTTGAGCTGTAGCCCTGGACAAGCTCAGCCAGGGACCGCAAGAGCTGGGGTTGGATGGCCCCCTCTGAACACCTGTCTGGTCAGCTCTTACTTTGGCTTTATATTTCTGGGAAGTTCCTCCCACAGGGAATTGAGGGGCAAGTGAGGGGGGTGTCCCTGGAAGAAAGTGGCCGCCTGAGCCAGGGGTACCACCATTGAAGAGTCCACCTGCTGGACACAGCTAGTAGGTCTTGGGCTTTTCCCAGATCCGGTCCCCAGTGCCTTCTCTGGCCTCCAGCCTTTCCTCTCATCCTCCTGAGCCACGAGCATGTAGAGACGGTGGGCCAGGGGCCTGCTGCCAGCACCTCCTCACTCTCAGGCTCCGTGCGCCTGGCAGGCTCCGGAGTCCAGGAAGCAATGGTGCTCTGCTCCGCCTTCAGGAAGTCTCATGACCCTTCCTGCTGAAATGCACCCCGGGTCCCCTCTCCCCCTCTCACAGGGGGGGTGGGGGTGGGGGGGGGGAGCCAGGGCCAGGGTCCCAGCCACACCTACCTTGGCCTCTGGGACGAGGGACATGTGAGCCCACCCTCAGGACAGAACAGACAGGCCCCTCCTCCCCAGCTCGGCAGCCCCAGGGGGACGCTCAAGCTTCTCGGGACTCACCGGGGTGCCTGCCACCTGAAAATGCAGGGACTCAGTTTCGAAAGAAGGAAGCAAAATCAGAAGTAAAATGTGTGTTAACAACTAGCAAATATATTATGGCAACTTTTACAATTATGGCATTTAGTATTTGTACAATGTTCATTACATTTCAGGGCAAATGATTGGTTAGATTTTCTAGAATTCTTGGCAATTTCCCAGAATTCTCTGCAAGTTCCAGGTATGTGTCATGATTGCCGGGAAACCGGAAGTCCAGGAGCCCATAATTAATCG
This sequence comes from Molossus molossus, assembly GCF_014108415.1. Lineage (NCBI taxonomy): Eukaryota > Metazoa > Chordata > Mammalia > Chiroptera > Molossidae > Molossus > Molossus molossus. The sequence goes on from NW_023425352.1 coordinate 52,694,789, forward strand.
AGTTTGTCGTAGCAAAATAATTTCAAAAGGAATAGTCATAAAAATTCTTTCAAATTTCATAGCTGTGAGCTATCTGTTTGCATATCTGTGGGTGTGTTTACTACCTCCAAGGGGCCCTGTAAGGACTCCCAGTTGCCCTGGGCGAGGTGGGGATGTTGCTGAGGTGTGAGGAGAGATGGCTGCATCGTGGTACAGCTAACCCAGAGGCGACATCGAGGGGAAGGTGATACTCGAAGGGAGGCTGACCCATCTCCTGACTCATCTCCCACCACCCTTCTTGCACTCACCACAGCCCTCGCCCCAATGCACACACTGGCCATCCGTGTCTGCGCCCTCTGGGCGCCCTCCCGCGCGGGGCCTCTGCACAAGCTCTCCCCAGAGTGCTCTTCCTCGGCTCCCCCAGCCCTGCTCTTTCTGTGGCCAGCTTTCTCCTCCAGTCTCCCAGATTAAAATGCCACCTCCACCGAGAAGCCTTCCCTAACTACCCTGTCTCATGTAGCTCTCCCCCTCTCCACACTGTTTCTTTCAGAGTTGGTCCCAAAACCTGTGCCTATTTGTTAGGTTCCTTGCTTATTAAGAAGCAGTATAGCTCAGTGACTCAATGGGCAGCCCCTGGTGCCAAAATGTCTCTACTCTAATCTTAGCCATGCCACTTACTGGCTGTGTGACCTTGGGTGAGTTACTTAACCTCTCTGTGCTCCAATCTTCTCATCTAGAAAACAGTAGAGACCTCACCTGAAAGAGTGTGGTTCATACTTAATGAGCCGAGTACACAAAGCACACTGGACGCGGGGAGTGGTCGACAAATGGCAGCTGTTGTCACCACCGCCGGCCTCCCTTGCTGGAATCACGTCTGTCTTGTTCATTGTTGAGCTCCTGTGCCCAGCACAGTGCCAGGCACATTGTACGTGTTTCCAACACCTGTGAATGAACGTTGTTGAAGGACTTACTCACCTTTCTTCCCCCAGGTTGGGTCGGGTCTTCCTTGTTGGAGGGAGAGTAGGAGGTATGAGCCGGGACGCTCCCAAGGACCCCCTAAAGGGGCCGCTGGCCCTGGCCCCGGAGCCTGAAGCAGGGGGCAGCCCCAGTGACTTTCAGAGCTTGTGTGCAGAGCAGTGTGTGCTGCATCCCGTGCACGGGGAGTCGGCCAGGCACACAATGTGGCCGTGTGCACGTGGCGCCCCTGCTCCCCGGCGCGGGAGCCTGCAGTGCCCGTCCTGCTCACTGGGCTCTGGCCGGCCCTCCGTCCTGCCCCTATGGTCCGCTTCAAGGACCCGGCTGATGGGCATTGATTTGGAGCCTTGCAAACCCTCCAGCAAAATAAAGGGCAGGGGCGAGGGAGAGAACCGGTCCTGTCAGGCCGGGAGGAGAATGACGAGCGTGAAATGGGAAATAAATGAGGGAAAGCAGGGAGCGTCCACAGAGTCGCCCAGCGGGGAACACGGGGTCCCAGCCTGCACGCTCTCCTGTGCCCCACCCTGCCCAGTGCCAGCAGTGGGCCAGGCCAGATATCAGTGCCCACCTCCACCTAGTGCCTCGGAAGCAGCTGCCTCAGGTGCCCGTGGGCACTTAGAGGTGGGGGAGGAGAGAGAAGAGAAGCACCCCCCTCCAAGCACCCCTATCAGTGCATTTAGCAACAGGCTGCTGGTCTGGAACAGGTTTAGCTGCCTGATACCTCCGTTTCCCCATCCAGAAAAATGGGGATAAGAACTCTGTCCCTTCTGTAGTTGGGGAGAAAGTGTAGACAGGCAGGGCTTGCTGGTTTCCTTTGTCCATCGGCAGGGAGCCTGCTTGGAGTGCCTACAGCCTGTCTCCTGTTGTCAGTACAGGAGTGGCTGGGTCCCCATTATCGAGCTGGGCAACCTGAGGCTGCCCCCCCATCCCTGGCCCTTTGGTGCAGCAAGGCTGGGCTGAGCAGTCTGGGATGGGAGTGGGGTTGCGTCCCCCTCTGAAGCAGAGAGGGCCTGGAGTGGCAGGCTTCCTCCGGGGCTCAGGGGCAGATGGGAGCCCTTGGCCAGAGTGGCCCATCTGTCTGTTCTGGTCTGGTGGCCCCAGAGACACCTCAGCTGGGGATTAAGCCAGAAAGGGGACAGATTCTGCTGCCAACGCACAAAAGGCCCCACATCGAGTAAGATAAAGGAGCTGACGAGGCGGGGCTGTCATCGCCAAGTGTCCTGGAGTGAAAAATGACACTGTCCTGATGCGGCCCCAGGGACGGCAGCCACCCCCTGCCCCCATTGATCTTGTCCACCTCTGTTGCTGTGGCAGCCCCTATAGCACAGGGCCAGGGCAGAGCCGAGGGGCGGGCACTGCTCTCCGGGACCCTGGAGGCCTGCTGGATGGTCCCGAGGCTGGTGCTGTGTGACCTTGAGTCTGGCTGTGCATCTCTGAGCTCTGCTTTCCAGCGCCCCCCCCCCCCCCGCCCCGGAGGCAAATGGCTACAGAAGTGCCCTGCAGAGCAGGGACGGACAGCATGGGGACTGGGAGAGGACAGTCTGTAATGGGGACGTGGCCTTGGGTTCCGACAGCACTGAGGTCATTTCCTTCATGGGGTGGGGATACTAGTGGGGAACCAGGGGGGGTGGAAAATTAAAGTGACCAGAGTATCTGGGACCCCTATCCCAAGACCCTTCCCCCCTGGGTAGCATTCATGCCCCACCTCCAGGGAAAGTTATCTCGCTCCCTCCTCCCGCCCCCCCGCCCCCATCGCCATGACTATTGCAACTTGCTGGGACCCACCCTCCAAACTGGGGGGCTTGTCGATGGCTCCCTTCCCGTGCCCTGTCATCCTTGGTGTCCCAGAGGCCTCGTTCTTTTCAAGTCGCCTCACAGTCAACAGCTCCAAAGGAATGAAAAGAGGATTTGATAAGGAGGAACCCAGTTCCCAAAACCCAGGGTTACAAATCCTTCCAAAAAGTCAGCCAAGTGTTTCCAGCCCTTCCCAGCCTCACCCTGAAGGATTCCATGGTCGTGGACCTATGGGGCCCCTGTCTCCCCAAAGCCCATGAACCTGTTATCCCACATGTCTGGAAAGGAAGGGTTCTGAGACATTCAGAGCTACTTCCTGGCTAGGAGGCTTTGGGAGCCTTGCTGGGCTTCATCTGTGAAATGGCCATAATTATAGGCCTCCACCTTGCAAGGCGGTTGACACGTATGTGGAGAGGGCCTGGCATTTATGAGGTGTTAGGAGCCTCTACAAGCTGGTGTGTACTGGGTGTTGCTTTTAAGATCAGAAGACCGAGGCTTACGTGGGGAAAGGGACTTGGCTAAGGCCAAGACTGGTAGGTAAAGCCGCCAAGGAGCCCAGGACTCCACAGCTGAGTCATCTTTTTACCCTTCCATCTCCCAACTCCCATGAACCTCCCTGCATGAGCCAGGAGGGCACCCCGCTGCCTGGGTCTGGAGGGGTGCCCAGGACTGGCATGTGAGCTCAGATGACTCGGGCAGGCAGCCTGGGTGCAGAAAAGCTCTCTTGGTTGGGGCTCAGAGGAGGGTCGGTTTCCTCCCTCCCTCCCGGGCAGGTGGTGGCCGTGGACCCGGACCTGGGGGAGAACGGCACCCTGGTGTACAGCATCCAGCCGCCTAACAAGTTCTACAGCCTTAACAGCAGCACGGGCAAGATCCGCACCACCCACGTCATGCTGGACCGGGAGAACCCCGACCCCCACGAGGCGGAGCTCATGCGCAAGATTGTGGTCTCCGTCACGGACTGTACGTGCCCTCATTGCCCCAGCGCCGGGGCTGGGGCCCCCACACACTTTCCTCTGGGGCCCCTGGACCTCCTTAGGAGGCTGTGCCTCAATGCCTTAGAGTGAAGTGACACCCACTTCCCGGTTGTGCCCCCCCCCAGCACCCTCAGGGTGGAGGACATTGGGGATGCAAGGCCCAGGCTGCTCCCTGGAGGGGCCACTGGGATGGAGGGTCACTGAGCTTGTCCTTCTCCCCACTCATCTTCTCCCTGGCCCTTTTCTCCTGTACCCCTCTTTTCCTCTCCTTGCCTCCCTCCCTGGTCCCCAGGTGGCAACCCCCCTCTGAGAGCTACCAGCAGTGCCACAGTGTTTGTGAACCTCTTGGACCTCAATGACAATGACCCCATCTTTCAAAACCTGCCTTTTGTGGCTGAGGTACTTGAAGGCACCCCCGCAGGGGTCTCCGTCTACCAGGTGAGCTTCTCGTTCCTGACCTGAGATCCTGCTGCCTGTCTCCCTCCACTCGCCCGGACCAGCCAGCAGGGGGCAGCAGGGGCCTGGCGGCTTGCCCAGCACTTGGCAGCGCGGTCAGGGAGGCCAGCTGAGACCACCAGGCAGGACACAATCGGGGCCAGGCTTGGGGACCAGTGTTCTGAGAGATGGTGATGGAAGCCTTCCTGGAAGAGGAGGGGCTTGAGCTGGGTCTTGAAGGACCGCGCATCTGGAGAGGTGGAGGGAAAGCACCCCAGGAGATGGATAATGGCAGAAACGGAGGGTGGGGCGGGCAAAGAGAATTCTGGGAAGCCACATCAGAGAGTTTCTCAGGGCCTGGTTATAGAGGTCAGGCCCCAAACCCTCAACACCCCAAGCCTGTAGGCGGTTTTAGAATACAGAGAAGGTCAGACGTGTGGCCCATGTGACCTGCCCCATGGGGCAGCCCCTCTCCCGCGCTTTCCTGTAAACTCTACGGTAGCTGCACACGTCAGATGGGATTATCCCCACTTTGCAGGAAACGTAAGAAATTTGCCCAAGTGCCTGTGGCCATGAAGGGGTAGGGCCCGTGTTCAACTCAGCCCCTCTGCCTCCTGCTCTGTTACACTCTGGTCAGGAGGCTCCGAAGGTGCTGGTTCCGAGAGATGACACCCTTTGAGAAATACTGGAAGGCCTTTGCCATTAGGAGCACCGGTTTTGGAGTCTGCCCAGTATGGACGTGGATCCCAACTCCACTGCCTGTGTGCTGGGTGACTTGGCGCAAATGACTTAACCCCTCTGGGCCTGTTTTCTCACCTATGGAATGGGGATCATAATGCACCTCCCTGGCTGTGCTGTGAGGATTCAATCAGACATGAGTGTAAAGCAACCCGGCACTTAGACCGCAGGGAATACATGTAGCTGGTGTGTTCATTCTGTCCCTGCCGTGAGAGTTTATACCTGAGAGACAGGACCTGGTGTCAGAGGGTTAGCCTGATCCCATCAGGGGAGGCGGTGTGCATCGGGATGCCAGAGTGGTAAGCTTGCGATGCCCTGCAGGCCCACGGTGCCTCAGTTTCTTCATCTGTGAAAGGAGATGAAAAGTGTTCTTTGATGGGTTCCAGGGAGCATTCTCTCCAGCAGAATATTGTCCCCAAACTCCCAGCAGGGGGAGCCTTGAGCCAGGGAACAGCCGCCAATCCCTGAGGAGTCCCCCAATAGGAGAGGTGGGGTGAGAGCCCCTCGACCGGGTTCTCCGGGGACTCACAGAGAGCAAAGGAAGGACGTGCCCACCAGCACAGCTTCTGAGTTCAGAGAGAAACTGGCTCAGAATCATAAGAAGATGGTTGAAGGAGCCACAAGTGTTTAGTTCAGAAACTGTCTTCAGATGCAGGCAGAGGATTCTTGCTTGAGTCGTGTGGTTCCCCAGGACCCCTCGTGACAACCAATAATGGTTTCTGCTGGATGTGCAGAACAGCTTTCTCCAGGGACTAGGGCTGTGTGCAGGAACATCATAAGTAGTGAGCCTCCCACCCAGGAAAGCATTCAAGCTGAATCTGGACACCCTCTTGTCGGCTTGTTATTGTGAATTAGACCAGATGACCTTGGCATTGCCTTTCAATCCTGAAAGCCTTTGCTTGATGTAAAGCTCTTATTTTAATCATTGTTACATATTTTGTTAAATGTTTTAAATGCGCTCCCATGAAAGTTTCAACATAGCAGGGAGGGTCTTGAGTCAGGATATCGCAAATCACAACTGGAAGTGCAGATGGGAGGAGGGATCTGGGGGGAGGCTTGCCTACGGAGGGCCTCGGTGGCTTTTTTTTTTTTTTTTTAATAACCAAATCCTTTATTTTTAAAGATTTATTTAAATTGATATTTTAGCCCTGGCCGGTTTGGCTCAGCGGTTGGAACGTCAGCCTGCGGTACAGAGAGACCCAGGTTCGGTTCCCGCTAAGGGCACGTACCTCGGTTGCAGTTTGTCCCCGGCCCTGGTTGGTCGTGAGGGTGGCAGCCACTCGATGTGTCCCTTCACATCGATGTTTCTCTCTCTCTCTCTTCCTCTCTCTCCCTCCCGCTCTATCTGAACAAAAAATGGAAAAATGTCCTCAGGTGAGGATAAAAAATAAATAAAATAAAATAAATTGATATTTTAGAGAGAGAGGAAGGGAGAGGGAGAAACACTGATGTGAGAGCGAGACATGGATTGACTGCCTCCTGCACGTCCCTGACCGGGGATGGAGCCCACAGCCTGGATCTGTGCCCTGCCGGGGAGTCAATCGGGCAACCTTTCGGAGCATGGGGCGACCCCAGACAACCGAGCCACTCCTAAATAATAAAAGCCTCAAGTGGCCTTTAAAAATGGAGCCTTGATACCATCTTATTTTTGTTGTCTTACAAATTAAAACAAAGCCGAGCAGGGACTCCTGGGGGTTGAGCACCACAGGACTGGGAGTCTGGGCTATAGACCGCCCCAGTCCAGCCTCCTCGGGCTGGAGGGTGAGGGGTGACAGCCGTGCCAACTGGGGTAAATCCGGGAGGGCTTCCCAGGGAAAGCAGGGTTCTGAAGGGGAACGTGTGGGGACCTAGACTCTTGTTCTAAAACGTCCCTTCCCACCGCACCCCCGCCCCACTTGGCCATCGGGCACCTTTCAGTTCCGACCTGCTGCCCCTCAGAGAACACCTGGCGGAGTGTGATGGGGCAGTGGCCTGGCCTGAGGCTCGGGCTGGGGGCAAGCAGGTATGTCTGGCTGGAGCCAAGCGTAAGTCAGTGGGAAGGAGGGCACGTCTGAGGGGAAAAGTGCCAGTCCTGGTATCCCACTCCTCACGCGGCCCCTCCCCTCCCTCAGGTGGTGGCCATCGACCTGGATGAGGGCCTGAACGGGCTGGTGTCCTACCGCATGCAGGTGGGCATGCCCCGCATGGACTTTCTCATCAACAGCAGCAGCGGTGTGGTGACCACCACCACCGAGCTGGACCGAGAGCGCATCGCCCAGTACCAGCTGCGGGTGGTGGCCACGGATGCGGGCACGCCCACCAAGAGCTCCACCAGCACGCTCACCATCCGAGGTGAGCAGGGCGGGGAGCCCACGTGTACCCCTGCTGCCCACTGTCCAAGGGGGCACCGGCCACCTGGAACCATGCAACACAGCGGAGACTTTCCTTATCTTATCGAGACTTGCTTATCAAGTGGAAAAAGCCAGCGAGCCTTCTCCCCACCTGGCCACTGCCTTCAGTGCCCCAGAGCCCGAGGCAGTGGCCTGGACCCACCGCCAAGGTCCCCTTCCCGGATCCTGGCAACAGCAGAGAGGGCTTGAGCGGGGCGAGGCCCTCAGGATCACGAACAGTGGGGGGAGGTTGCAGAGCCTTTGTCTCCTTTGAAAGCCAGAGTTTTTATTTGAAGGTGCAAAGGGACCTTCCCCCGTGTGCCTGGGACCTCCATGGAAAGGTGTTGCCCTGAGAGGAGGGCAGTTGGGGTTCCCAGCCCCCTTGAGATTCCTCTTCCACTCGGGCCCTGTCCATCTTTCCCACTGTCTCCACCCTCTGTCGGAGTGGGGCCAAGGAGGGCTACTATTTCTCTTCCACTCTGGCTATATCTTTAATTTTTGGAACAAAACTGGTACATTGACATGAACTCTGGCCAAGGGGCCAGGAATAAGCCCCTGGAAATAAGCCCAGAGTGTAATGGGCAAGATCCCTTCCTGGCTGCTGCTGGCCCTTGTGGGATGGGGGTGGTTAGCTCTGCACAGGCACAGACGTTCTTCAACCGCGACCTGAGATGGTGAAGACAGGAGAGAGCCGAGCGTTCTCTCCTGTTGGTCCAGGGCTTGGCTTGTGGGTTCCTGGTACCAGTTTGAGGACCCACTTCTATGCCAATGATCAACAGGGAGGATGTCCAGTCCTCTCAGGGAGGACCCCCAGAGGATTTCTCTCCAAAACTAAGCAGAAGCCATCTCACCAAATGAGCCCATCATTCCTCCTGGTGATATAGAGTAGCCTCGGTGGGGTGGGTCATTTCACTATGAAGATCTCCCCAAGCCCCATCTGCAAAAGGAATAGGGGCTGGCAGGCAGAGTGGAAAAACTAATCTTTAAGGGAAATTGGATTTTTTGAGAGGAAAGTGTCCTCAAAGCAATTATTTTCCCTGGGACCTCATCACAAACTAGGGACAGGCCTCCCAAGACCCCAACCTCACCACTCTCTTGCTGTGTGACTTTACACACGTCACTCAGCTGCTCTGAGCTTCTGCCTGCCTGTCTCTGCAGTGTGTGTGACAATGGCTGCCTCAGGATGTTACAAGGGACCTGTGTGGCCCTATAGAGGAAGCATGTAGCGTGGGCTTGGCACGTGGGGGAGCTGGCGACGGTCACTGTCGTCAGGCACACTGGAAAGAGGCTCTAGGGTGTCCTCCCTGCTCAGACAGCAGGAGCGGCAGCAAGGACAGGGGCTGCGGGAGGGTGGGGCTCTGGCCAGCTCTGCCCTGCCCCGGCCAGCACGGGACCCTCAGCTCAGACTGGGAACCGTTGACGATGGGAAATCCACTGCCTGTTGTCGGCGGTATGAGCCACTGCCTTTGGGGCTGGGGGCTGGTACAGAAGCCGGGCTAGTCCGTGTGCCGACTCTGCCCGCAGTGCTGGATGTGAACGACGAGACGCCTACCTTCTTTCCGGCGGTGTACAATGTCTCCGTGTCCGAGGACGTGCCGCGCGATTTTCGCGTGGTCTGGCTGAACTGCACCGACAACGACGTGGGCCTCAACGCTGAGCTCAGCTACTTCATCACAGGTGCAGCCTGGCTCTCCACCCCTTCCAGATGTGCGGCCTGTGGGGGGTGAGCAGGGCCTGCGGAGGGGGAGGAAGCCCAGCTGGCCGTCAGGGTTTAGCCCCTGCGAGAGCCTCCCTGAGGATTTGCTCTTGGCTTTGGATCCAGGTCCCTCCGGTCTGGCTCCCTGGGGCCTCCTGAGTCGGGTAGAGGTGAAGGGGTTACTGAGGTTCAGTCTAGAGGGAGATGGAGCCAGTGACTCCTGGCGGGAGCCCTGTCCCCCCCCCCTTTTTGGGGTGAGGACGCAGGCTGGAGGAATGTGGCCTTGTCCTTCCCTGGAAACCCTTCGCTCATGAAGAGAATTCCCGTCTGTTTAGAGGCAGATGGTTTAGATCTCTCTAAATGAACTAGCTGTAGCTCAGATTGTCACGTAGCCCCCACCTGAAAAGCTCTGCAGAAATATTATGAGGCCATGTCTTGGCTCAACAGGCGAAGGAGCCGTGGTCAAATAGTGACGTCTGCCATGACGGCAGCTTGGTGGCAGGCCTGCCGTGTGGCCCTTCCTGGGCTAGAGCATTCTTCAGGCTGGCATACCCGAGAGGTGCTGGATGCTGGGGCTGGGGCACGGCTCTTCCACGTTCCTGAGCCTCCCTTGGCCATTTTACTGTTTCAGTCTCCCCCGTCCACAACCAGCCGCAGCCACATCACACACACGTTCATATTCACGTGTACATGCACACACCTGCAGTGCACACGCCAGCGTCCCTGATGCTTCTCCCCCGGAGCGAGGAATATGGGTTCACAGCCCATCCGGTACTCGCTGCAGCCAAGGTGACCCCCAGCCCTCAGCCTCTCCTTTCAGGTGATACTCCCCTCCTTCCCCTCCATAAAGGGGCCCAGCTCCTCCCAGTCTGGCCCTCGACGACCCGGGGAATGGCTCGGTTACCAAGGCCCCACATGGCACCAGCCATGGCTCAGCCGCAGCACTACTTGTATCTTAGCCCCCCGCCCCCCCAGGAGCCAGATTGGGTCCCTTATAGATGGTGCTTCAGCTACTGGAGAGCCCATACTTCAGGCTTGGGGGCAGGGGACATTCCCCAGGGGCCAATCATGTCAGTAAAAGGGAGCAGGTGGTAGTGGCCCCCAGGATGACTTCCCTGAGGTGGCCAGTTCCTGCTCACCTGAGAGCCCTCCCAGCCCTGGGATCCTCAGATTGTCATTTCACACCTAGGAGCTGTGCAGTGTCCTGTTCCCAGGTAGCCCAAATCGAGTGCAGTGGCGCCCTCTGCTGCCCAGAGTACCACACTGCCTGCCAACTAGCACTGCCTCCACACTGTTCCGATGGAGTCTGGCTCCCATCTACTACAAGAAGGGGATCCTCACACTTCCCACCTGTCCCAGAACCCAGGAAGACCCAGTAGCACCTGTCTCCTGTCCTGCCCCTACTTTTCACTCGGGAGCCGCCAGAGAGAACCTGGAGAATGCTCAGCCAGCCCAGAGACCTCAGCCACACATAAAAGCCCCAGCCCAGGTTAACTGCTCAGACGCTCCTGCAGGACAGGCAGGTGACAGGCAGGTGAAGGACACAGGCTGGGGAGCAGACTGCTGGGTTGCAGTCCTACACCCCAAATAGGGGACTGTAACCCAGGGCACCAGGCTTCACCTCACTAAAGGCTGTCTTCCTGGTCTGAAATGGAGACAGTGACAGTACACATGAAATAAAACAGTCCACAGTAGGTGCTCGTGAATGTTAGGTAGACTCCTAAGATTCCAGGCATTCGGCACCACCGCCTAAGCCCACGCCAGCCACACTCCCATCAGAGCCCCCCAGAACCCCGTTCTCAGACAGCGCTGAGTGGGCAGCACAGCCTTCCATTCCTGGACCACCTCTAGAGTGTCCGAGCTCAGAGACAGAGTTGGGGTGCCACCTCCCTTTCTCTAGCCAGGAGCCTCGTTTTCTAGCTGAAGCTTTATTTAGTTGCTTTTGCCCACAGGTGGAAACGTGGATGGCAAGTTCAGTGTTGGCTACCGTGATGCCGTGGTGAGGACAGTGGTGAACCTGGACCGGGAGACCACAGCTGCGTACACGCTCATCCTGGAGGCCATTGGTACGCGCTAGCCTCTCTGTGTACTGCTCCACAGTGCTCTGGGCAGGGCTCACATGGGGCGCCCTCCCAGGAGCCAGGCCTTGAGCCAGAGGCTCTGCCCTGATGCCAGTGGAGAAAGGGTAACTGGGCATCCAACATGCTGTTGAGTGCTTTGCAGGCATGAGGCTCGGTGCCTGGTGCCATACACGTACACTAAGGTGGTGTGGCAGGAGTTACATGGAGCCATGTAGACTGATCACTGCAGAATCAGGCAAAACCAGCAGAAAGGGAGAAAGGATGACCCAAGAGTAGCGGCACAAAGGGTGGTGGAAACTTGGTGGGATGGGGGTGACCACCTTCTTGGAGGAGGTGGCATCAGGGAATGCCTTTGGATCGATTAGGACTCTTGGTTGCAAATTTTAAAATAAAAACGCTGACTTCAGGATTATGAGTTCACAGAACCAGTCCTCGGGGAGATAGATGGAGCTTCTGTTTGACGACGGTTCAGGAGGCCCCCAGGCCTCAGTCTCTGTGTGCGCTGGCTCCGCCTCCTGGGTGTCGGCTCCATCCTCTGCCTCACATGGAGACAAATGGCTGCTGCAGCCCCAGCCCGAATCCCCTTGGGTTGGAGCGTAGCAGCAGGGAGACAGCACTTGTCTCTCTCCTGTCTCCCCAGCTGAAGCCTGACATGAGCTCTGCTTAGGTTCATCTGCCCCCGTTGCCTGTGCCTGAACCCTGGTCATAGCCAAGGGGGCAAGATGTGCTGGTGGCTTAGGCCTAAATTGTGTGCCTATCCTTGGAGCTGGGGGGCAGTCAGACCACCAGGAACCCCAGGCCTCAGAGTCGGGAAGGTGGAGCAACTTTCAGGGCATGGACTTACCTAAGAGCAGGATGGTGCTTCTGGGCAGAAATGAGGCAGGACCACCCCCACCTCGAGGGCCAAGTGAGGTTTTAGTAGGAGAAGCAAGGAGGGCATTTCAGGCACAGAAACCGACCCAAGGGCCTGGAGGTGGGAGCGCCGTGTGTGCGCATGCGCGCGCTGCTGCCCCACAGTGGGGCCCACGCTGGGGAAGGGAGACTACGATCAGGTAGGACAGCTTATGGAGGCCCCAATGTCGGGCTGGAAGTTTGGTCTTTGGTTTCCAGGCAGCAGCAGCCCTGAGGGCTCTGGATAGGAAGAAGGGTATGACGAGACCTCTGCCTCCCACATGGCCCTTGTCCTCCCAGCAGCACCCAGTTCAGTGTTTGCAGTGAGCTCTGGGTGGGAAGGGGGTGCTCTGTGTGCCTCCCTGTCGGCCAGCAGCCCCTCCCGAGCCTGCCCATGCCCACATCTTCCCTCTGCCCTGCTCTCCTCCCCTCCTGGGCAGCCTCTGGAGACCCATCATCCCCACGAGTCCAGCCTTCCCGACAAGCACTGGCCAGCAGAACAGGGCTCAGGAAGGCCTTTTATGGGCCTGCCAGCTCACGCTGTCACCAGCCAGGGCAAGGAAGCAGGACCCCCAGGGCAGTGGGAGGCTGGCCCCGGGGACTAGGAGGACAAGATGACTCAGAATTGGGTGACTGTAGTGTTTGGTCAGCTGGCCTGGGGAAGGAGTCATCACCGGTCCTCAGCCCACTCTCACCGTCGTATGCTCCCTGGGGTGACTGTCCCTGCCTAGACATACAGCTTTGGTCACAGCTCCCTCCAGGGAGGGTGACCCAATAGCTGCCCCTGGGGCTGAGCCACCTCCCAGCTCTGGGGGGTCCTGCGGGGAGCTGAAGGGGCAGAGCCCCTGGCAACCTTAGGCTTAGGGATCAATCAGGGCCCTCATCCCTTAAGGTAGCAGGCCCACGGGCCACATCTGTCCCCCGAGCATGTTTGTTTGACCCGTCTCGTGTTTCATAATGAATGACAGTCGTGAACATTTAAAAATCAGATTTTATTTAAATGCTCATGTTCAGTTTCTCTTGAGAAATCATACCTAGTGTCGCTGGGTCCGCATTCTGCCTATCCACTGTGCACTGGCCCAGAGGCCCACCGCCCCCTGACGCAGGCCGCCCAGCTGGGCACCCATGGCTCTCCCCAGCTGGCCCTGACCGCCGCTGCTCCGGGGTCTCAGTACCTGAGTCTGGTTCCTAGGCCCGTGGCTCTCCCCAGCTGGCCCTGACCGCCGCTGCTCCGGGGTCTCAGTACCTGAGTCTGGTTCCTAGGCCCGTGGCTCTCCCCAGCTGGCCCTGACCACAGCTGCTCCGGGGTCTCAGTACCTGAGTCTGGTTCCTAGGCCCATGGCTCTCCCCAGCTGGCCCTGACCACAGCTGCTCCGGGGTCTCAGTACCTGAGTCTGGTTCCTAGGCCCGTGGCTCTCCCCAGCTGGCCCTGACCGCCGCTGCTCCGGGGTCTCAGTACCTGAGTCTGGTTCCTAGGCCCGTGGCTCTCCCCAGCTGGCCCTGACCACAGCTGCTCCGGGGTCTCAGTACCTGAGTCTGGTTCCTAGGCCCGTGGCTCTCCCCAGCTGGCCCTGACCGCAGCTGCTCCGGGGTCTCAGTACCTGAGTCTGGTTCCTAGGCCCGTGGCTCTCCCCAGCTGGCCCTGACCGCCGCTGCTCCGTGGTCTCAGTACCTGAGTCTGGTTCCTAAGCCTGCTGTAACACATGGAGTCGGTGGCTTCAAAGGACAGAAATGTGTCCACCCGAGGCTGGGGAGGCCAGCCGTTAAAGTTTGGTGTCAGCAGGGCCACCTTCCCTCCTAAGGCTCTGGGGAGAGTCCTTCCTGACTATTCCGGCTTCTGGTGGCTGCAGGACTCCAGTCTCTGCCTCTGACTGAACTTGGCCTTCTCCTCTGTCCGCTCGCCCTCCGCCTTTCTCCTAAAGGACCCTTGTCATTGGAGTTATGGCTCACCCGGAGAATCCAGGATATGTCATCTAAAGATCTGTGTCTCAGCCCTGGCCGGTTTGGCTCAGCAGTTAGAGCGTCGGCCTGCGGTCCAGAGAGACCCGGGTTCGGTTCCCGCTAAGGGCATGTGCCTCGGTTGCAGTTTGTCCCCGGTCCCGGTTGGGTCGTGCGGGTGGCAACCACTCGATGTGTCCCTTTCATGTTTGATGTTTCTCTCTTCCTCTTCTTCTCTCTCCCTCCCGCTCTATCTGAACAAAAAATAAAAAAATGTCCTCGGGTGAGGATTAAAAAAAATAAAGATCTGTACCTTAATTACACCATCAAGGCTCCTTTCCCAGTAAGTTTACCCTCACACGTCCCAGACATGCGTAAAACTTTTGGGGGCCACCATTCAACCCTCTTCATGCCTCAGCTCCCTCCTCTGCAAAAGGGGGTGATACTAATGGCGCCTCCTCACAGGCTGCTGGAGAGCCTGAGCGAGCCAGGCGAGGACCTGGGGCACTAGGCATTCTCAGTGTTACTCCTCGTCTAGAAAGGGGAGAGCCGCCTGCGGGGCCAGTGGCTGGGGCGAGCAGGGCACTCCCGGGAGCTGCCCCTCGGGCAGCTGCTCACAGCCCCCTCACTCCGCAGACAACGGGCCCGTCGGCCAGCGGCGCAGTGGCACTGCCACCGTGTTCGTCACCGTCCTGGACGTGAACGACAACCGGCCCATCTTCCTGCAGAGCAGCTACGAGGCCAGTGTCCCCGAGGACATCCCTGAGGGCCACAGCATCGTGCAGGTAGGCGGGGGCTGGGGCAGGCTGGGCCACGTCACTCGGAGTGGCCGGTGCTGAGGAAAGGGAGACCCAGGGCCCCTCCCTTCTGGGGAGCATAGGACACCAGGTTACGTCGTCAAGGACAGGGCCCTGGCTCCCCCCAAAAAACACAGAGATGGTTTTGCCCTCCCCCTCTGCTCCCTTCCTCCCACAACTCTCTCCTGTCCCCCGCCCACCCGGGTGGCCCTTTCAGGGCAGGGGGAGGCGGCCATGTCCATTTCCCAGAAGGGGGCTGAGGAGGGAGCGGGCCCGGCGAGGCTCGGAACAGAGCGGCCTTCATGGGGCCCTTGGCCGAAGCCCCTCTCCTGGGGAGTAAACAGGCACGAGAAGAAAGGAGGCAGACTCGGGGAGAATGGAGAGGCCCTGCAAATGAGGCCTCAGTTGCTGGGTGGGAGGGAGCGGGAATGAATTACCCTCTTCATCAGCTGCGAGGGCTTCCGACCAACCAACCGGAGGCTGAGCCAAACAGCAGGTCTGGGCCTGTCCGCTGGAGCGGGCTCTGGGCGTGGGGTGGGGAGTGCGCCCAGCCCCCGGTGTCCGGACCAGGGGGGAGGCAGGAGAGGCTGGGAGCAGGGTGCTGACTCCCAGAGGCACCAAGAACCCAGAAAATCACGGAGGTTTGCAAGGGTCTGGGGCTGGTTCCAGAGAGAGGAGGTCCCCCCCCCTCCGGGTCTCCGCTCCTTGGGCTTGAGAGCACCTCTCCCCTAGCCTGGCACCTGCCACCCGCTCGTCCAGGGTCCAGGACCGGCCTGGGAACATCCCTAAGGGTAGGCCAGGCCTTTGAGAGCCCTGCCCTCCCAGCCCTCCCTTCTTCGGCCGAAAAGCCACCTCACCCCACCCCGAGTCCCCAGGAAGAGAGCACCTGGTGCCCCGCAGGGCTCCAGCCAGGAAATGATGCGGGCACCGGGCACCGACTTGGGAGGGATTCATCCTGGGATGTCTGGGGGGCAGGAAGAGGTTAACGAGCTGGAAAGGAGGGGAGCCAGCTGCTGGGAGACGGCTCCTGTCACACAACGGGGCTCAGACTGAAGCGCTAGGCCCTGCAGCAAGGCCGGGGCCTCTTCTCCGTTTCTCAGGGAGGTTCCAGGCATCAAGTTTCTGTCCAAGTGGGACACACTCTGGGACGTCATGTTGGCCTGAAAAGGCACCGCGAGCCTCTCCAAGGCTTGGGGAGAGCTGCTCTCGAGGGGTGTCTGAGGGAAGAGGAGGGCGCCTTAGGCTTGGGGGGGCACCCAGACTAGGCCTCCCTTCATTCAGTAAGCGGACTTCCGTGTCCCAGCGGTGAGGCCGAGTGAGGGAGAAGGCAGACAAGGGCGACCCACTGCCAAGAGCACGTGATCTCCATCCTCCCTTCCAGAGGGGCGAGGGGGCGGTTCCAGGCAGGAGGTGACAGCTGGAGAGCCTAGCGGGCTTCCCTGGGGAGGCGCCCTGTGAAGCGTGCGCACAGCCCGGGAGGACAGGGGTTCATTTCACCTGATGTCTTGGGTCAAGGTAAGGCTAGGAAGTCAGCTCACAGCCAGTTCCCAGAGGGCCCCGAGCACCAGACTGAGGAGCTCTGGCTTTATCCAGCCAGTACTAGGGAGCCACGGATGGTTTTGGAGCTGGCGCGTAGTGAAACTAGAGCTGACTCTTCGACAGGACCTGGCCAGCTGCACTGTGGGTCATAGCAGGGTGAGGGGGGCAGCCCCGCGGCCGAGCACAAGATGACCCTGGCCAGCAGCTCAGACCCCCCTCTGCCAATTCTCTATGAGACCCAACCAAAGTACAGGGCCCTTGGCTTTGTGAGGAGAGCTTAAGAGTTAGGATCTGAGAAGCCCACCCTCGTGGGGATTGCTTTGATAAAGTAGCCAATTAAGGACGCAGGCACCTAGTGTGGTCTAGGCTTGAAGCCCCATCGCTTTCCTGGAGGAATCTGGAGCCTCCCGCGGAAGGGAGGTCCCCCCTGGGTGAGGCTCGGAGCCCAGGTTGCATCACCTCCAGAGCTGGTAGAGCCTCCTGCCACTCTGACCCCGCACCAGGCCGGGACCCTGCAGAGAGCGTCGTCCCCCATCCCCAGCCCCTTCCTGCTCCATCCTAATGTGGGTGCATTGAAGGGGGACAGCCAAGATGGCAATTGGCTAGTCAGTACTGGGAGCCTCCCTTGCCCCTCCTCCCTGCAGGCACCCCGCTGCTCCCGGGGACTCCTCGGTGAATGCTCCGAGGGCCCAGGAAGTCCCAGAGGAGTCTCTGGCTTCCCTTTTGCCTTGGGCCCTGAGTTGGCCTAGAGGGCAGGACAGTACTTTGTCCCCAGTGTGGGCTGAGTTTTCCCTTGGCTGGAGGGAACATGTGGCCATTTGGCAACTCGCACTGAAACCTGAGCTGGGTTTGGCACTGGAGGGTGGGCATGGCTTCTGTGGGGAAGCAGGGGCCCTGGTCCCTGGAGGTGGCTGGTGCCTGGTTGCCAAAGAGGAACCCCAGGGCCCCAGGCTGTACTCTTCAGAGCCTCGGGCCCAGGGTCCAGATGCTGTGGGTTCTCAGCAGGCAGCGCGCAGGCTCTGGAGGGAGGAAGGGGTTCTTGCAGGGGCTTCTCTGAGAAAGGCTATGGGCCTGGGCACACAGGGTGTTGGAGGCGCTGTCTTCCTGCAGCTTGTTGTGCTGTGTCTGAGGGAGGGGGGTCCGAGGGTAGATCCTGGGTGCGGGGAACAGCCTGTCACATCTTGGTAGCCTCCGTGCAGTCCCAGGCGTGGCTGCTGTCGTGGTCCGGCTGGGAGCGGCGAGGTGCAGGCCGGCCCCGCGGGAAGCTGCGCAGGGAGCGGCGCAGGGAGCCCAGGCGCGTCCAGAGCCGGAGCTGGGGCTCGCTGGGGCTCCCGGGGTGGTGGGGCATGCACTCTCGGGCCTGGCCGCTGGGGTCCAGCGCTGCCGGTCTGCAGAGGGTCACGAAGAGCAGGCAGGAGGCCAGCAGGAGGAAGATGCAGGCCAAGGCGATGAGTATGGGCAGGGGGTCCGCTGCCTCCACAGGGCTCCCCCGAGGGACGGGAGTTGTGAGGGGGCTGGGGCCCTCTGTGCCCATGGCTCCTGCAGCAGGAATGGGACAGAAGCTCAGAGGCAAGTCAGCTGGACCCAGGGCTGGGGAGGGGAACACTGATGGGGGCTGGGCGCTGCTAAACTAGGAGTAGGTAGCACAGCCATTGTACAGGTGAGGACAGTGAGGCCCACAGAGGCGACAGGTGAAGGTCACACAGCAGAACAAAGGTCCCCTCCCTGCCCGCCTGCAGGGGAGGAGCTGGGAATTTTGCAGTCACTTCTCACGAATGGCAATAGTCTTAACCTGAAACCCGGGCTCGAAGGCCAACTCCATCCATACTTGCTCTGTGACCGGAATGAATCCTGGATCGTGAGAAGCTGGGGCTGGCAAGGACCCAGGCCGTGATCTGCTGCCAGGCGCAAACGGGCCCCCAGTGCGTTCCGTGGTTCTTACAGTCTTTTTGTAAATTTCAATTGTGATTCAAAACCACAAACAAACAGCAAAATGAGATTTCACATAAATATCTGAATGTCCGGCATCTCTTGAAATTTCAGAATGTCCGCACTGGCCCCCTGAGGCTGGTCGCCCCTGGCGCTGGTGGCCGCGCTGCGCTGCCGCTGCCTCCTTACACAGGCCCCGGCTCCCGCCGCCCACTGCGCCCCTGTGCCCCTGCCTGGCCCCATGGACCCTGCTTCCCGAGACCCTCCAAGCTGCTCCCATGGCAAGTGAGGAACTGAGTCCCAAATTAGGGTAGGCCAAGCCCAAGGACACACTGTGAGCCAGTGACCAAGTGAAGGCCAGAGCCAGGTTTCCTGACTCCTGGCCCCACAGTCCTGCCAGCCTCTGGCTCCCACCCTCTCCCAGGGCTCACGGAGCTGCTCTGAGTACAAGTGGAAAATAACCCACAGAGAACAGCGGAGTCGACGAGGTGAGAAACCCCACGCAAGCACCAGGCACCTGTTGTCGCCTACGGCCGTCCCACTAGAAGGAGCACGGCGATGGCCCTGGTGGATGAGGCTGAGCTCTCGGTTACAAGTAAAATGCTTAGAGCCAGGCTGGCGGGTAACCTGACGCAGGGCACAGGTGAGGTCTGCCTGGACGAGGCTCTCTAGGAAGCGCAGCCGGCCGGGCCAGGCCGAGAAATGCGAGGGCAGGCCCAGCGCCGTCAGCCCTTCCAGTTTCCCAAGAGAAGCCAGAAATCTAGATTTTCAGGCTAACTTTCCTGATGTTTAAATGTTGGCAACGAATTCAAATTTGGTGAACGTGAGATTGAGGGGGAGGGAGGGGAGGGGAGTGGGGGGAGAGAAAACACTGTCAAGACCAAACAAACTTGATTCCAGACACTTCGGAATAAATTTTCAAATGTTTAAAGCACTACAGCAGCCCAAACAAAACACACAAACGGGCTACGTCCAGCTTTGCAAGCCAGTATCTGTGATCTTTGATTTCAACAGACACAGGACAAGAAGCCCCAAGGATGGGCCAATAATAACCACTTATTTCTCTTTGCTCTTGGAGACTTCGGTGAGACTGGGATAGCAGATTTCCCTTCTCTCCCCAACTTGCAGCAGGTCTAACTCAGCCCTGCTCCTGCTCCCGCACCTCCACTGGCAGGAGGCGCCACCGAGCCCACGTCAGCAGGCGGCAGGAAGCCCAGAGGCCACCCTGCTCCCACCTCCCGACCCCCACCCCTAGTCCCCACACCAGGCACTCACCAGCAGCCACGGGACCTAACTCCAAGCTCCCTTCCTGCCTACAGCCTTGCCCTGTGCCCAGCCGACTGAGGGCATGCGATGCACCCCACCCGGCCTCCCACCCACTCCCTCCCACCACTCCTTCCAGGATTTCCAGGCAGAGCGGGACCCCTCCCAGCTCCCAGCTGGAAACTCTGATGCCTGTCTGGCTGCCCAGGGCCTCGCCTGCAGGCATCGCCTGGCGTGCTCCCCTCGGGCAGCCACATGGGCTGGCCCTCCTCTGAACCGAGCGGGAGGAGGGGTGAGGGTGCCCACTGCATCTCCCACGGGAAGAAGACCGGCGGGAGTAGCACGGGAGTGAAGTGGAGAAGTCTCAACCCTGCTGATCCTGCTGTCATTGCGAGGCCTCCGCGTGGACCTGGAGACCGTACCAGGCCAGCAGAGCAGGACCCGGCTTCGGTCCTTGTGGAAGCACTTTAATAAAAGGATACGTGAGCCTGGAATTAGCATCTGCGTAATTCCCTTGGAAGTAAGGGACTCCGGAGTCCTTGACAACATCGGGCCACCTCCCGGGAAACAGCAGGCCAGCTGCCGGGCCCTTGGCTCTCTCCCCAGCCAGGCCAGCTGGTCTGAAAAGGGCGGCGCCCACCAGCCACGGCCAGGAAGCTTCGTGAGGGCGGGCGAAGTCCCTCCCGCACTCCTGGAGTCCAGGGCACCGCAGCAGGCCCTGCTCTGGGCATAGCTCTAAGCTTAGTCTAGAACCTTCTTCCTGACCTCAGAGCTCCATAGAGCAGGGCCCAGGAACAGAGGGACTGACTCATAGCACATCTTGCTGTGTGGCTCAGGCTAGCCACGGCCCTTCATTAGGTCTTCCACTCTACAAAAGCAGGAGACTCCCCTGTCTGAGCACCCCCCCCCCGAGTATTCCAGCAAGCGTCTGGCCCCACTGTCCTCACCAGGCCCCTCCTGCAGCCCCCCAACACTGACCTCAGAGCCGGCTCTCAGCAGTCCGAGCAGGGTGAAGGGTCTCCTCAGCTGTCCAAAGGAGACCCCAGGAGCACCCTGCGCCCCTGTGACCCCAACCCACCCTGGGCTCTGCACTGCCCAGTGTCCCTCGGCCGGCCAGCCAGGCAGAGTGGGTCGCCTCCCTTCACTCTCCCGGCTTTGTCTGGAAGAGTTTGGGTCCTGCCGAAGGGGAGGGGACACCCAAGAGGGTAGGGATGGCAACTGGGTCGGGAGAGGGACAGGGGAGCTGTGTTCCTGAGCCTTCCAGGGGCCTCCCTCCAGCCTGTCTCCTTGGAGCCCTCTCGAGGGGCGGAGGCGCCGGGGGGACACGGGGAAGGTTTCAGTGGCTCTTCCCCCCTATGGCTCTCACCTTCCCCCACTGGACATTTGAATGGTATGGTCTGCAGCAGCCGGCCAGCTTCCAGGTTCCCGGGGAGAGGGGCTCGCAGAGGGCGAGGGCGGGCGCAGGCAGGCGGTGGGCCCTGGTAGCCCTGAGGCCCTTCGCCCTCCTGCCTCCCGGGCCCCTCACCTTCCAGGCTTTTCCCTCTACTTCCCTGAGAGGACTTTCCCTTGAAGGTGTGCCGTGGGGGCTGAGAGGCACTTTGAAAGGCAAGGAGGTCCAGGGCAGAAAGCCTGGGTGGGAGGGGCAGCCCCGCTGTGCAGCTTGCAGTGTGGGTGGGCCCCGGGAGACCCCCGCAGTGCTCTCCCCACCCCCACACTCCCCACACCTTTCCCACACACCTCCCACACGCCCACATATCTTCACCCCACCCACACACCCCACACTTGGCACCCCTCCACAAACACCCCCACCCCCACAGAGACACTCCTCCCCCAACCTGCTTTCTTCCCAGAAGCCAGATCTTCCCTGGCAACAAGCTGCCCTACTTCTTAAGCCACATTTCCATCAAGGACCCCCAAGCTCCCAGAAATATAGCAGAGGGGGGAAGTTGTGGCTGCCCAAGACCTGCGCCTGGGGCCACCCTGTCTGTAGGAGCCCTCGTTTGGGTTTTTGAGCCGCTGCTTCCTGCCCTTAGCTCTTGAGCAGAGAAGAAGCGCTCGGCACAGCCCCGGTGGGTCGCTTTCCCTGGGCTGTCAAAGTCCACCAGGTGACTGAGAAGTCACCTCATCCAGCCCCGCCTCTCTCAGATAATACGTGGTCCAGAGAGGTGTGGCCTGGCCGGGGCCACCCAGTCCAGAAGCGTCATGCAGTCCACCGCCCTAGGTGAGGTGCCTGGGAGCTCAAAAGGCTAAAGGTGGGAACTGTGGAGGTATGAGCTGACCTGGTCAAGCATGGTGCTGTCACCCGCTTCCTCCCCATCCTCCCCAAGCACCTGCCGGGGGATCAAGAACAGAACTGGCAGGTCCCCCGCCATGGACAGGGCAGCCTGGAGACATCTGGGGCCAGGTGTCTCGGGAAAGAGAAAGACAGACATGTCCCTCTCCTGTCCCACACCCAGCCTCCGTGGGAAACCACAGGTCTGGGCAGGACAGGCTCGAGTGGTGTGGAGGGGAGGGGAGGGTCCCCACAAACATCCGCTCTCCCATGGACTGGAATTCAAGGACTGACCTTGTTTCATCCTTCCTCAGCTCAAGGCCACAGATGCCGACGAGGGCGAGTTTGGGCGTGTGTGGTACCGCATCCTTCATGGTGAGTGGGAGCCCAGGATGGCAGGGCCGGCCCTCCCGCCCTCGGCAGGGCTTCCCTAGGCTCCCAGGAGTCGCACCCGGGGCCCCAGGGGAGACGGGAACACTCTCCAACCATTTGGCCCAGTTGGACGTGAGGCTGTGGCATTTGACTGCTTTGCTCCTGAAGTCCAGAGGGGTCCTGAGGGCCGGGCACCCCTTGGCAGCTAGCTCCCCAGAGTCTGAATGTCATTTGCCCAACATGTATCGGTGCCCGTCCCTTAACCACCACCATTGCCTTGGACTCTAGGGCAGTGCTCCCTGCTTCCCAAAATGAGTCCCAAAGCACACGGGCTGAGAGTGAGGGAGGGCGGATCCCCAGAGGAAAAGCAGGGGCGGGCATCGGACCAGCCCAGATGAGTTCCCCAAATCCAGGCTTTAACCGCCTATGGGGAATTTGGTTGGCTCCCTTTTCTGCCCAGAGCCCTCTGAAATATTCGCTCCACTGACACCTCTGGGTGTGGAGGTCTCCGGAGTCTCCCAGGCTTCCCTTGGGGGTACAGAGTAAACGTCTTCCCCCTCCTTCCAATCCTGCCAGGCCAGAGCAGCATGAGGCAGGGGCCTGCTTGCCACTGTGGGCTTCAGCCAAGCTCCTGAGACCTCTGGGCAGGGTCAGCATTCTCGGGAGCTGGGTCCCCCTTTTCACCCCCAAAATCCCACGAGGATCCTGCTCCAGAGCAGAGTTCATGCATCTGTCTCTCCACACAGGTGACCATGGCAACAACTTCCGCATCCACGTCAGTGACGGGCTCCTGATGCGAGGGCCCAAGCCCCTGGACCGGGAGCAGGACTCATCCCACGTGCTGATAGTGGAGGCCTATAACCACGACCTGGGCCCCATGCGCAGCTCCGTCAGGGTAAGGCGGGCGGCGGGGCAGCTCCAGAGCCAGGCAGCAGGGAGCCCCGCGTCTCCTCCCGCACTGCCCTCGGGGCTGGGCCGAGGCCACGGCTGGACTGCCCAGAGCCACCAGTGGGTCCCGGCGGGGCAAGGCTGCCGCTGACTCAGGTTCTGAATAACACTTGGTGCCTGGGATCTTGGATGTGTCGTTTTTCGGAGCCTCAGTTTCTTCAGAGGTGGAAGGGGGTCGATGATGGGGTGAAAGAGGTGTCCTGACCATGCTAATCCCTGTATCTACACGACTCTAGGGTGCCAAGGAAATCTCAGTGTGGTCGTAGCGATGCGGACGTTGCCCACTTCATCTTAGAAATGAGGAAACTGAGGCACAGAAAAGGCATTCGTGGGAGACCTCAGAGCCCAGGTCTTGGGGCCAAGTTCAGCGATCTTTCCACTGAACGTCTCCCCTAACTGTCCCGGTGGCTGCTTCCAGCTGCCTCGTCAACCGTATTCTGTCTGCCCACCCTCATGCCCAGCAGGCCTCTCCCTCAGGCGGCTGAAGTCGGATCAGCCTTCTTCCTGGATGGTCAGAAATAGACCCACAGATGTTCCCACTGGCTGCCCCAGTGGCAGGGGGGTGATGAAGTGACCTACCCCCACTGCACACTCAGCAGCTCACAGCCCATTCCCCTAAACCAGGTGGAAAGTGAGTCAGACCCCAGAAGTGAAGAGTGGGAGGCAGATGGGAAAAGTCAGGGCCAGGGACTTTCACCCAGAACTGAGTGGGGCAGAATCGACTCTCCTATCAGCCCATCTCCACCTGCTGCTCCCCCGGCTGGAAACAGTGAGCAGAGGCCTGCCTGGGTCCCCCTCCCAGCAGTGCCAGCGCGGGGAGCAGGTGACTCAGCCTCCGCCCGTCTGCTGCTGCCCCGGGGACTCTGCCCCAGAAGGGAAGAGATGGGAGGGCAGCCCGAGTCCTTACGTAGCCCGTCCAAGTGAGACCTGCCTGGGCGGAGATGCTAAGTGAGGCGTGCCTCCTGGGTTTTCACACCTTGGGGCTTCTTGGAACGTTCCGAGCTCCAGTGACTGAGGGTGAAACAGGTACCTGAAGAAGGGCCCGGGCGGTCCCACGCAGCCTCGCTCGTGCTGTGAGCTGCTCGTCCACATGATCAGCACTCTCACGCCAGAGCCTGCCCGTGGTGGGGCCAGCCTCCGGCCACAGGGCGACTGCGGTCAGCAGAGCTGGGGTTGGCTCCCTGGACTTCACAGCCCTCCTCCCAGAAGCAGGGGAGCCCCTCTCTCCGGGGCTTGCTCCGGTCAGTGCCTCAGCCCTGTAGCTGCAGACTTTTCTCTAGCCACAGTCTTTATAAGGAAAATGGTTTGCGGCACCCCAAGGTACTGTGTAAACAGGTCAAAGCCAGGTGGTGCAGGGCGGGGCGCAGCCACGCCTGCTCGGTCACCCTCCTTTTGCTCTTCTCCCAGGAACCCTGGGGAGTAATAAAGCCTCACATCGTACTTAGTAAGTGTTTCCTGGACTTGAGCTCATTTGATCCTCATGACAGCCCTAAGAAGTAAGCACTGTTATTGTGCCCATTTTATAGATGAGGAGATTGAGGCAAAAAGGGATTGGCTATTGTGTTTAGGGTCCCACAGCAATACAGGTAGAGCTGGGCTCCATACCAGGCAGTCAGCCAGGTCTGTTTTCCTAACCACTGCCCTACGCTGCCTTACACAAGACTCTTCAAAGCACACAGACCACTGCTACCTTACCCCCCTGGATGACCCTTGTAGTACGCAGCCCCCACACCGTGAGCCCCAGGAAAGCCAGGACCTTTCTGAAGACAATGTGGGGACTTCAGGTTTGCCTGGGATTTGTTTTCCCAGCAGCAGCAGAGATGGTTTGCAGAAACCATCCAAGTTCTCCAGTTCCTGCTTCAGAGACCAGGGGCAGCCCAGATGGAAGGGCCAGGGAGCACAGAGTGAAGCAGCCCTTGTGGAGACCAGGGACTCATGCACGTTGCAAGTGCATGTGTGCGCACACACACACATGCATGCGAGCATGCGCACACGCACACACACACTCTCTCTTCCTGTCCTGTCCCTATTGGCGGGCACAGCACTGAACAGAAAGTAAGACTGGTTCTCCAGGGAGCCTGGTAGCTTAGTAGCTGAGCCCTCCTGCTCAGCAAGAACTTGGCAGACCTGTGTGTTTCCTGTACATCTGTGTCTCTCAGATTTTTAAACCACACACCATTTTGCCTGTCTCTGCTGCTAAAAACAAGGCTGAAACCAACAAGAGAGCAGTGTGCAGCCAGCCTCGGGAGGATGGGCCACACCCAGGCGCCGTGCCACCTGCTTCCCAGTTCATCGCACTGTCAGATGAGCCCTGTGTTTTCCCTCCACCGTGGGCTCAAGGCCATTGAGACAAGCAGACTTGGGAAGGGGAAGGCTCACAGTTTTGAAAGATGAATTGTTAGTTTCTGTTTATGGGAAGAGAGTTCCCGAAATTCATCCATGCAAATTCCTCCCCAAACCCACCCCGCCCACAGTCTCCCCAGCCAAATTCTTGAGGAAGCTAAACTTAGAAGGCTCCGGCTTGTGAACAGCTGTGCTCTGCGGTGGGCACTGCAGTTTGCATAGTGGGTTCAGGGTGTCCGGACGTGAAAAGTCAATGACACAGCAGGGCTGCAGGAACCCCAGGAGCGGGGAAGGAAACCTTCATCCTCGCAGGCCCCTCCCCCTCTCCCTCTGCCCCCCAGTTCTCTACCATCTCTGCTTACACCAACAGAAGTCCCTTCTCTCCAGCTAATTCCCAGCTAAACCCAGAACAGAAGCCAGGGCTGATCCCAGCAACTGTGATCAATCGGAAACCTAGTGTTTGTGCCCCGGCCGCCATTAGTGCCGTGACCACATGTGAAATCTGTGTTGCGCATCACCGCCCACCCCGTTTGCCCCTCTCCAGTCTGCGGGCGAGCCTGCTGGCCCTGGCTCTGTTAGGCTGAAGGAGGTACCTCTTCTGTTCTCTCCTGGGGCAGCTTACCCACAACATAGTGTGAAGAGCGGAAGTGTTGGTAGGTTGGGAACCAGAAGAACCCGCCCTCTCTTTCCAGCTCTCTCGGTTACTGGGAGGCCTTGGTCAAGTCCCTCCCCGTCTCGGGGCCTCTGTTTCCCCATCTAGGAAAAGAGGCAGGAGCCCTGGGGCTCCCTGCAGCTCCTTGAGCACCAATACCATCTGCACAGTGTGGCTGTAACCCCCACCCCCACCACCACACTGGTCCTCTGAGCACAGCCCTGGTCCTGCCCACAGCTGGGCCACACCCTCCCCGTGCCCCGTGCGTGTGTCTGAGTGGAAGGGGCAGGTGGGGTGGCAAAAAGAATGGTTGTTTTGATCTCTAGCCATAAACATCTCTCCATAAACATCTTTTAAATGACTTTGTTACGCAAGATGTACGTGTTCATCAAAGAGCAATTAGGGCAGACAAGCAGTGATGAAAAGTGCATAATTCCACAATTCAGAAATACACCCACTGTCTCAGGCCACATCCCCAGAAGCAAAACCTGACACAGGATTGGTGTGAAAGTGATTAATAGGAAGTGTGCCCAGGAAAAACTGGAAGGGTCGTGGGACC
This sequence comes from Molossus molossus, assembly GCF_014108415.1. NCBI lineage: Eukaryota > Metazoa > Chordata > Mammalia > Chiroptera > Molossidae > Molossus > Molossus molossus. The sequence continues at coordinate 52,721,336 of NW_023425352.1, forward strand.
GGCAAGGAGAGGCAGCCAGCAAAGTAGCACAGAGGGAGCTTGGCCTCAGTCCCACGGGGAGCTCTGCGGAGAGACCTCAGCTGCCCCGATGGGCCGGGAAGCCAGAGACGCGACACGGTGCACCCAGCAGTCAGAGGCTAGGGCTGCCCCAGCGGCCATAACACCCAGGCACCCCGGCCGTCTGGGTGAGCGGGTGCCAGTGCCTGGGTAGGTGCTGGCAGTACGAGCACCCAGAGAAGGTGCCTGAGAGTCTGCAGGGGTCCGAGCAATGTCACCCTCTGCTGCAACCATAATTAGCATTTTTATGTCTATTCTCCCAGACACATTTTGGTACTTGAATGGGGTCACTTTAAACCTTTTCAAGCACTTTGCAGGGCCTGGCTCATTTTGTCTTCATAACAGCCCTAGGAGTGACACGGGACATGAATTATGACATCCACGTTACTGTTTTATGACTGAATACGGTGGCTCCAGGACTCACTAGTCAGTCCCAGGCTCCCACGGGGTAGGAGCAGAGCCAACCGCAGGACAGGTTCGTTCCTTCGCAGACGATGCTTGAGCACCTGCCACCTGCCAGATACTGTGCAAGGGGGGGAGACACGGTAACCCCCAGGCTGGCCCAGGCCCTCTCCTCCCAGGAGAGCAGTGACCGCACACTCAGGCCCAGGGGGCCCAGCTCTGGCTTCCCTGGTCCTCCCTCCTGACTTCCCACCTCTGGGCCGGTCCCACAGGTGATAGTGTACGTGGAGGACGTCAACGACGAGGCCCCGGTGTTCACGCAGCAACAGTACAGCCGCCTGGCCCTTCGAGAGACTGCGGGCATCGGCACGTCCGTCATCGTCGTCAAAGCCACGGACCGAGACACTGGTGAGGCCGGCTGGGGAAGGCCAGGAGCCCGTTCCCCTGAGTGACCCTCCCGCTCCTGCAGGGCCTGTCATCCTCAGGACCCCTCGGGTGTCCCCATTCAGCAGCTCCTGGGACAGTCTTGGTGGCATCCTCACCAGATGCCCAGGACTAGGAGGGCTGGCATCAGGGGGAGGTGTCCCAATCTCCGAATGGAGAGAGGAGGAGGCACACGTTTGGGAAGTCCAGATTGGTTATTGTAGGACCTGGCAGCCCCTAGCTGGCCTTTGGCTAGGGCCCGGGCAGGGCCGGGTGAGGTAAAGGCTTTGTCAGAAAGCTGGCTCCTCCAGCCAGCCTTGGCTCCGGGCCTGGCACACACAGGCCTCCAAGGGGCAGTGTGCCCTGTTCTACAGGACAGTGGTCTGCCCTGAAGGGAGCCCGGATCTTGCTGAGGGCCCGAGCCCCAGAGGTGGTCACAGTTAGCAGTGGCCAGTTCACTGTGGCCCTCTCCATGGGGTCTGGGCCAGAGACACGGCCAGGGAGGGGCTCTTTCCTGGGGGTCTGCTGCCCCTCAGAGAGGCTCCCTGAGCTGCTCCTGGTTTTTCGTTCCTGTGCTTGCTTCCTGTTGGCCATTCTGGGGGCTCCCAGCCCAGCCCGTCAGCTGCCCAGCTAACCTGGGGCAAGGACGGGGTGGAGGGAGAAATGAGTCTGCACTCTCTCGGATGGATTGCTCTTCCCTTTATACAGTTCAGGTCACATACGTCACTGTGGCCCAGGGTTCATGTTCATAACCTTTTCCGGGTCAGGAATCCCTTTGAGAAATGAGGAAAAGCTATAGATTTTGGATCCCTCCCTAGAAAAATGCACGTCCATGCAGAGTTTTGCAAATAATTTCAGGAAAGCCTGGGATTTCCTGATGTTCTGTGACCCTCCCCCTGTAAGTCTGTGGGCTTTAGCTGAGGAGGCTCCACCTCTAGCTCCTGGCTGAAGGATGTATTCCAAGACCTAGGGATTTGGGGTGAGAGTTGGGGAAACGGGAGAAGGTGTCCCTGGCTGGGGCCCTTCGGCTGGAGGGACCAAATGAAGACTTAGCCACCTCTGAGGATGCTGCCTTGCTGATTGGACACTTTTTAGATCAACACCTTCACTCGCAGATGCCCCTCATTTCCCCACCCTCTCTGTCCAAATACCCAAGGGAGGTACTTGAGCTTCGGTTTGGGCACATCTCTCATGCCCAGACCAGGCCCCAGGGGGGTGAACGGTGAGTGCTGGGCCTTACCGGCCACACAGACCTTGCCCCTGGTCTTTGCTGCATCACTTGGGCCCACTCAGCCTACAAGTGGGAGCAGTGCACACTAGGTAGACCCGCCTCGGCCCCTCACCCTGTCCCTCAGGGACAGCGTGGGTGCGCTGTAGGCAGCTTGGGAAGCCTACCCCCGTCTGGGACTGCACAGCCTCTTGCGTCCTCCTGCAGGGGATGGTGGCCTGGTAAACTACCGCATCCTGTCGGGCGCGGAGGGCAAATTCGAGATTGACGAGAGCACGGGGCTCATCACCACTGTGGACTACCTGGACTACGAGACCAAGACCAGCTACCTGATGAATGTTTCCGCCACCGATCAGGCACCACCCTTCAACCAGGGCTTCTGCAGCGTCTACGTTACTCTGCTCAACGAGCTGGACGAGGCTGTGCAGTTCTCCAACGCCTCCTACGAGGCTGCCATCCTGGAGAACCTGGCACTGGGCACCGAGATCGTGCGGGTCCAGGCCTACTCCATCGACAATATCAACCAGATCACCTATCACTTCGATGCCTACACCAGCGCCCAAGCCAAAGCCCTCTTCAAGATAGATGCCTACACGGTAGGGAGGCTGGAGGCTGGGAGCGGGGAGTTCAACCTTTGAAAGCTAACATTTATTAATATTTATTAAGCTCCTTCCATATATGTGGCATTCTCCTCTTTGTCATAAAGTGTCTTTGAGATAAACATCCCTGTAATACATCCCTTTTAATATTTTGGGGCAAGATAATGTTTATATCTAGGCAACCTGGTGTCCTTCTTGTTACTGGACAATGAAAGCTATTGAAGTCCTGTTTCCCTTTTTACCTTGGCTGTTAGGAAGCTTCATTGCAATAGCTAGTTCTAACCAGGTGTCTGGTGCAGTCATCTCTTATCTACTGCCTGGCTCTTCTATCTAGTCTTCTATCTGGGCTTCAGTGTGTCTCTTACCAGAATCCCTTCTTTGAAAATAAGCATGGTCATAGTCACTGCAGTGTACCAGGCTGTGTCCTGGGACACATAAGGAACCTGATGAACAAGCTCCTTCCCAGCCCTCGAACGGCCCTCAGGCTAGGGGTAGAAGTGGGAATAATCAAGGATCCAAACCTGAGCGCCATGGGGGACGACGTGACCAGAACCACGGCCGTGGGCGGGAGACCGCCTCTGGCTGGGAAGCAGCAAGCCTTCCGGGAAGAGCAGCAGGGTTTCAGCCTACAGGGCTTCAAGGGAAAGTTACGTCAGGCAGAAAGAGCAACGTGGGGTGGAACCATGGGCAGAATGTGCGGGGTCAGCGGGGGTCTGGTTTGGCCAGAGCATGGACCTGCTTGGGGCATAGGCTCTGCCTCGTGGGTGCAGTGTTGTCACTCGCCCATCTGTCCCCTCCTGCAGGGTGTAATCTCAGTCAAGGGCCTGGTGGATCGGGAGAAAGGTGACTTCTACACCTTGACGGTGGTGGCGGATGACGGTGGCCCCAAAGTAGACTCCACTGTGGTGAGTGGGTCCCCGGGTGAGAGCCCACAGGTGTAGCCCATCACCACCCCAAGGCACCCCAAAACCCACATCTTCACCAGCCACCCAACATGCAGGCGGGGCAGTAGGCGAGAGTTGTTATAGCCCAGGGGCACATTGACACCAGTCATGCCACACCTCTGGGGCAGCCTGGGCGGGGTGAGACCTCGGGCACATGGGGGTGGGGCATCCTCAAGACCACTGCTTGAGATGGGGGCTGAGAGCTACCAGCTGCTAACCCCTGCATCTTTGCCTTTTCTCTCCCTGGCCGCCTCCTGCCGGCTCTGCCTACAGAAGGTGAGTAGCTGTGGACTGGGGTCTCCCTGTGCTATTGGCTGGGGCCAGTGCTGGCTCAACCCTGGGAGGGGCTGGACCTTCCCGCCTCCCCTGGAGAGCACATGTGCGGTGGGTCCCCACTCACACCTTCATCTACTCTCTCACCTGAGTCCAGGCCCTGCTTAGGCACGTACCCATGCCCCTCTCTGCCTCCCTGCCTTCCATGCTCTGCTGAGCCTCCCTGGGACCCTGGGGTGGGGGGTGCACTAACGAGGAGTAGGTTGTGCCCCTCACCGGCTGTGTGACACGGGCAAGTTGTCCAGCCTCTCTGTGCTTCCTTTCCTCGGGTCTACAACGAGGATCGGGCCAGCAGCCCTGCCTTCTTCCCAGGGTGTGAGGAGGAAGCTCTCTGCGTGCTGGTCTTGGAGAGAGGTGTGATGGGCGGCATCTGTAAAGGGCACCCCTCGCTATCTTGGCGGTTGGTGTCAGAAGCATGCCACACCGCAGTCATGTGAAGTGACATGCACAGCACCGGGGCCCGGGTGCTGGCCAGGGCGGCGTGGTCAGGGTGGGAGTCACTGCTCCCCAGGACTGTGAGGCAGGGGAGGCCACGTGCTGGGAGCACTTCCGGGAGGGCGACCCCTGAGACCAGAGGTTCTAGGAGGGGGGAGAGGCAGGCAGGCGGCCTCGGGCGGGGGTTGAAATGGATCTCGGGAGGGGTCCCCTGAGGTGGCATCCCACAGTGAGAATGAGAACATTGAGCCATCAATCTGGCTTGGAAGCCAGTCTGGTCTGAGGCCCTCTGTAGACCACATGGGGTGTCCAGCTGATCATCTGCCTTGGCTACGGCCACATTTTCACCCCTCCCTGGGTCCCTGTCACATCAGCTTAAAGGGATAGGAGCCAACCAAGCACCCAGGCTGGGCCAGTGTGGCTGCACGGGCCCCTGCACCCCCTGCACCCCACGGCCACCAGAGGGGCCGAGTTCCTGAGGCCCTGGTTGTGACTCGGCCGTGCCCCAAGGCCTCTCCATCCATGGGCCTAGCCTGGGGGTGAGTGAGGCCACAAGCAGCACGGCATACATAGCACCCCTCGGCCCCCCGGGGACCCAGAGGGCGCCAGTGAGCAGGCCCTTGGTGGCAGGCAGTGGGCAGTTCTTGCCCCCCCACCATAGGAGCTGGACTCGGAGACGTCGCCTGGGCCCTTTCCCCGGGCCTCAGTGGCCTTGTCTGTAACACTGGTCAGTTCCTCGCCCTTGCTGTCATGAAGTCCAGGAGCCGAGGACAGGTGGGGACCGAAGCTGCCGAAGCCCCGTCCTGGGCCGGGCCAGCACTTCCTGTGCACGGGCTGGAGGGCCCCAGAGCACGCGCTTCTGCGCCGGCCGCTGTATTTCCACGGCCACTCCACCCCTCCAGACAGCGCCCCCACCCGTGCTCTGCCGGCTTAGAGGCCCCCCGGGCCCCTGCCCCAGATACGCCAGCCCTGTTTACCCCAAACTCGTTGGAGGTGCTAGGGCGGAGGCAGGCTGAGGGCCCTTCTAGTGTTGCTACCATTTCCTCCACGAGGCCAAAACACAAACCACAGCTCACCTACACCTGACTCCTCCCAGGCCCGGTGGCCCCCTCGGCCCCGGGACGGGTGGAGAGGCAGTAGGAAGGGGCAGACAGGGCGGGGGCTCTGCTGTAAGAGTTTCTGAGTGTAATGCCCTCAGACCTCCAGGGTAGAGAGTAGGGAGATTTGGACCAGGAGGTCCTGGCCGAAGACACAGACCCATGTCTAATTCCCACAGACCTTACACCTGCCCTTCCTCCTCATCTACTGAGGCTGACTCCCTGGCCCCGGGAGAACTTCACAAACAGCATCATGATCATCAGAGCAGTAATCATAGAGGGAGCACTTACTGTGGGCCAGGCTCTGGGCTGGGCTCCGGGTACAACAGGAAACCAAAATCAGATACAGCCCCTGCCTTCACAAGCATAAGATACGATGGGAGAAAAGACACTGATCAAATGATCACACCAATAACGTATGCCACTAGCGAGAGCAGATAATACGATCGGGGAAATCCAGGAGGGCTTCCCTGAGGAAGTGACTCCAGCCAAGATCCCCAGAAAGCACAGGAATTTACGCAGCCAAGAAGGAAGAGCCCTGGCCGGTTTGGCTCAGCGGTTAGAGCGTCGGCCTGCAGTCTGGAGAGACCCGGGTTCGGTTCCCGCTAAGGGCGCGTACCTCGGTTGCAGTTTGTCCCCGGCCCTGGTTGGTCGTGCGGGTGGCAGCCACTCGATGTGTCCCTTCACATCGATGTTTCTCTCCTCTCTCTCTGTTCCTCTCTCTCCCTCCCACTCTACCTGAACAAAAAATGGAAAAATGTCCTCAGGTGAGGATAAAAAAAAGAAGGAAGAGCATTTCAGGCAGAGGAAACAGCATGTGCAAAGGCTCTGTAGTGGGAGGAGGCATGGGGAGCCCAAACAAGGCTTTGGCCCAAGTGGAAGAGTTTGGGAAGGATCAGAGCACAGAGCCCTTGCTAGTTTCCCTCCTGAGAAGAGTGTGGTGGGCATTATTGTGCCCACTTCACAGGTGAGCACACTGGGGCTCCAGGACTTCGTGGAACTTCCTGTCCAAAATTCATGATGGACGGGCAGAGTCTCAGAAAGTGAGGTCACGCCTCTCTGCCAGGCAGAAAGCAGGACTGGGACCACCCACCCCTTGACTTGTTGCTCACTTGTTCCCCTCACATCCCCGTGCTGTGGGTGTTCTCGCTCCTGTTTCAGCTGAGACCATGAAAAATCAGGTTGAATAACTTTTTCCAAAGCCAACAGCTAGTAAGTGGACGTGGTGGAGTGGGTTCTGCTGCAAAGCCTGGGTTTGTTGTCTTGTGGGTTTTTGATGTGTTTGCTTTTTAAGATTTTTAATTGGTTTTTTTAGAGAGGAAGGGAAAAGGAGAAAGAGAGAGAAACATCAATGTGAGAGCAAAACATCGATTGGCTGCCTCCTGCACACCCCCCGCCAGGAATTGAGCCCGCAACCTGGGCATGTGCCCTGACCGGGAATCGAATGGGCAAATTTACATTGCATGGGACGATACCCAACCACTGGGCCTCACCGACGAGGGTGCCTCGTGGTTTTAAAAGCTGCCTAAAGATAGGAGGGCATGGCTAGGACTGAGAAGAAGGAAAATCTGATTACGAGAGGAAATGAAATTAATCTCCTTGGCAGGGTGCGAGGTTCTACAGGCTCCCTATGGGGTCCCTAGGGTAGCAGGCAGGCAGGCAGGCAGGCAGGGGAGCCCTGGAACCCCAGGTCCAAGGAAGAAGATGGGATCTGACCTGGGGAGGAGGCCTGGCCTGGGATTCCTAAAATCTGAGCCTCCTCCTGCCCTATCTCAACCCCCTCACCAGTAACCCTAAGGTGCACCTGGGGTTCTGCCTCATGGCTGGTGGCCATTGGCCATCCATGACCGGAGGCCGCCCCACAGCAGGGCCTTCTCTTCAGCTCGCTATCCAGACGCTGCAGAAGCCTGCGCTGCGGACACTAAACAAGATGCTCTTTGCATGCAGCGCGCATGCTCCTGGATTTACCTGGTAGCTGGAAACACCGCTCTTCCCCATCTGCCCCTCCCCACAGGGACTACCAAGCCCCTGCCTCCCTCCTCCTGAGCCCTGCTTCCTTCCTTCTCATCCAGATGTGCTAGCAAAGAGGCCTTCAGGCAGTGTCTGGCTGCCAGATGTGTGATAGCCAGCCTGCACGTAATTTTTTCTTTAATTTTTATTACCACCTCATTCCACACACACAAATCTCTGTTCCTAGTCCCTCTCAAAACACAGGAAGCTCTGCCGGTGTCAGCCTGGCACTCCCGCGTGGATTTGGAGCCCGCAAGCCTCCACCCCCTCTGGCCGGGGCCCACCTTCCAGGTCCCAGCCCCAGCATTTGAGTGTGAGCCCTCCCCCACCAGACTCCTGGAAAAAATGAGCTCAGGGACTTCGTGTGAAGTCAGGACTGGCCTGCAGGCTAGCTGATGTTCCAGACTGAGTGGAGGTCTGGTCCCCAGGGGCCCCCATAGGACCCTGGTGTTTGGGGCTTGGGAGGAGGAGGAGGAGGCCGTAGGTCTCTGGTAACATTCACCCTCCAGGTCTACATCACTGTGCTGGATGAGAATGACAACAGCCCCAGGTTTGACGCCACCTCCGACTCGGCTGTCAGCGTGCCAGAGGACTGCCCCGTGGGCCAGCGTGTAGCCACCGTCACGGCCCAGGACCCTGACGCCGGCAGCAATGGGCAGGTGGGCATCAGTGAAATAGCCCAGATCAGCTCTCTCAGTACGGGGTTCCCATGACCCTCAGTTGGAAGGGGCCATCTAAGCCGCCCCATCACTCAGTAGGAAGCAGGGGTCACCTCGGCTCTGCCCAGTCCCAAGCGGGACCACCTGCCCTCCTGCCAGTCCGTGGTCAGGGAAAGGAGGCAGATGGTTGGCCCTGCCTGGGTTGAATGAATGGGCCCTGACGGCCAGCCACATGTCAGCCCCGCACAGCAAACAAAGAGTGGGGTTCAGCTTTCCCAGAGACTCCTCACCTTTCTGCACAGACCACATGGCTTCCTGCCCCTGTGTGCCAGCCACAGGGCAGCCCTCCTGCCGGCTCCAGGTCTGGAAGAGAACACATTCCTCCCCCCCTGCTTCTCAGCCCTCCATCCCCAGCAGGGTCGTTCCCCATGGTCCGGGTCGGGGCACCCCTAGAGCACAAGCAGGGACAAGAGAGCATATCATCCCCATCTTATGAATCGGGCGGCGCCATTTAAAAATGCTAACACACCTGGGGACTAAGACACTGGCTCTGGGGTCAGAGCATGTGAGTTCAAGTCCCTGTTCTCCTGGGCAGCTGCAAGCTGTGACCGGTTGTTTCACATTCTGAGCCTCCTGTCTGTGAACTGGAGAGAACAGCTCCGTGACAGGTTGTGAGAGCCAAACAGTCCATGTCCCACAGGGCACGTGCCTGCTCTAGCAGGTCTCCGGAGTGTCAGCACTTCCCGGTCCCTGCCCTGGGGAACGTCGGTGCCGTGGGACTCCGCGGCCTCCTGGCCCAGGGACCTGCCACAGGCCCTGCTCTACCTCCGTGGGCCTGCCACCCCACTAGGACAGACAGAACTGCTTCTACCAAACACTCTCTTCTGAAACGCCCTTGCTGAGCAGAGGCCCCAGCTGGTCAGGGCTGTGCCTTTGACCTGACCGGGCACCTGTCCGTCCTGCTTCCTCACCAGCCACTCTCTCCCCCCACTGACAGGTGGTTTTCTCCCTGGCCTCGGGCAACATCGCTGGGGCCTTTGAGATTGTCACCACCAATTACTCCATTGGCGAAGTGTTTGTGGCCAAGCCCCTGGACAGAGAAGAGCTGGACCACTACATCCTTAAGGTGGGGACCACCCCTCTCAGGAGAGCGCTCAGCCCATCAGCATGTCCTGCTAGTCAGCTTCCCTGCTGTCACCAAGTACCACGGGGCAGGCAGTTCCTCGGGGCCCAGAGCATGAGCGAGGCCAGCCCAGGAGAGGGTGGCTGGGAGGGGCTCGGCAGGAAGCGGCGGAGGTGTCTGTTCCCGCCGTGAGAGCCCGAGGGAGCCTGGCAGAGCCCTGGCTCTCCCACAAATGCAGGGGGTAGGATTGGGAGGTGAAGACTGGGCACGCACCTGAGTCAGATTGCAAATGAGGATCCCAGGCCAGACAAGAACTGGGCAGGAATTGTTGGCAGCATGGGGCAGAAGGCAAAAGCCTTGGGCCGAGCCCAGAGCTGGAAGGGCCCCCGGGGAAAGGGATGGACCAGTGAGTCTGCCGTTCTTCCCAGCCTTCCCCACTGAGTGGGCAGCCCTTTTGGACTCCATATTCCCGATCCTAATTCCACCCCTTCGCCCTGACTCCAGTCATCCCCTTCCTCATAGGTTGTGGCATCTGACCGTGGGACCCCTCCACGGAAGAAGCACCACATCCTGCAGGTGACCATCCTGGATGTCAATGACAACCCCCCCGTGATCGAGAGCCCCGTTGGATATAACGTCAGCGTGAACGAGGTGAGGGCAACTCCAGCACCTACACAGTGGAGACGAGCCGACTACCAAGCACCTGTCTGTTTGCCAGGCACTAGTCTCTCCAGTCTGGGGGCGGGGGGGGGGGACAATGGCTTATTCTCAGGTTCTAGGCCTAACGCCTAGGGCAGGTCCCGGAGAGCGGTGTCTTTTCATGGTGGGAGTGAGGGGAGGAGAAGCAGCAAGTGGCCTTCTGCAGCCAACAGCGAACTGAGGTCTACCCTGGAGAGCTGTTTTGTTTTTTCTTTTTTATTTTATTTTTCTTATTGATTTTAGAGAGAGAGGAAGGGAGAGGAAGAGAGAGAGAAACATCCATGAGAGAGAACATCAATTGGCCGCCACTGGGGATTTGGCCCACAACCTGGGCATGTGCCCTGACCGGGAATGGAACCGGCGACCTCCTGGTGCGTGGGTCGATGCTCAACCACTGAGCCACACCGGCTGGGCGGGAGAGCTGTTTTTAAATACATCAACTCTTCAACTACTCAGTCCTGTGACTGAGCCCCTCCCGGAGAATCTGTGCCCCGCACTGCTGGGTGTCATGTCAGGTTGGACATTCATGAAGGCAGGATGCGTAGGGGTTTCAAGGCCAGCCTCCCACAGTGCACATCCTGGCTCTGCCACTGACTGGCACACATCTCTTACCTGCACCTCAGTTTTCTCACCTGTAAATGGGGTGACACCAGGCCCTAACATGTGGGGTTGAAGAGGGAAGTCGCTAAGTTAATACAGCCCCGGCACATAGTAGGAGCACACAGAATGCTCGCCACCGTCATCCCCCTCCTCATGGCTCCAGTGTGGACAGCAAAGCTTTCCGGAGGTCCGGGTGAGGCCCTTGCGCTCCCAGGAGCAGGTGCTGGCTTTGGCCCGTTGGATCCAGAATGACCACTCTCCTGCTCTCCTCCCAGAACGTGGGCGGCGGTACTGTTGTGGTCCAGGTGAGAGCGACTGATCGTGACATCGGGATCAACAGCGTTTTGTCCTACTACATCACCGAGGGCAACGACGACATGACGTTCCGCATGGACCGCATCAGTGGTGAGATCACCACGCGACCCGCCCCGCCTGACCGCGAGCACCAGAGCTTCTACCACCTGGTGGTCACCGTGGAGGACGAGGGCACCCCGCCTCTGTCAGTGAGTGATGGGGCGGCCACGGGGCAGGGAGGGTGGGCGAGGTGCAACTGCCCTTCTGTGTGAGGGGAAGACGATGGGAGGGATCGGGACGCGTGCAGTGGGTGAATCTTTGACAGCTCCTTCATTGTGCCTCTAGTCCATCGGCTTATGAGTGTTTATGGGGAGCCTGCAAAAGCAGGGGTCTCTGCTTAGTCTTCTTTGCTCACACATCTCAGGACCGCAGGCCGACGCTCTAACCGCTGAGCCAAACCGGCCAGGGCTGCTCACACATCTCTGTGGGATGGTACAGATGGAGCCTGTACCTTGGGGCCTGGGTCGCCCCCACACCACTTACCAAGCTGTGTGCCTGTGGGGCCACACTAACCCATATGGTAGCGCCTCTGTGCCCAGTAGGAAGAGGTGCCCTCTGGCTCTTTCCCCATGTCATGTTGGTGTGATACAGTCGTCAAAACCTGTCAGGGTTGGAAGGGGCTATGTCCATAGTCTGATCTAATGCTTGAATGGGTGGGGCCGCTGCCCAAGGCAATGAGCAAGGTCTGCAAGGTTGGAGGAGGAGGTGGGGGCCTGCAGGACTGAGACTGTGGAGGGTGCGTGGGCTGGGATTGAAGCTATTTGCCCATTGGGAGTGGAGAACTGTGAGCTGGCTGAAGGATCGCAAGCAAGTCAGAACCTCTCAGAATATCAGTTTTGGCATCTGCAAATGGGAGATGATATCTCTGTCATAGATGGTGTTTGGGAAATAGAATTAGCTCATGTCTGTGGAAATGCTTGGTAAACCATAAGAAGGAGGGGGACTGTATCAATTGTCACCACAATAATGCTGCCTCACAAACCAAAACAACCGTTGCTCTTGCTCCAGTTCTGCAGGCTGGCAATTCAGACCTGACCTAGCGGGCGCGTCTTCTGCTCTCCGCTGTGTTCCCACGTGGGGTGGGGCGGCTGTGTGGGGTCGGAGGGCTCTGCTTCTGCGGGTCAGTGGCCTGTCAGCTGGGGTACCTCTCTGTCCTCTTCCAGAGGGTAGCCCGTGCTTGTTCCCATGGCAATAGAGAGCGTCCAGGAGAGACAGCAAAGCTTGTGAGGCCCAGGCTCAGAACTGGAACAAGGTTACTTCTGCCACATTCTGTTGGCCGAAGCAGCTACCAGGCCAGCCCACAATCAAGATGTGGAGAAATAAACTACTTTTTGAAGGGATGAGCTTATAAAGTCACATTGCAAAGAGTGTGGATACGGGGACATTTTTGTAATCTGTCACCCTAGGGACCCTGATGATATGTGAGGCCTCACCTCTGACCCTCTGCCCCCAACAGGTGACTCTGGTAGACCCCCCAATCCCCGCCTTTGATGTTGGCATGATGGGCTCTTGGTGAGGACGAGGGGGGAATAGATCCGAGGCGGCCAACTGATAGCATTTGCCCCTCTGCTCCTCCTCATCCTGACCTAGGCAGTGGACAGGACACCCTTACCCCACATGCTGCCATCACTGAGACCCACGGCACCCTAAAACCCTGAGTTTTGGAGGCAACATCTGGCTTCCTTTCGGTCCCCAAGAGAAATGGGAATCGGAGAGCTGGGAAATCACCCCAGCCTCATGGAACCACCCGGATTGGGGCGGCCAGTACCCACGAAGTCCCTGCAGAACTGGGGACTGGCCAGAAATAGTTTCCATCTTTTGACCAGACCCTCTGCAGAGACCCGTCCTGGCCTGGTAGAGACCCGTGAGCAATGTCCGGAGGGTCCTGACATTCCGGCCCTCCTTGGAGCAGGTGTCGGCTCGCGCCGGCTCCCTGGTGCAACGTGGGAAGTTGGGTGAAAGAAACGCTGTTTCCCTTTCTCTGCCCCTCAGCCTGGGGACCACCAGCTCCCGGGAACACTGTCAGCATGAGCAGGATCAGGGACCGGCTCCCTGCGGCCATCACGGGGGGAACATACAGGGTGCGGCAAAAGTAGGCTTACAGTTGTGAGTACATGAAACAGTTAATGCAATAATTAATAAATAATAACACAAGAATAAATTCTGTGTTTCACATACTCACAACTCCAAACCCTGTACACGTGGCCCCTGGGCTGTAATACTGTAATACAAACAGCGTCGGGTACCAACTGGAAGACTTACGGGAGAAAATTTTTAAGTCAAAAAGAATCTACCCTTTCAGGTTTTTTTTCTGTTCTTCAGGTTGGGAAAGATCTCTTTTATTTGCTCTCTGTGAAGAACAGCAGTGACCATCCCAGGAGCATAGTTCACTTGTTCATTCATTCATTCACTCAGTGTTCCCTGAATGCCTACTGCGTGCCAGGCACTAGCGATACAGAAACGCAGGCAACATGGTCCCTGCCACAGTGAAGTGCAGCTGAGTAAGTGAGGACATGCTTGTGTGGCATCCTGTGTGACACAGATGGGGCACTGAGGAGCACTGAAGGTGGGGAAGGCTTCCTGGAGGAGGTGACACCTGGGCTGTCATGTCAGTCAGCCATAGTCAGCACAGCAAGGGGCAAAGCATATACTGGCTCCAGGGATCAGCCCAAACGAAGGCTGAAGAGCATGTGATAATCAGGGTGGACTGGGGACCCGCGGGTGGTTCCGGCCCGCAGCAGCACCCCGGGCCAAGAGCAGGGCTGCCTCTCCACGTATCTTCCCCGGGCTCTGTCTCAGGCACGCTCCCAGGGCTGGTTCCACCCCTCAAGCACCCGGCCCAGCTGAGCCGGGATGAGGAAGGGGCAGAGCTGGCCAACGGGCCCTGCGGCCCGCACCACCCAACCAGGGCCGGGTATAAACTGCAACCGAGGTACGTGCCCTTAGCGGGAAGCGAACCCGGGTTCGCTCTCTGGACTGCAGGCCGACGCTCTAACTGCTGAGCCAAACCGGCCCGGGCAAAAACAAAGCATCATTTATATCTCTAAGCAGGGGACCTGGGACCCAGCTACCAAAGGCCTCCCCAAACCAAGAGAAAGGCTGTGTCTGATGTATCTGAGCCCTCTTTTCTCCCTGGGCTCCCCCCGTTTCCTGAGGGCTGGACATTCCTGCGAACAGCCTAGGCCGTGGCCACCCGTTCTCAGCCCCAGAGCGCCCAGAGTTGGAACGGCTGTGCTGAAAGGGGCATCCGGGCCAGCCCAGCCCTACCACACAATGATCCGCCAGCCGGCCGGGGAAGTCATTGTCCAGCCTCAGTCTCTGGCTGGCTGCAGGCCACAGGGAGGCTAGGCTTGGCGGAAGGGTCTAAGTGGCCAGCAGGGAGGCCCCTGCAAGAGGAAGGGCCAGGCCCAGGGAGGAAGGACGGAAGGTAACTGGGAGGTCAGGAGCCGAGCCCCAGCCACAGAGGCACCTTGGCAGGGGGATGGGGAGAGGGAGGGCCTGACGGGGCCTTGCTTCCAGGCAAATGACACCCAGCAGGTTAGACGATCTCAGATAACCAGCCTAGCTTTCAGGCTGCTGAGATCTGCAAAAGCCACCTATGGAGGCAGAGGACAAACAAATCTACCTACGTCTGGTTCACCAGCAATAGCCCCTTGAGAGTCTGTGAGCTAGGGACGCTGCTCTCGGCAGCTCACCTCCTATCTTAGGGCCAAGGACTCTCCTGTGTATTAAACTTGGACCCTGCTTCTGTTTGGAAGCCTGCTTCCCCTGGCTCAAGTTAGGAAACCCCAGCCTGGGCCCTTCCCTGGGCTGCACACCAAGTAGGCTGGCCTTCTCTGGCCCGGCGTGATGCAGTGCAGACCCTTCCCCTAACCCTGCTCCTTAGGGATGTTCCGCCGCTGCTCAGAGGCTGCACATGCAACTGGCTCAGTTCCTCCAAGTGACACGGGGGCTCTGCAGCCATCTGAGGTGCCCCCCGCCCCGCTGTAAGCAAGTAGTGCGTGGCCTGCCTCGCCTACCGGCAGTCCTGAGGCGGCAGGGTTGCCAGGCAGAAAGGGAGTGTCGAGGACTGATGTGGAAGGAGGGGAGCCATGGGCACGTGGGCACAGCTCCGCTCCGGGGCCCTGGCACGCACTGTCAGCAAGTCCTGCCCTGCCATGCCATTCAATTCCGTGAAGAGGAAGGAGCACGGACCTGGGAGCAGGAAACCTGGGCTTCACTCCCAGTTCCTCATCCGCTGTGACAAGACACAAGCCTTTAGAAACCTCAGTTTCCCGATGCAGTAAATGGGGACGGGAAAGCCTCTCCGGGTTTCCTGGGCGAGGGGATCAAAGGAGCAGTAACACGTGTGGACGTGTTTTGGGAAGGCACACGTGCTGCTGCTCCTCTATCCTGTGCCCAAGGCAGACGTTGCTAACCAGCGTCAGCACTTGCTCGTTAAGCTACACTGATACGTCATCCAGGAAGACATGCCGACAGACCAGAACTGCAAAACCAAACGAAACCTCTTCCCCGGCCTGCACAAGCTCAGGGAAGGGTGGCCGCTGAGGAGATTCCGTCAGGCCCAGACGCAGCTGCTAGGAACCAGAGCCAACGGCCGGTCAGAGGTCCCTGCCAGCTGTGAGCAGTCCAGAGAACTCAGCTCTGACTTCATGGTTCAACCCACTCTCCATCGGCTACGTTTCAGTTGTCAGCTCTGTAACCGAGTTCAAAGGGCAGGCAAGACGCCCACTGTCCTGGAACTCACACCCTCACCCTAACCCTAACCCAAAGCCACAGCATCTGTGCAGGAAAGAAGGACGACCATGCAAAGTGTGTACAGCGAAGGGCGAGACAGTGCTGTCTGCGGCTGGGGCAGATGCTCATGGGCTGCGAGTGTCGGCTTCTTGAGCGGCCTTGTACCCGGCATCCTGGCTGACGACCTCAGTTCCTCTTTCTGCGCGTTGCTGTTGCCTTTGCACTCCCTGAGCACATCGTAGCCCAGCCTCGGCACATTCCGGCCAGCCGTGGGGCGCTGACACCCAGCAAGGCTTCTTCCAGAAGGCAGGCTACAGCGCCCACACCGGGACAGTGACGGGACCTCTGCAGCCCCAGCCCCGCTGTGCCCTTCAGAGTCCCCACACTGCAGACTACTCCCTAAAGAAGGCAGTGCATCAGCCCCTCTGCCCCAGGCCGCGGATGCGGGCGGGAGCTCTGGCCAGACAGGAGGGAGGGCAACCCCAACGCTGGTCTTTGGGAAGCAGGTCCTGCGGTCCTGCACGTTCACCCCAGTGCCTAGGACCACAGACCCCCTGGCTGGGCCAGCCTGACCCAACAGCAGCATCTGCAGTGGCCTCTGTAGCATATTTCCAAGAAGTTCCAAATCCATTTCCTTAGAGGGAATCGAGGCAGAAGGTCTTCATGAACTGTAAATGCTGGGAGGTGGTTTACAGGCCCCATGGTCCCTGATACATCGCTTAACAATGACTCGTTACCTAAAAGCACAGGTTTCCCTCCCAGGGCCTCAGACACTGTTAGGATCCATGAGCCTCCTGCCCTTAGCCCCACCCTGCAGCCAACTTCCTGGAGGCCCAGGCTCCTCCCACTCCCTTGGAGGCAGGCACCCTGTTCCCACTGCTGCTCTGTCCCATGCACCCCAGCTCACGGGCGCTAGGCCGGGACCCATCGGGACCAGCCACCGGCTGGCGTCTGCAGAGGCAGCACCACCCCAGAGGTGAGCACGGGGTGCATGGTCTTCTTTCTAGTCTCGCACCTGCCTCTCCCTGGCAACAGCAGGGAGAGCTTTAAGGCTGCTGGGGGTGGGGCCTGTGGTCATGGATGAAGATGGAGCCTGGAGCTCAGAGTAAATTTCACTGAAAACAGGAAACCACGAAGCTGAGATGCTCGTAGGGGTCCAGAGAAGAGGGCTCGAGCCCATGCAGGAGGAAGCTAGGGAGGAAGTGCAGTGGCTTTCTGCTCGTGGCCTCCTCCTCCCTCCACACAGCAGCAGGCGGGCCTGGGGCGGCAGCCAGGCCTTTAGAATTTCTCTCTGCCTCCAGTCAGAAGTGAGGGCTGGGCCAGGCCAGCTTCCCCACAGGGCAGGAGCACGCTTTCTGAGTGGGGAGACTGGCCGTCTGGTCTGTGGGCTCGTCCAACTGGGGGTGGCCCGCCCTGCCTCGAGCAGGTGTCACCCTGCCCATTCCGACCCCATGGGCCCCGCAAGGTGTGAAAACAGCACCCTCTTTCTGTGGCAGCTGGCACTGGGTGTTCAAGGCAGCAGATGGATGGAAGAGGGGACCCCAGGGACAAAGCAGGAGCCCGCCTTTGGGGTTCTGACTACTGCAGGTGTCAGTGCAGACTCAAGACCCATGCTCGCCCTTTCTTCAAGGCCGAGGCACAGCAGGGCGCACACGCTGGCCCGTGCCCCTGGGCTGCCGGGGCAGCTTTGGAAGCAATGCCATGTATCCGGGGCACTCTGGCTCCAGCCGCAGGCCTGGGTTCACCGCAGCTAGAGAGCCTGGAGCTGCTCCTTCCTTCCACCCCCACCCCCATCTTCCCACCTTGCCAGGTGACCGGTGGGCTTCTCCCTGCCCACGGGCCCGGCCCGGGGCCTAGTCCTGGCTCTCCGCACCCAGGCCCAGCTCAGCAGTCAGTGTAGGCCGATGGCAGGCCAATGCCCAATTGAAGCCAGCCCTGCAGTCAGTGCCCGGGGCTCCCACCCCGCTCAAAAGCACCCCTCCCCGTTCCCAGAGTGTACAGAGACCACCACCACCACCCCTTCCTCTCCACGCCATGCAGCCTTTTAATCAAAATTCCACAAAGGACTTCCCTTGCGTGTGTGAAGACAAACTGGAGGGATGCCTGAAGCAGGAGGTGGCACCGGAGGGTGCAGAGCAGAGTGGACCCAGCCTTCTATGGGTCCGCCTTGCTCCTCCCACCCGGCAGGGTCACTCTGTAGTGAGCCCTCAGCAGATGGAACAAGAACGATGAGGGTGTGGGGGAGGCTCCCAGGCCTCAGGCACCTCAGAAGCAGGAAGGGATTTAAACCCAGCTCTTACAGTCTGTCCACAGGGTTTGCAGCTGTTGCCCTGTAGTTTTTAATAGCAAGCCCTTTTCACTCTCAACAGTATCACAGTTTGGACAACACATCATGTGGTCACCCTCTCTACTGGCCAAACTGAGCAGCGGAGGAGTGCGATGGGGAAGAGGGGTGGTGGAGCCCTCTCCACTCACCTTCCCAGCAGGCCCCCGGGCTCCCCCTCACCCCCATCCGGGTGGTGTGCAGCCTCTGGCCCAGCCTCCATTGCCCAAGATGCCAGTTGGCTCACCGTGCCACCGTGCCCCAATGTGTACTTCCTGTTTGGGGGCCTCTGGCCAGTGGACTCGAGACCAGAATGCAGGCAGTGGGAGCCCCAGATTTGTTTAGGCTGTTGGCAGGTCCTAGGAGAGGTTGCTGGTGGAGGCAGCTGGGGAGGCTCCCATGGCCCCAGGGGCAGCAGGCCCAGCTCTGAGCCCCATGTGACAAAGAGTGAGTCTGGCAGACGAGCAGCCGCGGGTGACACGGGAGAGCCGGTCCCACCGACGGGGAGGAATCTCTCCACATCTAGTCCTGTTGCTGATTCCTGGGAGGGTGGCACTTCGGGGTCTGCTCAGTGCCCATCTTGTCGCATATGTCCTATCGAATTCCAAGGCTCATGTCCCAGAGAAGCTACCACAAGGCTGGAAATGCTGGGGCTTCTAGGATGTAGGTCATTGGCATCCGCTGCTGGTGAATTTCAGGTCTGGGGTGGGATCCCAGCACCCCACCATTCTTGAGATAGGGGCTGAGTGATCCTACACCTTCTCACTTCTGCCCTGTAGCATCCGGGGGGGGGGGGGATCTGGCCATCAGGGGCATCTCAGAGAGTCTGGGCTCAGAGCAGGAGGGAGGAAACCAGGGCCGAGGCCAAGGGACCCCTCAGAGGGCTCATCTGGCCCAAAGGCACCTGCCCCCGGCCCAGCCACAGCTGCCCACCAGCTTGTCTAGATGGCCTCAGAGTTTGGGGAATCGGGAACAGGGTCTGCAAAAGACAGAAGAAACAGAGTAAGTGGGGGGCTCCTCTGTCCTTCACCCCCCAACACCACACCTGGAGACAGTGACTCCAGGGGGTGGGGAGTGAGGCTGGTGCTCTGCAGGTCAGAGGAGGTCGTGACCTTGCAGCCACCCTGCTGCGAGTGTTGGGGAGCACTCACCGAGGGATGGGAAGAAGACATCCCCGTGGCCTGGTGGAGACAGAGGCGTGCTGGGCTCCGAGAGCAGGTGGCGCCCAGACTCAGAATGCTGCCGCTGGGCCATGTAGGACAGTGGGGGCCTGGGCTTGGCCTCCGGCATCCCCTGGGAGGGCAGAGGGGCCTCAAAGCCTGGGTTTTCAATTCCGTGAGCGTTGCTGCCAGAGAATAAGAACCGAAGTCATTTGTGCTGCCTGGGGGTTGGGGCCCCTGCCCTCCCCACCTGCCTTCCCACTCCTGGCTCAGCAGCCTCTCTCCAGCAGGAAGGGAGGGTCCGGGCCAGAGAGAGGCCATGGGCTGCACCCTTCCCCCTGCCCTGAGCTGAGGGCATCTGACCCCAGCTTGGCCCTGTGGTCTGACCATCTGCCCGCCAGGAAGCCCAGGGTCAGAAGCACCTCCAGGACACTGGCCTCAGAACCTGGAGACAAGTTTCTCTTTGGTCAGTAGGGTCAATGGCATTAGGATTGAATGTCCCCACAGCTGGCCTGAGCTAATTAGGGGTTCTCTTTTCTTACCCTCTTCCCTCTTCGGAATGGGACAACCTTTAAGACCCCTCCCACTCTGAGACTCTAGCAGGATCACTAGCAGGACTTCCTTCCACCTATCTTGAAAAATCATCCCTTTCAAACACCCAGAGGAGCTCTGGTTTTGGTGTTGCAGGTACGAGGGCCAGTTCCTGAGCGGGCCAACTCCTGAGTATGCCCTCTGTGCCAGGCTACATTGCCAGCTTCTGCCCAGGGCGCAGCAGCACACACTCCACCCCTGCCTCCTGCCCCACTCTGAGCCCCGTCCGCCTTTGCCCTCGTGGGCAGTGGCCTGACAGCTTTCCCTTTGGCGTGCCCTGCAGGGAGGGGCCCCGCTCCAGGTGTGCTGACCTCTTTGCATGTTTCAGTGTCGCCCCAGCTCAGCTGCTTCCTCCCCTCCCCAACCCCAGCCCACCAGCCACTAAGACCAGAAAGTGGGAGCACAGTTTATCCTACTGGTGCAGGAGCTCAGCCTGCGGGGTGAGGGGTGGCAGGGAGAACAGCCAAACCGTGCAGATGTAGGCCTCAGTGGCAGATGCTCTCCTAGCCAGCTGCTCTATGCAGCTGAACAGGACCCGAGGGCCAGAAATATCTCCTTCCTGACAGCTGGCACAGGGAGGCCCTGTCTGTGTCCTGACCCCTGTCCTGGTGTCAGGGGCCAGGGAAGAGAGGGGAAAGGATCCTGGCAAAGGGGGGAGAGTCAGTCTGCCCTGGCTGAAAGCTACCCCACCCCTTCTGCATTAACTCCCGCCACAGTTGGGATGTAGACACTGCCCCACGGGGCACAAGCCCTCGGAGGCAAGAAGAGAGAAAGCCTGCCAAGCTCCAAGTCCGGGCAGGGGCAGCGGTGGGGTGTCCCGGGGAGGTCTCCGTGGGCCTTACCTGTCCATCCGTACCAGCTCCTGAGCACCTAGGGACAGACGGACAGAGAAGCTGGTCACAGGAAGAAGGCCACCCCAGGCAGCACCCCTGCCCCTGCTGGCAAATGCCCCTCGGGGAAGCGAGCCCAGGCAGGCCGTGCTCAGCTCTGGACCCACCCCTGCTCACTCACGGGCCCGCACGGCGGCACTCACAGTGTTGATCAGTGAGTGGCTCATCTGACCAGCGACACACGAAACTCAGGCTGCATTTTACAAGTGTGGGACAATACATGTCACCAAGAGATCACGCAGCCGATGCTTCCTCCTATGGCTTGACTTAGGTGGTGTTAGACCTTCAGGATTTAAGAATCAACCAAAGGCCAGGCTCCTGAATTTGGTATTTCCTATTTGGACATTTGCCAGGGTCTGATCTTTATCTGTGACTTACTGTGTGCAGTGTTGCAAGGTCAATTCCTGTTTAGAGGGTTCCCGGGCCCCTGTCCCATCCTCTGCATTGCATAACACAGTGGTTTCTGAGGTGACACCTCTTAGAGGAATCCTAGGGCCTGAGACCCCATCACTTTCTGCTCCTCATCCAAGCTGCTACTACCCTGCCCCACTCTTGGGGTTCCCCGCCCCCCAAACTAGACTCCAACCAAATGCAGTGGCCCCAACTTCTCTCTTTCATGCAGCTCCCCATGTACTCCCGCAGATCCTTCTTGTTTTTAAGAGTCGCCGCTGATAACTCTGGGGAAACAGACAGTGGGGGCGGGGCACAGCAGTGAACACAGGGAAGTTGCTCAGAAGTTCCTGAAATCTCTGCGGCGTTGGAATCATTGCTACTGTTCCTGGGGGCGCCGTGCATCAGGCTTCGTGTGGGTTCCCTACCGTCCCTCAGCCCATCCTCCCCACCTCGTGGGGTAAGGATTGGCGATCCCACTTTAGAGCTAAGACACCAGCCTCCGTCTCATACTGGGTCAGTTTCCACACCCATCAGCCTCTGCAGCAAACTGCCCCCCTCAGTGCTCCCAGCCCTTCCTCTTCCTGTTTGCCTGAGTGGGCTCATTCCTGGGCACACCCTCCCTACCAGGCTCCCAGGCTCCGGGCCGCTCAGCCTCGGCCCTGTGGCCCGCCTCCTGCCTCTCCCAGGGCACTTCTGTTCCTGTCATTCCAGCAGCTGCTTCTCTAGAGTCTAGATCAAGAAAAATGACCCAGCCTGGCCGGTGTGGCTCAGTGGCTGAGCACTGACCCAGGCACCAAGAGGTCACCGGTTCGATTCCCGGTCAGGGCACATGCTCGGGTTGTGGGCCCGCTCCCCAGTGGGGGGCATGCAGGAGGCAGCCAATCTCTCTCATCAATGTTTCTATCTCTCTGTCCCTCTCCTTTGCTCTCTCTCTAAAACCAATAAAGGGTAAAAAAACTTAAAAAAGAAAATGGCCCAAATCTCCACTCCTTCTCCATTTTACACCTGCTTCCTGTAGCCTCATCCCCTCTGGCATCTCTCGTGTCTGTCTCTAAAGACTTCAGTCATACAACTCATTTCTTCTTCCTTTAGGCAGAGGTAGGGGACGGGCTTCAAACATACTTTTATTAGAAGACAAAGTATCGACACCTTTTTGTTACCGCTATGTTAAATTGAGGGACAAGAAGCTATGAAGTGCCCAGCAGGTGTGGCTCAGTGGACTGAGCATCGCCCCAGGGACTGAGAGGTCCCCGTTCGATTCCTGGTCAAGGCACATGCCTGGGTTTCGGGCTCGATCCCCAGTGGGGGGGGTGCAGGAGACAGCTGATCGATGTTTCTCCCTCACTTTGATGTTTCCCTCTCTCCCTTCCTCTCCTTCTAAAAACTCAATTAAAAACAAAAAAGATACTACGAAGTGGCTGAGGCGGGGTCCGTCTGTGTTCCAGAGGATGCGCTCAACGCGGCTGACGGCGCAGCCCCCGCCGGCCTTTCAGTCTAGCTCGTCAGCATCCGGTTCATCTGTCCCTTCCCGTCCCTTCGTCTGGGGACCCTCGGAGGGGTCCCAGCACATGCAACAGGACATACTGGGGGCTGACCCAGCTTCCCCAGGTCCTCAGGACCCCTCAGTGTCCTGGCCTGGGATGGGCAAGAGTCAGACCAGCCCCAGGGACCCTGTGAGGAAGGCCCAGAGACAACAAAAGCAGGAACGGCAGCACCTCCCCCGCCCCAGCATCCTCTGCCTGGAATCTGCTTTCCAGTTCCTGTTCCCCGATGGGGCGCAGAAATCGCCCCTCTATCTGGAGCTGAGCCTGGCGGAGCACAGCGCGCTCCTTGTCCCTCACCCACCTGCGCAGGGACGCCACCCCGATGGCAGGAGCGGGTGGCAGCGCCACAGCGATGCTCCTGCTGGAGCCCCTGGGCTCCTCGTTCTGCTCCGGCACTTCACCTGCCCCCCCCCCCCCGGGCCTCGGGGCATTTTGTAGGTAGGCTGTGGTGGGTTTTGTGAGGTATGATGTCTTGGGAGAAGGGAGAGGGGACTGCAGCCCAAGTGATACTGTGGAGCTCCAAGTGGGGCCCCCGGGAACAAGGGGTGCAAGTTGTTACAGTACAGCCGAAGGAGATCAGGGTGAGCCGAGAGCCACCTGGTGACAGAGCAGCGCCCCCTCTGTTCTCTCTGCAGCCCAGCGGAGGGGAAGAGGCGGGGGACGTACGTAGTGCAGGATCTAGGGCAGAGGAACCCCCACGCTGCGGCTCCTGGAGCTTGTGGTGCGGTCAGAGGGCAAAGGGCAATATGGCCGAAGCGGAGTGAGCAAAGGTATTTGTGGCCCTGACTTGAAGGCCGGCTCCACCACTTACTCGCTGTGCAGTTCTTTAAGTGCGTTGCTTAACCTCTCTGTGCCTCCGTTTGTTCAGTTGTAAAATGGGGACAATGGAAAGACCAAACTTTTGGAGTCGTTACGAGGAATAGATGAGAGAAGGTATATAGCAAGTCTGGCGGGCCAGCTAGCACAGCAACCCTGCCAGTTAGGGGCTATTGGCTATGTTCATGCTAACGAGCATTTGTTTATGTGGTGGGGTGATACTCCCTGGAAAAACCATGAGTTTGAGTCCCAGCTGTGCTACTTACTAAGTTAAGTAGCATTTGGTTAATTATTTAACCCAGCAGATTGGGGCTGGTGGGCACTCAGGCTCTGGAAATGCCCGTCTGAGTGCCCTGCTCTCCACCGCGGAGCTCAGCTCCTGGCTGGACCCGCAGCAGTCCCCATCTCCAGAACAGAGGTCTCGTGCCTGCCTCTGCCTTTGCTGACCCCAGGGGCTGAGCTGGCAGCTAGGAGGGTCATTCACACCCACACCCATCCCACGAGGGCAGGGATACTCACGGCGGTTGGAGGCCACCTGCCTTTGCTTGTAGACCAGGAGCAGGATGAGGGGAAGGCAGAGGATGCCCACAATGCAGGCGCCCGTAGCCAGGGCAGCAGCCGTGATATCTGAATGGGCAGAGAGGCAGCTAGGTGAGGCCCTGTTCCCACTACTCCTGAGGGGAAGCTGAAGCCCAAAGGGGGAAGGCTAGGCAGCAGGGGGACCCACCTTTACCCAGGCCTCATAGCCAGACCCTCTGTGACCTGCAGAGGCATGGAAGTTCTAGGAACCCCTTTTCAAAGAGAGCCCCATGCCTCCTCCCCCACTGGCCCAGAGGATACAGAAATAAGGACAGGTGCTTACAGCCGAGGCAGCTCCAGGTGAGAGAGAAGGGTCATCAGCCAGCCACTGGGGACAGCTCAGCTGCCCGGGACCACAGGTTGTTCCCTGAGAAGGGACAGCAGGCCCTTCACAGACCTCGTGCCACAGAGTTCAAGGTCAAATGGAGCCCAAGTAATGAAAAACTTTTGGAAATAGTGGCGATGATTGCACAACTTTGTGAGCATGATTAATGTCACTGAATCATACACTTAAAAATGATTAAAATGGCCAATTTTATGTTTTGCCACAACAAAAATAAATGAATAAAGAACTACACTTATCTCCTAAGAGACCCCTTAGCTCCAGGGTGGAGCCTCTGGAAGTGATCTCATACTTCCAGTCTTGGGGCGAGAACTAGAGAAATGTGAATTCTTGTCTGACAGTTCTTTTTAACATTCATTTTTTATTGATTTGAGAGAAACAGAAACATTGATGTGAGAGAAATATCCATCAATTGCCTCCCACATGTAAATGGATATCAAACCTGCAACCTAGCCCAGCCGGTGTGGCTCAGTGGTTGAGCACTGACCCATGCACCAAGAGGTCACCAGTTCGATTCCCAGACAGGGCACATGCCCAGGTTGTGGGCCCAATCCCCAGTGGGGGGCATGCAGGAGGTGGCCAATCGATCTCTCTCATCAGTGTTTCAATCGCTCTCTCCCTCCCCCTTTCTTTCTTTCTAAAATCAATAAAGGAAAAAAAAATTTTTAGAAATAAATAAATAAATGAAGGGGACTTAGTATTTTAAAAAACCTGCAACCTGGGTATGTGCTCTAATGGAGAATCGAACCTGCCACCTTTTGGTGAACAGGACGATGCTCCAACCAACTGAGCCACACTGACCACGGCCTTGTCTGACATTTTTAAATTTTAAACTTTCTAAATTACAAGAAATGTTTTAATTTAAAAAAAAAAAAACACTTTAAAATTTCTTCCTCCAAAAAAAAGAAACCAGTATCTGCTGTTTCTTTGTGCATGGTGTAGACATGTTCTCTGTATATAGGGCATAGCTATGATATGCTTTTCCCGCTTGGCATAGTTAGACATCTCTCTGGATTGGCAGAGAGATCTACTGCGTTCTGCCTGCCTGGGGCTTTATCACGCAGCTCACCCAGAATTACTGAATCAGCCCCCTATGCTGGACATGGGTTGCTTCCATTTTTCAACAGCCAGTAATGTAGCAGTGAACTCCTTGTGTAGGCTCTTTGCTCACTCAGCCAAGCACATCTGTACATAAATTCCCAGCAGTGAAAGAGCTGATCCAAAGAGTACATGCATTCTCTTTTCATCTATTGCTTAACTGCCCTCTGAAAGGTTGTACGGCTTCGCCAGCCCACCAACAGCGTGAGAGACTTGCTTTATTTCGGTCTGTCTGCTGACTCCAGGAGTTTAGCTGGGAGCAGATGCGCCCTTACAACCACAACCAGCCTAAATGCATTTCCTTCCCGATTTTAGACCTTCCCAGAAGATTGGCCACGATAGCTTGTTACAGTATCAACTTGACCCAGGGAGCTTTGGAAGGTGCCAGGCGGTGTACTCCAGGTTGCCTTTGCACTATTTTTTTTGGAATGAGGGCTGTTTTTGTCTCACTGTATTGCTAGACAACCCAATGGTATAAACAAGCTTTCGGGGGTTGGTTCACACCGCAGAAGAGAACAAACTGTTTTCGGGCACTTTAGAAGTACCCAGCGGTGCAGGAACAGTGGCTATGCTAATTACAAAGCAAGTCGACTTCACATTAAAGCAGGCTCCCCTGCAGGTCTTAGTGAGGCTGCATTTCGAGGTGGAATATTGAAAGTAAAAACATTCTCCAATTCAGACATTTGAGTATTTCTAACCGGTCCCAGGCCCTTCCTGGGGCGCGATCAGAGAAGCGGGCTGCAAAGCGCTCTTTTCTAGGCATCGAAGCAGGTCTCCAACTAGTACTGAGTAACTTTTGATGAGGTTAGTTAGGTGCTCATTAATTCCAGCTCCCTGGTGGCCCAACTTCCCGGCCTGACTCCTTTCCCCAGGCAAAGGTCTCCTCTCTGCAGCCTGTCTAGGGGATCAGGACTTGGTTTGCTTATAACCTGGTCTGAGAGTTAAGGCTGGACTGGATGGGTTGGGGGGTGAGGGTGGGTGCCCTCTGAATCCATGGCTCCTCTGCAGAGCCTGGCCTCCCTGCCGCTCCCCGCCCCTCCCCACAAGCATAGCCAGTACTGGGAAGGCAGGCTCCTGCGTAGAGCCATCTGGAGCCAGGCTCATCCTGGGAAGGTGATAAGGCATTGGCAGAGGCAGCTGGCAGGCCTGCATGGAGGCCTGTGCCAGGCCCTTACAGAGCAGGATGGGATGGGAGGGGCCTGCCAGTACCCCATGGGTACAGACAGAGGAGGGAGTTGGGCTGGGCTGCCTGGTTGCCCAGGGAGGGGGCTGGATAAAAGCAAACCAAAACATTCTGCTATGATGAAGGGTAGGGAGGTTGCTACTAGGGGAGGGGACATGGGCTGCTTAGCCCCCTTCCCTGGGGTTGGTGAGAAACCACAACCCCCTAGCAATCTGGGGCTCCTGGGGCACCAACTTCCTTAGTCTCCTTTCTTGTTACCTCCCCTGACCTCAAGCTGACTTGGGCTTTCAGATGATTTCGTAGACTAGCTACGCCACTACTCCCCAGAGATAACACTGGGAGACTGGGGCCGCAGTCAGGGGACGAGAGCTCAGAGCTTCTTGGCAGGACGCATTATCAGCTGACCAGGCACCAGAGCGGGCTGTGGGGCACCTGTCTCTCGGGCAGGGACTGGGATCTTTCCAAAGGTAAGCGGCAGTGGAGAGCAGCACCCAGTGGCGAGCCCTGAGGCCCACGGAGCCCCTGGGTCCCAGGCAAACGTGTCTAACAGAAAACAGGATGTGTCCACCGTCTGCTCCCGTCCACTTGCCGTCCTGCCTCGACACGGGACTGGACGAGTAGACTTCGAAGCCAGGCTAGAATTCTGCATTTGAAGTATTGACAGCCAGCACTTAACACAGCACTTACTCTGTGCCAGGCGTGGTTCTTAGCATTTTACATACAGAACTTCATTTTAGCTCTGTAACAGCCCGGAAAGTAAGTGCAATTATAATCTGTCTGACAGATGAGAAAACCAAGGCACAGAGAGGTTGAGCAACTTGGCTGGTTCCAGGGGCTGTGTCCTTGAGCACTTCACCATACTGCCAGCGGAATAAACTCCACTTTTTAAAACAAGAGTTCACAAAAAATCTGCACTTCTCACTGCTGGGAAGCGCAGTGGCTGTGGCAACCCTGGGCCCTCCTGTCGTGCAGCCGTGGGACCTGCACTCCTAGCCTGGCAGCTGGGTGCTGGCCAGTCCACCCCTCCTAGTGCTTGCTCACCAGCTCCCTGGCCCTGCAGGCACTTGAGTTTTGAACCCTGAATCAGCTCCTTAGGTAACACTGATCTGCCCCCGTTAGTAGGAAAAGGACATACTTGCTCCCATTTCTCAGTGCACACGTGGTACCCCGAGAATGGGCCTGCTGTCCAAACCCCCACACCCCACCCTGAAGTACAGCTGGGTTTCTTCTCGTCTGAGACGACACCGCCATGGTGCCAAGACTCCCCCACAGCTGTGGTCTCCAGACCTCCAGGACCAAGAGTCTGGAAGGGGACTGGAAGGGGACTCCAGAGGTCATCGAAGCCATCTTCCCGCCCCCAGCAGCTGGGAGAAGCAAACATGTCCCTTTGTCTGCAGGGAGCCAGTTAGCTGTGCACAGCGGCTCAGGGAAGCGGGCCGGGTGAGGCTGCACATGCCGTGAGTTAGAGAGGAAGGCAGTGTGACAGCAGAGCCCGGGTGCCCGGCCAAGGAAGCCGGAGCCTCTGGCAGGCAGCTCAAGCTTCTGCCTCACCCCTGCTCTTCTCAGCAGGACCCCAAGATTCCCAAGTGACTTCTGATCCCCTCATTCTCGCAGCTGCTTCTCTAGAGTCGAGATCAAGAAACATGAACCCAATTTCAGCTCCCTCTCCATTTTGCTCCTGCTTTCTGTAGCATCATCCCCTCTGGGTCTCGTTTCTGTCTCCAAAACGTACACAACTAATTTCAGGAAACCGGTGTTGGCAGAGGGGAGGGCAGCCCAGCACCCGGGCAGGGTTTGCAGGCTGACAGTCGGGCACTCCGGCACCTCCTCTTGGCTCTGGGTCTGAGAGACCGGGAGCACGTCCCTTCACCTGCCTGCGCCTGCTTCCCCATCTGTGAAATGGGGACAGCGACGGAAGTGACTGTCTCCGAGGGAGTTCTGCAGGAGCTCTGGAGGAAGAAGTGGGCCGGAGGTTGCTCAGAGTAGAAGGAGCAATGTGGAAGTGGACACTCGGTACCCCCCAGGGCCGCTCACCTCGTCCTGTGCCCAGGCAGCGTGTCTGCACAGTCCTGAGACTGCTGCGTGGGAAGGAAGGAGCCACCCGGGCCCCTCTCCCCCCTCACCAGGGAGTCGCTGGTGGAGGAAGTGAGGACAGTAGTGGCTTGGCCCCGAGTGACATGTGAGCGCTGTGGTGTGCAGGGAGAGGGGCTCCAGCCAGAGTTTAACCCCATGTGGGTCTGCCTCAGACCCAAGTGTATGTTCTAATTTTGTCCCTGGCTAGTCTTTTGTTGTTTAAAAAAAAAAAAAAAAAAGAGTAGTTTGAGTAGGAAGTCTCGGCAGCCTGTGAGTTGGGGTTGGCCGAGGCTCCCATGCCTGGCCTGGTCTTTGCACGCGGGCTCCTGGCGGGCAGAAAGGAGGTCTGCACCTTTGTACTTCCAGGCTCTGGGCAGGGGCTGATCCAGGCTGGATGCCCGGTAGTGCTGATGACTAGAAGGCTGTGGAAGCCAAGGCCCCCTCCTCTCAGAAGAGTGGGGTGCTCCAACGATGTCACCCCTTGCCTGCTGTCTCCAAGCTGCTGGGCATTCCCACCTGGCCTCAGTGCCCAGGTGCCCCTCAGAGCAGTGCCCCGTTACCCCCAGGGCACCTCTCTGGGCAAACAGCAGGTGGCTGGTACCCACTGCACCAGGCATCCCGAGCTGGGAAGAAAGTGAAGTGAGCACAAGGCCAGCTGTGCCACCCTTGTGGCTGTGAGAACTGGGCAAGTCAGGTCACCTCTCGGGGCCTCCGTGTCCATGTACGTAAAGTGAAGATGGTGATGCCTGCTTCACAGTGCTCTTCGGAGAACCCACCGACACGCCAGTACTTGGAAGGGGCTAGCACAGGGCCTGGCACACAGTAGGAGCACCAGGAAAGGCTCTTCTGTCCCCTTCTTGAGCCTCTCCCCTCCCCCCAGCCCCACACACAGAACAAGGAAACTGTAAGTAGCTGAGGACTCCCCACAGCCCTCCAACCTTCCCATGTGGCAGTGGGCTGGTGGACCGGAGGGGAACCCAGTGAAAACAAGCTTAGCAGCCTGTGGTGCCCAGGACCTGTCATGGGGGCACTGGGCCAAGGGTCACCGCCAGGGTACAGGCCGACTCGGGGAGTGAGGAACAAGGACTCTGGGGGCTTGCCCTCTCAGGTGTGGGGCCTTGGAAGGAGAGTGGGCTTCTGAGGGCTGCGGCCCAGTGGCTCGGCTGAAGGAGGAAGCGAAAGGGAGGACAGCAGCAGAAAAGGAGGAGGGGGCTCTGTGGGTGACGAGGTCAGAGTTTAAGATGGGATCTGGGTCCAGGAGGACAGACCAGAACGGAGAACCCAGAGGGACAAGAGGATGGCCCCTTACTTTCACTCTCCTTGGGGGAAGACGGGTATGCGACGCACTTGGATGGTGTTTCATTGCCTGTGGGAGCAAAGAGAAGGTGGGTGGGTTGTTAGGTGGCTGTCAGGCCCAGGAGGCCAGTGAGGCTTGGCCAGGCTGGCGTGTCCCTCTCGTCGCAGCCGCTCATGCTACTGTCCACTTAGTAGCATTGGCACAGGTGGAAACACACACACACACACACACACGTGTGCGCGCACACGCACGCACATTCCCACCATACAGCCGGGCACGCCCTGCTCGTTCTCATGCCGCCGCAGGAGCCTGTGGTACCCGCCCATGCCCACATCTCTGTCCAGTCCGCTGCCCCTTGCACACTCACACACACATATTCCCCAGTAGCCACTCGACCATTCAGCAACTCACACCCACAGTCAGGGTGCTGTCGGGAGCAGTCACATCCCAGCGCAGGTTCAGACACACTCTCCCATCCACAAGGCCCACTGCCGTGCACACCCTCCCTCTGCATCACATCCAGCTGACCAGAGGTGCTTAATACAGCTCCACACGCACGGCCACCGCATCCCACACACACCCCTGCAGCGCTGCTGCCACCATATCGTCAAGTACCCTTCCGCACAGTGTCACACAGCACACACCCCATAGCCATCCTGTCCTTCTCTCGGCTTACCCTTCCAGAGGGCACGCACACCATCCGCACAGGGACCCACCCCCTAAGCTGCCCCGCATAGGAAGTGCTCACCTCTCCGCACCTGCAGCTCCATGGCACCATAGACCCTCTGCTCCAAGTGGTGGTGCTGGATCTCCACCACGAGGCAGCAGTAGAGGCCGTCATCCAGTGGGGTCAAGTGGTGCATGGTGATGG
This sequence comes from Molossus molossus, assembly GCF_014108415.1. NCBI lineage: Eukaryota > Metazoa > Chordata > Mammalia > Chiroptera > Molossidae > Molossus > Molossus molossus. The sequence goes on from NW_023425352.1 coordinate 52,752,197, forward strand.
AGAAGTTGCCATGGTGGTCAGCGGTAGACTGAAGCCCATGCTTCCGGGCTATATCCTGGCTGGTGTTGGCGGCCTGGTGGCCACCGTGGTGCAGGTGAAGGTCCTGGGACGTGAGGTTGCGGATAGGCTGGCGGCTGGAACAGGCCTGCACCTCGCCCCGAGAGCTGCGGTACCATGTCTTGTAGAAGGTCACGTCGTGCCCTTTGGCCACGGAGCCCAAGCCCAAGATTCTGCAGGTGAGGGTGACGTTCTGCCCCTCGGGACACACATACAGGGAATACGGTGTGGCGACCTTGAAGGCTGTCACCAAACCTGCTCAAAGAGATGAGAAGCTGTCACCTGCCCGAACCAGTGCCCCTCTCCGTGTCTGAGGCTCCAAGGTTGTGGGTTCCCTAGCCACAGGCCCCGGGCGAGTCAGCTGCCCTCCCTGAACCTTCAGCTGTTCATGAACCCAGCCCCATCCCAGACTTTGTGGGAGGAGCCATGGGTGATTCCCCAGCTGGGGGATCCCCCCCCACCCCAGGGATACTGACTGAGGAGTAGGAGCAACTCCAGGCAGGTGGCAGGCTGACCCCAGCCAGCATGTGTCCATCTCCAGGGTGGAGCATACGCCACGCTCCAGCTCCCACCACCACCAATGCAGGCACTGTGGCTCTGCCCACGGCTGGTCCTCGGTACCTCTGGCCTCCATGCCCAGCACAGTGGGGCAGCACAGTGGGGCGGGAGTCAGGAGAGGAAGCAGAAAGACTGTGTGGGAACCGCAGCCCTTTGCCCTGGACCACTCTTCTGGGGACCATCAATACCTCTGACCCTTCCAACTCCTGAGGCCAGAGTGCCTTCCCACCTCCTCGGTCCGTGAGGTGATGTCAGGAAAAGAAACACAGGGCACCGGCTGGGGAGGTGCTGGTGGAAGCTGCCTCGCAAGGCCTGTGGGAGGCGCTACATCTCATCTACGTGCTGAACACATGGCCTCCCCTTGGGAGCTTACAACCTAGGTGGCAGACAGGGCCTGCCTTCGCAACAAAGTAACCCCATTGGCTGAAGGACAAACTGGTGCCAACCTCAGGGCACTTGGAGGCCAGAGGACATAGCCCTCCTGGGGATGGTCAGGGCCTTTGAGGTGGATGAACAGATAGGGGTTCAGCAAGCAGAGAGGCTGCTCTGGGCCAGGTGGTGGGGAAGCTGGAAAACGCAAGGTGTCTCAGGGACAGATACCAGGAATGCATAAAGGGCCATCTCACCCATGTACCTGCCTGCCACCCAGCCTCCTTAGAAATATTTTCTAGCTCATTTTGTTTTCAGTAACCAGTGATGTAACCCCTGGTCCTCTTTACCTGACTCTAACTCTTCAGCCTTTTTTTTTATCCTCACCTGAGGACATTTTCCCATTTTTTGTTCAGATAGAGTGGGAGGGAGAGGGAGGAAGAGAGAGAGAAAGAGAAACATGGACGTGAAAGGGACACATAGAGTGGCTACCACCCACACAACCCAACCAGGGCCGGGGACAAACTGCCACCGAGGTATGTGCCCTTAGCGGGAACCGAACCCGGGTCTCTCTGGACCGCAGGCCAACGCTCTAACCACTGAGCCAAACTGGCCAGCCAACCCTTCAGCCTTTAACTGTGTTGACCCTTAAAAGCACTGGCCCTTGCAACAGAATGTCAGCGCTGGAGTCCTGGCTCCTCTGTCTAGCTGTCTGAGCCTCAGTTTCCTTGTGTGTGCAAAGAGAAAAATATCACCTACAACACACAGTTGTGAAAGGGCCGAAGGAGGGAAAGCTGAGAACACAAGATGTGAGCTCCAATAACAATGATTATTATGCGATAGTGGTATTTTTACTTCAATTGGCATCTCAGGGGCAGTTGTAGGTCAGGCAGACAAGGAAGGAAAGTTTGGAAATATGTACAGAACCACACGGGTATGTCCTTTTCATGGTTGGACCAGCCTGCCTTGGAGTCCAGTAACTGTGAGTTAGACTCTGAGCCTTGGAGTCCTCATTGTAAAACAAAAACCAAAAATCTACCTGCTGGAGCTGAGGCAAGAATTACACAGAATTCACATGAAATGCTCTGAAAATGCCTCGCTGGGAGTTGGTGCTTGATGCATGGAAGTTAGAAGGGTCTCTAATTCATTTCAGCAATTGAAGAAACAGTCCCTAGGAGTAAAAAATAGTTCTGTACAATAGAATGGATGCACTAGCTTTGAAGTCTTTTACACTATGGTGTGAATGACTGATAACAGCTTGTGATCCAATCTTGGAACCCAGCATATTTAGAAGCAGAGTGTGGGGAGGCAGTAAGGCCATGGCCCCAAAGAATATGTCTGCAAGTGTGGAGTTTTAGGCCCCAGAAGACAAGGAAGACAGAACACACTAGAGCCTCCCAGTCACCACCCACAAGTGAGAGGGAGCCATGTCTGGGAGCCCCAGATTTAAAGAAAGTCATTGCTAAGGTGAGCAGAGATTTCAGAACTTCTTTGGCAAAGGCTAGTCTCCTTTTCAGGCAGAAACACAGAGGTTCAGAAGGGGAAGTGGTCTGCCTGAAGTTCCAGAGTGTGTGAATTCAGAACCTGGAGGTGGGGGCTTCAGGTAAAGCGGGATCCAGTTAGAACTGGAAGAAACAGACTGTATAGTGTGCCGTGCTAAGTGCTTTATGGGCATGTCTAACAACCCCATAAGATGGGTGTTGGATATTTTTCCTGTTTCACTGATAAGGCACAGGGATATTAAGTAACTCCCTAAAGATCACACAGCCAATACGTACAAGAGCCAGAATTAAATTCAGGCAATTAGACACTATACTGGGGGGATGGGGATTCAGAAACTGACAGCCCACAGGCCACATCTAGCCTCTAGGCATATTTTATTTGACCTTCAAAGTATTTTACATTTGTTTAAGATTGCCAGCATTTAAAAACCAGAACTTTGATATGAAAATTATGACTCTTAGCCTCTTTGAAAATCAGAAGATTAACACAAAACAGCTTTCCCACAAGTTGTTGTCAGCTAGAGCTGAGCAACAGCCTCCTGTTCAGGGGTTCACTGGTACCCCCGTTAGCCAGTCTCCACTGCTCCCTGATGTTATACCTGGCCTGCTTCACTCTCTCACCACATTTGCTTGGCCCCAGGGACATTTGACTTTGTGACCAATGAGTATGGCTCCTTGGGCTAGCCGGTGAGGGACTCTACTGCCCAAGCCCATCACCCTACAGGTGTGACCCTCAAGCTCAGAGAAGAGATGGTCCACCCACAGTCCCTAGCAGAAGTCTGGCAGCGCAGGGACTAACCAAGCCTCCTCCAACTGCCAACCCATTGCTCTTACCCCCCAGCAGACCTGATGGAGGAGGAGCCCCAGATACCCTGGCTGTGCCCCGACTATCCCTGCCAGCCTGGGTAGTCTGTGTGGGGTGGGTATGACCTCAGAACTGTGGCTGTGCCAGTACATAGAAGTGGGGGTGGCTTGGGAAAGGACCTTCCCGGGAGACTGAAACCTACCACAGAGTGGACCTGGACTTACCTCTGCCCTGTGCACCCCCCGTCCCCAGCAGGCCATGTGGTGGCTCCCACCAGCTCCTCTCCCAGCTGGTGCCCTGTGTTCCCTTTCCCCAGCATCACCTCAAGCCCCAGAGCTACCCCAAGGCTGGGAGCTGAATCTAGACCCAGCAGCATTCACAGGGGCGCACAGTGGGGCTCTCAGGAGGGCTGGCTCAGAGGTGTTGGGGTGCACATCTGAGGGGTGCAGGGGACAGGCAGAGCAGAGGTGGGAGCAAGAAGTGGAGCTCAAAGCTGAGCCAGGTGGGGACTGGAAGGGACGGGTGTGGATGGGTGGGGCTGAAATGTAGGCCAGGTGGAGCTGGCTTGTGGCAGGGTGGGGCGGGGTAGGAGCCAGCATCAGGACCTCCAGTGGGGGCGCAGGCCCGGAGCCCAAACAGCAGTGGTGGGGATGACCACAGAATGTCCCCAACAGCAGTGGGTGGGGCTTTTCAGCCCTAGAGGCAGTTTCCTTGACAACCAGGAGGGGAGCACAGAGAGAACTGGGGTTCAGAGACCGTGGGGGGAGGGGCATTGCTCAATCCCCAAGCTCTCACAGGCTCCAGAAGAAACTTCCTCTTTTAGAAAAAAGGAGAAGCTAGGATTAAGGTCTGGAAGGCTGTGTTCATTTCAACAAAAGAGCCAGATAGTGTTTTGCCCTGAGGAGAGAAAACTTCCCATTTGTTTTGCCTGAGATTCAAGCCGGATCAAGGTCCAAGGCAGCCTGTCCTTGGGAGGACACACAAGGGCACAGTGTTGGGAAGGTAGCGCGTGTGCCCCACGCCGTTCAAAGCTGCGCGTGCGCACGTGTGTTACTGGGGAGACTTTACATATTTATATGCATACAGCCAGCTGGAATTACAATTATGTGGCAGGAGGATGTTGCTTATTGTCATAAGCAGATCCTTTTGGACACCTGGGTCATTGTCAGAGACTGGGGACCGTGGGTGGGGAGGAAGGCCCCTGGCTCCAGGGTGGCGGAGATCACCTCGGACAGGAAAATGACCTGAGGCTGAGCCTGTGCCCAGGTGGGGACCATCTAGTCATTGTGCTCCCTTTGGGGCCCAGGCCCCTACCTGCCACTGGGTAAGCAGGTGCAAGCACCTGGAGGAAGAATGCTGTGAGCCTGGACAACTCCCGGTCTCAGGAGTAAAACCTTAGTCTGGACAGTCAGATCCCTGGGCCCCTGTCCCCACATAGCCATGTCCCCACTGTGTGCCCTTGGGCCGGTCCACTTCTTCTCTGGACCTCCCCTTTCTTCATCTTGAGAAGATTCCCCAAGTTCCTAGGCCCCCTCCAGCTCTGAAAGCCTGCAGCAGGGGGGAAGGGCTGCCTTTCTTTAGGGCAAGAAATGGGCCACAAAGGTGACCACAGGTGTTCACCTGTGATCACTTGTGTTAGGATTTGTGAGCACTTCGTACTCATCTCATTTAATTCTCATAACACCCCCTGATGTAAGTATTAGTACCCCCATTTTAAAGATGAGGAAACAGACTCAGAGGAGTCAAGCCACTTGCCCAAGGCCACAGAGCCCCATGTGGCTGAGCTGGTATGCACACCTTGGATACACCAGACTGCCGGCCAGAAGAGCCCCCATCCCTCCAGTGGACGGGGCCGACATCATCCTCCAGCTACTTGGAGCGAAGACTCAGCTTTCCACACAGCCATCCTTGCTCTGACTCAGGCCGAAACTGAAAACATTGTGCTTGCATTCCACAGATATTTACCAAGGTCCTGACATGAGCCAGGCCCAAGGCAGAGAGCATGGGAGTAGTGTTCCATAAGGGACATCCACTCAGAACTTTGTTCTGCTGCTGCTGCTTCCCAGCGGGGGACCCTCAGCCACAGGGGTGCTCATCCTCTAGTAAAGGTTCTATTCCACTACAGGAGGAGGGACCTCTTGTCTGGCTGCATGTCTCCGTGACCTTCACCTCTTTCCACCCAGCAGGGGCCTCGTGAAACCCTGTGGGCGTGCACGGGATGGGATGTGTGGGTGTGGACAAGTTGTGTATTTTCCCTGATGTGGCATCAGCGTAGCTCACAGTTGCTAAGGCAACGCCCCAACTTTTGGAGGTGGGTCCCTATCTTGACTGGTTGGGCCAGAGGCCCCACCCAAACAGCTGAACTCCGTCCAGCTGCTAGGGCTTCTAAGCAAACAATCACTGATCACCTGCGGTTACTGCCCTGCGTGAGATGCAAAATGCCAGGTCCTCACTCAGAGGGGAACCCAAACAGACATGGACCTGGACTGCTTGCCTGCCCTGTCCCCGTCCCCCAGTATTCAGGAAGGGTGTAGGGAAAAGCTAGGCTCCTTCTTCATCCAGATGCAGAGCACAGAGGGAAACAGAGGCAAGGACCAGTCAGGACTGAGTCTCCAGCACTAAGCTCCAGGATGTGCCCCTGGGAGAGAGGCTGAGGGCCTGAAGCCAGCAGGTCCGCCCCTGGGGCTCTGTGGCCAGCGTGGACAAAGGGCATCTCAGATGTGTTTATTGATACCTCCCCCCGCAGGAAGTGTCCATTCACATCGGACCAAGGAGTCCGGGAAGGGGAAGCCAGGCTCTATTGGAGGAAGCAGCACTTCCAGCACCTTGGGAAAGCATCCATGCATCCGGGGCTGGCGGCTGGATAGCAGCACACCTCCCCGGGGAGGGCCTGGGCAGCTGGCCTGAGACCCTGCCCGTGGATGCTTCTCTGGATGACTCCTCCCTAGCTCCCCCAGGCCCTCCCTGAGGATGACTGTATGCAGCCCAGACTACCAGCTCCAGCCAGCTGCCCTCAAGATCCTTTGCTATGAAGACTTCCCAAGGCTCAGGTTCAAGTCTTTGTGCCCTGCCCTCAGCGCAGGAGGCTCATGGGGTAGTAGCAGCTGGTGCTTACTCTGTGCCGGGCATTATTCTAATCACATGGATTCGCTTGTTTAATCCTCCTCCGTTTTACAGGTGAGGAGACCGAAGCACAGAGAGGTGAAGTAAGTTGCACAGAATCTCATGTAAAGAAAGTGGTGGTGCGAGGATGTGAACCCAGGTGGTCTGACCCAGCAAAGGCAGGACTACCCTCTAGAGGGTAGAGCCAGGGGCTGACTGGAGGCCCCACCTCCTTGCTGCATATGGACAGGGGCCTGACCCAAGACGACCTAGCTTGCTTAGGCCCTGCCAGTGAGGCTGCAAATTCCCTCTCCTTCTCCCCCTGTGCTTATTAGGGTGGCTAGTTGGTCCTAGCATAGGGGAGGATGCGGCTGGAGCAGCTCTATTCATGTGAGGAAGGCAACAGGGCTGGGAGAATGGGGGCTGGAAGAAGCCTGGAGAGACTGAATCTGCACTGGCCTCCCCCAATCCCCATGCCCCCCCAAACCCCATGCTCCCCCCCCCCCCCCCGAGAGCTGCCTCCAGCTAAGCTCCTTCCAGAGGTGAGCCTGCTTCTGAGCTGGTGGGGAGGAGCTGCCAACCTTTCCAGCACAAGTGGTTTTGACTTCACATTAGATACATCGAATCACACAGAGAGGTCATTCCTTTTTCAGTTCTCTTTCTGTCCTGATTATATCAAAGAGAAAGTTCCAGTCTGATGCCAATAGGTCTTCAAAATACCTGTCACTTGCAGGGCTCCTTTAGTTTTGGTTTGTTTGGGGGGTTGTTTTTGTTTTGTTTTTTGCAAAGGACAGCAGGTTTCAGGTTGGAGCCTTCACAGGCTAGAGTTCCAACTAGAATTTAATACCCTTATTTGGTCTTTCTATTATATACTTTTATGATTTTATTCTATTTATGGCAAGTGATACTGGCTTCCCATTTATGGCAGTGATATAAAGTTTCCTTTTAAAATCTATTTACTTAAGTAAAAGAACTTGTAGATTTAAAGAAAAAATAAGTGTAAAGATGATAGACCGACACTGCAGAAATCCCAGAGATGATGAGGAATGACTGAAGCCCAGGAAACACTGTCACAGAGCCACCCTTCAGGAGGGAGTGGGCAGCCTCGCTGGGACCACGTCACCAGGCCTGCCCACGGGTCCTGTCAACGGGTATGTACATTCATGGTCCCACCATGAGTGAGCAGCAGAGGCAGGACTTGACCCCATGTCCCCATGGGGGATGAGATCCTTTGTAGGAGGGGTAAAGGAACTGGGCTTGCTTAATCAGTAATTACTGAATTACTGCATGATGGTGGCCACTGTCTGTCTTTCTGGGGATGCTCAGCCAAAGCAAATAGATGAACGTAAAGATCAGTTGCAAGAAAGACCCCCACTGAGTTAAGCAAACCCTGAGCCCAACTTGCCATCTCGGGGGGACTTTAGGAGAAGCCACAGGCACCTCCATGGGCATTTCAGACTCTGAGCGCCTACGTTGCTGCAGGGGCTAGACCCAGCCTGTGTATCCATCAGGCCTCCGGTCCCAGTGAAACAAGGCAGTGCCTCCCCATGCCCAGGTCACCCCACAGGGCCCTGTAGGCAGCAAGGAGCTCAGAGCAGAGCCATTGGCACGTGGCCTCCAGAACCCAAGAAACAGCATAATACTGCACCACATTCACAGTGCCAGGCGCTGTGCAAATATTTGTGCACTGACTTGGCACAGCAACCCTCTGAGGGAGTACTGTCATCACCGCCACCTGAGAGATGAGGGAACCTGCTCAGGGATGCTGAGTAACTTATCCAAAGTCACAGAGCAGTAAGTGGCATCTTGGGATCTGAACCTAGGCTGACTGACTCCTAAAGCCAACTGTTAAGTAGCAGAGCCACAGGGAAGCCCTGGCATTCAGGGCTCACACTACAGGTCCTTGCTCTGCTGCTCCTGCACTGGGTGCTACAGGACGTCCCCATGCAGCTAAGGGGACCCGGGGGTCCTTCGGAAGCTGCTTTGCCGATCCCCAGCTCACTGTCCCCTGGTGAGGCCAGACTGCTCCGGAATGAATAGTTGACCTAAAGCCTGGAGCCTCGAGCTCAGGAGGTGGGGCTCAGTCAGTGCTGGTTGGAAGGGGAGCTGCCAGCAGGCCCCGTGTGTGCGCGTACAGGAGGGAGCCTCTTTCAGGCCCCAGCACAGCACCTCCCCCCTGACCTCTCCACGGAGGTCAGGCCCCAGCAGGGAACTTCTGCCCTGCTTGGAGACAAACAGGAGCAGCCAGCCCAGCTCAGAGAGGGACCCCCAGTACTGTGGGATGCCCCTGGCATTGGGTAGATGTTCTCTCATGCCAATGGGCTGGCCTAAAGATTGTTTCTCACCACCCCCACAGCCTCTGGGCGAGGGCCGCAGATTTCCTAAGAGTTGACCATTGCTGCAAAAGACGCTTGCGCCATGGAGTTACTCAGCAGGCCCGGCAGCAGTGTTTACCTGGAAGGGAAGGTGTGTCTCTTCCTCCAGGCCCCTCCATGTGCTAGTCCCAGAGTTTGGGACTCCTAGGTCACCTATGAGGACCTGGCAAGGCCAGTACTTGCATAGGTCCAGGAATGCCTATAGGGAAAGGAGGGGCTCGGCCACCCTTTGGCCTGCTGGGTCCTGGTTCCCTCAGTGCCTTCCTCCAGCCATGTCACCCTGAGCCAGACCCAGGAAAGGGGCATCTTCACCCTGGGCTCCTGAGCACCATACTCTCCACCACCATTCTCCTGGGTGATGGCCCAACTGCAGAGCTAGAGAACAGACCTGCACCAGCCCCCTCCACCTGACCTTCTCAGACATGAGGACTCTGACTTGAACAATCCTGCCTGGGAACCTCCTGGGGGAGCCTAGCACCTTAGCTGGATGGTAAGCAGGTCTTTCCAACTCATGGATGCTCCTGACCACACCTGCAACCCGGCCTCCCATCTGGCATCTCCCTGCGCACTGTGCTGGGCAGTAGGGTGAATCTTCAGTAGCATGCCCATATTGCAGTAAAGAATTCTGCGTCTCGGGGTGGTGCAGCACTAAGACTCCTGTCTGTGGAAAGCTGCGTCGAGCCCTAATGATCTCCCCGAGCTGGGCCCAGGAAGAGACGGAGTACCAAGCTGTTTGAGTAGCCGCCACCTCTGGGGTGAAGGCTCCTGGCTCTGCAGCCAATATGGAGCAAGGGGCTCTGCAAGCTAGGTCTCTAAGCCCTCATTCTCTAGAACTCAGTTTCCCAAACCGAGGCTGCTGAACAGAGAACAGCCCAGGCAGGGGAGGGCAGGGGAGGGCAGGGAGGGGGAAGAAAACAGGAGGGCTTCTCGGAGTCACTTGGAGAAGATGGAACAAAGCAGGTAAAGTAAGGGGCCCCTTCCTGCCTGCCACCATCCTCTGCCCCTTCTGGAAGCCATGTCCTGACATGAGCCATGGCTTCAGTGTCAAGACTGCCCCCACCCCCACTGTCTCCCCAGGATGGAGTATCCAGGCTGGAGTGTAGGCAGCTCTGTCTATGGGCTCCCTCCGTGTCAGAGGGCTTGGCCAGCGTCCCAGTACTGAGATATGCTGCCCGCAGGCACCCATTTGTTTTCCAGGTTCAGCTCCTCCTCTGCCTCTAGCCCTGTCCTTCCCCTTCTTCTCTTTTCTCCTCCTGACCCACCCATTGGGTCTCTGTGCCAAGCTCCCCACCTCCCTCCTGCCTCCCTCTGACTCCTTGCATGACTCACACTTTCCCTGGGCCCTCCCCATAAAGTTTAGTTCCACGGGCTGCCTCAGCCCCTCTTCCCGAGAGATCCAGCCTCTTCAGTTCTGGGCAGGCAAAAACCGGAGGCCAGGCTATGGGTACTAGGACCCCTGCCCTCCCCCCAGGAGCTCCTGGGTCCTGACCAGGATATCGCCTGGGCTGTGACAGTTTGGACTTTGAAAGAGGAGAGTGGCACCTCCTCGTGTAGGGCTTCTGTGTTTGAGCTGAGGCCAGAAGAATGCCATAAGTTACCCTGGGACCCAGAAGGCATCAAGGCCAAGCTAGAAGTGTCCCACATTCTCCCCAGTGCCCCACCTGGGTCCCTGAGCTCAGCTTCTCTAGGATGCCAGGAATCAGCTGACCACTCAACTCTCAGCCATCAGACCTCAGGATACAGACAATGGTGCCCACGTCTGGGAGTGGACCAGTACCCACACTGACCAGTGCCCAGCAAGGCTGGACCAGGAGTGTCGCCAGGGGACAGGGCACAGGCTGAGTACCACACCCCCTGCACCCTGTGAGATCCTGGAACCCTGAGGCAGCAGGGGCAGGGAGATGCCACAGATGTCCACTAGAACACACTGGAGCTATCCCCACAATGCCCATCCCCTGTTCTGCAGAAGCTACTCTCGCCCTGGGCCCTCCGGGCAGGGAAGTTAGATGGGCAGCTGCTTGGGCAGCTGTCAGAGCATAGAAATGTACCCACTGCCTAGCCAGAGCACTTGGCAGAGGCGCTGCTGCCCCCTGCCAAGCGGTCCCAGCAGCGTCCCTGCATGGGGGTGGGCAGCACAGCGCGCTGAAGGGGGCTCCCAGGGTGCCCATCAGGCCTGAGACCCCCTCACCCCACCCGCTGTGTTCTCCCTGTGCCCTGCCCAAATGCTTGGGCTCTGTCAACCTTACCTCGGGAGGCAGCCAGGAAGAGAGCAAGGAGCACAGGCCCCCAGCGCCGGTCGCCAGCCTCCAGGACTGGGGGGAAGCCCATGTCACCGTCGGGTCGGGCGCGAGCGGCTGGGTGGAGTGCGTCTGGGGCAGCCCAGCAGAAGCGGGCTGCGGACACACGGCGAACTCTTGGTAGCGGAGGGCAGGCGAGCAACCTCCCGGCGAGTGAGTGAAGTGAGTTCCCGGAGCGCCAGCAAGTGAAAGCAGCCAGCGCCTGCGAGCCTCCTGCTCAGCACCCGCTCCCCTCGGCAGCGCCCCCCGGAGGCCAGGGGGGGCACTGCTCCCAAGTGCCCAGTGGGCGGGGCTTCCAGCCGACTTACACCGTAGGGGAGCCAGTCAGTGACTCAGGGAGTCAGTTAGCTCCACTTGATCGCCAGTTTGAAGCCTTTTCCACTCTCCCCCCTTCCTCTTGGAGAGGATCGGTATTGGTGCACAGCCTGTGAAGTATGTCTGTGTGTAACTTAGCGTGATACAGAATCATCACGGATTGTGTCTGCCCTTACCACCAGCCTTTGAGTTGTCTGGGGGCAGGGGCCTGTCCCCTACATCCTCCAGCCCAGCCCAAGGCCTGGGATGTGACAAGCACTCGCAGTTGTGGAATGAATGAATGAAAACAATCTAACTTTGGAGCAGACTTGACTGTAGATTCCAGAGCCTGCAACACCCTCGTATACATGCACACTGCACACGGACATGGCTCGGGTGCAGGAGCACACAGCAGGCTGGGCACATTCGTACACTAGGATACACGTATGTGTGTGTGCAACATCTGGTCGTGTGTCCCTTAGAAAATCATCAGTGCTCCTCTCCCCCGAGGCCCCAGCTTCCCTTCCCACTTTACCCATCTCACTAGCTGTGCCTGGACATTCTCAGGACACACACACACACCCTGCTAGTGCTCTGCTCTTGCACCCAACTCAGCACACTGGCCACACTGGCCATGTCTCTCTCCTCTCCTCCAAAACTTCTCATCCCTCAGGGCTCAACTCAAGCCCATCCTTCACCAAGTACTCTGAACCTCTGAGCGTCCCCTCTCCAGGCTTTATATCCACACCCCTTCAGCTATCACACCAGGCCTGGTTACCAACCAGTCGATCTCATCTGGGCTCATCTGCCCTTCTAAGCTAGACCATGAGCTGTGGGAGATGAGAGCCTCTCCTTGATGTTCCCGAGTCCCTGGCAGAAAACTGGGCTTGGAGAGTGTGTTTCATGCACTTTTGTCTGAATGGGCAAACCGGCGAATAAGTGAGTGATTTCCTAAATGGAGGAGTGGAGGCAACAGTGGCTAGGGCCAGGGATTAGAAGGGGGGAGGGCACGGCCATTGTACCAGTTTACCCAGCCTGGCTGAAGCTTCCAGGTGCTTTGCTGGCTCATTAGGGGTCTTGAGCTCCCAGGCAACTCCCAGGCTGAAGGACAGAGGACAGCCAGCGTGCGTCTGGGTTGGGAACCATGGTAGAGGGACTCAGGAGTAGCCAGGAATCTGGGTGCCCTGATAAAGTCAGAGGCTCTCTAAGAGCGCTCAGCCCTCGCTGCTGGAGCAGGGAAGGCTGCAACAGAGCTAGCGTGAGTGTCATACTAGTTAGGCGACTTTGTGTCGGCCCAGCCCCCTGGCGCCAGGGAATCTCCCTGGGATGGGAGGCCCAGAGACTGCCAGGACATAACAGCTCCTTGATCCTGATCCTGATCTATGATCCACTTCAGGAGACAGCCCAGGGTCCTTTCTGCTGGCAGAGGGGAGCTCTTCCACCCAGAGCAGGGGCAAAGCCTGTTGAAGTCAGGTACGAAAGTGCCATCGTCTGGCAGAGGTGGGGTCCTTCAAGGGTGAGACCCTGGAGCACCTGCCCCCACCACTCTCCATTTGTTCCTGGCCTGACCTTGCCCAAACCACCCTCGAAACGGGACTCCCTCTGCCCTAGGGCCTAGAAAGTAGGTGAGAAGTGACTTCGATTAGGGGAAGGGGAGCAACTGCCCCCACAAGCCATTCACCAGAGGGCTAGAACACCTGAGCCTACCCCTGACGCTCCCCTCCACTTCCTTCCTCCCTGCTGTACTTCCCACCAGCTGAGCTTCCTGGGTTTGCAGCAGGGTGAAACACCCAGGCATTGCCCAAGGTGTGGGCATGGTCCAGAAACCTCAAGCACCGTTTTCTCAATGCAAGGACAGGAAGGGCTCAGCTGAAAGGGCCTTTGGGGTACTTACTAACTTCCTCCTCACTCCAGAGACCAGAGTCAGACCCGCCCTCCCCTGCCAAGCTAGGCCTGATCTCAGAAGAGGCTCTGTGGGGCAGCTCCATTAGAAACCCCCACCCCCACCCCCAGCACCAGCCCCTGCAGCCTGCAAGATTGTTAGACCCACTTCCAGGAGCCTGGGAAGGTGGGGGATGCCAGCACCACCACTCCCGGGCGAAGCTGGGTCCGGCCCCTTTCCTGCACGGTGGTGCTGTGCTGGCAGTGAAGGGAGGACCCAGGCAGGCTCAGCTGGAGGGAGTTTAATGCTGGGGAAGCACCCTCAGACCAGCAACTGCAGGAAGCCATTACCACTCACATAGCCAAAGGACTAGAAGAGGAGGTGAGGTGACTGGAGCCAGTGGCAGTTGTAGCTCTGAAAGGGGCCACCCAACAGGAGAAACACAGCTACTGGCAAAACTACACTGAAGAAAAGGGCGAGTGGGGAACACCCCGCCTCTCCCTCCTCCCTCCCCTCCCCTCCTGCCAGGATCCCCCATTGGCCAAACACGTCTGGAAGCCAGGTGGCGAGGGAGCCCAGGTAAGGCAGGCTGCAGGGGACATCCTCCCAGGTGGAGAAGCAGAGCAGGTGGGGGAGGGGCCGAGGAACACAGAATACCAGCACGCGGCTAACGTCTGTCCTATACCTGCTCTGCTTGGGAAGTGCTGTATCCAGTTTCCACGTGGTGCTGATCACTGCGTTCCAGTGGTCTAAATATTACATGTGGTCTGAGGACCAGGCATCGGCCAAAAATGGCCAACGAGTACGTTACAGAAACTGTTCCTGTAGTGAAGCATGTTCTGGGATCTTCATTTCTCATTGCTCGACAAATGCTGCCCACAAAATTGCCCCAAATCCAATGTTCTCCTTTAAAAAAAAAAATTCTTTATTGATTTTTAGAGAGAGAGAGGGAGATAGAAATATTAATGAGAGAGAACATCGGTTGGCCGCCTCCTGCATGTCCCCCACTGGGGATCGGGCCCACAACCCAGGCATGTGCTCTGACCAGGAATCGAACTGGTGACCTCTTGGTGCCTAAGTCGACACTCAACCACTGAGCCACACCAGCCAGGCGGATGTTCTCCTTGTTAACACTGCTGGAAATAGGCATTTCTTGCATGTATATGAACGTGGGTGAAGCTTAAATACTGTGTTGGATTAAATACATCACATTCTTGTCTCTTGTAATCTGGATGGAAGCCCAGAGTCAGTAAGGCCCTGGCCCAGGCAAAGCTATGGGCTTGGGGGGTTCCTGAGGTTCATCTTATATGCCAGTTTTAATCACCAGGTCTCTGGGCTGACAAGGATCCTGAAGTTATATCTGGCCTCAGCAGTGCTCTGATTGATTAGTGATGTCTGCCATGGGCATGGACAGAGCAGTGGTGGGGAAGTGCCATCGTGGACCTAAGCAGTACCTAGGTGGCTTTTGGTGGAGCCACTGTGATGGCCTCTTCTGCCGGCCTGCGACTCCCTCCCTCGCATCCTCCTCCCTTTCCCTCCCCATGTTGGGTCACACTGAGTGACTTCAGCCTGGGAGACTAGCCAGCTGGCTCCACCTCACCCCTCCAGCCCGCTGACCACACTCTTCTCCACAGGCCACCACTCACGTGTACGTGACCATCGTGGACGAGAATGATAATGCACCTGTGTTCCAGCAGCCCCACTACGAGGTCTTACTGGATGAGGGCCCAGACACCATCAACGCCAGCCTCGTCACCATCCAGGCACTGGACCTGGACGAGGGGCCCAATGGCACAGTCACCTACGCCATCATTGCAGGCAACATCATCAACACTTTCCGCATTGACAGACACACGGTCAGCAGCTGATGGCGGGGCCCAAGGAGAGGGCCAGCTGGCGAAAGGGACTGGAGGGGAGCTCAGTGATATCATGGCAGTGGGAGCAGAGCACAGATGGGGTCTGGGAGGAAACTGGGGGCAGCCGTTGCAGGAGGATGAAAATCTTGGGTGGATGGCAACAAGGGTTTCTCATCATGGGCAGGATGCCTGCCTGCTGGGGTGGTGAGGAGTGCCCCCTGAAGGAGCTGGTTCTCAGGGTGGCTAGACCCACTACCTATCGATCCACCCTTGTTCCCTCTATGTATCCCCCAGGGTGTCATCCGTGCTGCCAAGGAGCTGGACTACGAGATCAGCCATGGCCGCTACACCCTGATCGTCACAGCCACAGACCAGTGCCCCATCTTGTCCCACCGCCTCACCTCCACCACCACGGTGGGTGGGTGGTACACAGCCCCAACTTGGGGGTGGGGGGAGGATGGAGCCCAGGAAGCTTGAATGGGGCAGAGGGGTAGGGAAAGATTGTCCAGTAGAAACACCTAAATCTAAGAGCCCTATCCTGGTCTCGGCCACTCACCCAAACGCGCTGTGTGACTTTGAGGAAGTTAGTGAACTTCTCTGTGTGGTGCATCTGTCAGGTGGATGATGACACCTGCCTTTCTCCCCTTCGTGGGAAGAGCACTGACTCTGGTCCAACCAGCAGGGGTGCATAGCCCTGTTCTTTCACTTTCTAGCTGTGTGACTCTGGGCAAGTCGCTTAACCACCTTGAGCTTCATCTTCCTTCCCTGCGAAAGTGGGAAAGTAAAAACGATTCCAGGGTAGGAGAGGAGCAACCAAGACCGTGTACAATGACCATAGTACAATGACCATAGTAGCAATAAATAGAAGTTCAGACCTTCATTATCAAGAACATGAGTGTGCCCACAAAGAGGCTGCAGTGGTAACAGTAAGTGATCCGTGCTTAGCTTCAGGGGCCCCCACATCCATGTCTCGAGATTCTTGCATCTGCCCTGAGGCCAGATTACTGGGTCCAGGTTCCCGAGGAGGGTCCTGGGCCCCGCACAGGGCCGGCTGAAGTACAGCCCCAGCTGAGCTTGTCCACCATCACAGGTGCTTGTGAACGTGAATGACATCAATGACAACGTGCCCACCTTCCCCCGAGACTATGAGGGGCCATTTGATGTCACCGAGGGCCAGCCGGGGCCTCGAGTATGGACCTTCTTGGCCCATGACCGGGACTCGGGCCCCAACGGGCAGGTGGAGTACAGCATCGTGGACGGAGACCCTCTGGGTGAGTGGGGCCTGAGCGGGGTTCTGGGGGCCTGATGACCCCCCACTGCCACTCAGAAGCAGAGTGAGAAAGGAAGCCTCACGGCAGTGAGCCCCACCACTATGCGATCTTACCCTCTCTGGGCCTCAGTTTCCCCATTTGTAAGATAATGAAAATAATCTCCTCGCGTGGATATGGTGAGAACATATCCAAGGCTGATAGCCTTGGAGGGTCACAGTCCCTTTGAGAACCAAATAGAAAATGCCCATGCCCTGGCCAGTATGCTCAGTAGTTAGAGCATCAGCCTGGGCACAGGATTACGGGTTCAATTCCCAATCAAAGGCATGTACCTGGGTTGCAGGTTCAATCCCCAGCCCAATCTTTGTGTCTCTCACATAGATGTTTCTTTCTCTCTCTCTCTCCCCGTCTCTTTTCCTCCCCCACCACCTCCACTCTCTCTTTAAATCAATGGAAAAAAACATCCTCAGGTGAGGATTAACAAAAATAGAAAAAATGTTCCTGTGTCATACCCAGAGAAAAGGCTCCAGGGTAGAGGAAGGACAGGCACCCTTGCCCCAAACCTTCAGGACCCCCCAAATGCACACGTTCGGCACCGGGGTTTCTCTGCGCACCTCGTCGGCACCCATCCGTAGCCTTCACAGCCACTTGGCTGGTCTCCTCAGTTGAAGAACAGGGTTTGTGGCCAGAGGGAGATTTCTCGATGGTTTTCACTCGTTTCTGTGGAGCAGGGATCCCAAACTCAAGGCCTACTGGGCTTTTGCAGGAACCTACATGGGAGAAGGGGTCCGGGCCAGACAACAGGAGTAGTGGGAGCGGGGCCGCCAAGCATGGCTGCAGCCACTTGTAGCCACACCTTTCCTTTTATTTCTGTCTTATTTTTATCATGTCTCCACATTTTTAAGACCTGGGTACCAGGGTACCAGGCCTTCTTATTTTTCAAAGAAAATGGAAAAATTTGGACATTTAAATCTTTGTAAAACATCCTGTTTTTTTTGGGTTTTTTTTAGAGAGAGAGAAAGGAGAAGGAGAGAGAGATAGAAACATCAATGAGAGAGAACATTGACTGGCCGCTTCCTGCATGCTCCCCACTGGGGATCGGGCCCACAACCTGGGCATGTGCCCTGACCGGGAATCGAACTGGCGACCTCTTGGTGCATGGGTCGACGCTCAACCACTGAGCCACATCCTGGTTTTTAATTGATCGTTTGATAATTATCGAGCACCTACCATATGCCAGTCATATTTCAGGTTTCGAGGATACAGAGCAGGACAAAACAGATTCCAATTCCTGATCTGATAGAACAGGCAGTGAGCTGACCGATTAAGGAGATGACTTAGTATACTAGGTTCTAAGTGCTGCGGGGAGATAAGGAGCCGGGAGATAAGAGTGTCACAAGGCTGCAATGTTAGATAGGGTGTTCAAGCCCTGTCCAAGGAGGTGACATTTGAGCAGAGACCTGAAGGAAATGAGGAGTGGGTCATGTGGACATCTAGGGAAGAGCATCCCAGGCAGAGGGAACAGCAAGTGCAAAGGCCCTGAGGTTGGAGCATGCCTGGCAGCAAGCCGAAAGGCCCTATGGCTGACATGAAGTGAGCAAGGGGGCAAGTAGGAAGAGATAAGATCAGAGAGGTATTTGGGCCAGATGTTATTGAGCTCTTCAGGCTATTTATCAAAACTTGACTTTTGCTCTGAGTGATGTGGGAACCATAGAAGGGCTTTGAGCAGAGGAGGGGCACGGTTTGACTTAGATTTTAACAGGACCTTTTCAGTTCTTGCACTCAGATGAGACCATAGGAACTCAGGAACAGGAGTGGCAGATTAGGTAGGAGCCTGTTGCAACCACTCGGGCTGGAGGTGGTGTAGCCAGGACCAGAGTGGTGGCACTGCAGACGGGAGAGGTGGTCGGTTCTGGTATATTTCAGAGGTGGAGCCAACCAAATGTGCTGACTGATTGGATGTGGGATGTGAGAAGCAGTCACAGATGACACCAAGGTTTGGGCCTGAGAGAGGGCATTGTCATCAGCGGCGGGGAAGACTGCATCCGGAGCAGGTGTCGGGGGAGGGGGAGGCGAGGTTGAGGTGGCTGGTAAGCCAGTTCAGGAGAGAGGTCTGGGCTGGAGAGAGATACTTGGGAGTTGTCAGCACAGATATCTGAAGCCACAAGATGAGAGAACACTGAGGAAGCTGACAGAGGAGAGGTCCAAGGCTAGAACGAGAACCTGGGGCGAATTTGCAATTAAGAGGCAAAGAAACAAACTCACTCTATAAGACCAGACCTGGAGCCCCCGCTGTCCAGAGCTCGTGGTGGGTCACTCTGTTCTGACGTGCCATCTTTTCATGTCCCAAAATTCTCCTCTCTGGCCAAGGACTGAGCAAGGGTCCTTCTCTTATGCTGTTTTCACACACACGGAGGTTTTATAATTTCACGGGGGCCCTGCTCCTGTGCAGGAGGGTGCCAAAGCCTGGTTGAGAGGTGGGTACTGGATGGGCAGCTGAGCCCCCTCCCAATAAGCCCTCTCTGTACCCAGCTTTGAGGTGCAGGGCATACCAGTACCCCAGAATACTGCATGCCATGGGCCCTTGGAGTCATGAGCAAGACCTCTAGGGTTAAATCCACATGTGATCGGGTCAGCCTTAGGAATTTAGGGTCTCATGGGGTGTCCCGGGAGCCTGAGAGGCAGGTCCCTGTAAGAATAAACCCAGGGACTTCCCCCAGACTGACAGGGCCTGGGGCTCCCTCCCCTCAGGAAGGAAAAGCAGACATTCAGAGCCCAGTGATAACCTTAGGATCACAGACCACTCCATGCCAGGATAGATAGCGATGATCTAATGGCATGCTGGAGTGGTTCACAAGGTCACACTATCTAATCCCCACATCTCTTCCCACCTCTGCATTCAGTGACACCATGTTGGTAACTTGAAAAACTGACAAATCAGAGCTGTTTTCTGGAAAAGCTGGTTTAGCAGCATATCATGGGTGGAGGGACAAGCTCCAGGCTACTCAGCCGCAAGGTCACCTTTCCACCATTGCAGCCTGAGTCCAGAGGGTGCCCCTGTCGGGTGGGGTGACATCAGGGATGACAGGCTTATGCAAGCCCCACTGAGGTGTGAGGGGGAAATCAGCTGGGAAACAGGCCATGTTTTCTTGGGTGTCTCCTGCCAACCCCAACCTTCTCAGCTACACCTTCTTGGTTAGACCTACTCCCTGGACCCCTTTCTAATATCTTCATCCTCCCTGAAAGCCCCCAGTTCCTTAAGAGGGCTGCCTGGGCTCCCTTTCAGAATGCCCCAATGATACCAAGAACTGCCATGGATCTAGCACACACAAGGTGGAACAGGCCTTGTCCAGTACCAGCACAACCCTGCGGTGGCACCTCTTTGTTAGCCCATTTTTCAGATGAGAACATCAAGGCAGGACTCAGTAACATGGCCAAGAGTATAAAAGAGTGAAATCAGGATGCAGACTTGTACATGACTAAATGGGGAGGAAGGAGTGGAGTGGTGGGAAGTTCAGGCCCCAGGCAAGCTGTTAAGGAAGGTAATTTACTGTGTGGGGCCTTTAGCCTATTCAGTTCCCCCAGGGAGCTGACTTAGGAATCTAGCGTGGGCCCAGCTCCCAGAGCCGCAGGCCTGCTCCCCTAAGCCCTCGGGACCTCTTCCTTCCCTCCGTCGAGGGAGTGGCTGGCTGTGCAGAGAAGGCAAGAGGCCATTGCTTACACATGGCCAGGGGCTGAGACAGGGTGAGAAACCCCATGAAGGGGATCCGCAGTTCTTTGGAGACCTTGGAGTGTCAGGCTCAGGAAACTCTGCTTGAAGCAGTCTGCGGGGTTGCTGGGAGTGGAGGAGCTGGTGGGAAATCCCGCGGCAGGTGAGCCTCGAGGGGCTGTCCTTTGGGTCAGAGCAGTGGGAGCAGGGGCAGGGAATGGCGAGGGAGGATGTGGAGGGGCAGGCAGAGAAAACTGAGAGAGCTTGAGCCCTGTCCTTGCTGTGCCCTCCTGTGCTGTGTGTTCCTGAACAGTCAGTGCCCCGCTCTGGGCCTTTCCTCGGGTGTCAAAAGGGAAAATGAAGGAAGTAACTTTCTCCCTGTTCCCAGTTCCTGGGGGAGTACATACAAGTAACCCCCTCTTCCTCATGCTCTCCCCACCTTTCTGACTCCCCTTTCCTCCCCTTTCTTCTATCCAACTTGGCTCCCACTTGCTCCCTGGCTCCTTGCCCCTCTGCTCTTCTCCTCTACCCCCTCCCTGTTCTCAGCCCTCCCTCCTGCACCTCCCACCCTGCTCAGCTCTGAGTGGCGTTGTCTGGAAAGACCACACGAACCATGGGATGCACTGGGCTGAGACCCAGAGCTCTGGGTTGGAATCCTGGTCTGTTGTGAACTTGCTGGGGGAGCTCAGACAAGTCATCCATGTCATTTTTGTTCTTTCTTTCTCTCTTTCTTTTTTCTCTTGTGTTGTATAAGTTCTTTATATATTTTGGATATTAACCCCTTATCAGATATATGATTTACAAATATTTTCTCTCATTCAGTAGATTGGCTTTTCATTTTGATGATGGCTTCCTTTGCTGTGCAGAAGCTTTTCAGTTTGATATAGTTCCACTTGTTTTTGCTTTGAGTGTCAAGTCCAGAAATGCATCGCCAAGTCTAATGTCAAAGAGCTTGCTGCCTATTTTTCCCTAGGAGTTTTATGGTTTCAAGTCTCACATTCTAGTGTTCAGTCCGTTCTGGGTTAATTTGTGTGTGTGTGCAAGATAGTGTGTGCAACTGGCTGTCCTGTTTTCCCAGCTCTTGTTCCTTCTTCACTGGTTATTCTTGTTCCTTTGCCATAAATTAATTGACCATATATGTGTGAGTTTATTTCTGGGCTCTCTGTTCAGTTCTGTTGATCTATATCTGTTTCTATGCCAAAATCATACTGTTTTGATGATGATAGCTTGTAATGTAGTTTGAAATCAGGAAACATGATGCCTCCAGCTTTGTTCTTTCTCAAGATGGCTTTGGCTATTTGGGGTCTTTTTTGGTTCTATACAAATTTTAGGATTGTCTATTCTATTTGTGTGGAAAATGCCATTGGAATTTTGATAGGGATTGCATTGATACTGTAGATTGCTTTGGATAGTATGGACATTTTAACAATATGAATTCTTCTTATTCATGAGCACAGAATTTTCTTTATTTCTGTCTTCAGTTTCTTTCACTAATGTCTATAGTTGCCAAGTACAGGTCTTTCACATCCTTGGTTAAATTTATTCACAGGTATTCTATTTTTTTTTTTAATTTATTTTTTCTTTTATTGATTTTAGAGAAAGAGGAAAGGAGAGGGAGAGAGAGATAGAAACATCAATGAGAGGGAACATCGATTGGCCACCTTCTGCATGCTCCTCAACCCACAACCTGGGCCTGTGCCCTGACTGGGAATCAAACCAGTGACCTCTTGGTGCATGGGTTGACACTCAACCTCTGAGCCACACCAGCTGGGTGGTATTTTATTCTTTTTGATGCAGTTGTAAATGTGATTGTTTTCTTTTTTTTTTTTTAAATATGTTTTTATTGATTTTTTAAAGAGAGAATAAGGGAAAGAGAGAGAGAAACATCAATATGAGAGAGGTACATTGATTGGCTGCCCCCTGCAGGCCCCCTACTGGGGACAGAGCCCATAACCTGGGCATGTGCCCTGACCCGGAATGGAACCGGAACTTCTCAATCCATGGGGCAACACTCAATCCACTGAGCCGAGCAATGGGATTGTTTTCTTAATTTCTCGTTTGGATAGTTCATCATTGGTGTATAGAAACGCAACAGGTTTTAGTATATCGATTTTGTATCCTGCAACTTTACTGAACCCCACTCTTTCAATGTGACCATCTTACCTAGACTCAGTCCCTGGCCTGACCGTGAGCCGGGGAAGGAAACTGATCTGGCATCTCAGGCATATCTGTGCCCCTCCCTCCTGCACTTCCCAGACCTTGGCAGGTCCCGTGAGGATCTGAAGCTGAGGGCATTAGAGGACCACACCCCAGCTGTCCCCTACTCCCGGCGAGCAGGCTTGCTAGAGGAAGGCCTGGGCTCTCCGCCACTCTTGGCCATTCCCAGCTAACTCTGGCTTCTCCTGGGTGGCACCAGGGGAGTTTTTGATCTCTCCTGTGGAGGGTGTGCTGCGGGTCCGGAAGGATGTGGAGCTGGACCGGGAAACCATTGCCTTCTATAACCTGACCATCTGTGCTCGCGACAGAGGTGTGCCCCCACTCAGTTCCACGGTGAGTCTGGGGCCCCACGCTACTGGCTTTACCTTGCTGCCCCCTGAAATCCCACAGAGACTCCTGTAAACACTCCCACCCCAAGCCCAGAGAGTCCACGTGCTGCTCTGGAGCCAATCCGGGTCCTCAGGGCCCCCAACAGATGTGTGAGTGCATCTCCGGGCTCACCTGTGGAGGCTGGACCCGGGACCTGGCAGCCGTGGCCTCTCAGGGTTGTCCCCCCATAGCAACCCGCCTCTGCACCCCCTCTGCCTCTTTACCTTTTCTGCCCCCCTCTTATCCTCATTTTTACCCACTTGCTGTTTTCACTGTCATTTTCTTCGTCGTCCTCCTATCTTCTCCATGATCATCAACCGCACCTTCCTCCTCAGTCGCCACCTCTTTGCTCTCTTGCCCTGTCTCACTCATCCTCCTTGGCTGCCATGGCCACCATCACTCTCTTCCTCCCTCTTCTGTCTCCCCAAACCCCCGTTCTCCTTGTCCTTCTCCATCACCTCTTCCTTCTCGTCCCCTGGCACGCCCCAGATGCTGGTGGGGATTCGGGTGCTGGACATCAACGACAATGACCCTGTGCTGCTGAACCTCCCCATGAACGTCACCATCAGTGAGAACAGCCCCGTCCGCAGCTTCGTCGCCCACATCCTGGCCAGCGACGCTGACAGCGGGTGCAATGCCCTGCTCACCTTTAACATCACCGCAGGCAACCGGGAGCGGGCCTTCTCCATCAACGCCACGGTAGGCCGGGTGGCCCCAGGGAGGCCCGGGGCTTTTCCTAGAGAAGAGGACCCTGCCCTAGAGGGTTTTCTACGCCACTGTCTAGTCGCCCTCTGATTCCGTGTGCTCCTCAAGCCGCCTTCCTCCCCTGGACTCGGAGTCTCTGTGGGAAGCGTGGAATCTCAGATTCCCAGCTGAGCCATCTCTGGGGTCTCTGTTACCCCAAGGCTTGTCATGTACAGATACGGGGCCAGAGCCTCAGTGCCACTTGGTTTGTACCAACACACCCCCAGGAAGTCTTCACTAGATATCTTGGAGTGTTGCCAGCTGCTGGCACCACAGGGTCCTCAGAGGACTCATCCCTTGAGACAGCAACACCTGAGCACTGGGGAGGGGCGGGGGGGGGAGGTCATTCTTACCCTGGCAACCCCGTGCCTGTGCATCTCAGCCTTATAGAAATATCTGTGATTTAGGGAGGGAATTTATAGCCACTCATGACACGCAAGAAGAGCATTTGGGCATCTGGGCCAGAGCCCAAAGTGGAGAACAGGTGCCACCCAGCTCACCAACTCTCCACATCCCAGACAGGGATTGTCACCGTGAACCGGCCCCTGGACCGTGAGCGGATCCCGGAGTACAAGCTGACCATTTCCGTGAAGGACAACCCGGAGAACCCACGCATAGCCAGGAGGGTGAGGCTGGAGGGCACGGCGGGCGGGGGCACGCAGGGCTGGGTGCTCGAGACGCACAGGCAGCCTGCCAGGGGGCTGATGCACAGGCCTTGGAGTGAGCGAGTGGAGAGGACCTGAAAGAGCCGCTATCTGTAATGTCCTTAGCACAGTGCCTGCCTGGCCCGTGGCAAACACTCGGTGCCCTCAGCTGTTACCTTTTCCCTCAAACCGCTTGGGCACACAGCACAGCTGTGTGTGCATATGGCCTGGGCGCACTCACAGGCACAACCCCGGCCTGCTGAAAGGGTGCATTTTCCCTGAAAGGCTGGCTTTTCCCTCACAAGCCAAAGAAAGTGTTTCTCTTTACTAAGAGAAGCAGGTGTTGCAAGCAAACGGTCCCTTTTGGGGGTAGGATTCAACCCTTCCTTCCCAGCCCATGAGGTCAGGGGCAGGACCCTGACCAATTTCAGCTCTGCTTCTGAAATAGTTGCATGGCTCAGCCAAGACACTACCCTTTCTGGGCCTCAGTTCCCCATCTGTATAGGCTGAGGAGACTTCAGGCTGGAGCTGCTCATGAGCCACTGGCCCTCATTCTGTGCTCCCCCCTTTCCTCCTCTCATCTCTTCTCCCTTCTCTGCTGCTCTCGTTCCCTCCAGCCTGTGCTGTGGGAGGGCCTGGGTCACCTGGGAAGTGGTGGGAATCAGGAGGCTTGGGGGCTGGTCCCCACTCTGCTGCGAACTTGCTGTGCAGTTGAACAGTCACCTCTGGGCCTCGGTTTCCTTGCCTTTCAGGGGAGATGCAGACAGATCAGAACTGTGACTGGTTTTTAAAAGGGTGAAGTGCGGCCCTGGGTGAGAGTCGGGGTGAGCTCTGCTGGGGCATCAGGCAGGCCTGGAAGGTCTGAGGACCACACTCATCTTCCTGCCTTCAGTCCTTTCTTACCCTGAGATGGACTGATTGAGTGCCCTTCATGCCCATCCTCCTGGGAATGGCAACACCTCTGTGAAGGAGTTAAGATCCCATTTGCAACTTCCAGTCAAGATGGCAGCATAGGTGAACACGGTACTCGCCTCCTCCCACAACCACATCAAAATGACAACTAACTACAGAACACCCATCATTCAGAACAGCCTGAAACCCAGCTAAATGGAAGTCCTACACTGAGACTGGTAGGAGGGGTGTCCCACACCCACATGTGTCGGATAAAAATCAGGAGGACACCTCAGCTGTGAAGTCCTCCCCGAGGAGCAAGGGATCTCCGCCCCACACCAGGCCCCTAGCTCAGGGTTCCAGTGCCAGGAAGAGAAGACCCCATCACTTCTGGTTGGAAAAACCAGTGGGAATTGAGGCTCAGGGAGACTGCGGCTGCTGGAGCCCCAGGCAGTTCCTCTTAAAGGGCCCGCGCATGGACTTACCCAGATTCATACCCTCCAGGCTCCAGCACTGGGGAGGCAACTTGCAAGGCACCAGAGACATACAGGGAAGAACTGAGCCGTTTGACATCAGGGTGAGAGCTGGAGAGGCAGCTTTCTCCCAGACAGACTTGCTGGCAGAGGCCACTGTCTCCCACCACCACCCCCACCACCACCCATCCCCGGGGCAGGCAGATGGGGCTCCAGCAACCTGGCTCACACTGGTAGCCCCGCCCTTGTGATTCCCTGAGGCCCTGCCCCACCCAACTTTTGGGCCTACCCAAGCTGTTTCCAGTAGCTTGACCATAGGAATGGCCTGTCTGGGCTCATGCTTCAGATTTTCCTAAAACCTCTCAAACAAGCAGCATCTGGCCTCAGTGAGCCCAACACCTCTTGGTAAGTGGCCCCAGGCTCAGCACTAGCAGCAGCCAGCTTTGGTTCACAGCATGGCCTGGCCTGGGCACCTTAAAGCTCCACACAAGAAGCAGCCATCTGAAGATAGCTTTGCAGTTTATGTCTGGTGGCCCCGGGTAGAACACAGGCAGTGGCTAACCTTGGCCCCAGAGCCAATACACCCAGTGGTTAGCTTCAAACCACGTCAAAGCATCACGACCCAACCACCTCCACAAGTGACACACTCAAAGGGTGGACTCAGTGGGTACCAGAGCCCTGCTGAAGTAAGTCTCGCTCTGTGTGATGGGCCCCTGCACAGCTGATCATCCAAGGTGGTCAGAGGTCGGTGATCAGTGGTCACAGCCAGTCCTTGCAGCTAATCAGCCTGAGTAAATCCCTCCCATTGATGTGCCAACAGCAATCAAGACTCAACTGCAACTGAAGGGTGTACAGTCCACAAAGGGGATGCACCTCGAGGGCCCAGTTGGGGTGATCAGGGAGGCTGTGACACTGGGTCCTACAGGACACCTACTACAATAGACTGCCCTACCAAGCCTAGGAGGCATAGCAGCTCTATCTAATACATAGAAACAAACACCAGGAGGCAGCCAAAATGAGGAGACAAACATGTCCCAAATGAAAGAACAGAACAGCTCTGGCTGGTTTGGCTCAGCGGTTAGAGCGTCGGCCTGTGGTCCAGAGAGACCCGGGTTCGGTTCCCGCTAAGGGCGCGTACCTCGGTTGCAGATTGTCCCCGGCCCTGGTTGGTCATGAGGGTGGCAGCCACTCGATGTGTCCCTTCACATCGATGTTTCTCTCTCTCTTTTCCTCTCTCTCCCTCCCGCTCTATCTGAACAAAAAAAAAAAAAAAAAAAAAATGGAAAAATGTCCTCGGGTGAGGATAAAAAAAAAAGAAAGAAAGAACAGAACAAAACTTCAGGAAAAGAACTAAACAAAATGGAGACAAGCAAACAGATAGATACAGAGTTCAAAACACTGGTTATAAGAATGCTCAAAGAACTCAGTGAGGACCTCAAGAGCATAAAAAAGGACCAGTCAGAAATGAAGTATGTACTAACTGAAATAAAGAATAATTTACAGGGAATCAATTATAGAGTAGGTGAACCTGAGAATCAAACCATCGATTTGGAATATAACACTCAGAACAGCAAGAAGAAAAGAGAATCCCCCAAAATAAGGTTAGTATAAGGAGCCTCTGGGACAACTTCAAGTGTATCAACATTAACATCATAGGGGTACCAGAAGGAGAAGAGAGAGAACAAAAAATTGAAAATCTATTTGAAAAAATAATAACAGAAAACTTTCCTAACTTGGTGAAGAAAATAGACATGCAAGTCCAGGAAGCACAGAGAGTCCCTAACAAGATAAACCCAAAGAGGTCCACACCAAGACACATCATAATTAGAATGCAAAAGATTAAAAACAATGAGAGAATCTTAAAAGCAGCAAGAGAAAAGTAGGTATTTATCTACAAGGAAGCTCCCATAAGACTGTCAACTGATTTCTTAAAATAAACTTTGCAGGCCAGAAGGGAGTGGCAAGAAATGTTCAAAGTGATGAAAAGCAAAGACCTACAATCAAGATTACTATATCCTGAAAAGCTATCATTTAGAATAGATGATTCTATAAAGAGCTTCTCAGACAAGAGAAAACTAACAAAGCAGTATTATATGAAATGTTGAAGGGTCTTCTTGAAGAAAAAGATTTAAAAAATGAACAATAAAATGTGAATAAATATATATCAATCAACAACTGAATCTACAAACAAAATGAACAAGCAGAATAGAAACAGACTCATAGATACAGAGAATGTATTGTTGGTTGTCAGAAGGGAGAGGGTTGGGGGATGGGGGAAAAGATAAAGGGATTAGGAAGTACAAATTGGTTGTTAATTGGGAATTTCCCTCTAACAGAACCTCAGAGGAAAGGGGAGAGAAGGGGTGGGAAAAGATAAACCAAAGAACTTCTCTGCATATATGCATAACCAGTGGACACAGACAACAGTGTGGGGAAGGCAGGAGGGGGGCAGGAACAGGGAGGAGGGTGTCAATGCCGGGGGGGAGGGGGAAGAGGGGACATCTAATATTTTCAACAATAAGATACATTTTTTTTAAAATCCTACTTGCCAGATTGGATAACTGAGGCTCACCTAGGGGAAATTATTTGCTTAAGGCCACCAAGTGATCTCTAGCACAGCGGGGACTTGAACCCAGGTCTCTGGACCCCAAGTATGGGCTTTTCAATCCCCCACCCCTGGGCCCCGAACCCCCATCTCTCAGTCTTCCTTCCACTGGAGCACTTTGCTAGAATATGGCCTACAGCCTGCCCTCCCATCATGCCTCCCACAGGATTTTGACTTGCTGCTGATCTTTCTTGCGGACGAGAATGACAACCACCCCCTCTTTACTGAGAGCACCTACCAGGCAGAGGTGATGGAGAACTCGCCTGCTGGTAGGTGCTGGGCCCACCTGGGAATCCTGCTGCCGCCAGGCACCGCCTGGGTCCCAGATGCCTGTGGACCCTCCCTCTGCCTGAGGGGGCCCAGCTGAGGCCTGGCTGGGTGGCAGCCCCACCACATAGCTGAACACAGAGCCAGTGGGAACAAAAGGGTGTGGACAGGAGGGAGAGGAACAGCTCCAAGGGGCTAGTGCACCTGAGCTGCCAGGCTTCGTAGGGGCCACCAACGAAGCCACAGGTCTGGTTCGAAGTGGTCACTGGTACTCAAAGTGGACTGAGAGCAGCCCCAAGCTCCCCAAGAGGAGCAGTTAAGTGTGAGGACTACCCAGGATGGGAGCATGCCTGTTCTCTTCAACCCAGGAGCACAGAGCATTCTGGAGGCTTCTGGAAGCTTCAGGAGCATCTGTAATCAGAGGTGGGGCCGCAGGCCCTGTGTAGGTCAGCATAGCTCTTCCCCACACACATGCACTGACCAGTCTCACCTCCCTTCGGAGGGACAGAATCTCCTTTTTACCAGCCCCCAAGCTTACATTCTAAGTCAGAAAGAGATGAACTGAGAAACTCCATGTCTCTGGCTGGGTACCTCCTACACGAATGTTTCTTAAACCTGCCAGTGTATATGCTCACACATGTGCCAGTACGTGTTCACGTCAAGGCATACGTGTGGCTTACACACATGCACAGACACACAGACATGTGGGTGCCTGCACAGTGTGCAAATGTACCCACCTGCAGAGGCAGACAGGTGCACAACCAGGGGACACCCAGGCCTGCGAGTGCTCCTGTGTGCATGCTTGTGGCCATATGAACAGAGTCCTGCACACACATGTGGATTTCTAGTCATGTATGGTCAGACCCTGTATAAAGCGTGTGGACACACCCATGTAGACACACTGGAAGGGGTGTGCCTACCTGATAGGGCCCACACACAGCAGGGGATGTCAGGGAGCCCCAGACTCTCCCTGGGAGTGGCCAGCCTCAAAGGCTGCTGGGAAGGCAGGCATGCTCTGGGCGGGCCGGAGGGGCTTGCTCACCACTCTTGTGTTTTCTCCCCAGCAGGGCTTTGAGGCCGCTCCCCAGGCATCTGCGTCAGTCTGCCAAGGCTGCGCAGCCGGCCCAGGGCCTCCCCACCCCATCCACCTCACCTCCCTCTCATCCATTGTCAGCCATGGCTCACTGGGATGGGGGCGGGGGAGGGGCAGGGGGCCAAGCCGGCCCTGCAGTGACCACTCTCCCCCTGGTCCAGGGACCCCCCTCACAGTGCTCAATGGGCCCATCCTGGCCCTGGATGCAGACCTGGACGTCTATGCCGTGGTGACCTACCAGCTGCTGGGTGCCCAGAGCAGCCTCTTTGACATCGACAACAGTACGGGTGAGGCGTCTGCACACCCCCGGCTCTCCTAGCCTGGCTCCAGTGGGATGGGAGTGAGCCCGCTGCTGGACCTAGGGCCTCGCTGTCTGTGCCAGATCTGGATTCGCTAGGGATCCCCCATTCCTCAGAGCTGTACTAGGGCGCCTGGGGCCAGCGAGAAGACTAGGGACAACGCGAGGGACCTGCTAGTGCATAAACTCAGCCTAGACAGAGAGCCCTCCCACCCACTCCCTCCACCTCCCCATGCCCAGGCCAGGGACTCTGGCCCCCTGTCAGCCAGAAGCAGCCAAAGCTCTGTCCTCAAACCAGACCCAAAGGTCCCAAGAGACCATGTCACATCAGTCTGGTCCTAGACAGTAGGCCAATTTGGTGACAGGTGACACCACAGAGGGATATACTAGCACCTCTCTCAGTGAAGCAGGTCAGTCCTCCACCTTGGGTCACTCATCCCAGGCAGGGCTATATAGAATTGCAGAGGGCACCTGGGGCAGGGACAATCCCAGGAGACTGGCACCTGGGGGACCTCCCTCAGCTTTGGTTGTTGAGCCTTTGGAGAAGAAAGTCATTTGTTACTTTCTCTGCTTCTCTTTCATCTCTTCCCCACATTGTGCCCGGGTCTGTCAATGTACCCTCCTGGTTGGCTCTTGCCCTTTTTCCCCACTGTGCCCCTTTTTCTTTGCATCTCCCTGGCTGGTGGCACTGGGTGTCAGGTGTCGTGACAGTGAGGTCAGGTGTTGTCATTGACCGGGAGGCCTTCTCACCTCCCATCTTGGAGCTGCTGTTGCTGGCTGAGGACATTGGGCTGCTCAATGGCACAGCTGACCTGCTCATCACCATCCTGGATGACAATGACAACTGGCCCATCTTTAGCCCTGCTGCCCTCACTATCCACTTGCTGGAGAACTGCCCACCAGGTAAGCAGGGTGCAGGGAACAGGCCCAGGCCCCCCTCACTTCCCTTCTGTGACCCAGTGTCTTGTCTGCAAAATGAGATTATTGAGCAGTGTTCCTGGATGAAGAGACTATTTTAAAGTCAAAATAGGAGTAATGTGATTCCCATCAAAATCAAATAAGATTTGGGGGGTAAATTTGATTCTGAAAGTCATCTGGAAGAATGAGAACATTTTGAAAAATAAATATAATAAAAGCAGATTTGCCTTGGCTGACATTAAAACATATTACAGAATTACAGTTTTAAAACCATATGATATGAGCAAAACAGTCTGGGACAAAGTAGCCCAGAAACAGATACCAATAAATTAAATAATATAATATTAATGTGATAAAGGCAACAATGAATAGTGAAAACTAATTTTTAGTGTACAAAACATCTATTAACATTTAGTGTAGATTCTTACCCCACATAACAAACCAAAATGAAAGCCAAAGGCATTCTAAAGAAAAGATTAAAAAGTAGAAAACATTAAAAAGTAAAAGAAAAGCTTTAGGTGAATATTTATCTGACTTCAGGATAAGAAGTTTCTAAGCATACAAGAAACAAAAGAGCTTAATAAAGGAAAAATATTAAATTCTAGTGTATATACATTTAAACTTTTTTACTTCAAATAATTATAACCAATATTGAAAGGCAAACAACAAAATGAAAAAGGATAGTTGTCACAAGTTATCATAATTATATAATTTGTATAAATTGACAGAAAAATGGGCAGAAAACAAAAGCATACCATTTGCAAGAGATACAATTAATCATTAAATTATTAAAAAGTGTTCAATCTCACCCCAGCCAGTTTGGGTCAGTGGATAGGGTGACGGTCTGTGGACCAAAGAGTCGTGGGTTTGATTCCGGTTAGGGGTACATACCTCGGTTGTGGTTCGATCCCCAGCCCTGGTTGGGGTTGTGCGGGAGGCAACCAATCAGTGTGTCTCTCACATCAATGTTTCTTTCTCTCTCCCTCCCACTCTATCTGAAAAAGTAATGGAAAAATATCCTCGGGTGAGGAATAAAAAAAAAAGTGTTCAATCTCACAAATAATCAAAGAATGTAAAGCAGCGGTTCTCAACCTGTGGGTCGTGACCCCTTTGGGGGTCGAACGTTCCTTTCACAGGGGTCGCCTAAGACCATCGGAAAATACACATTTCCAATGGTCTTAGGAACCGAGACAGGGCTCCTCTATCCGTCTCCAGGCGGGTCCGCCCACGTGCAGATACGCCCACACACAACATGAGGAACTGTATTCAAGGGTCGTGGCATTAGGAAGGTTGAGAACCACTGATTAAAGCAAAATAAGATACCGTTTTTCTACAAAATTGCAAACATGAATGGTATAGAAAAGATATATGCTGGCAAGGCTGTGGTGAGAAGAGCCCTTGTGAACAGCCAGCAAACATATATTATTGTGATGTTTTCAGAAGAAGCTACTGTGCTCAGTTACTCAGCCTCCCCCTCCCCCCCAGGATTCTCCATCCTTCAGGTCACAGCCACAGATGAGGACAGTGGCCTCAATGGGGAGCTGATCTACCGAATAGAAGCCGGGGCTCAGGACCGCTTCCTCATCCACCCCATCACAGGGGTCATCCGCGTTGGCAATGTCACCATCGACAGGGAGGAGCAGGAATCCTACAGGCTGACAGTGGTGGCCTCTGACCGGGGCACTGTTCCTCTCTCTGGCACGGCCATCATCACTGTTCTTATTGATGATGTTAACGACTGCCGCCCCGAGTTCCTCAACCCCATCCAGACGGTGAGCGTGCTGGAGTCAGCAGAGCCAGGCACCGTCATTGCCAATGTCACAGCCATCGACCGCGACCTCAACCCAAAGCTGGAATACCACATCATTGACATTGTGGCCAAGGACGACACTGACCGCCTGGTGCCCCACCAGGAGGACGCCTTTGCTGTGAATATCAACACAGGTACAAGGGCCTGCTCCCCATTCACCCCTGCTCCCAACTCCCTGCCCAGTCTCTGCTCTCTGCTTTCTTCCTCAACCTTCCTCTTTTGTATTCTCTCTCTCTGCTGCTCCCTTTCCCTCAGCTGCTCCTCTGTCTCTTCTCTCCTCTATTGACAACACATCCTTCCCTCTCTTTTCCATCTGTCTCTTTGTCCTTCTCTCTCTCCTTTCTCTTCTTCCTTCCCCCGGACCAGCTCCCTGTCTTTCTGATTCTCAGTCTGTCAGTGTTTATGAGAGTGCCCATCTCACCACCTCTAGCCAGCATTAAATATTATAAAGTTTGTATGTTTGTAATTTTCTAAGAAAGTGGTACCTTGTTTTAATATGCATTTCTTTAATAACATCATATATATTTGTATATATATCTTTAATGACTTTCTTACACTATCACAAAACAAAGAGAAATGTGGCCTATATTTTATGATTTATGCAGTTTATTATAACCTTAATGGTTTTACCATTTTTCCCAAAATTCATGTTTTTTGTTCCTCTGGGAGTTAGTGAAGGAACATTGACCTCCCACGTATACTTCCAGGAAGGCCCAGGGGAATGACAGAAAAACTAACATGGCTGATACAAAATGTTAAAAATTGTTATTCAGAGAAATGCATGGTAAAACAGCAATGAGATATCAATTTTCCAAATGTGATTACCAGATATTAGGATGCTAGACAATACTGAGCATTGGTGATTATGTGGGGACATCGGATCCCTCATACACTACTATTGGTGCTCAGACCAATTCCACCAACTAGACAGCAATTTAGCACAAAGTACACTCATACCTTATGACCCAGCAATTCTGCTCCTGGGTAGAATTTCCCAAGGAAACTCTCAGGTCAATGATGGGACTATCTGAGGATGTTCACTGCATTGTTGGTGGTGGGAGTTGGAGGCCTCCTGGGCACCCATCCTTGGGAGACTGGAGACTAAAACATTGTGGGTGCACACCATGGAATACCAAGCATCAGTTAGAAGCAACTGAATAGATTAGACTCATACAGAACAATGTGGGGGACCTTAAAAATAAGTACTTACTGAAAAGAGTAAAAAATAGGATGGAATATATATACCACAATTCTATTTGCATAAAAATAACACAAAACAATACATGATGTTCAGTACATTATAATAATTGCCCTAGAGGAGAAGGGAAGAGGTGAGGAGTACTGGAACAAAAGGGAATGGATACGTACATAAAACAAGAGTAGTGCCAATGGCCACAGTGTGCAGTAAACCAAAGAGTACGATTAACTCAGTCTGCATCAGAGGCCTAAAAGAAAAAAAGTCAGGAAAACCATGAGCACTAGGAGAAGTCACATATGTTAAACCACATCCCAGGTTAGCAAAATTCCCCCTGCAGTGCCTGGTCAGGACCATGGAGAGCTGCTCCATACCCCTGCCCAACTTGTTGCTGTGTACAAACAGAACTGTTGCCTCTACCACTTTTCTCTTTTCTGTTGTCCTTCCCTTTAACTGATTCTCTTCTCTCTATTTTTCTTTCCAGTGTCTCCTCTGCCCCTTCTTCCTCATGCTCTCCCCACCTGTCTTGCTCACCTTCCTTCCCCCTTCCTCTCCTACCAAATGGGCTTCCTTTTCCTCTCCTAGCTCCCTTCCCCTCGGCCTCTTCCCTTCACAGCCTCTCTCCCAAACTCCCCTCCCCGGTCAGCTCTGAGCCCCATTGTCCCCCATGCCCTGCGCTATTCCCTCCGCGCCCTGAACTAACTGATGTTAACCCTCTTCTCTCTTCCTCACGGCTGGCAGGCCCACAGGTTTGAGCTCTATTTCTCTGTCACTTCCCACCTCATCTCTTCTTTGCTTCACCCCATTGCCTTCCTGCATACCCACCGCACCCCCACCACCTTTCCCATCCCGTGGGGCCAGGCCAAGGCCGTGGCCCAGCCTTTGCAGACTGAATGCAGCCACCCTCTCCCCATCCTCGCTCCCCAGCCTCGGGGACGGGGAGCGAGAGTAGGAAGAGGAGGAGGAGGAGGCAGCGGCCCAGGGTAAGTGACCTCCCCATGGCTGGGGACCCGAGGAAGACAGAAGCCCAGCAGGGGGTCTGCCAAGGGGGGAGGGGATCCCAGAGACCTCAGTGCCCAAGAAGGAGCTGGAGAGGGAGAGAGGAGTTTCACCCTAGGATGAGGTGGGCGGGAGGAAGAGCCACCGGATCCTCCAGCAGGCAGGAAGCAGAGAGCTCCCGCTAGAGCAGCCCTGAGATCAGCCGAACTAGATCTGTCCCGTGATGGGAGTAGGCAGGGGCTCCAGAGGCAGTAGGTAGGAGAAAAGAAAACTTGCTAGTTCTGCCACGAGGCTGTGCTCCTTTCCTGCCATCAGCCCATGTCACTCCCCACTTA
Organism: Molossus molossus; assembly: GCF_014108415.1. Taxonomy (NCBI): domain Eukaryota; kingdom Metazoa; phylum Chordata; class Mammalia; order Chiroptera; family Molossidae; genus Molossus; species Molossus molossus. Next base: position 52,787,129 of record NW_023425352.1, read on the forward strand.
ATGGAGTCATCCTGACTGTCCAGCCTGCTCCATCACTGTCCCCTGAGAGAATCCCCCCAGTGGTTTTAGCGGCCTTGAACTTCCTTTATACGTGATCTCTGTGGAATACATGCATTCTTTAAATAGTGATAAAATACACATAACAAAATTCACTGTCTTAATCATCTTTAAATGTAGTGTTCAGTATACTCACATTGTTGTGTCCAAAACTTGTTTTAAACAAGCAATTATATGTCATTCTCTATGTGCCAAGCATTGTTCTAGGCCCCTTACACTCCTTTAGTTGTTATCATCCAGTAGGTACTGTAATTGTCCTGATTTTACAAATGAGGAAACAGAGGTACAGAGAGGGTAAATAATTTGCTCAAGGTCACCGTCTAGTAAGCAATGAGGGATGTGCCCAACTTGCAGGTGACTGTGGTCTCATCCCATCCAAAGATGAGGCCAGCAAGTCCCAGGTCCACTGGGGACCATTGCCCTCAGTGGGGATTGGGTGGGTTGGCCAGGTATACCCCTAAGAGGCCCAAATTTTAGGGGGTTCCCCTCTGGCTAAACCTGACCTGATCTGGTCTACAGGGTCTGTAATGGTGAAGTCCCCCCTGAACCGGGAGCTGGTTGCCACCTATGAGGTCACTGTCTCGGTGATTGACAATGCCAGTGACCTACCAGAGCGCTCTGTCAGCGTGCCAAATGGTAAGGTTCCTCGCAGGCATCTCCCATCTCAGAGCTGATCAGGGCAGGAGGGGCAGGCTGGGAACAGCAAAGACTTAGTCCCAGGGAGGAAGCAGCAGGACCCAGAGGGATGTGACAAGTGGCCGTTACAGTGAGGCCCAGGGGGGCCATTTGTCCCAGTTGTCAGGCAGAGCTCAGCAGTCGGGGATCCAGAAGCCCCGAAGTGTGTGCGTTCATAAACCCCAAGGCTCAGCGTGGGAAGGAGGATTGGTTGAGGCTGGACAGGAAAGATGGTTACAGAGACTTAGGTCAGAATCCACTGTCAAAACTAGTAACAAGGATGTGGCTGGGATGTGAGACAGGAACCTCAGATCTGATAGGAAGCCACAGGGTCAGCCCAGAGGAAGAAAAGCACTAGGAAAGTTGATGTGAAGCCACAGATACCACATTGGGGTGCACGGGCGCTAGGGCAGAGAGGGAAACAGACGCTGCCTTCCGCAGGCTGGCAGGCTGCCGCCTGAGCATGAGTTGGAAGGGCTGCCAGAGGCAGGGATTTTGTGTGGGGAAAGTAGGGAGCAGGGAGGGGGTGTAGGAAGGAGTAGCTTCCACTGGCCTCTGCCACGAGACAAGGACAGCCGCTGGGGTGGGGAGATCGGCCTGGCAGATACTGTCTGCTCACCTTCTTGACAGCCCAGAACACCACATTTTCAGGAAGGAAGGGCATCTACATGTCCTATACTCAGGGCAAAGGGCATGACTCCGACAGAAGGCAGAGGCTGAGCCATGGAAAGGGTCTCGTTGGACAGGTTAGGAAACTAAGGCGCAGTAGGGCCGGGGCTCACGCAGCCGGTAGAACCCAGGCTCCTTTCCCTCCGGAAGAATGCGGCCAGACCAGAGAAGGGTCAGGTGCCACCACTCAAGGGCTGGGTCAAGGTTCAGGGGTCCCAGGAGGGCTGTGAGATGCTGCCATCTTCTCCAGGCATAGCTGAGACTTAGGAAGGCCTGGCCCAGCCACATTAGTGCCCCTCACGTCACCTCGCCCCTTGCCTTCGCCCCAGCCAAGCTGACAGTCAACATCCTGGATGTCAATGACAACACACCCCAGTTCAAGCCCTTCGGGATCACCTACTACACAGAAAAGGTCCTGGAGGGGGCCACCCCGGGCACCACGCTCATCGCCGTAGCCGCCGTGGACCCTGACAAGGGCCTCAATGGGTTGATCACCTACACCCTGCTGGACCCGATGCCCCCGGGCTACGTCCAGCTGGAAGACTCCTCAGCGGGTAGGTGGGACACCTGCCAGAGGAGGGCCGGGGGACATGTGTGTGCCTATCTAACCTCCAAGAGGACCATGGCCCACTTCTCACCCTCCAGTTGTGGCCCCACCATGGCCCTTCAGTAGGCGGGGCCGGAGCCAGTATGGCCGGAGCCAGCCACTCCCAGACCCCAAACTAGAGGAGAGGACAGAGTGCTTTGTCCTTGGTTGGGAGGGAAGGCCCCTTTACGTTCTGCTGGGACCTGGAAACTCCACCACCATCTCCACCACGCAAGCTCTCACACCATTGTCCCCTGCTATCAAAGGGGGACTGGCTCCAGGGCCCCTCCGCGGACACCAAAACTGATGGATGCTCAAGTCCCATAGTCAGCCCTGCATCCATGTCCACAGTTCCAGTCCACATATCCCACTGACAGCAGGTTGAACCTGAGGATTTGGAGGGCTGACTGTATTAGTATCGCTTAGGAAGCAAGAAGGCCAAGAGGGAGTCTCTCAGAGGAGGTCCTGGCCAGGTTGATGTCCATCTATTTGACTTGTGAGAGCCCCCCCCCCCGACCCCAGTAAGGAGAACAGCTGGGTGCCAGCTGCTCTCAGCCCTCTGACCTGCCACTGGGCAGTCTGCCTGGCCATCCTCCTTCCAAGGGACCATACCTGCCCCTCCGAGCTCTAGGTCCTTTCTCTTCGTGCTTTGGAGACCTTTATAAGTGAGCAATGGCCAACGTGGCTCTGGGTGTGCCTCTGCGTCTTAGGGAAAGTCATTGCCAACCGGACGGTGGACTACGAGGAAGTGCACTGGCTCAACTTTACTGTGAGGGCTTCAGACAATGGGTCCCCACCCCGGGCAGCTGAGATCCCTGTCTACCTGGAGATTGTAGACATCAATGACAACAACCCCATATTTGATGAGCCTTCCTACCAGGTGAGTGGCCAGGCCGACAAGCCGGGTCCAGGATCTGTGCCCGTTCTTTGGGGCCTTTGGTCATATTTTGCTACCACACCGCCAGCCTCTAAGCCTCATGGGAGTGACCATCCCATGAGCAGCTTGATGCCCTGGGTTGTCTATAGTGGTGAGTTCCTAGAGCCAGGGCAGGGACTGGAGGACTGACATCGGCCTGCTCTCTGCCCCTGCCCACTGGGCTCCAGGAAGCCATCTATGAGGATGTGCCTGTGGGCACAGTCATCCTGACGGTCACAGCTACTGATGCCGACTCGGGCAACTTTGCCCTCATTGAGTACAGCCTCGGAGACGGAGAGGGCAAGTTCGCCATCAACCCCACGACGGTGAGCAGGCAATGGAGAGCGTGGGTGTAGGGAGTGGGGAGTAGAATGGACCCAGAATGAGCAAAGCCAGCAAAATATTGTGGTTATCCCCATTTCTGGGTCCTGCCCCCTGGAAATCAGTAACCTCGGAGGTTTTTTAGCCACGTCACCAAGTCCTGTCTCAGAGTCCCAGACATTCTGTAGACTGAGGTCTTTCTGTCCCAGCAGACATGGAAGGAAGTGGCCCAAGTCTTTTGGAACTAGCTCTTTGTGGGACAAAAACTTCTGATATGTGTCCCAAGCAGCCTAGAAGACTTGATTCGAGTCCCTGTGACTGCGTTTTGAACCTGGCAAGAGAGGCACAGGCAGTTCTGCAGAAAGCGAGCAGCTGTGCGCACCTCCTGTACATGTAGCCCTACACTCAGCACACCCCTCGTGCTCTCAGGAGTCCCAGACTGTGGGAGCGCAGGAACGCAAGAGAAAGAGGGGTTCAAATGTCTGCAGATGGTTCAGGGCTCTGCTTCAGTTCAGAAAGAGTCCTGTGGCCTGGGGGCTGTTGGTCAGACAGGGCCTTCCCTAGTCGCTGGGCTGGAATTGGACTTCCCCTCCCCCTGCCCCCCCCCACATTCCCTGCAGTCGGCCCTCTCAGCAGTGTCCTGCGTGGGGTGAACCACCAGACATGCCCCTGGCCTGGCACTTGGACACACATGTTTATGGCATACTACCATGTACCTGGCCAGGTAGTAAGCTCCAGCTGGGCTGCTCATCCCATCTCCAGGTGGAGGGGGTAGTGAGGGCAAGAATGGGAGCTCCATGGGGACAGGGGCTGTTGTCTCTTCTGTTCAGGGCTGTGTCTCCAGGCCCACAGCAGTGTCTGGCACACAGTAGATGCTCAGTAAATATCTGTTGAACTCATGAAGGACCTGGCTCCATCTTCTTCCTACTAGGGTGACATCTATGTGCTGTCCTCTCTGGACCGGGAGAAGAAGGACCACTATATCCTGACTGCCTTGGCCAAAGACAACCCTGGGGATGTAGCCAGCAACCGTCGAGAAAATTCGGTGCAGGTGAGGGGTGCCAGGCTAGGCCAGGGACACCAGGGACCGGGGCCGTGGAGGCAGCAAGAAAAACCTCTAGAGATTGACTACTGAAGAGCCACCTGCCCCTCAGAGACATGGTGGCAGGAAGGAGAAGGCAAGAGTTTAGATGGGCGGGTCACCAGCTGTGGCTTAGAGAGACGGGGACACTAGCAGAAATCTCTTGTGCCAAACCTCTGTTAAGGCAGCTAAACATATCTGGGTGTAACCCACTAAAACCTGGGGCTCCAGATGGCCCAGAGTCCCCATGATGTCCCATCAAAAGAAACACAGTCCAGCAACTAAACATAATTATAAAGCAGTTATCTTTATTTATGTTTCTTAAAGAGCAGTAATGAGGGATCTAGTCCACAACCCCAGGTCTAGCGTCCACACAGTTGCCAGTGTCCCACCTTCTAAGCTCTACCCTATTTCTTTTTTTTTTTTATCCTCACCTGAGGACATTTTTACATTTATCTTCAGATAGAGCAAGAGGGAGAGAGGAAGAGAGAGAAACATCGATGTGAGAGAGACACATCGAGTGGTTGCCACTCACACAACCCCAACCGAGGCTGGGGACAAACTGCAACTGATGTATGTGCCCTTAGCGGGAACCGAACCCGGGCCTCTCTGGTCTGCGGGCCAACGTGCTAACCGCTGAGCCAAACCGGCCAGGGCAAAGCTCTACCCTATTTCTACCCAAAATCCTATTCCTTTTTTTTCTTTTTAATCCTCACCTGAAGATATTTTTACATTTTATCTTCAGACAGGGTGGGAGGGAGAGAGAGAGAGAGAAACATCAATGTGAGAGAGACACATCAGTTGGTTGCCTCCTGCATGACCCTAGCCAGGGCCGGGGACGAACCATAACGGAAGTACGTGCCCTTGGCTGGAATCAAACCCGGAACTCTTTGGTCCACAGGCCGACGCTCTAACCGCTGAGCCAAACCGGCCAGGGCAAAATCCTGTTCATCGAGGCTTTGCTTTCCTCTTCCTTCCTTCCCCCTTCTTTCTGCCTTTCTGGTCATGTCTTTCTGCCTTCAGTTCTCCCCACATTAACCTAACCACCCAAAAAAACCCTCCTGGGTGAGGAGGCGAGAGGCTGGGTGGGCAAATTCTCTGTAGCAGATGGGGGGAGGGTCTGGAGCACTCACTCCCAGCCAAACCCCGAACCCCGGCCCCGGTCACAGGGCCACTGCTGTGTGGGGATGTGGGAGAAGCACAGGACGCGGGCTCCCTTGGTGAGCCGGGGGCGGAAAGTGCTTTATGCACCGAAAGGGGCTCTTAAAGTCACTGCTGTGAAAAGCCCTGGTGAGGGTGCAGCCAGGCAGGGTCACAGCAGCCGGGGGGAGAGGCCTCCTGGCCTGGTGTGGCCACGGGACCCGCCCTGGGCTGTGGGCTCAGCAGAGAGCCAAGTCCCAGGCCAGATACAAATCCCAGTCAAGGGGGTGGGGGCCTTCGGCCCTGGCCAGTTTTGCTCAGTGGTTAGAGCGTCAGCCTGCGGTCCAGAGAGACCCGGGTTCGGTTTCCGCTAAGGGCATGTACCTCGGTTGCAGTTTGTCCCCGGCTCTGGTTGGTCGTGTGAGAGGCAGCCACTCGATGTGTCCCTTTCACATCGATGTTTCTCTCTCTCTCTTCCTCTATCTCCCTCCCACTCTAACTGTACAAAAAATGTCCTTGGATGAGGATAAAAAAAAAAAGGGGGGGCCTTCGGGGCCGAGGACATGCCACCCAGCATCGCGGTGCAGAGAGGTGTGGGGTGCTGAGGGAAGGAGCCAAGGGCAGGGTAGGAGGTGCCTCTGCTCCAGGGCGCAGACAGAGCACCTGCTGATCCCAGGACTAGCTGCTGTTTCCTCAGGCCAGGCGCTGCGCGCACACTGTCACAACACAGCCTGCGCCATCGCGGGGCCCCATGAGCCCCTGAGAGACCAGGTATATTGTCCCCAAAGCTCTACTAAGGAAACTGAGGCTCAGAGGTTAAATACATTGTTGGAGATCAGACTCCAAGAGAGCACTGTCCACCTCTGCTTACTCCTATGTGACTGGGTTGCCTTATAGCCCCTAATGTGCTCCTGACCTTTGACCTCAACCTCCCACCAGGTGGTGATTCAGGTGCTAGATGTCAATGACTGCCGGCCACAGTTCTCCAAGCCCCAGTTCAGCACCAGCGTTTACGAGAATGAACCAGCGGGCACCTCCGTCATCACCATGATGGCCACCGACCAGGATGAGGGCTCCAATGGGGAGCTGACCTACTCACTTGAGGGCCCTGGCGAGGGTACGTAGCCTGCTCCGCACCCATGATGCCATGGGGAGTGGGGTGTGGGAGGGTCAGGCTGCCATGGGGAGGGTCAGCCAGAACCATGCCCTGCTCTCTGCCCCGCCTAGCAGAGGCCTTCCACGTGGACATGGATTCAGGCCTGGTGACCACAAAGCGGCCATTGCATTCCTACGAGAGGTTCAACCTGACTGTGGTGGCCACAGATGGTGGAGAGCCCCCACTCTGGGGCACGACCATGCTCCTGGTGGAGGTCATCGACGTCAATGACAATCGCCCTGTCTTTGTGCGCCCCCCCAACGGCACCATCCTGCACATCAGAGAGGTACAGCTGTTTCCCAGGGCCTCCTGCTACCAACACGCCCCTCCCAATATCCAGCCCACTTCTTCACCCTGCAAGCGTGCCTTGGAGGGGGAAAGGTTGGGCCCCATTGTGAAGGTGGGGAAACAGGCCAGAGAAGGGAACAGACATTCAGTGCCGCACAGGGCAGTACTGAGAATGGTTAGTAATACGGGCTGTGTCAGCGGAAGGTCTTGGGTTCAAGCCTAACTCTAGCACGTACCTTGAGCAAGTGACTCCTCTGAGTTTGTTTTTGCATCTGCAGTATGGACTAATAATATGGCTGCTCCATCTCTTGCTCTTAGATGTCTGCCAAAAAGGACAGTCTCCCCGGAAACCCACTTCCCCCATACTTGTCTCGAAATAAACACAGAGGCCCCTTCCATCTGTCTGTTGTTTCTGCTGATACCAAAGTGGAGACAGCCTGGGAGTTGAGGATGGGTATCAAAATAAGAAGCAAGGGGAAGTGGCTGAGCTTCTGGAACCTCTCCAAGTCTTCTTTTATCCCTTGCTCTAAATTGCCTTGTAAAGATAGAGAAATCTTCCTCTGTCTCCTACCCTTCCCTCCTTCCAAAATGTTCCTTGGTGGTACATGTGGGGTGTCTCTCACTTGTTCTTCACTCCCCAAACTTCAGCATGTCTCTGCATCTCAGAATGTCAGCAGTCAGTTCTTGTTCTCACTCTGTCTCCTCTTTGATTTCTCATGGAAGAAATTTCTGCCAGGGCTGAGCTTTAGGAAACACCTTTTTTATTGCGACTTGCTTTAATCTGTGTCTACTGTAATGTTGAGTGGCCCTCTTTGCTTTGCCCACTAGGGAGCTCAGAGTGTTCAGCCCACCTTGCATGGACCTGCAGGGTCTTAGCACACACACCTTGTCTCCGATTCCTCAGTTCCCATTTTTTTGCCAACCATTTCTTTTCTCTACCCTGATTTTTAAAAACTTGTTCACTCTTGTTTAATTTATACTTTTTTATAGACTGCCTTAAATCCTCTTTGTGGAATGAGGCAGGGTATAAATTTATAATGAGTTCTTTTCCACACCAAATGCCCCATTTACTAATTTTTTTCCCTTCAAGGGCTCCATATTTTGAAAGATTCATGTCTCCCAAACAACCAGCATTTGTTAAGTAATTATCTGTTTGTTATCCCACTTTCTATTAATTAGCTGTAACTGCCATTCAGAGTTTCCAGTGATCGTGATCAATGAGGTAAACAGTGAAACCATGCTGGGCTGGTAATTTTTCAACTAAAAGCAAAGAAACTTGTTTTGCTTGTGCCCTGAGCAGCTTATCATGCATGGGTCAATGAATGTATGACATCAGTTAGGTTTTTTGATATCTTAGACTGGGCTCAAGGGATTCCGGAGACTGGAGCTCAGAGAGGTGAAGTGGCATCTCCGGGTCACATAGTATTAGTGATAGACTAGAACCCAGGGGTCTAGTCTGCACCCACCGTGTCACCCTACCTATCTGTCTCCCATTTTTAGATATCCCATTGAGTGGATGGTGGTGTTTGGGGATACCTAGAACTCCTGTGACTGGGGTGGCAGAAAGCAAGGCAGACCCAGGACCAGAGGGTGACCGTGGCCTCAGCTTTTGGACCCTTCTTCTAAACCTTGGCGTGCAATGGGGTGGAAGGGATGAGGGTAGCCCTCTGGAAGGGTAGTCATCCTGAGAGAGTTTGGAGCATGGCAGATCCCAGGATGAACCATCAATGGGCAGTGGCCTTGGCTAGGGGTGGGGTAAGGAGACGTTCTAGCAGATGCTCATACTCCAGGAGAGTCCGGCTAAGCAGGCAGCCATCTCCTAAGGATGCTAAAAGGTGTCAAGGACACTCTGCTACAGGAGGAGAAAAAATGAGAGCTCCGTGGGGACCTAGGAGCTGCGATCCTCCCACATGCCCCAGGAGCCTTTCTACCATGCCCTTGCAGGAGATCCCACTGCGCTCCAACGTGTACGAGGTCTACGCCACAGACAAGGATGAGGGTCTGAATGGGGCTGTGCGCTACAGCTTCCTGAAGACCACGGGCAACCGGGACTGGGAGTACTTCACCATTGACCCAATCAGCGGCCTCATCCAGACAGCGCAGCGCCTGGACCGTGAGAAGCAGGCCTTGTACAGCGTAAGGGGGCGGTGCCTGGCTCTAGGGGCGGGGCCCGGGAATAGGCTTTCCTCTGGATGCAGGGCCACCACCTCCTCACCTAGAACGTGGTGACCTGGTCCTCAGGAGTGCCTTCTGGCACCCCCTTGCTCCTCCTCTGACTGTGCTCCTCCACCTCCAGCTAATCCTGGTGGCCAGCGACCTGGGTCAGCCAGTGCACTATGAAACCATGCAGCCGCTGCAGGTGGCCCTGGATGACATCGACGACAATGAGCCCCTCTTCCTGAGGCCTCCAGTGAGCTCTCACCCATCCCCTGCACTGGTCACGCCCACAGGGACTCCCTGCCTGCAAGCATACACATGCATATATTCCCCTGTACACCCTTTACCATGTGCACACGTGGTTGCACACGTGGTTCACTGAGCAACTGCTATTTCAAATCACTACCCAGCTGTCAAATGCCTGCCTCCTGGAGCTGACCTCCTTGCTGCACACACTGTACACAGGAAGCCTGGAAATCAGCTCTGCTTTGTGGAGCTGGAGCTGGGCCCCTCCTGTGGACTCAGACTCTATGACTTGGTGGGTTTTCCTTCTTGTGTGCACATGGGATGGGGTGTTCCCTGGAGACATATGAGCGTGCACACTCATGTGCATATGAGACATATGATCCCTGGTTCAAACACCCATTCTGTCTGGGAGATTTGAGAGACTGTGCCAAGCCCAGCCCGGCCCTCATAGAGGATGTCACGGGGTGACGTCCATGAGGGCAGAGCTGGGGTCTCCCAGGCCCAGGCTTTGCTCCCTTGAGATCACAGCCTTTCTACTCACCTCACAATGTGTGGGACTCCCCTACCCCTTGCAGAAAGGCAGCCCCCAGTACCAGTTGCTGACCGTGCCTGAGCACTCACCACGTGGCACCCTCGTGGGCAACGTGACAGGAGCTGTGGACGCAGACGAGGGCTCCAACGCCATCGTATACTACTTCATCGCAGGTGGGGCCTGACGGGGCTCAAGCCCTACCTACCCTGGGGCTGGAGATGACCCCAGTATTCCCTGCCCTGGCCATACCCTTCACCCTGTTCCATGGTCCCACCTTCAGCTGGGAACGAAGAGATGAACTTCCATCTTCAGCCTGACGGGCGTCTGCTGGTGCTCAAGGACCTGGATCGGGAGCGCGAAGCTCTCTTCTCCTTTATTGTCAAGGCCTCAAGCAATCGCAGCTGGACACCTCCCCGTGGGCCCTCACCATACCTGGACCTGGTCACTGACCTCACCCTGCAGGAGGTGCGCGTTGTGCTAGAGGACATCAATGACCAGCCACCACGCTTCACCAAGGCTGAGTATACTGCAGGTGCAGGGACTGGAGCCTGGGCATGGGGCGTGGGGTGGCCCCCGCCCTACCACTTACACTCATCTGCCCATTCCTGCAGGAGTGGCCACTGATGCCAAGATGGGCTCAGAGTTGATCCAGGTGCTGGCCCTGGATGCAGACATTGGCAACAACAGCCTGGTCTTCTACAGCATCCTGGCCATTCACTACTTCCGGGCCTTTGCCAATGACTCTGAGGATGTGGGCCAGGTCTTCACCATGGGTAGGGGCCTGGTCACATGTGGTGGCCTCCAGCCAAGACCTCTGTCACTGCATGCACTGTAGTCTGGAAGAGATGGGGGTGGTCTATTTGGGCACCACAAAATATGGGTGGCCAGCCAGCCAGCCAGTCAGTCCTTCTATTCATTCACCTGTCCATTTATCATTCATCTGTTCAGCCAGTCAGCTGTCACTTATTAATCCTTTTATTCAACCACCTATCCATATCTACATCTATGCACGCAACTCCTTTTTTTCTTGTTCTTCCCATTTCCCCCTCCATCCATTATTTATGCATCCATCCATCCATCCATCCACCCACTTCCCATTCTCCTCTCCATATATCCACCTGACTTTCCATTTGGGCACCTCACCCTTCCATGTTAGGCACTGTGCTAGGCACTGGGGAGCAGGAATTCAAAGAGCATACTTGTCCCTACAAGTGTGCGTGTTTGCTTGTGTACTTCCCTGTGTGGGTGGCTGAGCCTCTCTGGGTTAGATTCTAGAAGGTCCCAGTGGGTGTCCCATTACCTTGCTTTCAGCCCCAACCCCTTCCCTGCTCTTCTCTGTCTGCAGGAGTCAATCCAGACTTCTTGGCCTGGCTTCAAGGGTCACGAGGTCTTCCTCCCAGTCCCCCGCTGGTTCTCACCCCTGCTCCCCTTATGCCCTGTGCCCGGCCATGCTGCACTGCTCGCCATTCCTGCAGCCTGCTCCGCAGCACCCCCCCGGGGCTCGTCCCGCCCCTCCACTCTGGCTTCCCCCTCCTGACCTTCACCTCTGCCTTCGGATGTGCTCTCCCCACCATCCTTCAGCGTCTAGTTCAGCCCTGGCCGGGTGGCTCCACTGATTGTGGGTTTGATTCCCAATCAGGGCACATACCTAGGTTGCGGGTTCAATCCCCGACTGAGGTGCATACAGGAGGCAACCAATGGATGTTTCTCTCTCACATTGATATTTCTCTCTCTCTCTAAAATTAAAAAAAAAAAATTTTAAATTAAAAAACAGCCCTGCCAGTGTGGCTCAGTAAATTGAGCATAAACTGAGAAGTCTCAGTTCAATTCCGGTCAGGGCACATGCCAGGGTTGCAGGCTTGATCCCCAGTGAGTGACATGCAGGAGGTAGCCGATTGATGTTTCTCACATCGATGTTTCTGTCTCACTCCCTTCCTCTCTCTCTAAAAAAATAAAAAATAAAAACATTTTTTAAAAATTAAAAAACATATCCTCGAGTGAGGATAAAATAAAAAATCTAGTTCATATGCCACCTTCTCCAGCCACACAACCAGACACCATCCCTTTGTCCTCTGACTTCCTACTGTTCTTATTTTAATCAACTGAAACACAGAGGGGCTAAGTAGCGAAAGTTCACACAGCTAGAAAGGGGCAAATTTTAAACCCGTGTCTACCATCTGCTAAGAGAAGACGGGCTGTATCCTGTGCTCACCTCTCTACTTTCAAATTCTGCAATACGTGCGAAGAGAGAGACAGACAGACACTGAGGAGGCTCAGAAGGACCCCAGCAGGGGACACCAGATTCCCAAACTCATCGTTCCTGGGCCAGCACACCCCACAGTGTTTAATCTGCAGAACGTGTGAATAAGAACTGAGGTCGACAGTTAGCAATCAGGAGAGCTCACTAGGATCTCTAGAAGGGGAGCAGCACAGAACCCCCCCCCCACACACACACACACAGCAGTCAGCCAAGGGGGCTCTGCAGTCATCTGGGTCCCGTTGCTGCAGGCCCGTGCTGCCTCCCTGGAGGTGTGTCACCTGCCCTTGCACCTCACCCCTGCCCCGGGGATTCTGGGGCACTGAATGTCCCCCGAGCTGCTCCCCACCCATGCGCTCTCCCTGCAGGGAGTGTGGATGGCATCCTGCGCACCTTCGACCTCTTCATGGCCTACAGTCCCGGCTACTTTGTGGTAGACGTTGTGGCCCGGGACCTGGCAGGTCACAATGACACAGCTATCATCGGCATTTACATCCTGAGGGATGACCAGCGCGTCAAGGTCGTCATCAATGAGATTCCCGACCGTGTGCGTGGCTTTGAGGAGGAGTTCATCCGCCTGCTCTCCAACATCACGGGTGCCATTGTCAACACGGACGATGTGCAGGTGCCCGCGGAACCCACCCTGGGGCTGGGGGGAGTAGAGGGAGAAGGGGGACTCGGCCACAAGGGGGGACAGGGCATCGTGAAGAGGTCAGGGGGATGAAAAGGGGTATATGCCCCTCAATCATTACCTCCCTGCATGGTCCTGAGAAAGTCCTTCCAGGTCTCTGGGCCTCAGTTTCCTAATCTGTAAAATGGGGCTAATAATAGTGCCCTGCTCAGTGCCATGAAGTGACGGGTATCGTGCTGGGTCCTCAGAAGCACTCGGTAGTGATAGGTTTATTGTTAAGACAAGGCAGGAGGACTCCGAGAAGAGGCCTGCCCAGCCCAGCCCTTGTACCTGTCACACCCTATAATGCCCCTTCTTGCCTAGTTCCACGTGGATAAGAAGGGCCGGGTGAACTTCGCACAGACGGAGCTGCTCATCCATGTGGTGAACCGAGATACCAACCGCATCCTGGACGTGGACCGGTGGGTGGGGGCCTGTGCTCAGAATGTCGGTCTGCCTCCCTGCCGTGGAGTCGGGGAGGGGACCCACCAACAGAAGCATAGACAGCACTGTCATGCCTGCGTATGGCACTGTCCCCAGGAGGCTGGCGGGGCTCGTAGGGAGAACCGTTTGTGGGTATGAGCAGAGCTCTCCCCTCTGAGCCTCACTCTCCCCATCTGTAAAATGGGAGTATTACTCCGATTGTGAGGATCAAACAGGATCCTGCATGAAGGGATGGTGACCTATAAGATACAGAGCCATCCTAGCTGGGTGGGCTTTAATCTTGCAAATCTTGCGGGAGGTGAATATTAGGGGTCCAAAGCAAGAACTGGGCAGACGGGCCTGAGCGAGGTGCACTCTTGGGCGATGGCTAGGATGGGAGCTGCGGCTTCTGCCCCTTGCCCAGGGTGATCCAGATGATCGACGAGAACAAGGAGCAGCTGCGGAATCTTTTCCGGAATTATAACGTCCTGGACGTGCAGCCAGCCATCTCTGTCCAGCTGCCCGATGACATGTCTGCCCTGCAGGTACCCCTGGGGCGCCTGCTCCCCAGCCCCTTGCCACCCCGAGTGCTCTCGCCCGCTCACAGCTGGCCCTGTTTCCCTAGATGGCGATCATTGTCCTGGCCATCCTCCTCTTCCTGGCTGCCATGCTCTTCATCCTCATGAACTGGTACTACCGGACCGTGTGAGTGACCTTTGCCCATGCCCCGAGGCTGGCTGACCAGCCCTGCTCCCTGGATAGATAAGGAGGCAGGCAGTGCTCTGAGAGGCCAGCCCAGTCCCAGCCTCCCTCACCAGCATCTTTCTCTGCTTCTCTCCAGACACAAGAGGAAACTCAAAGCAATAGTGGCTGGCTCCGCAGGTGAGCGAGGGCTGCGATGGGCCGGCGGGGAGGCTGGAGGGCAGGAGGGGCTCCCGGGGAACTCACCAGGCCCCAGCAGAGTGGCCCCCTCCCCTCCATGCCCCAACCGCTCCCTGCAGGGAATCGAGGCTTCATCGACATCATGGACATGCCCAACACCAACAAGTATTCCTTTGATGGGTGAGTGGGGCCCTGAGCCCTGGAGCACTTTGGGAAGGCCTGCCAAGGATCCAGCTGGGGTGGAGACTTCCCTGCTGCCTCCCCTGCAGTGAGGGAACACTGGCTGAAACCTGGGGTGTGGGCGCCCCCTGGTGGGTCAGCCACCCCTTTCTCTCCACCCTCCGAAACCATGTCACTAACCTGGGCACCCCACCCTTGATAGGCCCCAAGTTGGATGGGGAAGTTGACTTTGGTCAGTGGGTGCAGAGTGAGGCTTCCAAGCCCAAACTCATCAGATTGACATGTCCTATCCTGTTCTAGTGGGATCCTAAGGGGAGGACACACCCACAGGTGCCATAGGCACGGGACTTACTTATGGCTTCTCACCCTCATTCTGTGAAAGACAGTACAGTTGGCCAGGGAAACCGGAAGGGGTGAGGGGTGAGGCTGGAGGGCATCTGTCCACTCAAGCCTTCCATCCTCACCCACCCCCCACCCCCACCTGCAGGGCCAACCCAGTATGGCTGGATCCTTTCTGCCGGAACCTGGAACTGGCCGCCCAGGCCGAGCATGAGGACGATCTGCCAGAGAACCTGAGTGAGATCGCTGACCTGTGGAGCAGCCCCACCCGCACCCACGTGAGCCAGGGCCAGAGCCAGGGCAGGGGTGGGTGTCCATGAGGAACGGGGTAGAGGTAGGATAGGTCTCAGCCAGCATTGGCCAAGGCGCCGGGTTTTCTAGGAGGTAGTCCCCTACGGGTGTGCGTGCGTGCGTGCGTGTGTGCGTGTGTGCGCGCGTGTGTGCGTGCGTGTGTGCGTGCGTGTGTGCGTGCGTGCGTACGTGTGTGCGTGTGTGTGCGCGCGCGTGTGTGCGTGCGCGCGTGTGTGCGCGCGCGCGTGTGTGCGTGCGTGCGTGTGTGCGTGCGTACGTGTGTGCGTGCGCGCGTGTGTGCGTGCGTGCGCGTGTGCGTGCGTACGTGTGTGTGCGTGCGCGCGCGCGTGCGTGCGTGCGTGCGCGCGTGCGCGCGTGTGTGCGTGCGTACGTGTGTGCGTGCAGTCTACCTCTGGTCCAGCTAGCATCCTCCCTCCCCAGGGAACTTTTGGGCGTGAACCAGCAGCGGTGAAACCTGAAGAAGACCGGTACTTGCGGGCAGCCATCCAGGAGTATGACAACATCGCCAAGCTGGGCCAGATCATTCGGGAGGGGCCCATCAAGGTGAGCCCTTCCCACAGACCCGCCCCAGAGCCTGCCCCAGACCCTCGGCTAAGCTTGGATCTGCTCCAGAGGATGCAGGGAGTGGGGAACGGCTTTCTCCACCTCAGGAGCAGCTAGACCTGCCCTCCACTGGGGCAAGAACACAGGGCAAAGAGGATCCTGGGCACTGGGGCTGATCAGGGGCTGCTTCAGTCTGTGCTGCTCGTAGGACCAGGGTGCCTTCACCAGGCTCTGCTCCTGACCCCCTACACTGGGGTGAGAGGCCTGTGCCTCCCAGACCAGTCACTGTTCATCACCTCACGGGAGTGAGCGTGGGCTGGGGAGTTGGGGAGGGCTGTGGTGGGGGTTAACCCTCTCCCTTCCCCAGGGCTCGCTGCTGAAGGTGGTCCTGGAGGATTACCTGCGGCTCAAAAAGCTCTTTGCACAGCGGATGGTGCAAAAAGCCTCCTCCTGCCACTCCTCCATCTCCGAGGTAGCCGGGAGGGCAGGGGAGCTGTGTGCCGTGCCCCAGCCCTGGGGGTGCTTTCTCTCTCTCGCTCTCCTGCTGCCCTCAGCCTCCTCAGGGTCTCTGGAGCTCAGCAGCCGGGACCAGAGAGCACTGGGCAGGGGTACAGGGAGGCACTGGGCTTTCAGGGTTCTGCAGTGGGCTTCCCGGGACTTGGTAGGCACAAGGAAGTGTTTTCAGGTTTGAGGAACCCCAAGAAAATACCCTTAAGGGGTGATGTCATGTGAAGAAACTGGCTGTAGGTTCAAATAGGTACACGTTTGCTTGCTTGCAGTGATATGTCAACACTTTAAAAAGCCAGCCTTTATCTAAAAACCCAGATCACCAGTGGGGCCAACATTCTCAAGTGAAATGGGCTGAGTTCCACGCAGAATAAAAGCTCCATTTGAGTCCCCACTTCACCCTATTAGTCCCCTCCAACTCCACCTGTGGACACTTTGGACCTGGCCACGAGCGTTAACTTTGCATGAGGCCAACTTGACCCAGATGCTACAGTTGCATCACAGGATTTTTATAGTTAAAGTCAATACACAAAATTCAACTCATAGGAAGCCCGTACCCCTGAGAATACAACTGCAGCACCGTTAAGTATCCATGGTTCCCCTTTGTACCCAGCTTGAGAAACACTGGTAGAGGCTGGACAGGCTGCTGCATCCCGAGCCCCGGGTCCCTTGTGTGCCGTGGGGAGGAAACAGGCACAGAGCAGGTAGGACTGTGGGGCCTCCACCTGCTCACCCCTAGGGCGTGGCCCTGAGCACGTGGGGGGTCCTGGACTCTTGCAGTTGATCCAGACAGAGCTGGAGGAGCCAGGGGAGCGCAGCCCAGGCCAGGGCAGCCTGCGCTTCTGCAAGCCGCCTCCGGAGCTCAAGGGGCCCGATGGAATCCACATGGTGCACGGCAGCACGGGCACACTCCTGGCCACTGACCTCAACAGCCTGCCCGAGGATGACCAGAAGGGCCTGGGCCGCTCACTGGAGACGCTGACGGCTGCTGAGGCTAGTGCCTTGGAGCGCAACGCCCGCACGGAGTCCGCCAAATCGACGCCCCTGCACAAGCTGCGAGATGTGATCATGGAGAGCCCCCTGGAGATCACAGAGCTATGACTAGACGGGGGAGCCTCACTGGACCGTGGGGTGTGGGCCCCTTCAGGGTACCCTGGCCATGACCTTGGGTTGGTCCGGTGGCTGCAGCCTGCCCATCAGCAGCCGATTCCACTCTGCCAGGCACTCATTCAGCATCTGATCTCTACCTTCATAAAATTTGTTATTTTTTTAGGAAAACCAAACAAAAATGTTAAGTGTCTGAGGATGAGGTAAGGAGCATCACTGGGGGACCAGGAATTTAAGGACCAACTCAGTCGAGGCTGAGCTGAGAACGGCCAAGCAGCCCCCCCCCCCCCCCCTCCGGGCCGGTCCCCTGCCTGGCCTTGACTCCGATTTCAGTTCAGTTCTCACTGCATTTCTGCCTCGTCCGACGGGACAGCAGGTGGACACAGTGAGTGATCCCTGCCTCCCCACATGGACAAGGTTATTATCACAAACCTCGTTCTCTCCATTCCACTGGCTTCCCCAATGTACCTGGCTCACGAAGAGAAATGACTGATGTTCCCTTGGGTTTTGAATGTAGTGTTTGTGTGTATTACTTTTTAAATTAAGTTATTCCCTCAATATGTTCCCCTTGGTCTGTTTCACTGGTACTCCCCGAACGTTTCTGGAATGGTCTGCATTTTAAAAAGAAAAGCCCGTCCCGAGAACTGGCAGTCTGCTCTGGTGACCCGCCTGCGTGGCTGGCCAAGGGAGGGGGTGAGGGGGCGAGGGGGCGGCAGCCCTGGGAGCTCGGGGAGGACCCGGGAGGACTTTCTCTGCCCACTTTGCTTTCTGCCCCCGACTAAGAGCTGCCACAGGGCTGCTGGGCACTCACAGGCCATGGCCTTGCGGAGCGCATCAGAAACCAAATTTCTGGCCGAGGCAGCACAGCAACACTCAGACCTGATTGACAGACTTTATTGTTAAATCACAGAAACTTTAGTGCAAAACAAAAAAATCGTTAAGTCCATTTAATGGCGACTGCAGGTCTTGCCGTCTCCTGACAACCAGACGTGCAAAGCAGCCAACCAGACAGCGAGCAGGGCAGCAGCCGCCCCTGAACAGCACACCCAGCAGCCCTCCACCTGGAAGCCAGAGGCTTAGGAGCTTGTCCTCCACATTTATTTCAAGGTCAAAAGGAACACCCACGAAATGGGTCGGGACGGCTGTGACTGCCAGGGCAGGGGTGGCCCGGGCGGCGTGCAGAGGCCCAGAGCGGGCCTCAGCCGGGCAGAACAAGAGCAGGCATGCGGCGGTCCACACACAGAAGCCAGGCCCGCAGGTCCTCCAGAGCTACGAGGCTGCATTCAGGTGGATTTCCCCTCCCACCCAAACCCACAGCCCTAAACAAGGCATCACCAGGACAGACAAGGGGAAGCTGGGTCAAAGGCCGACCCAGCGGCAGCGAACCCAAACCCACCCAGGTCTCCCAAGCAGCCGCTCCCCCTCTATTTCAGTGCACACTACACTGTGTGAAAAGCCTATTTTGAGCCTCTAATCTTTATATAAAAGCCGCCTTTGTTTTGCTTCTTTGTTTAGCAGCCAAGAGGCCCAGGAAGGGGGAGACAGATGTCCCTCCTTAGGGTAGGCAGGGGTCTCAGAAGCCCCCGCCAAGAGGACAGTGGCCTTCTGTGAAGCCGCTCTGGCTGCTGCCAGTCAGAGCCCCACCCCCAGGTCACCGCCATGCAGGGCAGGCTGAAAGCCCTCCAGGGCGCAGCACGTCACCCTGCACGTGGCAGAAGGAAAGGGCACTGAAGCGGTTTGTCAGCGGGCAGGCACCTGCGCTGACAGCAATGCTACAAGGGGATAAGAAACGGCATGGGGAAAGGGGGCCTGCTTTTATAACAGAGTCCATAGATCTGTGCTCATTCCCCCAGACACAGAAGTAGGAAAAGATGCTGTGGTTTCTCCAAGATGGAACATTCTTTCTAGTTCCACACGTGACGTTTGCAATGCTCGACAGCCTGACAGGAGAGAAAAAACCAGGTTACTTTCCAGATGACAAACTCCATTCCTGGCCCATTCATGCATCAGACATCACCCCAAATGGAGCCCGTTAATCCTGACCCAGGTCAGCTGGATGGCAGCAGATGCTGAAGACCCGGGACAGCGGCAGCTCAGTGACCCAGAGCAGAGGTGCAAAGCACCCATGCAGGTAGGGCCCAGGACCCCTTTGTCCAGTCCCATGCCCAGACCCCAGCATCAGCTGACAGGCTGCACTGGAGGCCCCCAAGGCAGAACACCTCTCCCGGGAGTCAGGGTGCACACCAGCACAGGCCCATTTACCCCCATTTACCCGGGACAGTGGCAAAAGCCTGTTCCACCACTAATGCCCTATGGGCTGGGGCCTGGCTGGAGGAAGGAGCTGGACACGGCCAGGATGGGCCTCACCACCCCTCCCTACGGTGGCCCAAAATGATGCAACCTCCCCCAAACCAGCAGTCAGGCCCCCTGACTGGAGGAACTCTCACGAGGAAGAAAAAGTTGCGCAAAAGAACATGAAGTAACAGAGGCTGGTCCAAACATCCCCACCCAGGAAAACAGCCAGCGCGGGTTACCCAATAGTTGGCCACCCAGCCAGGATGGTGTCACAGCACCCTGGGGCTATAGGGCAGGTGCCAACTCTCACGGCCTTTCTACAACAGCTCTGCTTGGCCTTGGGTGAAGATTCAGGCCAGGCTCCAGCGAGGGCAAAAGTGACCCCCGAGCGGCATGAGGACTCATGCAAGAATTAGGGCAATGACTCCAACAGGCCTTGTGCAATCCCTGGGGTACTGCGTGCAAATCTGACCCTTTCAAAGGGGACTGGAGGCGAAAGCAAGAAAGCAGAAAAAAGGAAAGAATATTACCCCTACCCTTCCCTCCTCAAGACAAGAACACAGCTAGCCCTGCCTTGGCCGGGCCGCCATGAGTCAGCCCGATTTCCTCTCTCGCCCGGTGTGTGCACGGCCAGCGAGCTCCTGCCGAGGCAGGCCCGGGACCGCTGCCGAGCTACTCACGTTGCACGAGGCTGCTGTCTCCATGTTCTGGCACCAGTAGCTGGGGCCCCAGACACACTTCTCTGTCCCCAAAAGAGGTTTACGGGCTGCAGGGCAGGCTCCAATTTTCTACATGGTGGGAAAGGGGCAAAGAGGGAAGAATGAGACCTACCAAACCAACCCTTTTCAGAACTGAGATTATCAGTTTCTAGAAGCAGCTAGAATCAGAGCTCTGATGTGCACTATCAGAAAACATCGGGGTTGCCCAGTACAGAGGTGGGGCCCGGAAGCCTGGCTCTTCCTTCGTGGCTCTCCCACGCCCCATCCCAGTGACTGGCCCATGGCCCCAAACCTCAGAGGAGCCCTTCCAGGGTCCACACGGCAGAGCTCACCGAGCACACGTAGGACGGCTCCATCACCTCCACCAGGATTTCTATCAGCACGGGCTCATACTCGGCCACAAACTGGTCACACTGTGAAGTAAACAGGGACAGGGGTCCGGGTCCAGACATGCCCAAGCAGAGTGGGGACCTAAAAGGAGGGGAGCTGGACATGCTCTTCTACAAGAATTCCTGCCTCTGCCAGCCCAGTGGCCCCAGACGCCCCACCCATACTCAGCCTCACTTGCTTCTGTCACTTTCCCCAGTGGCTCCATTTGAGCCAACAGACAGCCTCTGAGAAAACTGCACTGGACTCCATGCCTACAGGCAGAAGTGGCTTCGAAACGGTCAAGGGTACAACCAGTGAACACTCAGCCTCTGCTTCCCCAGGCAGGTTCGGATTCCGGCAGAAGGCAGCCCAGGGCGTACCTGCTTCTGATACGGGTCAGGCAGGAAGCTGCAGCCCTTCTCAAGAGCATCCAGGATCTCCTGCTTTGTGCTGTTCTTCTCCAGGTTGTTGTCCAAATAGCCAACCAGCTTTTTGCACACCTCACAGAAGCCACCGTCCTTCTGCTGAGTCACGTGTGCTGTGCGAGAGAGCACGGGCTCAGAGCCAGCAGGGCCTCCCACCCCCCGAGGGCCAGCGGCCTCGCTCGCCCGCTCACCAGTCAGTGCGGGCAGCCCCTGGGCGGAGCACAGCTGGAGCATGCTGCACACCAGCTCGGGGCTCGCCTCCTGCAGGAGGATGGACAGGATGGAGCGGCCGTACGTGTCTACCACCTCTTGGCACTCTTCGGACAGGGATTTGGGCAGTTTTGAGCACACTTTATCCAAAGCATGAATTATTTCTTCCTGAAACACAAGAGGACCATGTGGGATGATGGAAAGCTGGGTCAGGATGGGAGAGATTCTGAAATACTAACATGATCAGGAAACCAGTCAACAGCAAGATGCTGCTTCCTCCTGCACAAGTCGAGAGCTACAAAGCAGGGCAAAGTGGCCTCCTCCAGCCCCAGCCCAAGCGACCCACCGGTGGGAAGTGGGGATGCAGATTCCCAGGTTGGGGTGCAGGGCAGAGCCCACCTCTCCTGCAGGGCTCTCCCACTAAGCCATTCTAGCTCAAGAGAGACAGGAGAGCTCCCCCCTCTGCCAGGAAGGCAGGTTCCGGAAATCCACACACCTCAGTCTTGTTGGAGTCCATCAGCTTGACCACCTCTTTCACCACGTACTCACACAAGTCGCAGGGAACATCAGACTTGGCCTGGACCAGGTCCTTCTGTCAAGAGGGTAAAAGGAGAACACTTGAATGCTGAGACCTTCACTTCACCCCTTGGTCCTGCTCCTCTAAAGAAGAGGGGACACAGAGGCCAAGGACAGATTAATACCACAAAGGGCCACTTTCTACTGAATTCAAAATGATGTGTGGCTCCCTCCCAGTGTCTAAGTTCCAGTCCCTCGTTTCTATGATGTGGGAGACCCAGCCCTTTCGCCAACCCTCTGCCACCACCACCTCACCCTCACCGCACTCCCCCGAAACCAGGAATTATAGTTCGGTGAAAACGTCCAGGAACTCCTGCTGCAGTGAAAGCAGAGAAACGGCCCCCCAATCTGCCCATGCGCGGCTGTGCGCTCACACCTGTATCACCCGTCAGCGTTTGTCGGGGGAGGGGGACGGGCACAAAGCAAGGAGTCACTACTACTGAGAAGCCAGTTTCACACCCACTGCAGGTCTGTCTGCTCTGGAGTTTCAAGTCTCGTCAACGCCTGAAGCTGCTTTTCTAGAGCCTGCCTTTGATAAAGCAATACTGCCGAATAGGCCTTTCTGTGACAACAGGAACATCCTCTCTCCCTGTCAACTGTCACATAGCCGTCACTAGCTACGTCTCTACTGAGCTGTCACCAATGAACTAAATTAAAAAAAAAAATCCTTACCCAAAGATATGTTTAGAAAGAGGATGGGAGAGGGAGAAAGGGATTGGGGGGGAGAGAAACATCGATCTGTTACCTCCAGCACACACCCCAACCAGGGATCGAACCTGCCACCTAGGTATGTGCCCTGTACAGGAACTGAACCCACAACCCCTGTGCAGAGGACAATGTTCCAACCAGCCTAGCCATCCAGCCAGGGCCTGAATTTTTTTTTGGTTTACATTTAAGTCATGTGACTAGAATGCAAGCTGTACCTCTCCATCTCCTCTGACCACTAACTCTGTCAGGCAGGTGGGCCAGGACCTACCAGCATCTCGACAGGACGAAAGCAGTGTTTGCCTAACTCTATCTGACACCTTAGCCCTTCCTTGGTCCACACACTAACCTGCTGAGAGAAGACAGCCGAGGAAGACCAGTCAGCTAAAGGAGAATGACATGGAAGTTCTGGAACAAGAAGTATGTGTATGTATGTGCCATGTGCTAAGACATCATGTGGCCAGAGCCCTTGAGAATTAGACTGCAGGCCCCATGAACACAAGGACAAGTGTATTCACCACTGCAGGTGGGCTGTTCTAGGCCTCAGTCTCTAGAACATGGCCTGACCCACAGGATGTGCAGAATGTAAGCTGACTATGGAATAAAGGAGGCTCTCCAAGTACAATACGACAGACACCCGTGCGTGTAGACAGCACAACCAGAGGGGCTTCTGTACAAGCCCACGCGTGTCCTGGAAATACAAAGTTTGTACTATGGCTACTGTGTGGGGAAGGTCACAGAGAGCACATTATAGAGGGTTAGGTTCGAGCCAGGCACTGAAAAATGATCTCGAATAAATTCATAACCAAGGAAACAAGCGTGCTCAATATGGCGCTGGCAAGCACAGAACAGTAACACCAGGTACCTTAATGGGCTCCACCAGTTCCAGGGCAGGGATGACATTCTCCGAGACCACTTTGGCAGGGATCAGAGGCTGCATGGGCATCTCCTTCACCTGGTCACAGAACCCAACCAGTCCACAGATCTCCTTGGGTTGCTGAAGAGAGTCCAGAAAAAGCAGTCAGATGCAGGCCTGCACCCACCACCCCTAAGCCCCTCTCTATGCCTAAAGGCAGGGTTCCTGGGGAGCACCCTGGCCCCAATGTCAAGGGCTGACATCATAAAGATTCCACATTAAAGGAGCTTGCGCAACTGCAGAGGGACCAGTTTCATGTAGGGAAGGAGGCCACACACAGCTCTGGGGGAGATCAGACAGAACCGCTATCTCTGCTCCAACCAGGGAGCACCCCAGGGAAGCAAGACTCCCACACCTCTAATGGGCGATGAGCCATCTCCGTGCACTGGTCTGCTCTACAACCTGCTTCCAGTCGAGCTCAGGGGGAAGGAAGGAAGCTCTATGTTCTCTCTCGAGGAGGAACTACTGTGCTCATACACTAACAGCCGAATGTGTTAGAAATAAAACCACACCGAATCATTCAATGGCAAGACCATTTAAAATTATGCATTAGAGGGAAATGTTAGCTTTGATAAAAACCACATTCTATGTTCACAATTGCACAAACACAAAACCCAGTCACCCAAATTAATAAATCTTTTCAAGTCACCAGATTGAACCCCTTTCCCAACCACACACCAAACCACAGAGAACTAGGTAGTTTAGGCAAATTCTTGACCATTTCACTATCGGTAGCCAGGAGCAAGGACTGTACATACTCTGCACACTTTGTAAACCAAATGCAACCAGCCACCAGCTCTGGGTCTGATGGCATCTGCCTCCCACCACCAAACCATGAAGCACCGGGAGCAGGATTGCTAAAAACGAGACCGGTTACGGGAAGAGAGCTAGACCATGGCTATGGTTCATCTTGTTTTAATACCAAGAAGGCTCTAGAATTAAGGCTGGAGGAGTTTGAAAGTGTGTCTGAAGCAGCCTGTCTGTGGCACACTAAGAACGGAGAGATAACAAAATGTGGCCAGGATATAGCAAGCTTTTTAGAAAACAGACAGATTCAGGAGGTGTGGCTGCTTCGTCTCAGATCAGCTTTGTTCTGCTCCATGAGGTGGCTTAAGTGAAAATTCAGATATTTCAGCCAAAGTCTTCTCCCCCTAGATTTAAAAAACCTTTGAAAAATCCCCAGTTCCAGTGCTCAGAAGGAGGCAATGCTCAGTACGGCACCAAAGGGCACCTGGCTCCATCAGTCTGGTCTGATGGCTCCGTGCCCCCTTTTCGCCATGGGCGGCATAGCTCTCAGGCTGTCTGATGTGGCTCCGCAACCCGCAGAACCCCATCACCGGGGAGGCAGAAGCCGCAATCAAGAGATTGTTTCCAATGCTCTGGATCCAGCAGACGAGGTAACAGTCTGCTCACTATTTGTAAGTGATCTGCTCATGCAGGAGAAGCATTCCTGGGGTTACGGAAAACAGGCCTAAAGACATGCAGTGCTCTCCAGTCAAGCCGGAAACAAGGTCCCACCGGAAGTCAGGCCTACAGTGCGGGAAGCTGAGGGATCTCCAGGACCACCCATGGTTCCCCAGCATCACACTGGGGGCCTGGCATATGGCCCACTTGGGCAGTGATTTGGCCCAGTGTGAAGCTCTGCTGGCTTTGTTTTCTGGCCCCTGAAGGGGAGATGGCACCCAACAGCTCAGGTGTGGAATCGGAGAAGAGGTGCAGAAGCTCGCCGCCAGCTGATGACGCCGAAGGGACCCTGCCGTACAAACAGGCAGCACAGGAGCTATAGGCAGCAGCAGACCGCTACTACAAGCAACCCCACCACATACCTGATCCTGCTGCTGAACAAAAACCAGGAAATCGGAGGTAAAAATGAGAGAAAGGAAAGGACACAACAGTTAAGAAAAAGTCAAAACAACAACAATCAAGCAGTTAACCAGGTGTAGGGCATCACCACGAGTTTCGGGGAACCTTCCCTGCAGTCACAGATCAGCCACCTACCTTGTTCCTACTACTGAGTGCACAGAGACCCTGCAGCCACTCTGGCCTCCCTGATGAACAGGCCACTCTCTCCAGCTCATGTGACCGCCCCCACGTCCTGACACACCAAATCAGGTTCTCAACACTCGGCAGCAGGCTCCCAGAAAAGGCCACATTATGAAGGGCTCTCCAT
The DNA here is from genome assembly GCF_014108415.1 of Molossus molossus. Taxonomy (NCBI): domain Eukaryota; kingdom Metazoa; phylum Chordata; class Mammalia; order Chiroptera; family Molossidae; genus Molossus; species Molossus molossus. Next base: position 52,812,558 of record NW_023425352.1, read on the forward strand.
CCCAGAAGCCTAACCCCACACCTGCAAGGCCCTCCCCTCAGGTTGGTGTTGAGCAGCAAAATGAAACAAGACACAGGGATGCCCAATTAGAGGTGTGTGCTATAAAATACACCTGGAGTGAGGGACCCGAGCCACACTCTCCACTGCCCAGGTCTCCCTCCAGCAATCTACTCCCAGGGGCCAAAGGCCAGCCCAGGAGACGGTGAGACATCGTATCAAAAACTGCCCTTTGGCCCTGGCCGGTTTGGCTCAGCGGTTAGAGCGTCCACCTGCGGTCCGGAGAGACCCGGGTTCGGTTCCCGCTAAGGGCACGTACTTCGGTTGCAGTTTGTCCCCGGCCCTGGTTGGTTGTGCGGGTGGCAGCCACTCGATGTGTCCCTTTCACATCGATGTTTCCCTCTCTCTCTCTTCCTCTCTCTCCCTCCTACTCTATCTGTACAAAAAATGGAAAAATGTCCTTGGATGAGGATTAATAAAAAAAAACAAAAAACTGCCCTTTGGTTCAGTAATTCCAGTTTTAATTATCTATACACTAAGGGGGAAAACAGGGTTTGGCCATAGGAATGTTCATCATGCTTTTTGTTCCAAGGGCAAACCTGAACACAATCTAAATACCCAGCCACAGGGACTGATTATTCCAGTCACACAGTGAAATATTATGTAGTCACTTAAAAATCATTTGTACAAAATATTTAATGACCAATATCATTTTAGATTAAAAATGCAAACTACAAAATTTGAAGTAGTATATAAAATATGACCCCAGTGACTTTTTTTAAACCCCAAATGATTTTTAATTTGGGAAGTATTATCCACATTTTCAAAGAATTTATATGCAGTATAATTTTTACGAGACAAATATCTCTATAGTAAGCTATATAAGGAAACATTAATTAGATCAAGTCACATCAAAGCTTATTTTTTCCTACTCTAACGGCATGTCTTTGTAAGCTGCCTCAGAACAAGATGAGGTATGAGTGATAATCCAAATAACCTCTACTGTGACTGGAGTCCTGCGTGGTTGGAGCAGGGCCAGAGAGTAAACCTTTCAGGCCTTGGGGGCATTAAGGTCTCCACTACGCAACTCTGCTGCCGCAGTGCAAAATGGACATTGCTGTGTTCCAATAAAACTACAAAAACAGCCCCTGGTCAGAGAATAAACTCAAGGACTGCAGACCCATCTCAACATAATGAGAAGCAAGCATGACAGAAAGAAAAGAGTGCAACTCAACCCTCCAACCCTGCAGATTAGGCCTCAGGAAGCCAGAGCATGTCCCCAGTGGAATGATGCTCCAGACCACCCTGCTCTGTACGAGTTTTCTGTGTGGAGCTGGGCAGCCGACCACACTTTCTGTCTCTAATGAGGAAGGGACGCCCCTCCCACTGGGACACAGCAGAGGCGGGTGAGCGAGCTGCGGACTCACGCAAGCTAACACTGCTGCAGAGTGCAGGGCCAGCCCTAGGAGGCAGGGGTCTCCCCTCCTCGGATTTCAGGCTGCAACATGGCAATTCTCGGGCTACAGACCAAGACTATCGCCAAGAGGTCCAGGGTAAAAGCCAAATGCTAGCAATCTGATGGCCAGCCCACATATGCACAGGCAAATGAACCACCAGAGGGCACCAGCACAGCGGTGTGGGCTAGGCTAGGAAAGGTAAGGGGAGGTCGTGAGCTGCAGGTGGTTCACTTAGGTGGAGAGTCAGCTGAGCTCATTGTGGCTCAATTTAGTACTCAAAGATAAATAAGAAAAACTAAACCACATACTTTTCAAAATCCCTGTAAATTACAGTTAGAGATAAAGAAAAATGCTAATGAGGAACTTCCCCCACCACCTACCATATGCATCATCAACTGGATAGCAATGTCAGAATACTGGTTGATATAGTTCTTGCACTGGGGACAGAGAAACAAATTGTTAGTAAAATTAATGGCTACAACACACCAAAAAAAAAACCTCCAGCATTTCCAAACCCAAGAGTAGACTCCTGTAAATGTCTGCTCTAGGCAAATTTTATTAAGATAAAAAAGGCACTCTGGTCGGTTTGGCTTAGCGGTTAGAGCATCAGCCCGAGGATCAGAGTCCCAGGTTCGGTTCCTGCTAAGGGCACGTACCTTGGTTGCAGTTTGTCCCCAGCCCTGGTTGGGTCGCAGTCCTGACCCCAGTTGAGGTTGTGCGGGTGGCAGCCAGTCGATGTGTCTTTCTCACATCGATGTTTCTCTCTCTGTCTCTCTCCCCCTCTCACTCTATCTGAACAAAATATCGAAAAATGTCCTCGGGTGAGGATAAAAAAACAAAACAAAACAAAACAAAACAAAACAAAAGAACAGTGGTTCTAGTGTTTCACACCAAGTTACTGGGTAGAAAAGAAATCTGCACCCAAGTGGTCTCCTTCCACTATTTTGTCCCAAGAGTTTTGTTACACATACAAGTGCAATTAACCAACAAAGGATTTAAGAACCCACCACCTATTCCAGCTTCTTTCTAGTTAGAAGGAAATGGGAGTTGTGTGAACAATCTGTTCCTCAAAACCCCAAAGATGGAACTTAAAACGGTACCCCAGGAAGTGAAGTTTTCTTGGTTCCCCCACTCGTGTCTCCAGAGCCCAGGAAGAAACCAGGCTCACCATGTCAGCCATGCCAGGCCCCAAGCGGTCACACTGCTCCCTGGCATGTTCCACCAAGGCCTGGACAAAGGTGGCGTTGGTCCTGATGGCATTCTGGACATCAGTCACCAGCTGGACGCAGTCCTGGCAAACGTCCCCACCAGCCTGCGGAGACGGGGCGGTTAGGCTGCAAACCCTGCACCCTCCCAGAGCAACTACGAGGACTCCACCTCCTGGGAATTGCTCACGCGCTCACAACCGCAGCACTGGCGTGAGATTCCCTGAGTAGTTCATAATGTGTTTTTACAGACTCAAAATTATCGGTTGGGCACTGATTTTAGTAAAACTTAACGGGAAGACGAGAAATACTCGCATACTTTTAAAACCCCAGGTTTCTAACCTGTTTAAATACCCAGGTACTTCAGCACCTGAAGGCTGGCTGGCGCAGCGCCCCCCCCAGAGCTGCGCGCGCACTGCGCTCCCCGTCTCCTCCGGCGCAGAGGGACGCGTGAGGCCACCCCTTACCTTGGGCTGGGGCTCTCTGAGGGGGCCGTCCTGAGGGTAGAGGAGGAGGGGGATGTTGGCCATGAAGGGAGCCACCACCTCAGCCATGTCCAGTTCTGGGATCTTATTGGACTCAAGCTGCTTCTGGTGATTGAGCTCTGCCAGGTGCTTCTGAAGAGACTCGCAGAGATTGAGAGCGGAGCACACCTCCCCAGGATGGCTCTGGAGGGGAAAGAAGTCCGGCTGAAATCTTCTCTCCAAGGGAAGACGAAACAGCCACCTGGCGCCTCAGAACACGTCCTCTTCCTCATCTCTTGGCTGGACTCACACATGCATACCGTTCACAGGCATCGCAAACTAACCCGCCCAGCCCACTTCCCCCATCTCCATTTTAGCAATGGCCTGAGCACCATTCTCCCCGGAGTTCAAGCCAGAAACCGGGAAGACATCCCCTCCGCCAACAAGTCCACTAGTCCATTTATCCTCTAAAAAATAAATACACCTGCCATCTCCACTGCCCCCAGCACATGTGACGCCTGGCTGTCCTCCAGGTCCCCCTTTCAGCTTCCAATCGGTGGGGCCTAGACCAAACCCTCTCCAAAAGGCACCTATGATCATGACACCCCTCTCCTTGAACTCCAAGGACTTCCTACTCACTTGAAATCCTTAAACATGGCCTAAACATGCATGATGTAATGCCACGTTCCTTACCAAAACCTTGGTCCCCTCTCAGTTTTTTAACCACGTCTTCTTTCTTAGGATCTTCTCAAATCCCTCAAGCCTGGCTCCTTGCTCATTGCTGAGAGCCCAACCTCTGGGGCATTGGTTTGCACACAGCACATACTTACTGAATGAAGGCTGAGCGCCCTTGTAGCTGAACCCGCAAGTACATTCCCTGACTCACTCCTTAGGATAAAAACTGCAGAAATGAAATGAATTGCTCGCTCGGAGGGACCGTTAAAGATCCCACAGGAGTTATCAAACCAGCACCTAGAAATGTGTCAGTAATTCTGTAAGCTCCTACTTCTTGTGCTCTTCCCGACCCCTGAAAGCTACAGACAGAGGGCTCTGCCGTGCCAGAGCCATTCGGACGTCAGGAATGTAGTAAAGAGCTGTTGAGAAAACCCAAGTGTATGAACGGACTTTCCATTGTAATCACTCTGTTCTGGTCTGGTACTTCCCCAGACCCCAGAGGTGCCTTGAAGGAAGACCCATCTCCAGCACGTACCGCCTGTCCTTTAATCATGTCCAGGATGACTGGGAGGTAGGAGTCCACTATCTCCTTGCATGAGGCAGACATGTCCGGCTTAGGGAGCCAGTCACAGGTCTTCTCCAAGTACACGAGGATCTCCTGCTGGAGAGGACACAGGCCAGGGGGAGTCAGGGTGCACTGCTTTACAAATGGGCTGGGAGCAGGAGGCCCTCCACAGCTCCCAGAAAAGTGGAGGCTGGAAAAGAGTGACACCCCCGCCCCGGAAGAGGACCTGGGAGAGGGCGAGTGGGGCCACAACTGTCCCAGCAACGGGGCAGGAAGCAGATCCTCCGACCGGCAGTCTCACCGGCACAGGGCATTCTGAGGAAGCAGAGACAGCCAAATGGACCCAAGGGTTAACAGCGTGCAATACAAAATCACAACCGACCTTGGGCACTGAACACCGGGGGGTGGGGGAAGCAAACTGGGGCCCACAGCCTGTTTTGTACAGCTTATGACTAAGAATGGTTTTTACATTTTTAAAAGATTGGGGAGGGGGGGAGGGACTTATGACAGAAACAGTATGTGGCCCACATGACCTAATTATATCCTACCTGGGCCTGGACCATTCCTTGTTAGGCCCCCTGCTTCCCCAAGTCACAGCTTTTAAGTAACTGATGCCCGTGGCCACAAAGCCACCACTCACACAGCCACACACCTGGGCGGCTTACCTCAGTGGCATTGTCCTTCAGCATGTTGTCAGCTGCGGTGATGACGTCTTTGCATATGTCGCAGGGAAGGGATTTCTAAGAGGAAAGAACACGAGGGAGAGAGACCTGTATTTGCAGGCATGGCTCACGCTGCACACAGCTGAGAAGCCCCTTGGCCTTTCCCCCGTTGTATCTAACCAGGGACATGACCATGGCTACATCTGACACTCAGGCTCCCCAACCTAAAAAGGAAGCACTCAGACACCACAGAGGAAGGATCAGTGTAACTGACCAGATTACTCTGTGCTTTTAACGGATAGACACCCTTTCCTTGTACCCTCTATCTCTCAGCATCTTACTTGGTGCACACAGTATGAGCCAAATTTCCTATTAATGCCCACAACAGCTCTGTACAGAAACAGGCTCAGAAAGGTAAAAATCAGAGCTGCAGAAATCAGAGAAAACCAGCTGGGCATGTACCACCACCGGGACCAACATCAGCACCGAGTTCCAGGGGGCGGGGCGGGGCAGCAGCCCCAGCCAGGCCGGTGCCCCGACGCCCCTGCGCACTCACACCAGCAGGCTACCTGCACTCCATCGGCCTTCCGCTTCCTGGTCAGGCTGTGTTCGAGTGGAGGCCATGTCACCACTCCAGAGCTCAGGGCAAGGACCCCAGTGTTCCGACAAGCCTCGGCATCCAGGGCCCCGCATGGCCCAGGACCATGGGAAATCTACTTGGTTCTCAAATCTCTTGGGGAGCTCCCTTCTTGGTATCAACTGATTTTCGACCACAAAGAAGGAACTAATGTGTCGGGGTAAGATTAAGGAATGCCCATGAACTCAGCTGCATTCAGAGAAACCAGTTTGAACCTCTGGACCTAGTCAGGCCAATAATGTGCATGGGGCCAACCAAGAGAGTCAGGCATCACTCATGAGGCTGTCCTCAAAAGAGAAAGATCTCCAGTCCTCACCTGACACACACTTAACTTGGAAAGAGGAAGCAGTATTAAAAACAAGATCAGAAGCAAATTAGAGGCCAAATCCGAAAGTAACTGTGGCCACAAAGGGCAGTTTCCAGTGAATTCTGAAAATATTTCTTAAAGAGCAGTGTTATATAATTAATTAGTCTTCTCTTACTGAGTTCCATGGGCCACTGACAAGTTTTAGAACTTGAACTCTTCCTTCACGCCTGGTCTGCACCACAGGAAGCGCACACCCCAGAGTGAGTCAGGGGTGAGCCACAAAGTGCGGCGTCTCGTGAGAGGGTTCAGGTCACGTGAAGAACACGCCGAGGTTTGTCACTTGGAGCATCCCCATGAGTGCTAAGAGCCCCATCTGAATATTTGAATGTTAGGATGAAGAAAGTCAGTGGCATCTTTTCCAGTTTGGTTACAGCTGGAAATAAAATTTTCAATATCTACTAAAGCTCCAGCGTCTGAATTAGTGACCCAAACAGGCAGCCGTCTGAGAGCGGCAGAGAAAGAAAACCTCGAAACGGGGGAAAGGATCTGAGAAGCTGAGTGAGCATCTGCTTTCTGGGTGCATGACCGAGGACGGAAGCTGTGCCCGTGTGCCCAGCGCTGGGAATGGGAGCCGTGACCCTGCGGCCTCCCTGGGGTGGAGAGGTGGGGTCTGCAGAGGCCTGAAGGGCAGCACAGAGCACAGAGCGTGGGCTTGGGAGAACCCATCCTGTCTCTATCACCAAGAGACTGGAACCTTAACCTTTCCAGCCTCCACTCCCTCTGCAGAACCGGTAAGCCCACCAACAGGTCCTGCCTCCCTCACAGGATCACCGTGAGGAGCAGCAACATGAGCCTGTGCTCTGTCAGCGCAGCCGTTACAGATGATACGAAGGGACCGAGCACAGGGCCCGGCACAGGACGAAGGGCACTCACCACTGTCGGCTTGCTCCAGACGGCCTGCAGGCAGTGCTTCACGGCCCCGCAGTCGGCGGCCGTCTTCACGCTCTGGCACCACACCGCCGAGCCTCGGGTGCATTCTTTCAGGCCTAGGACCGGGCTGGCTGCAGCTAAAAGGAAAACCATTGTGAGGAGCTGGCTCGTTCCCTGCACCAGGTCCACCTCACTTGTTTACCAGGGTTCAGGCCTGGCCCTGGCATTCAGCTGGACTAATCTGGCCCCTCACCCAGCTATATGAAATGCAAACCACAGAGGCACCACAACCAGACAAGAAGCTAGGGACTAGTTTATCTGGTTCACTTTTTCCCTCTCAAACTATTTCTAAACCGTATTAGAGAGTATCAAACCTTTTAATCTTTTATAACCTTAGAAAAACACTCCATGATGCAAGGAAAGAAACCACAGAAAGCTGGCATTTAAATATAGATTTTAACTTCTGTCCAATGAAAATGAGCCAAAATTTTGTTGTTTTAATCTGTAGGGAAAACCACCAAGATTTATATCCTCATTACACAGAAAAATGATTCTTAATGTTCTAATAGAAAAGCTCTTTACAAACCTAATTGTGTGAGTTTTTGCACATCAACAAGTTTACTAACAAAAAAGCAAGACCACATGTTAAAAGTGAAGTGTCCACTCAAAACCAGGTGCACAGCATTTCAGCTACTGTGGCATAGAAAAAAAGATTAGGATTAGGAAAAACCAGAAAGGTTCAACATTGCTGGAGACTAGAGAAATGCAGATTAAAGGTACCATGTTTTTGCATTCTTATAATGCTGCTGGTAGTGTGACTGTATTTCTTTTTTTTAATTTCTATTTATTGATTTCAGAGAGGGAGAGAAAGGGGGGACAGGAGGAGGAGGAGGGGAGAGATGGACAGAGGGAGAGAGAGAGAAACATCGGTTTGTTGTTCCACTTACCTATGCACTCACTGGTTGAGCCCTGACGGATCAAACCTGAAACCTTCGTGTACTGGCACAGCGTTCTAACCAGCCAGGGCCTGATATTCCCTAATATACTAATGTATTTCAAGAAAAAAAAATCCCTCTTCAAAAAGTAATCCACTTCTGCCCGGCTGGTGTGGCTCAGCGGTTGAGCACTGTCCCACGCATTAAGAGGTCGCAAGTTCAATTCCCGGAACACATGCCTCAGTTGCAGGCTTGATCCCCAGTAGAGGGCAGGTGGGAGGCAACTAATCAATAATTCTCTCTCAATAATATTTCTATCTCTCTCTCTAAAATCAATAAAAACATATTTAAAAAATAAAGTAATCAACTTCTGCCAGATGGAGGGGGGCAAAGGGGGGAAAATGGGAGACATCTATAATACTGTCAAAATTTTTTAAAAATTTAAAAAGCAATACACTTTAATTCACAATATTAAAAAAAAGTAGATGCAGTTTGAATAGACAAAAAGAGAAACTGATATTATTTATTTATTCATTTATTTTTAATCCTCACCCAAGGATATTTTTTCCATTTATCTTCAGATAGAGTAGGAGGTAGAGAGGGGGCAGGGGAGAGAGAGAGAGATCGATGTGATTATTTTTAATCCTCACCCAAGGATATTTTTTCCATTTATCTTCAGATAGAGTAGGAGGTAGAGAGGGGGCAGGGGAGAGAGAGAGAGAGAGAGATATCGATGTGAGTGACACATCAAATGGTTGCCTTCCGCACGACCCTGACCAGGGCCAGGGACAGAACCGTAACCAAGGTACATGGCCTTGACCAGAATCGAACCTGCGACTCTTTGGTCCATGGGCCAATGCTCTAACCACTGAGCTAAATCGACCAGGGCAAAACTAATGGTATTATTAAAATATTGTGTAGCTGTTAAATATACAGATAATGTATAATAGAAAAAATTTCAAGAATATGACATTATATGAGTTACACAAAAATCAGAAAAGCAACAGAGGGGTTAGCTAAATTGTTACTTAACTCCCAATGTTATGTTGTGTGTGTATAATTTTTTTTTTTTATCCTCCCCCGAGGACATTTTTCCATTTTTTGTTCAGATAGAGTGGGAGGGAGAGAGAGGAAGAGATAGAGAGAGAGAAACATCGATGTGAAAGGGACACATCGAGTGGCTGCCACCGCACGACCAACCAGGGCCGGGGACAAACTGCAACCGAAGTACGTGCCCTTAGCGGGAACCGAACCCGGGTCTCTCCGGACCGCAGGCCGATGCTCTAACCGCTGAGCAAAACCGGCCAGGGCTAATTTTTAAAAATATTTTATAAACTACCTTAAGAGTTCCTATTGTTTCTTGAAAGAGGTCTATAGTATCTTTGATTTTGAAACTGAAAAATGGGGAAAACCCTCACTAGGAAGCAACAGGTTACACCAGGCTACACGGAGACGGAGGACTGTGCAGAAGGCAAAGTCCAGCAGACGGCACCATGGTTCCCCATGGTCTGGGAGAACTACACAGCCACCGAAGAAATAGATTTAGAACCCCAGGAGTCATGCTGCTTATTGCTTCCACTTATAAGCCGAGAGAGGACAGGCTAATTCTACAGACATGTACACACACACACATACACACACACACAGCATATAACATAGGTTAGGTCTGCAGGTGCTCTCCTTTCAGAGGAGGGAAGGAAATGAAATGCTATCATTACTACCTGTTCAACCAAAGCTGCAGATCCACAAACTACTCACACAAAGACTGAGTCACATGTCCCCAGCAAAGCTCAAGCCAGATTTTCTGCACCCTTTGAGACCAGCAAATGCATTATTAATCTGCTGCCCAAGTTACAGCCTTCTCTGTCCCTTGGGAGCCAAAATCACCACCACAACCAGTTCATGAACTCAACTGAACGAGCCACATTCCAAAAACTGTTGGTTTGAACTCTGGTTTCCATGGGAAAACATATGCCAGGTTCAAAACAGTTCTGAGCTCCCCAGATGGCCCAGGAAAGTTTAGTTAACCTATAAGGCAGCCAAACTAGACTAGGGCTGGCCCTCAGCTGTTGGTCTGGAGTGGCGGGAGGGAACAGAAATTATGTCATGAGAGTAAGTGCTCTGGGGAGTGTGGCAGCCACAGGGACAACACAAATGGGAGCCCCAGACCTGGCAGCTCCCACCAGCACCTGCCATGCTCCTCCAAGGCACTAGGACCCCAGGATTCCTGAAAAGCACCCACTAAACTACACTGCCTGGTTCTACCTCCAAATTAGGAGAAAGGAGTCCGAATAATGAACAGGAAGCTAGAAAATTAGTCTCTAGACAAAGGAACACACGGTGGTATACAGGAAGCCAGAAAGAGGATGGCCATCAGCAGACAGAAGCAGGGTCAGTGAGCAGTCCTCTCTGCACAAGGCCTGACCAGCATTCTCCATTCTTACAAATATTCAGTCCAGCAGACCTCTGATCCAAGGGTTTTCTCCAACCATCCCAGCTAGGAACTGGCTACAAATGACCAAATCTATCAGGTTCAGAAAACTATCATGGGCCCAAGCAGCAAAAACACTTTGTAGCTCGTTTACTCCTTCTAGGAACTTTTAACAGTAATCATTTGTAGTAATGACTTTGTTATTTGTTTTGGGCAGGCTATTCTGGACTAAAAATGATCTGGGCAGCCCCTTTTATCTGAGAATGGCGCAGCTAACAAACCCAAGGTCATTTCCCAGTCCCACAGGGTCTGTTAATCAAGCAAGGCAAGCCCCCCACCTCAGAGCCTGCACGCATGGTGCCAATCTGGTAGATCTGGAAGTCATCAAAGTCAAACCTAAAACAGATTTCATGGATGCTGAGAAATGAAACTAAAGTCCCAGCCCCTGGAAATACAGTTCTTAGCAAAACATTCCCATTTACCTCCAACCTAAAGCCAAATTTATAAAGATGTATATTATAAAAATGGTCTGTGGTATACAGCAGATGTGATCTCTTAAGATGACCCGATGTATACTGACAGAGAAATAAATGTGTATCCTCAGGATCAGTCATGTGAGGCTGAGACACCAGTGAGCTACCTGTTGAGAGGTTCAGGTGCTTATTTTGGAAGCTGATCTCCTGAGAGGGAAGCAAACAGTGGGTCAGAATATGTGGGGACATGAATCCTGTCCCCAGAAAATGTATTTATTCACAAAATCCTCACACCAATCCAGAGGACGCTCAGGTACTACAACCCCTGTCCAGGGACCCCGCTGTGCGCTCAAAGCGTCGTTTTCTCCACGGAAGTAGGAAAACAACTAGGTCAAAGGCAGGATGACCAACTACACTGACTGGGCCAAGCTCAGGGCCCTCAGGAGGGAGACCGATGTGAACCGGCAGGGCTCTATGACCCTGCAGTGGGAAGGGCAGATCCCAAAGTAAAACAGAAAAGCAGGGGGCCACATACACAGAGCAGCAAAGACAATGACTAGCTGCCCAGGGGGAGCGACAAGTGGCTTCTTCAAAATGAATTTGATCTGGCACCTAAAAGACTAAGAGGTATAGGTTGGCTAAGCAGAAGGGCACAGGGGAAACTGCTGAACATTCCAGGCAGAGCAGTTCTTTTTGTCAAAGGGGAAGAATTCTCCTTTGTCTTTCCAGGAGTGGGGCAAAGGGAAGCGGCAAAGGCCCACGCTACAAAAACAGACCTCGGGCACAGGGGAAAGTCATCATCTGACACGCTCATCCCCACGTGATGAGTCCGTCCTGTGGGCGACAGCTGTGAGTGTCTTCACAACCCAGGCACGGCGGCAGAAGGACTGCAAGGTGGGAGATGCAGACCACAGGGCTCCTAACTGGAACGAGAGCTCATTCCAAAATGTCCAAGCGAGGAGCGGCAGCAGCAAGGGCGGACAGAGAGGCTAACAGAAGGACTCCAAAAGAACATGACAGCCAGGAAAATGAAACTCACAGGGTTGATTTGAAACATAAGTCTCTTAGGCCAGGCCTGTCAGTCGCTGTGCCACAAGAATTTTTAAAATATGCAATACCTGACCAGTCAGGGGCACTGACCTCTTTTCCCTTAGTGTCAAACTTTAAAAAATAATACAACAATAGCCGTCCACGTGAATGTCCTGTCTTGAACCATAAACAGTTGCATCTTATTGGTCCCGTTGCATAATAAGGTTGCATTTGATTGGTTCACCTTGGCACGAGAAATCCTTATATACGAGTATAAGCTCCTGATTTTTAAAAAATCTTTTTGAAGCAAAAAGGGTAGGTAATCACCATTATAATTTTGGGGTAAATCAATCAAAATTACACCTATTTTTTGTTGGATCGGCAAAAATATATTTTTTGGTGTGCCACAGAATTTTAGTAATTAGTTTATGTGTGCTATGAGATGAAAAAAGTTGAAAACTGCTGTCTTAGGCTAAAAGAGGAGAGGAAACAGCAAGAGCCAACAAAACAAGGATGGAGGTGGTGGTCCGAAGCCACGCTGCCCAAGCCAGCAGGAGTGGAGGGCAGGGCAGGGCAGGGCAGGGCAGAGGCAGGGCAGAACTTCCACGTGAGCGCGTGGCTTCCTGTGAAACCATGACACGGTCGGGAAGGTGAGTTCCCTGGTGCAGCTAGGAGAATGTTTGGGAGACACACAGCCATCTTCATAGGTGAAGGACACCTTCTACTTATCACACGACAGTGGATCCTGTTCTGTGTGGTCTCAGACCACAGCCTAAGGTCAGGAACACATTTAACACCCTCAGGAATATAAAAAGGAAATGTCTTCCCTCGTGAAGTGATGAGCTCTCCACAGCAGAAGCAATCAGAAGGTCCGACCTACGAGGAATTCTGTGAAAGAGGGATCCTGAGTGGTGAGCAGGGCCAGAAGACTTCTTAGGGGCTGCAAGTCTTAATTCTTGTAATAGTGAGGCAAAGGACATTTTCAGTGTTAATACACAACCAATATATAAACATTACTATTACTCTAAACCACTTTCTGAGGAGTTATTTCTCAAAATATGTTCCCAGCAAAGCTTTCATCTCTATTCTCATCCTCCCACACTCTGCCCCCAAATACCAACTTCCTTCTCTGAGGCAATGTGCTGAACTCGAAGAAAGTTCTTAGAATGCTGTCTGACCCCTAGAGCTTCCGAATGTGTGCCGTACTAAGACGCGAACACTACTCCAGAGCAAGAAGCACTATACTCCTTAGCTGAAGGGCCTGGCATTCAAGCCCTCAATGACAAAACTCCAGGAGGCTGAATTAGAGAACTTAGCATTTCAGAGACCCTGAAACCCTACCAGCAAGTTTCAGTTTATTAAGAAGGGCTTTTTTTTTTTTTTTTTAATCCTCACCCGAGGACATTTTTCCATTCTTTGTTCAGGTAGAGTGGGAGGGAGAGAGAGGAACAGAGAGAGAGAGAGAAACATCGACTCGAAAGGAACACATCGAGTGGCTGCCACCCCCACAACTGTCCAGGGCCGGGGACAAACTGCAACCGAGGCACGCGACCCCAGTGGAAACCGAACCCGGGTCTCTCAGAACCGGAGGCCGATGCTCCAACCGCTGAGCCAAACCGGCCAGGGCAAGAAGGGCTTTTTAAAAAGACTTCCATTGTACTTCCCTAGGAAGGGGGTAGGTGCTCTGTTCCCTTTTTACTCTCCAGGCCTAGGAGAAAACATACAGACATGTTGTAAACCATTCCACATGCAGGCCGCTTACCAGAAACAGGTGATAATGGAAGTTCCCTGCACTGAGAACAGCTGCCACAGCTGGACTAGCCACGCCGCCACGGGCGCTTGGCAGCTCTGGACTAAACCCTCAGGGAGCCTGGGAGGGTGGGAGAGTCAGTTCATCAGAGCCGAGTGTGCTGTAGGTGCTCTTATGATGACTTCCTATGAAAAGGAACTAAACCTTGGGTCTAGAGTAAGACTTCTAAGGCAATTTACCCACCATCTAAATTAATGCTTCTCAAATGTGGCATACTGAAAAGGAAATACGGTCTGGCGCCAAGTCCTGTCCATTGTCCTTCTGAGCTTGTTTTTTTCCTTCTGTGAAATTAAGATATAGCCACTGATGTTAGTGGACTGTGAGAATCAAGATGAAAATTACGTACTTTCAAGTACCAGAATACTCCCTCTCTCCACCATTATGCTCTTACCATCATCTCTCTGGTATTTTAAAGTGCTACTAACATCATTATCATTATCATCATCTACATTATCATCTGTAGTAGCAACAGGACCTTTCTTTGGCCTATTACCTTGTCCAGAATAGATGCTCCACAGACAGCTGAATCAGGGCTGTTCTATTTATTTTCATTTAATCAAGTGTTTAACTGGCAGCTCAAAGACCTGGAGGGCTGTATTGCAACAACCTCAGAAGTTGTTGGTCATTAAATTTAAGACCCAGGAGTCACAAGCCACACTGAACTGAGTCCAGGAGTCGATACTGTATACCTAGGTGCTTAACAGGAAGTCCCGCATGAGCAAGGAGGAGAGGTGCCCAGCAAGGCACCAACAGTGCCCACAGGTGAAACGCTTTCAGTGATTCATGTACTTGGAGCTACAGCTGCTTTCCCTCCGATCCCAATAAAGCTACCATAGTTCACATTGTTAGAAGAGCCCACCTTTTCCAACAGCCCCCTCACAACCTCTCCTCTACTGGCAGGGTGAGGAGGCAACACAGCAACAAGACTGCTGCCTGAGTGACAGGGGTAGACAGACCTGGCTGAAAGCCCTGCTCTGCTGTCTGCTGTCTGCTGCCGCCGAGACTCGGACAGCTTACTCACACAGTTACCTGCAGACATGGTCACTACGAGCGCCCTTTCTCGGGAATCCTGAAGACTGGTGAGAAAGCAGAGAAAGCGCCGAGGCTGCCCAGCACTTACCAGGCCGAATCACTTGCACACGACTGTTTACGGCAAGCTGGAGGGGAAGGATGACCGAGCACAGGCATTCACATTCTAATTCTTATACTTCGGCAGAATTTATTTTTTCCCTTGTTATTTTTAAAATCATATAAAAAAGAGTTAATTAAACTTTGCAATCTGTTTCAGGCAACAATTACTGCCCGATGTGGCAGAGACAAGTTGCTCCCTACATCTATTCTTCAGTCCTTTCAAAGGAACAAGACTTCTAGTTACACATGGCTGCCAAGATTAAAAACTGTATTTCCCTCCCTGGCTGGTTTTCTCAGTGGTTAGAGCTTCGGCCCATGGATCAAAGAGTTGCAAGCTCAATTCCGGTCAAGGGCACGTACCTCAGTCCCCAGCTCTGGTAGGAGTGGTGCGGAGGCAACCAATTGATGTGTCTCTCTCACACTGATGTTTCTCTCTCTCGTCCTCCCTCCCTCCCACTCTGTCTGAAGATAAATGGAACAATATCTTCAGGTGAGGATTAAAATAATAATAATAATAATGAAAGCTACATTTTCCAGTCTCTTTCACAGCATGCTCTGGCCACGTGCTGACTGATGGGATGTTAGTAGAAGTTATCACATGAAGAAAGGGCCAAGACCTCAAGGATGCAGAACATCGAGCTAGAAGAGGCTGAGTGCTTCTGGGCTGGACTAGCCCTGGACTGCCCGGCTCCTAAACACTGACAAATAGGAGTTCTGTCATATTTAAGCCACTATTACTCTAGATCTCTGTTGTCTGCAGGCAAACCTAAGCCTAACTATATACCAGCTTAATCATCTACCTCATTCACCAGAAAAGTCTCCAAATGACAAGTCTGTACAAGGCTTGCCTTCATTGAGGATATTTAAAAGCCCATGTATACAATATAATCACCAAAGATTTTGAAAAGCAACCTCACAATGAAGGGGACCTTTCCTAAAAGGTGTATCTTATGCTCTTTTTCTTAAAGCAATCAGTCTTATTTTTAGCCATACAACATATGTTTTCCTTTTAAGTATTTTAGGCAACATATACTGAATACTGTTTCAGTCCAGTTACCATTGAAAGGATAACAGAAAATGCATGCAGCCTCCCAGCACCAAGGAGCCCAGCAAACATTCCAAAGGCAGTGGATCTGCCCTCTGGGTAATGTATCACCATGGCAACAGGCAGGTTGCTAGGAAACCAAGAGAGGAAAACCCCAGGAGAGGTAGCAGTTGCCTCAAGTCCCCTGCCGTCAGACATTTCTCAGAACTCATGCATTTAAATCCCCTAAGAGCAAGAGATCAGGCAACACTGGCTCCCAGATCAGAGCTGGTGTCACAAGTACCCTCTACAGCAAAGGGCACTTACTTGTCTCTTCTCTACAGGATCCTGCTTTTGGAAAACATTCTGCAGAGGAGAATAAACACTGCCCATTTACTCATTCAGAACAGCATACCCTCAGAGCCAGCTTGCCTTGACCTGGAGCAAGTAAGGTCCAAATATTCCTCTTATCACAAAATAAATCCATCGCTCGGCTGATGTCCCATCACCTCTGGCCCAGATAAGCTATTATTTCTGTTATTTAAGACAAAGGTTCTTTCTTCCCTGCTTCTCCTCTTCTACCACCTTGCTTTTTAATTTTCCTCACAAGCCAGATCCTTTTAAGACAAGCAATCTATCTACGTAGAGAAGGCAGGAGTCCTCAGGCAAATCACCCCGTGCCGTGACTGAGATATCGGGGGACAAGAATGCAATCTTCTTCGATTGTGAAAAAGTGGTGTCATATGGCATAACTGATTTGGGGAAGAGAAATCCCTATCTGGTTTACTCAGGAGCACTCCCGTCCAGTACAAACGCCTACCAGCAAAGCGCTTCTTCCAAAGTCACCCTATCAGGTGATGATCAGAGGTGAAGTTAAATCGCCTTAGATAAATGATACCACAGTGGACTATGAAGTGAGCACCTGGCAGTACTGTCCAGGGTTCAGTCAGGTGAACAGGTACAGGCAGGGGTCAAAGGTACCCCTGCATGGTTCTAGACCCAACCCAGGGTGCTACTCAGGATCTATGAAGTGAGCTAGAAACTGGCACAGGCCCTACCCTACCCTTGCTAAATGGCTGGGTGGTCCCTGAACATAATAATATGCTAAAAAGATTTCCTGTAAACCCCACTAGGGAAATTTAGTGTTCTGGACTTGTCCCACGTGACTGTTTATTAAAGTTTCAGATACATGTATGTCTACTGTACATGTCACGTTTAACCTACTTTAGTTAATATTTAACAGCACTGCCTTCATTTGAAATGCCAAATCTGAAATTCAGACCACAGCATAAATTAGAATGCCCGCAGTATTCTGATGCAGTTGCTGTCACCTCGAGAGGGCTGTTGTGAGGACTACATCAGCAAAAAGCATTTAGAACACAGCTGGGTACACAATAAACTCTCAGTGTTAGGTATCATGATGCCCACGGTTCCCACAAATCAGCTACACCAGTGGTTCTAAGATTGGTGCAGAGAACCCCAAGGGTCCCAGAGATCCTTCCAGGGGGCCCATGAGGTCAAACTTCTCATAAAACCACCAGGACATCAGCTGCCTTTATCACTCCTTCACTCACAATGTACAGTGGAGCTTTTCCCGATGGTGAACTGGAAGAGACTGAACACAGAAGCAGCCAGGAATCTAGCCAGGTGTTACCAAGGTTGCAAAAATGTAAAGCAAGCCAATCTTCTCTCCAAATATGTTTGTGTTTTAGGAAAACAGCTATTTTTCATAAAAATTATGTCAAATGTAACGGGTTCATCATTATTTCTAAAGGATTTTACAAAATTCTGTCAGCTTAATTTATAAGATGGTAAATATCGATAGATACAGCCCACACAAACAAAATCTCTTTGAAGTCCCTCAATAACTTACAAGTATGTAGGGATCCCAAAAATGAAATGTGTGAACTGAGTTTAACATTTACAAAACAAATTCTGGAACAGAAAGAAGGAAAAATAGCTTCCTCAATTTATTGCCGGTTCCCCTTTCAGATTTACCTCAAATCAAAGCCACCAGGAGTATCTGTCTAAGTCACATTAGACTCCTCTGTCCCTACCACCCACTAAAACCCTCTCCCAGTTTTGGGGGTCTCTCTAACCTGAATATGAACTATTATAAAGGTCAAAGCTTCATTTAAACACAAAGTCACCTTTGATTTGTCAACTCCTAAACACAATCTCTTAAATTTCATGTCAGTAAATAAAAGAAAATGCTTTACTTAATTGTGATAAAGACTTGACACTATTAACATTTAAGTGTTGTGCACACCAACCTACCAGCACTTCCTGAGTTGACATCTGCTTGGCTACACCTCACACCCTGTTGTGCATGCTGCAGATACAGCAAGGGATGAAGACAACAAATAAATACACCATATAATGCCAGGTAGTAGTGAGTGCTATGAAGAAAATGAAGCAAAGTCAAAGAAGAGCAAGACTAGGTCAGAATGGCACAGGGGGAAATTCTGATAAGGCAACATCTGAGCAGAGACCTGGATGGAGAAAGTAAACCACATGGGTCGTCCCAGACAGGGAGAACACGAAATGCAAAGGTTCTGAGCAGCACGAAGGCACCAGGGGCTGGACAGCAGCCCTGACCTGATGGGAGGAAAGGGAGAAGAGAGCTCTGAGAGGCAGCCAAGGGCCAGATGTCATGTGACATTGCAGGACAAACTTCAAGTTCTTAACTAGTGAGATTGAAAACTAGGTGACCCTACATATGCAGGACAGTGTGCCACCACAGCTCCTACAGCATTTGTTTTTTTTTTACCTGTAATAAGTGATGTCACTAAGACTGGCCAAAAAAGCTTGCTATAGTGTCTCCTTCGATCTTATTTATTAAGTTTCTGTTTGCAATGTAAATTATTTCTTTTCAAAAGCAGTCTATCTAAATATGGCCAGAATTCAATTTTAACATCCTGAAGTGTCATCAGAATTCATCTCACTTATTCTGAAACACAGGTGTCCATCAACAAGGCTAGCTAAACTGACATATCCATGCAATGAAATACTCTGCAGCTGTTTCAAGCAGCTGGAGGTAGGAGAATATTAAGAAAATATCACAGTGAGAGCAATGTGGTCACCTGGATCCTGGAACAGAAACATGAAATTAGTAGAAAAATTGGTAAACTCCAAATAAAGCTTGCAGTCCAGTTAACAGTACTGTTCTGATGTTAATTTCTTCTGACAAATGTATACTTATTATATAAGACGTGAACTCTAGGGGAAGCTGGTGAAGGGTGTATAGGAACTCACTGTACTAGCTTTGTAACTTTTCTATAAATCTAAAATTAATCCAAAATGTGAAGTTTTTTTTAAACAGTGGTAATATGATCTATCTGGATTAGCATGAGATCACCTGTAAGTATAAATAAAAGTAGAAATGTAAATGAAAACCATGTCACCATTTTACTCTCATCGAATTGGCAAAATTTAAAGTTTGACATCAAATGTTAATGATTCAAGTAAAAAAATGCATATTCTGGGGGAATATAAGTTGCCAAAATCATTTTAGAGAGGAATTCAGCAATTTCTAGTTAAGGTGAAATATATACACTCCACAATTCAGCAATTCTGTTCCTAGGTATATCCTCCCCAAAAATGGCTGTCCATGTGCACAAGAATGTTTATAGAAGTAGTTTGTAACAGAAAAACAGAACAAGTGGTAACAATCCAAACATCTAGGGACAGAATGGAGAATGAGCCCGATATAAACGGAATACCAGGCTACAGTGAAAGTGAAACAGCAACACAGTCACCATGGATGAACATCATGAGCCCCCCCCCAAAAAATACTAACCCAAGAATATATACAATATTCGTAAAATATTTTAAATATCCAAAACAATACTACATACACTGATGAAGGTTCCAGTATATCTATGAAAGTATAAAACCTGCAGGAGGCCCTGGCCAGTTTGGCTCATAGGTTTGATTCTGGTCAAGGGCATGTACCTCAGTTGAGGTTAATTCCTGGCCCTGGTCGGGGTCATGTGGGAGGCAACCTCATGGATGTTTCTCTCTCTATATATCTCTATCTCTACCTCCCACTCTATCTGAAAATAAATGGAAAAATATCCTCAGGTGAGGACTTAAAAAAAAAAAAAAAAAGACCTGCAGGAGGATGATAAACACCAAGTCCAGGAAGGTGGTTATCTATGGAAGGAGGCGAGGCGAGGCGAGGGGAAGGGGCTGGCTAAACAGACTCACCCTAGGAACCAAGGTTAGTAACATGAGGCCTAGAGATAATTCAGGTTACCAGGAACCAGCCCTGATCTGCTGGGCTGCTCTGGTAAAAACCGAGTTTGGCTGCGGTAGACTCCCATCTCCTTCCTAACTGCTGACTACCTACCCTGGTTTGTTTTCCTGGCCCAGTAATTATGTCAAGCACACATATTTATAAGTCAATTTAATTTTTTGGTTTCATAAACTTACAACATCCTTTGAAATGAAAGACACCAGGAGATATTACAAAATCAAGAGCAGAGAGGGGCTGCTGTGCTAGTAGGACAAGCACACTGACAAACACTATACTGTTTTTCTTCATGGTATAGCAGCAAACCTTACAGTGCTCCCTACTTAAGCACTGTCATACAGTAATTTAGCAAAGCCTCACTGCTACCCTATTAAACATGAATGACTATTAATCCCATTTTACAAATGGGGAAGCAGTTTAAGTAACTTGTCCAAGGGTATACAGCTCCTGTCAGCAATGTGATCAAGTTACACTTCTATTCCACAGTAACATCTCAGTCCCATCATAAAGAATTACAAATTCCAGAAGACACATGAAATTTGGATAGATTATTTTTCAATGCACAGACTATTATGCAAGGCACATTCAGATTATTTTCTGGAACAAAAAGTAAAGCACTAGCCCTGGCCAGTTTGGCTCAGCAGTTAGAGCGTCGGCCAGTGGACATATACCTCCATTGCAGTTTGTCCCCGGCCTCGCTTGGGGTCGTGTGGGTGGCAACCACTCGATGTGTCTCTCACGTAGATATTTCTTTCTCTCTTCCTCCCCCTATCCACCCCCCACCCCCACCCCGCTCTATCTGAAGATAAATGCAAAAATGTACTCAGGTGAGGATAAAATAAATAAATAAATAAAGCACTGTATTTATCATTGTTTTAAAATGGTTTAAAACAACAACAGGCAATGTAATTAACATTCTCTTCTGTTGATTTAAAAACCTTCCTTTGTGGTGGCAAAACCAAGCAGGATCCAGAGAGCAGGTTACTTAGAGCCCGACATCCACAATCTAGAATACTCATGGTAGAAGACTGGCTCCAAAAGCCATGGCACACCAGTGGCTCGGTGACCTTGAGAGCTTCCAATGCTTTATTAGGTGGTTTCCCCAGCTGACAACACCCTGTCTAAAACACCCTGTGTACCCTCTCTCTTCCCCATTATCAAGTTCCAGCCTGGCCATTCCAAGTTTCAAATACCAAATTGTTTCCTTTGGGGCAAGTGAAACAGGGTAGTGAATGGAAAAGCATAGGAGATTCTGGGTGCTGCTGATGCTCTAACTCTTGACCCTGGGGGCTGCTTATGGTAGGTATGTTCACCCTGTGGTAATTCATCAAGTTGGACACTTTAAATTTGTATGTTTCCTGTAGGTAAATGACAACACAATAAGTTTATAAAAAGTTAAAAGGTTAGTGTTGATGAAAGGATATGGAAAGAGTAAGCACTGTCAGGAGTCCTGGGTTCTGACCCTGACTTCTCTGGTCAATGGCCAACGATTTGGGAGAGTCACATCTGAGGGCTCAGTGTCTTCATTCCTTACAAAGTGGTAAGACTAGACTCTCCAATTCTCTCAGTATACCATCATTTCCCTTTATCCCGTATTTTTCAGGTAGAGAAAAAGGAGGGACAACTGGAGGGGCAGAAAAACAACTCAAAAGCAAGTGACTCTACCACAAGGACATCATTAAAACACAAACCATAAAGCTTCTCCAGTTTTAGAATGACAGTGTACTATACAGTAGCGCCATGTTGGAACAGCAAGTTCTAAGCATCTCTTGGGGAGCAGATGATGGCTGCAGTCACAATGCGCCTTCACTAACAGTATCAATATTATTAGAAATTTTAGAAATAACATTTCCAAAAAGTCACAGTGGGGCCAGAGCTGTCCAGACAAGCCAGCATCCATACACTGTGTTAGCAGCATGACCTTGGCATAAGCCTGAAGGCCGGTCAGCAAAGTTAAAGCATTATAACACACTCCCATTCAGGGAAATGGGCC
This sequence comes from Molossus molossus, assembly GCF_014108415.1. Classification (NCBI taxonomy): domain Eukaryota; kingdom Metazoa; phylum Chordata; class Mammalia; order Chiroptera; family Molossidae; genus Molossus; species Molossus molossus. The sequence goes on from NW_023425352.1 coordinate 52,834,538, forward strand.
CCTTAGCTTAATATTCTGGTTAACCATCTTCCCATATATACCAGAGGAGAATTTTACATGTCCAAAGAATTAATTAAGTCCCTTTTGGGTGACTGACTGATTCAGAATTCTTCAAGGTCTTGTGAGGAATAGACTCACTGCCTAAGAACAATCGTTTGATACTGGAAAAAAAAAATTGTTCTCAGTCAGCCTAGAAAATTTAGAGACTAGCATTAGTTTATTACATGAACCATGAAATAACAAGAAGTATTAACCCCAGAAAAATAATACATTTTCTTCAGTGACTATAAAACCAAAATTCTTTCTTTATAAGCACATAACCTTTCATAGTCAACAAATAACAAATTTAAGAGCTTGGTTTAAGGTTAAGACATATTCTTATGAGCTGCTGAAAGCTAACATGAGGGAAAACATCTCAAACGTACTTCATCTATAAGTATCTTCTTAATTCTTTGGTTTCCCATCAACTCTCATCCATTTTGTTACTGTTTATTAAAATCTGGATGGGGTGGCTACATGATAGGTAGAATGGAGGTCAGCCCCTAAATTACACACAGTTAATAAAGAGAAACTGAGGTTGCCCCTAAAGATCAGGTTTATTTCCCTCAGTGGGCCATTATCTGAAAATACCTAAACCTGTTTATAAATTAAAATCGATTTTATATAAATTAAAATCTAGTTCTTTGACTATCTGCTTATAAATTAAGTAACTCAATCTCACTACTTTCCCTTTATCATGTGGATTCAAATGAGGTTAAGATGTGAAGACAAGAATTAGGAGGAAGAGACATCGGTGACATGGGGAGGGCTAAGAAGACAGTGCAGCTGGTTCCCATGTGTTGCCTTCATAGCCTGTAGTGATTTTAACAACCAGTACTATTTCCGGGCAATAAACAGGTGTAAGAATACTTCTGTGCACAACTACTTCTCACATACTTACTTTTCCTCCAAATGTAGGCCACTGCTAAAACCGGCCAATGGCTGTGCAAAGACATTTTAAAGCAGGTGAAATGAGGGCTCCATTGTAAAATTATCCGGATCACAAAAACCCCGTTATCATTCACATATGTACACACACACACACACACACACACACACGATAGCCATCAACACAGATGGTGTAGATTTTTATGCTTCCTGCAACTTCAATACTCTTAAAAACTGGAGCAACTGAGGCCAAGAGCCAGTGTGTTTAGCTGGAGGGGGCTCCATGCCATCTGAATCACGTGCTCCCAGCGCGAGCACAACACAGCTGCTGGAGGGCTCACCCCCATAACTGGAAGGGCAGCCTCGGGGGAAGGCCCGGGCGGTGCCAGCCGCCTGGGGCACCAACTCGAGTCCTGAAGAAGATGTTGCCCACTGGCCGGGAACCCACGCCTAGGCGGCCTGCCCCGCGTCTTCGTCGCCAGCCTCCCGGCCAATTCCCACAGCCCCTTCGCCCCGCAGCAGGTACCGGCGCTGCGCACACGCCTGCGCAGTGCGCGTCCCCCGCCAAGCCCAAAAGGGAGTGGAAGGGCGAGGCCCGGTACAGCCCGCTCCGGGACGCGAGGGCCGCATTCTTCTGGAAACACCCTCCCCAGGCTGGAGGTCCCAGGGCTTACCCGCACCCAGGAGGCTGGCCAGAAGGAGGAGAGTATACATGGCGACGCCGGACTCCGCAGTCTGCAATGCAGAGCGTCAGCTGATCCTCCGCAGATATAAATCTGCCCTGCCCCAAGCCGCCTACGGCGCAGGCGCAAGCTCCGCCCCGCCGGGCCTGGCCGAGCCCTTCCTGCAGCCTGACTCAGCGCCGCACGCCGCGCCTGCGCGCAGAAGAGGGTGACCCCGGAGAGGGGCCGGAGACAATGGGAGGAGGAAGGAGCGGGAAGAGGAAGAGGAGGGAGAGGTAGTCAAAATGAAAACGAATCATTGAATAAGTCAACCTTTGAGACTATAGATATGTACAATATCTTTTAAGCCTCACATTTTTTAGATGATAATCCATGCTGAAAAGGTTAACTGGCTTTGCCCTGACCGGTTTGCTCAGCGGTTAGAGCGTCGGCCTGCGGTCCAGAGAGACCCGGGTTCCTCGGTTCCTTCCCACTAAGGGCATGTACCTCGGTTGCAGTTTACCCCCAGCCCTGCTTGGGTCGTGCCGGTGGCAACCACTCGATGTATCCCTTTCACATCAATGTTTCTCCCTTTCTCTCTCCCTCCCACTCTATCTGAACAAAATATCAAAAAATGTCCTCAGGTGAGGATTTAAAAAAAAGGTTAACCTACTTTAAGTTCTCACAGTCAGAATTCAGACTCACCATTCAACCCACACTGTCTCCTACCTAGATGATGTTTATTGCATTTACTGGGCTGGGGGCAGAGTAGCTTCATTATGGGCCCTGTTTTCTGTTAATACTTCATATTTACAATCACTTTTCTTCCCCATGACTCCCTCCTAAGGTCGTGGACTTGGAGGGAGGGGAAAAGGGATTGAGGAGTAAGATGGAGAACAAGAAATGCCTCCGCCCTTGCAGAAGGGAACAGAGAAGTGGAGCCTGAATTTGAGAACCTTGCTGAACTTCGGCCAGGGCTCTTGTTGAAGAAGGAAGAGGCCCCACCCCATCCAGCCTGCAATCCTCATCTTATTCCAGAACAAGAAAGAACTGGGTGACCTACACATAATCACTCACCTTTTACCTACTATGCCTGACCTTGTTTGGTTCTGAACAGAGGGATGACACCCCCACCCCACCCCACCCCAGGACAAGTACCTACCAGCCCAGGGAAGGAAAGGAAGGAAATATCACCTATTAGGGAAAGCCCTTAAAGGTCTATTACTCCCATTCCATCATTGTGCCAAAGGGGAAAGGAAAGACATTTATCAAGCTCACAACTGACCTGGTGAGGGCAAACCCAGGGGTTCTATCCACCTTCCACAATCTGTAACCTCTTTTAGGAACAGCTCACAGACAGAGGTCTCAGAGCCTTTGGTTCTCCTCCTCCACCACCCCCACATTGCAGCTCTTACTTCCCACTGGGGAGCAGGATGGGGAAGTGTGCACCACAGTGGGCGATACAAAAGGAATGAGTCAAGTCGGGACAAGATTTATTCTAGACTGGATACCTCACTAATTTGCCTAAACGGCCAGACAGAGACTGCATGGCTGCCCCATCTGCAGGCTTCCTAAACCATGAGGCAGACCACCCCAACCGCCAGAAAAATACAAGGGAAGTGGGGTTCTAGGGACAGCCCCATCCCTCAGCTCCTTGCTGAAGGAGTAGGCAAAGCATCCCCATGTTCCATGTGGAGGTCACAAGACTCCAAGCCAAAAGGGGGCTTAGAGACCTTCAGATAGCATGCTCTCACTATGGGGGAGTTACTGAGCTCTCAGAGCTACTTAATGACAGAACCTGAACCAACCATGACTCCTTTTTAATACCCCCACCTCCTAACCAGAGGGGTGTGTCAGTGTTTTTGAGGTGAATTTTTGCAGCCTTTCATTTGCACACCTGGAACACAACAGTTCCTTCATCCACCTTCTTCCCTATAAGGATAGAATTTTAGTAAAGAATATAAAAGCAAAAAATGTATATATAAACAATAATAGGATTATCACTGCTTTTTTTACCAAGTCAGTAGGTGTTTAAACCCTCTTAAAATACCTTCCTAACCATCTGTGCATAGGCAACAAGAGCCATGAAGCTATTCGAACCCTTTGATCCCATGATACCATTCCTAGTTACATACTCCCAAAGGAAATAACCCAGAGCTAAGATGTATTTTATGCAAAGTGTTCACAGAAGGGCCCTTTATATCAGTGGAACCTGGAAAGGTCCCAAATGCTGAACAATAACGGGCTAAGAAAGCCGCCTGGACAAACAATGGTACTCAAAGCAGCTTTGGAGCGTGAGGTGGGAGCAGCAAGCACTGGTCTGTGACAGGCCTTCGAGAGCAGTGGGTTCCGAGAATATGGGCAGAGCGGACCCAAAGCCCACCTTCTAGTTCAAGCCTGCCACCGACTTCTCCGAGGGGCTGGCAGAGCTGGTGCGGGAGCTGCAGAGCCCTCCACTCCAGGAGGCGCTGAGGGAGCCCCGTCCCCTGCCCTGTCTCCCAGAGTGAGCTGGGTTTTCAGTGAGGGAGGAACAAAGAACAGGAGGTGGGGGAGTCTGCTGACTTTGAGTCAGCTGGTCTTTGCATTATTTCACTCATCACAATGTCCACATGTTACCTTGAACTTTTTAAAGAAAAAGTCACAGGAAAATTTACAAAAGAAAAGGAAATCCCCTTTCCTCCTGTTTGCTCAAGTTTTGGGGGAGACAAACAATCATTTTTCCTCAAAAATGTGAGCCATACTGGAGATTCTGGCAGAGTTGCCAGTGGATCTCCAGTTCTGGGTCCCAGTTCCTCATGAGGCCCACTTCTAGTGTCTGACATCTCCCGAAACCCCCACCGGCCAACTTCTCTTAATAATTCCCCTGTCGGCATGCCCTCCTTGGGGCACACCTACTCCAATCTCCTTTCTGCATGAATTTTCTTTCTCCTGACCTCTAAGGGTCCCCACGAAACTTGCAGCCAGAGAATCAGTGGGCAGCAGCAGCTTATCCTGGGCCTAGCCCTGATCCTTTCTCAAGGCCTTCTTTTCTCCAGTGAGGGGACAGCACCCCCACCTAGCCTCTCTCCTGTTGCTTCTGGGCCCTTCCTTGTTTCACTGTGCCCAGTTTCAACAAACATGCGCTCAAAATCAAAATAATATAATAATAATAATTCCCCTGCTGACTCCAGAGGGCTTCCATCTGTTACTGTTTCTACAGCTGGAAAAGTGCTTGACCAAGACAGCCAATATAACCGAGGCATCCACTGTGAAAGCCCACATTACCCACTAGGCCCCCAAGTTCCACTCTGGCTCCTCCACCCTGGAACTTCATCCTGCCCTGAAAGGACAACCTGCACCCCCATCCCCACTGTGTCTCAAACAGTAGGCTCAGGCTCCTCTCCCTGAAGCATCTCTCTCATCAAGACCTCTGGCCTCTGGCTCTCCTGCCTGCATTTGCCTGTCTGCCTGGTCTAGACTCCTCCAGCAACCACTCAAGTAAGTCTCGGCCGCTCCCAAGGCCTCCTCTCCCCATCAACTTCAGTCACCCAACCCGCAATTCCCAGCCTCTGATTTCTTCTTTTCTATCTCCACCTTCCTGGGACTGCTGGAGAATCAACCATCCCGCCAGCCTCACTAAGCCTTCTGTGCTACTCAGCACCTATTTAGCCCTCCCATGTGGCTTAGTCTGCTGATATCCTTCACCTCTTTTTTCCCAGATCTTGATAGTAATCAAACCCCCTATTTCTGGCTAGGCGCATGGCTACTCAGACTAAAGATTACATACATTTCCCAACCTCCCTTGCAGCCTCAGGACTTCAATCAGGCCAATGAGATAAAAAATAAGTTCCCATTTTGTGATCTAGGTACCGTTCTTAAAAGGAAGAGACACATCCAGTGCAACTATTTCACAACTGGTACTGCCAGGACACTGGCTGTAGTGCTGGAGCAATGTCCTGCAAGGTCCCAGCTGAGCCAGATCATTGTCTTGGAGGGATGGGTGGTCCGGGGAATGAGCGAGCAAGAGGCTGGGCATCAGTGAGTCAGCAGCTATTTATCAGCTGCTATAGAAGTATTTCAATTATTTTACTACTCATGCAACTCTACTGATCTATACCAGCTAAGTGTCATTCCTGACTACAAGGTTTTTTCTTCTTTATGCTGCTTGTATTGCAGACATAATGGCAGGAGCTCAAGTATCCATCCTGGACCATGCGGTTGAGAAGTCTTATTAAGGATGACAGTGCAGCAAGATAAGAACCTGGATCCCTGACGATTATATCTGCTCTGCACTCCACCTTCAGACTTTGTGTGAACACACCCGTATCTTATTTAAGCTTTCATCATCTTGAGCTCTTTTTACACATCAGATCTTCTCAACAATGCTCATGCCCTGACCTCATCTTTATCTATATCCTGCTCATGTCCTATTTGACCCCTTCCTTCCTGTCTCTGAAAAGGAAATGCCTTTTCTTCTCTTGGTGAGGCTAAATTTTAGCTGCTAAAGACCTCTTGTGCTTTTCCTGATCAGTTCTTGTGACCTCTGGGACTGAACTGATATTCTGTCCATTCTTTATGTTCATTGCCCGTGCCTTACCAATTGTTAAATATTTTTAATATCATTACTCTAGCGCTTTGCTCCATCAATGGTCCATTCCTTTTTTATGTCTTCAGTCCCCCACCCTCGCCACTGACTCTTCCCACTCAGATGAGAAATATGCCCAATGTGCGCCCATTCCAACAGAAATCTTTTCTCGCTCCTGACTTCCACTTAAACAGGTAAGCTTTCTTTAACCTCCCCTTCATTGTCATTCTCCCTGGAACTGTCACCTATACACCATATCGTCTACTCGCCCTCCAGACTCACTCTAACCCAGTCCACATGCCACTGAATGGCTTTTTGAAAGTAGATGGTAAATACCTACATGGACAGTCCACCAGCACCATCTCGTTCCCTCCAGCCTGACATTTAATCTGTTCCTCCTTCCGACAAAACCCCCTAACAAGTGTGTCACCAGTGACACAGCGCCACTCCTCAGGATCTCAGATATCCAGCACTCAAGCCGGTGCCCCTTCCTCACCTGTGGCTGACATCACCACTAGAACTCGGCCTCGAAACCGTCTCAACTTGGCACAGGCAGACCTCAGAGATACTGCAGGTTCCATTCTAGACCATCATAATAAAGCAAATATCACAATGAAGTTGTTATAATCTCTGCTGGTGGAGGGTCTTGCCTTCAGTTTGTAGAAAACACAACCTCGCGAAGCACCGTGAAGTGAAACAATGAAACAAGGTGTGCCTGTACTCCAGCTACTTTTACCAACCAGTCACAGTTGGCTCTTGGTGACATCAAAATTACAACTAAACTACAGAACAACCAGCCTTCAGAACCGCCTGAAATCGAGCTGAATGCAAGTCCTACAACTACGAAACTAAAGACAAAGCCTCATCAAGACTGATCTCGAGGTCCAGAGCTCCTCCCCAGCATCTGCACCAGAACTGCACCCAAGGAGCCTCACTGGATCTGGAATAATTTAGATGGCCACAGCCTGGACTTCAGCCAACGCTGCAAACAAGGAGTGAAGCTTGGGTCTTAAGAGGCACTGCAGTCTCTTATTTTCACCATCTTGGAAAACAGAGGCTGCATAAAGAAGCTCCTACTACACCACAGTGAAAGGCTGTGCGCACAGAGATGAACCCACTGAGAAGAAACCCAAGGCCCCAGTCGATGACCAAGTCTACAGCTGTCAAAGGCTGTCTTGGATCCTCTAGCCAACATCACTTGGAACAGAGGCAACTGTCTCCACAAAGCTCTGCCCAAATCTCTGAGACATTGGTTCACAAGCCATAAAGTGGTTGTTTTAAGCCCCAAGTTTGGGGGCACTTTGTCATGCATGAATAGCTAACTGAAATAGATGGGAAAATTGTTATTTTCACTAACACTAATCAAAACTCTGTATTTCCTTCAATTATAAATCCAGGCAACAAATCACAGTCATATTCGTAGTTCCTTATCACCAACAGAAATCAAATATTGGTGTGTTTTACAGTTGTCACAGATACCTTTAAAAAATAATGTATTCTTATCACTACCTCAAACTTTTAGTAATTAGACCCATTGGTACATCTTATTATTTTATTTATTTACAAATATATATTACTACGTTATAATTTTTAAATATTGTGATCACTGTATTTCAATGCGACTAAATTTTCTTTGTAATGTAATATATTTTATTTCCTGTTTTTAAAAATGTTATTTTAACCTGGCCGGTGTGGTTCAGTGGTTGAGCGTCGACCATGCACCAAGAGGTCACCAGTTCGATTCCTGGTCAGGGCACATGCCCAGGTTGTGGGCCAAATACCCAATGGGGGCATGCAGGAGGCAGCCAGTTGATCTTCTCTCTGATAGAGGTTTCTCTCTCTCTCTCCCTCTTCCTTTCTCTCTCTCTAAAATCAATTTGAAAAATCATATATATTTAGAGGCTCCCCTCGACTCAGGGCAATTCCTGAAGAGGACCTGTTATGAACTGAATGTGTCATCCTCCCCTCCCCAAAAAATGAATATGTGTAAGTCCTAACCCTCAGTGTGACTGTATTTGGAGATGGGGCCTCTAAGGAAGTAATTAAGGTTAAATGAGGTCACACAGGTGGGGCCCTGATCCTGTAAGATTCGTTACAGGATTCGTTTTCTTAATAAGAAAAGACACCAGAGAGCTTGCTGTCGCCCCACTGCCCACTCCTGACAGGCACACACCAAGGAAAGGCCCTGTGAAGGTACATTGAGAAGGCAGCTGTCTGCAAACCAAAGCAGCAGAAACCTCCAGAACTGTGGGTAACAGATGTTTCAGCCGCCCAGTGGCAGCGGGGATGGGAGTTCCCTGGTGCTGAGAGGGAGGTCTGGTGGGCACTGCACACTACTGTCCCGGCTCCCAGCGTCCCCCACTTCTCTGCCTAACGCAGCTCTGTGGTCCTGCTCCCTTGCCCTCCCAGCTGTGCCCTCCGCCCCACGATCCCAGCGCTCGGGCCACGACGTCCACTGTCGCCTAAACAAGCTGCGCAGCTTCAGCTGTGCACCCTGTAAACAGCTCCCTTCCCCACCTCAAATTCCGCTTTTTACTTCTTTCCCTGGTGAACTTTTTATTCAACCTTCAAAACCCAGTTACAGTAACACTCCCAGAGGGAAGCTCTTTCTCTGCTTTAGGAGATGCAGAGGCTTCCTCCTCCTGCCCCTCTTCTGTTTGCTACTTTATTTATTAAACCCAAAGAAGAGAAGTGACTTAACCAGCCACACGGCCAGCAAATAACAGAACTGAGACCAGAACCGGCTCTCAGGAATTCCAGTCCTCTCCATTTATCAGCTTAACCTCTCTGTCCCAAGTGCCTGCTTCTCAAGTAGTGTCCTGTTAGTGTTTTAGCTGTACATTTACTGAGCACCTAGTATATACCAAGCACTGCACTAGGAGCTGAGGACACTGAATTGAAAGACATGGGCTGACTGGGAAGCCCCCACAAGGGGCCTGATGTTACCCTGCTCCTTCCAGGGGAGCCAGAGTGCCCACCAGGCCCACAGATTCCTCCAGGTTCCTTGACCACTGGACCCATTTGGAACCATGAGGCCCTGCCACCTTCCGGGCTAGGGATGCACACTCCCAGCAGCCAGTCTATCTGGAGGCTGGCCAGCTCCCAGGACGTGGCCAGGCCTCAGAGCTGTGCCCACAGGGGCTGTCAGAGGTGACTGTGCCTAGCTGGGCCAGTTGGCTGCTCCGTGGGGAGCTCCAACAGGAGCTGCTCAGAGTGCATGTGGTGAGTCAGTGGAGCCCATGGGGGCTGGGGATGAGGGGTGCTGCTGAGTCACTGGGATAGTCTGCAAGCCATCAGGTCAGAGCCTGTTGAGAATCAGCTGAAAGCTGTGAACACTGCCAAAAAATGCTCAGAGAAAACGTTTTGCACTGGTTCCAGGAGGCTCTCAGACCCTCACCATCCACCTTCGAATGTCGGAAGCAGAACTGCAATAAACCCAAAGAGAGGAAGTGACTTAACCAGTCACACGGCCCGTAAATAACAGAACTGGAAACAGAACCGGCTGTCTGGGATTCTCGTCCTCTCTGTTGATCAGCTTAATCTCTGACCCGAGCACTGAGTATGAATGAAATCATGAGGCTTCAGCTAGGAAAAAAAAATGATAAAGATTTATTCACGGTTCCTAGGGTCTGCAAACCAGAAATGCAGCTAGGCACAACCCAGAGTGTTTCGAAGAGGAAAGAACAGCAGAAGGTTCATAGAATAAACGGTACATTTTGAGAAGAATCAGTCCTGGATTGGTAGGAGATGGTCCTCTGGATGACTGGTGGTTTGGATAATGGATGTCAGGTGGTCAGGGGACATGAACATTCTTTCTCTGGTCCTTCAAGGGGTGATCAGAGGACTATCTGGAGGTTAGATGGATAGCCAGGCATTAACAATCACTGCAAAGCTCAAAACTTTAAGTTCCCAGGCTAGATATAAAAATAGAATTGTTTCCTCAGGCCTCAACTTGCTTGATTTTATAGTTTCGCAGCTTGACTATGGTGACTCCGTTTTGTTTTTTCACTTTATTCCTTACACCTATTACCCCCTGCCCCCATTTCAAGGCTCAGCTGCATTTCACCTCCTGGGAAGCCTCCCTGCTCCCTCTAGCTTCAGGCATCTTTTTAGTCCTCCATCTTCGAGAGCGCCCCTAACCTTTGGCCAAGCTTGGAGGGCAAACAGTAACAAAGATAAGATTGGACCAAATATTTCCTGAGCCTGAAAGGAAAGCAAGAACTGGGTGATAAGCAAATTAACCACATTACCATAGCTCTAAAAAGTACAGCTTCCTTAGGAGCTTGAAGTTTAGGGGAGAGACAGACAGAAGAATCCAAAAGGCAAATCGGCATTATAATAATGACAGTAGTGACGACAACTGGCATTAACAGACTGCCTGTTGTATGCCAGGCTCTCTACTGTCACTCTACATACATGATCTCAAATCTTTAAATCAAGGATTGCTTATGTTCATTTTACAGACAGAGAAACCGAGTCTCTGGGAGGCTGACTTGCCAGACTATTCCTGATCTTGGCAGAACCAGGATTCAAGCCCAAGACAGCTTGAGGCTAGTGTCTACGCCACACTGCCTCCATTGAGGATGCCCAGAATTACCCAGAGGTGCCCTGGCTGGGACACTCACCTTGATGCCCAAGGCAGGCAAGTGCCAACTGTGAAGGTGCCCTAGAGTCATCATGGCCAGAAGCCATCAAACAACCAGGGTCTATGTTTAGGTTCTACACGCCCTGATCGCAGGGGAGAATGCAGTCTTGGCTGGGCACATTATTCTGTCCATGTGATGGGCTGTCCCTCACAGAGATGACTGTTGCCCTGGGACTTCCGGTCAAGATGACGGGGCAAACTCTAGCCGCTACATCCTGCCGCTCTCTAAGCAGCTCCCAGACTACACGTCTATAGGGACCTTTTCCCCACCCTCGTCTCCACCTCTGCTGCCCACCCGCAAGCTTCCGTGCGTCTCCAGTGGCTTCTGAGAGCAGAGCGTGCTCTCAGACCACAGCGCAGCGATTCGTGATAAACTCTTTCCTTCAGATGAATCCAAGTGGAGTCTGTTCCCTACCACTTTGATTTCAGAACTTGCCATGAATTCTGACTACCCTGTCATTGGTTACAACACTGCAAACACCTTACTAGTTTCTCTGCATCGCACGTTCACCACGTGTCAACCCAGGGGGTGCAGCAAGCCAGCGGCCCTGTTGCTGAGACAAAAGGGGGGCAAGAACTTCCGGTCAAGATGGCGGCGAAGGTAAACGCGGTATCGCGTCCTCCCACAACCACATCAAAGTTACAACTAAACTACAGAACAACCATCATTCAAAACCGCCTGAAATCAAGCTGAATGGAAGTCCTACAACTACGGAATTAAAGCAGCAGCCACATCCAGACTGGTAGGAGGGGCGGCAGCAGCGGCGGGGGCACAACAGGCTGGTCCCACACCCGCTGTGGCCGATAAAAATCAGGAGGCTCCCGTGGCTGGGAAGGTCCTTCCTGAGGACTGAGGGGTCCCCGTCCCACACCAGGTGCCCCGCTCAGGGTTCCAGTGCCAGGAGGAGAAGTCCCCATAACTTCTGGCTAGAAAAACCAGCGGGAACTGAGGCTCAGGGAGGCTGAGGCGGCTGGAGCCCCAGGCAGCTCCTTAAAGGGCCCGCGCACGGACTTATCGGACTCTCTCCCTCTAAGCTTGGAGGGGAGGCAGCTCGAGGGGTGCCAGAGACATCCAGGGAAGAACTGAGCTGTTGGGCACTGGAGCGAGGGCTGGAGAGGGGGCTTTCTTAGAGACAAACGTGCTGTCAGAGGCCTTTGTTCCTTTGGTGAGCCCTTCCCGGGAGGCGGCTGACAGTCGCCATACCTGGGACTCCAGCAACCTGGCTCACACTGGTAGCCCCGCCCTGCTGACTCCCTGAGGCCCCGCCCCAGCCCACCCCAGCCAACTTTCAAGCCCACCCAAGCTGTTGCCACTTGCTTAACCATAGGATTGGCCAGTCTTGGATCCTGCTTCGGGTTTTTCCTAAATTCTTTTAAACGAGCAGCATCTGGTCTCAGCGAGCCCTATACCTCTCTTTAAGTAATACACTGAAACACAGGGAGGCAGCCAAAATGAGGAGACAAAGAAACAGGTCCCAAATGAAAGAACAGAACAAAACCCCAATAAAAGAACTAAGTGAGCCCTGGCCGGTTTGGCTCAGCGGTTAGAGCGTCGGCCTGCGGTCCTGAGAGACCAGGGTTCGGTTCCCGCTAAGGGCACATACCTCGGTTGCAGTTTGTCCCCAGCCCTGGTCGGTTGTGCGGGTGGCAGCTACTCGATGTGTTCCTTTCGCATCGATGTTTCTCTCTCTCTCTCTCTCTCTGTTCCTCTCTCTCCCTCCCACTCTACCTGAACAAAAAAAAAATGGAAAAATGTCCTCGGGTGAGGATTAAAAAAAAAAAAAAAAAAGAACTAAGTGAAATGGAGATAAGCAACCTAACAGATACTGAGTTCAAAATACCGCTTATAAGGATGCTCAATGAACTTAGTGAGAACCTCAGTGAACTTAGTGAGGGCCTCAAGAGCACAAAAAAGGACCAGTCAGAAATGATGGATGCACAGTCAGAAATGAAGGAGGCATTAACGGAAATAAAGAATAATTTACACAGCTTCAATAATAGAGTATGTAGATCCAAGGAGCAAACCATCGATTTGGAATATAAGGAAGCAAAAGATGCCCAATCAGAACAGCAAAAAGAAAAAAGAATCCAAAAAAAATGAGGATAGTGTAAGGAGCCTCTGGGACAACCTCAAGCATGCCATCATTCGCATCTTGGGGGTGCCAGAAGGAGAAGAGAGAGAACAAGAAATCGCAAACCTATTTGAAACAATAATGGCAGAAAACTTTCCTAATTTGGTGAAGGAAACAGACATACAAGTCCAGGAAGCACACAGAGTCCCAAACAAGATGAACCCCAGGAGGCCCACACCAAGACACATCATCATCAAAATGCAAAAGAGTCAAGACAAAGAGAGAATCTTAAAAGCAGCAAGAGAAAGGCAGCTAGTTAGTTACCTACAAGGGAGTTCCCATAAGGCTGTCAGCTGATTTCTCAAAAGAAACTTTGCAGGCCAGAAGGGAGTGGCCAGAAATATTCAGAGTGATGAAAAGCAAGAACCTACAACCAGAATTACTCTATCCTGCAAAGCTGTCATTTAGAATCGATGGACATATAAAAACTTTCCCAGACAAGAAAAAGTTAAAGGAGTTCATCACTACCAAACCGTTATTATATGAAATGATGAAGGGTCTTTTTGAAGAAAAAGATAAAATGTATGAACAAACAAAATGGCAATGAATACCTATCTATCAACAATGGAATCTACAAACAAAATGAACAGGTAGAACAGAAACATTCTCATAGATACAGAGAACATTTTGTTGGTTGCCAGTTGGAAGGGGGGTTGAGGGACTGGGTGAAAAAGGTGAAGGGGTTAAGAAGCACAAATTCATTGCTAGACTGACAAACCTCAAAGGGAAAGGGGTTGGGGGGTGGGAAGAAATAAACCAAAGAACTTATATGCATAACCAATGGACACAGACAATAGTGTGGGAAAAGGTGGGAGGGGGCGGGAGTGGGGAGGAGGGGGTCAATGGGGGAAAAATGAGGAACATCTGTAATACATTTTACATCCAACAATAAAGATTTGAAAAAAAAGAAAAGAAAAAGAAAGGAGGGCGAGAGAAAAACATACGACAGCAGACATCAGCGATCGCTCCTGTCAGGAGCGTGCTTAGAACAGGAATGTTAGTGACACCTTTGCTGGGGTTGTTTTTAAATCTTAATTTGACATTCTTTAACCTTCCGCTAGAATCCGAAAGAAACTTTTTACTTTGATTTGTCTTATTGGTATGGAATAATCATTTTTTAAAATGTCTGTCCCACCTTAATTAAAGCCATTAAAAGCATACATATATTATTTATTTATTTATTTATTTATTTATTTATTTATTTATTTATTTATTTAATTCCTCACCCGAGGATACTCCCCCATTTATCACCAGACAGTGTGGGAGGGAGGGAGAGACAGAGAAAAACATCGATGTGACAGAGCCACATCGACTGACTGCCTCCCGCACGACCCGACCAGGTCCGGGGACAAACTGCAACCAAGGCACGTGCTCTTGACCAGAATCGAACCCTAGACTCATTGGTCCGCGGGCCGAAGCTCTAACCACTGCACAACAGGCCAGGGCCATATATGTTTTTTAAAAAGACTGTTGCTGTGGCTTTTGTATTGGACTGGCCAGTTTGTTCGTTAGTCTCATCCACTCTGGGCTCTGAAAACCTTCAACTTCTCACTTGGCCAGGTGGACTAAGACCCTTGGACCATCAAGATTGTGACACCCTCTGAAGCCAACTAAAAAGAGCTGCGCCCGCAGAGGGAATCACTGTGACCTGGGTCACAGGGTCATATTTGCCCATGCAACCACAAATCAATTAAACCATCTCCTCAGCCAGCCTGGGCCAGGCACTGGATAACGGATGGCACAGCTGTCTTCCTGTCCCCAGGAGGTCACAGTCTGGGTGGAGGCTCAGAAGGGTGAACACTCTCCTTTTCTGGGAGGAGACAGTCACTGGTGATCTCTCCTCTCCTCTCCACGGAGGATTATGAAGGTATGCTCCTCATGGCACTTACATTTGAGACCCCAATTCTTCACCAAGGGGACACATGCAGCACCTCACTCCTTCAGGGGCTCTCCAAGGGCACAACAAGGTCGGTTCTGATCATGTTTATTCATATATATCAGATGGGACCCACAAAACAGAGGCCCCCCCCCAGCAGCCCCACCCATGTTGCAAATCTACACCTAAGTCAGCTTGCGCTTATGCGGAACACCTGTCTGGGAACCTAACCTCCACCAACCACAGTCCTCCAACTCAGCTTTAGCTTGCTCACCTTACCCTAGAAAAGAGGACCCCCTGGCCTCGGGAGGCAATCCCCGATCCCCTAATCCAGAGAGTATGTCCCTTGAATAAAGGGCATCAAACGCATTATTAAATTGTATTAGTTTTGTCATTTGACAGTTCTCAAAAAGGACTCCAGCCCCTCAGCCATTGAATGGGCTCCAGCCTCACCCTGAGCTGGGAGCATGGGGTGAACATAGCAGGCTTCCCCTTCAGATCCATGTCACACAAAAGTGGCAAAACAGTGGACACTGGCCCGTGTAGCTCCGTTGGTTGGGCGTCATCCTGTGCACTGAAGGGTTGCTGGTTCAATTCTCGGTCAGGTCACATGTCCCGGTTTTGGGCACGATCCCCAGTGGGCACGATCCCCAGTGGGGGACGTGCAGGAGGCAACCAATCAATGTTCCACTCTCACACAGGTGTTTCTCTTTCTCTCTCCCTCTCCCCTCCTCTCTAAAAATCGATGAAGATACATATATATTTTTTAAAGTGGAGAAATAGTAAAAACATCGGTGGTGGCCAGGGAGTGGGGGAGGGGTAGAGGGCTGCATAGCGCAGGGGATTTTTAGGGCAGTGAAACTACATATGATACTATAATGGTGACTATATGGCCTTGAAGGGGTTCAGAACAGGCATCCCCTGTTCCAAAGTAGCACAAAGTAGCAAAGTAACACAAAGATGTGCTACTGTGGTATGTGGATTATTTTGAGCCAGGCAATTGATATCCTGCAGGCTCATGAGAAACTTTTATTTTTTTAAATTTTTTTTATCCTTACCCGAGGACATTTTCCCATTTTTTGTTCAGATAGAGTAGGAGGGAGAGAGAGGAAGAGAGAGAGAGAGAAACATCAACCTGAAAGCGACACATCGAGTGGCTGCCACCCACACAATCCAACCAGGGCCGGGGACAAACTGCAACTGAGGTACACGCTCTTAGCAGGAACCGAATCCGGGTCTCTCTGGACCACAGGCCGACGCTCTAACCGATGAGCCAAACTGGCCAGGGCACATGAGAAACTTTTACCTCTCCCTTAAAGAGTTTAAATTGGGGGCCTTACCCATAATAAAAGTTGTCAACAGAAATAACTTTCTCTGACCTGTCTATAGGGCAGGGCAAACATCTAAATACTGAACATCTGCTGTTATTGTCCTTCGATGACCTTCTTCCTCTCTGAAGTCCCAAGGTGGCTTACCTCATCCTTAACTCAGAATGTCATATATACCTCGTTTTAACTTTCTGTCTCTGACCTGCTCCTGTATGCGGGGTTCCCATGTGTGCGTGTGATTAAATCTGGTTATTTTCTCTTACTAATCAGTCTCACATCTAATTGGTTATTAGACCAGCCGAAAAGAACCTTGAAGGTAGAGGAAACTTTCTTCCTCCCTCCCAACATTATGCATTTGCCAGAACTACAGTGCAAGGAGTGAACTCTGGTGTAAACTGTGGACTTCAGTTAATAATAGCTCATCAATACTGGGTCATAGATTGTAACCAATGTATTATACTAATGCAAAATGGTGATGTAGGGGAGACTGGGAGGAAGGGAAGGAGCATAAGGAACTCTATCGCCTGCTCAACTTTCTGTAAAACTACAACTGCTCTAAAAAATAAAGTCTGTGAATTAAAACAAAACCCTGCGCCAGAGACCAGACCTTACAAGGCCTGCAGGCTTCTGGTGCCAGAAACACCCGATTTGCCCCAGAAGTAAATTAGAGGGTTGTGATCCTGCAGACACGCGGGCCTCCAGTGGCTTCCGTGGCACTAAAGCATGTTGAGATGTGTAACAATATAAAGTGGAAAATCAAACACAGAGAAGTTGTTTAATCTGTTCCCTTTGTGTTGAAAGAAAAAGAACATTTGTAAATATTTTCTCATATTTGCATAAAATATGTCTGGAAGGATTTAGGGCAGATGGAAGGGAAACTTCTTACTAAACCTCCTTTAGAATCCTTTTAGAAACCATGTAAAAGCATTTTCTGTTTTAAAAAATACAGAAGATTAAACCTATGATGAAGTGGCCGATATCATTCATTGTCCGAAGACAGGCTCAACATCACTGTCACCAAGGCAGCGAGAGACCCCGCACACTCAGTAGAATGGCAGCCACTGAAAAGACAGACAATAACAAGTGTGGGTGAGGACGTGGAGAAATGGGGACCCTTGTGCATTGCTGGGGGTGCAAAATGGTGCCGCTGCTGTGGACAACAGGCTGGTAGGTTCTCACAAAGCGGCCCACAGAGTCACCAAGTGCTCCGGGCACTCACCCATGGGAACTGAACGCATACATCCACGCGACAACCTGTACGTGAATATTTACAGCAGCATTATTCACAGGGGCCCAAAAGTAGAAACAACTCAAATGTCCATTGCCTGGTGAACGAATGACCAAAATGTGGCTTATTCAAACAATACAATACTAGTCAGCAATAAAAACGAATAAAATACTGACACATTCTACAATGTGGGTGAACTTTCAAAATGGTATGCTAAGAGAAAGCAGTCAGTTTTATTTATTTATTTATTTAACTTATCTTTACAGATGCCCTCCGACTTTTTTCCCCCTCTGACCTCCTCCTCCCCAATTCTGCCCCTTTCCTGCCTTCCCCACACTATTGTCTGTGTCCATTGGTTATGCATATATGCGTAGAAGTTCTTTGGTTTATCTCATCCCGCCCTCCCTCCCCACTTCCCTTTGAGGTTCCTCAGTCTAACAACCAATTTGTACATCTTAATTCCTTCATCTTTTTCACCCATGCCCCCAACCCCCTCCCATCTGGCAAGCACCAAAATGTTCTCTGTATCTATGAGTCTGTTTCTGTTTTGCTTGCTCATTTTGTTTGTAGGTTCCATTGTTGATAGATATGTATTAATTGCCATTTCATTGTTCATATTTTTGTTCTTCTCCTTCAAGAAGACCCTTCAACATTTCATATAATACTGGTTTGGTGGCGATGAACTCCTTTAGCTTTTTCTTGTCTGGGAAACTCTTTATATGTCCATCGATTCTAAATGATAGCTTTGCAGGATAGAGTGATCTTGTTTGTAGGTCGTTGCTTTTCATCATCTTGAATGTCTCTTGCCACTTCTCTCTGGCTTGCAAAGTTTCTTTTGAAATCAGCTGACAGTCTTGTGGAAGCTCCTTTGTAGGTAACGAACTGCTTTTCTCTTGCTACTTTTAAGATTCTCTCTTTGTCTTTAACCTTTGGCATTTTGATGATGATGTGTCTTGGTGTGGACTTCTTTTGATTTATTTATCTTGTTTGGGACTCTCTGTGCTTCCTGGACTCGTATGCCTGTTTCTTTCACCAAGTTAGGGAAGTTTTTGTCATTATTTTTTCAAGTATGTTTTCAATTTCTTGCTCTCTCTATCTTCTCTTTCTGGCACCCCCATGATGCAGATGTTGGCATGCTTAAAGTTGTCCCAGAGGCTACTTACACTGTCCTCATTTTTTTAAATTCTTTTTTCTTTTTGCTCTTCTGATTGGGTGTTTTTTGCTTCCTTATATTCTAGATCAATGCTTTGCTTCTTGGCTTTACCTACTCTATTATTGATTCTCTGTAAATTATTCTTTATTTCAGTTAGTGCCTCCTTCATTTCTGATTGGTCCTTTTTCATGTTGTTGATGTTCTCACTAAATTCTTTGAAATTTTCATTAACTTCCTTGAAGGTGTCACTAAGTTCCTTAAGCATCCATAACCAGTATTTTAAACTCTGCATCTGATTGATTGCTTATCTTCATTTTGTTTAGTTCTTTTCCTAGAATTTTGTTCTTTTCTTTCTTTTGGGAAATGTTTCCTTGTCTCCTCATTTTGGCTGCTTCCCTGTGATTGTTTCTATGTATTAGGTAGAGTTGCTATGTCTCCTAGGCTTAGTAGGGTGGCCTATTATTGTAGGTGTCCTGTTGGATCCAGTGGCACAACCTCCCTGATCACCCCAGCTGGGCCCTCGTGGTGCACCCCTAGTGTGGACTGTACGACAGCAGTTTTAGAAGGCCACTTAGTGTGCAGTTCCATTTATATGAAATGTGCAGAATAGGCAAATCCATAGAGATCCATGGTTGCCAGAGGCTGAAGGGGATGGAGGATTGGGGGTGACAGCCAGAGAGTGTAGGATCTTTGGGGGGTGGGTAATGATGTTGTGCAATTGTTCTAAAGTTGATTGTGGTCATCGCTGCAGAATTATGTGAATGTACTAAAAGCCAGTGGATACACTGTAAGTGTGTAAGTTGTATGGTATGTGTAATAAAGCTATTTTATATTTTCAAAAATATTTTCCTTAAAAAAAAATTTTTTTTTCAAAATGTAAAAAAAAAGTCTAAACAATCTAGGCCCTAAAATGTCCAGAGAAAGAGATACTAGGGTCCAGGGTCCAAATCCCATGTCTACCTCTTGCTCTGCCATTGAGATCCTGACCAAGCTTCAGTGTCCTCGGCCAGAAAACAGGAGAATAGCTGCACCTCCGTGGGAGGACCATTGTGAGAATTAGACGAGATGGGGCATGTGAGGCGCCCCGCACCGGCCCCGTGAGTGTTAGCGCTGCACAGACGGGCACCATGAGCAAGGGGATGTCATAGGCGATGGAAGGCATGGGGGTTTGCTTCCCTCTTACTAAAAGCAGGAGGAGGAGGGCGTTTTCTTGGATGAGCAAAGAAAGCAGGGGAACTGCCCCATAGCCTGCGTGTCCCAGGGGACAGTTGTTCTTCAACACCCCCTCTCCCATTGGGTCTATAGCTGCTCCACAATTTTGGATTCTTCCAGTATCTAAAGCCACAATCCCCCCATCATCATGGTCACCTCATCCCCATGCCAGTGGCCTACAGGGCTGGGGGCCCTGCAGTGGCTGGAGTGGCAGTGATGTCAATGCTGGGGAAGGAGAGAGCCCCCACCCACTGCCAGGAACCGCCACACCAGCTGCTAGGAGCTTGCTCTGCTGGCTGTGGGCTGGGGTTCTCTCTTCCTCTCATCTGCCCACACTTGCAGGTGCTCCTGCAGCCCCCAGCCCAGCCAGTAGGTGCTAAGATTGTCTGACAACATCCAGAGTCAAGCAGCCCTCCCCTGTACCCCCAAGGGGCTTTTCCTGGCCATGAGGCTGTAGCCCACAGAAAGTGCCTCAGTAGGAGTCGAGAGGCCTGGTTCCTGCTTCCTGCTCATCCCAGCCGAGCAGGCAAGGCCCTGCTCCTCTCCAGCCGTGCCGGCCCCAGCACCAGTGCAGGGTGAGGCGGGGTGCAGGCTGTGCAGGCTCCACCCAGCTCTCAACCCCCATGGTGACACAATGGCTCAGAAGCCCAGGGATCCCTGGGTAGTAAGTGTTCCCACGGTCACGGGGCATTGACCCGAGCTACCTTGACCCTACTATGTGCTGGGCTCTGAGCCCTCTGCACACTGCTTCTCGTGGAAACTTCCCTGAGTGTGGAGAAGGGCGTAGGTTCGTCCAGGCCTTGAGGCTGGACCCTGGGCTGGGCTCATGTCCCAACTCTACCACAGACTAGCTGAGTGACGTGAGCAAGGTGTTCAAGCTCTCTGTGCCTTAATTCCTCATTTGTAAAATGGGACTAATAACAACACCTTCCTTGTAGAGTCGTGATGAGAATTAAACTAGTTAATACATGTGACTAGAACAGTGACTGGCATGTTAAATGCACAATAAAATTGACTTATTTTCATTTCATAAGGAACCTGGGTTCAGAGGAGCTAGGTAACTTGGCCAAGCACACACAGCCAGGAAATGGCGGGCCAGGCTTCCGGCACAGGTCTGTGATTGAGCCAATGTTCCTTCCACCCCCAGCACTGGGTCCTTGGGGAGAACCCTGACATGAGCAGAGCAGTGACGCTGGTGGCCCCAGCAATGGCATGAACAATACCAGTAACAGGCTTCCCGCCCCGCTTCCAGGCAGTATATATGTTCACCGTCACAATGAAAGTGGACCGTGAAAAAGCACAGAGGGAGGTAAAAAATCCTTTTTCCTCTAGGGCTCTATACAGGTCTCCTGAGAACTATGAAAAAGGAAGGGGACTTTCACTGACCTTAAACAAGGCTTCACTTCAAGGGCCTGAAGGAGACACTGCCATGCCCGCCCTCCTCTCCTGGGCCCTCTCCACTCCCGCCCAGGCCCCCGGGCCTCACCTGGGGTCACAGGCACAAGGAAGTGCAAGTCAGGGCCTGCTGCTGCCTGGGTCACATGCTCCCTTCCAGAGGTCACATGGCTGAGACGGCTGGAGTTGGTCATATGCTCAGACACAGATATGACCCAATGTCTCTAAGGCAAATATCACTTCCAGTAAATGAGTGACACTCAAAACTACTCTCCCACTTGGTCCCTGGCCTGGGGCCATCCGCAAAGGCCTCTCCGGTGCCCTGCTGGGGCTCGTGTGTGACAAGTACAAGGCTGAGGAGACCCTGACCCTGAGACACAAACACCAGTTAAGGTAGAATTTACCATCCCTTAAAGAGCCCCTAGCCAATTGTCTTCTTATACAGGAAGGGAAACTGAGGCCCAGGGAGCAAGGGAGTCCTCCAAAACCACCCAGCAAGGGGCTAGAGCTGAGGCAGAACCCATGCTTCCTGACTCCCTGGACACTTTTTCCCCTGCTTTGACCTTTGGCCCTAGAGATAACCTGCTAAAAAATGTAATTTGGGACTTCATTAATGTCTAAGGCCTAAGGACACTGCCCACGGCAAGGGGAGGAGGATTATCAAGCCTGGCTCTGGAAGTTACAGGGACGGGGCTTCACAGCAGGGCTGGAAGCTGGCACACGCCTGTGGCGGCTGGTCTTTCCGGAAAAGGCTTCATGTCCACCGCAGGTTGGGGCCCACGGGTGGTGGGGCCGTGGGCGAGTTGGGGTGTGGAGAGCTCAGAAACGGAAAGGTTGCCATGGGGACGCATGCTTCCTTGAATTTAAAAAGTGAAGTCTTTTTTTTTTTTTTTAATTGTTGATGTTTTCTGATAAAAAAGCAAGTCTGTCTTGGCTGATTGCAGTGATCAAGAGAGAGACAGCAGACATTCTTTTTAAATAAAAGGAACTAAATCTGTAGCCCCAAATTCAGGTGGAAAAATATTTTAAAACCATCTACAGTACACAGCAAACCACAGAATGCATCATTTGCAAGTTTAAATTTATGATTAAATTTTTTCAAACGTGTATCAAGGGGCGCCTTTGGAAAACAGTGTGCAGCTCACTGTCTTGGTAAAGCTATCTTTTAAAATGTTGAAAATGTTGACCCAATCACACCGTTCACCAGCTTGAAAATCTCCAGGGTCCTTAGCAGGAACGTAGTAGACAATACACTTTTATTTAATTTAAAAACAAAATCTCCACGGACCTTTTCTTTTTTTTTTTTAATCCTTACCTGAGGATATTTTTCTATTTATCTTCAGATAGAGGGGGGGCGGGGGGAGACACTTCTATATGAGAAAGATACCTCGATTGGTTGCCTCCTGCAGGACCCCAACCATGGCCAGGACCAAACTGCAATGGAGGTACATGCCCTTGACCAAAATTGAACCCATGACTCTTTTGTCCGTGGGCCGACACTCTAACCACTGAGCAACTGGCCAGGACTGACCTTTTCTTTTTTGTTCCTCCTCAAATGCACCCAGCAGTGTACTCCCCCCCACCCCGCACATGGCCCTTTGTTCTTCCCTCTTTCTAGAACATTCCTCCCCAGGTATGCATTCTGGGGCCTGCTTCTGACCACCTCTAGCAAAACGGCTCCACCTCGTCCCATCCGTCTGCTGTTGCCCCTGCGTTCTCCTTGGTGGTCTGGCACGTCTGCTCAGTCCGGTGCGCTGAATGTCCGCGTGAGGAAGACCCTTAATGCTGCTGCGTCCCCAGCACTAGGTCAGGGCCCGGCACGCCGCAGGGGCTCCGGGCCTTTCTCCAGAAACGCAGGCGCAGTGGGGACCTGTGCGGCCAGCGGCCAGGGGTGAGCACTGGGTGAGGAATCACTGAGTGGATAAAGGAAGGAGCAAAGGAGTGTGGGCCTGCAGCCTGGGGAGCCTGCACTCACTTCCCGGCTGACCTGCCCTCCCCACCCTCTGCGAGCCAGCTCCAGCATCGCCCCGTTTTATGAAATCTTCCGCAGTCCCACAGGTGAGCACGTCCCCGTGATGGATTGAACAACCTGGGGTGTGGGGGGCTCCCACTGCCAGGGCCTGTGCCTGCTGCCTCCCCTCCAGCCTGGGAGTCACCTGGAGCACGGTGAGGGCTTCAGGCAGGACGGGGCTGAGGAAGGGCCCTGCGCCCCCCTGCCGCTCGCTCCCATGCTGTGAGCCCCTGCCTTGTGCCAGGTACTGAGCCCCAAACCTCAGCCTCCGATATGTGAAAACAATTTGTACCATTTATATTTTAATTTTAACCCACTTATTTCTATATCTTGTCCATTAAAAATGTAGATTTTAAATGATTCTCAAAAGCATATTCATTGGGAAAATATTTAAAACACGGGAAGACATAAGGACGAAAAGCAGGTCCCTGTGATTCTGTGCTCCGTAGGTCTCCAGGCTGCTCTGGGCAGCTGACCCCTCCGCCCCCCGCTGACCGCCCTCACCCGGGGATCCATGCCAGGACGGAGCAGGGAGCTTCTGGGACAGGGCTCTAGAAGGACAGAAGGAAGTAGAGACAGTTTGTTTCTCGTTTTGGCTGCAAATAAGCGTTATCAGTTCCTGAAAGGCCTCTGGGTGCTGACTGCTGAGACGCCAGGTGAGCCTCACCCAGGGACCAGGGCCTGGGCCTTGCCTGGGGCCGTGCTGCAGTCTGCAGAAGGCTCACTGCTCTCACCCCCGCCGAGCCTCTGGCAGAGCTGAGCCTCGTCCCATCCGTGGGCTGATGCTGACAGTTATTTCCTCCACCGCCTCTGCTGAGGGCCCGCCCCGGTGCCCACTGGGGGTGGGTGCTGGGTGCTGAGCAAGGGTACGGAGCTCCAGCCCTCAGGACATTCTCCAGGGGCCACTGAGGGCCCTTGTGGACTGAGAGATGACCTTCCTGTGCATTCTCCCTGCCCTGCCCCCTCCCCACCATCACCAGGGACTTCCTAAATCTCAGGGACCACTGTCATCTTTATGGTCACCTCCACAGCCACCACCTGCGTCTTCACATGGGCCACCCCCTCTGGGACCCACTGAGACCACACAACCTAAATTTGTCATCACTGTTGTAAAAACAGACATCAGGTAACAGACTTGATTCGTCATCTGCACATTCACGCACAGTCTTCACTGCAGGTTCATGGCTGTGGAGAAGGAAGGACCCGTGAGAACAGAGCCTGTGTCCCCATGACTGACTCCAGGGCTCTGGCATGAAAGAGATCACCGTCATTTTGTTGAACAGATGAGCTTGGAGAGGTTGAAATGATTCGCCCGGCCAGAAAGTGGTAGAGACAGGATCTGAGCCCAGGCCTCCAGGCTGGTTGCACAGCGCTGGTTCTACCGAACTTCACACCACCCGCTCGGGGCAAGTTCATTGCGCAGCGATTTCACCGGCTCTCTGCCGCCTCCAGGACCACACCACACTCATCGCCTGAGCAGTCTACACTGGTTCTCTTCCTGTCATCTCTCACTGTTCTCCTGCATGCCCCTCCACCCTCTGCCCCTGTGCCCACGTCCTGCAGTGCCCACCTTTGCCACCGACCTCACTGTGCAAGCCCTCCATCCAGCCCGGCACGTCTGCTCGCAGTACGCGCTGTGCCACCCTCTCGTCTCTGCTCCTGCCAGCTCAACCGCGATGCTGGTCCCCCCTGCTCATCTGACTCCTGCTCGCTCTCAAAGCCGACCCCTAGCCCCTTCTCTCAGGGCCTGCTCTGATCATCCCAGCCCCACCGGGATATGGAAGGCCACACCTTTCGGAGCCTTCCCGTTCACACTGTCTACTGCTCTAACACCCTCCACCCTGTCCCCCAAATATTTATTGAGCACCTATTATATGATGAGCATTGCTTTAGATGACATGGCTACAAGGCTCTATAAGACAGACACCATCTCTGCCTTCAAAAGGCTACAAGTCTGATGGGGCAACGTACAAGAGGAGTGGCAAAGACCATCGAGCATGTGATCAGATTTAAAGGGAGGGGCTGCCTCAGAAACACACTTGGGCCACGCAATCCAGAATTGGACAGTCCTGGAAGGCTTCTAGGAGGAGGTGGATCCAAAGAGGGACCCAAGAATAAGTAATAGTTAGCCTGGCAAAGAGGGCTGAGCATGGAAGTCTTCTGAGCAGAGGTTCCAGAAACACTAGGGACTCGAAGGGGCAGAAACTGGGTCCTGGGTTCCTTCACTCCTTGGCGTTTCTCAGGCTGCACCAGGCGAGGCACCAGGGAGGGCAGGAGGCCTCTGTCAACCCGTCGAATATATAACTAATGAGTGATCTAGATGCCTGCCTGATGTCTGCAAAGCATGGTCGGGTACTTGATCATCAAGCCACATGGAAAAGAAGGCAGGAACTAGAGAAGAAAACTGGAGGTCCAGAGAAGTCAAGTGATTATCCCCAAGTCACACAGCCAGCCATGGGGCCAGTCACGATTTGAATCCACAGTACCCTGCTTGGTCCACTAAAGCATGGGAGGGAGGACAAAAGTGGAGAAAACTGAGTCTGCTTGCAGGGAGAAGATTCAGAAGAGAAACGGGCCTTATCAGAAAATGAAACAGAGCCCTGGCCGGTTTGGCTCAGGGGTAGAGTGTCGGCCCGCAGACCAATGAGTTGCGGGTTTGATTCTGGCCAAGGGCATGTACCTTGGTTGCGTCGTCCCTGTCAATGTGTCCCTCTCATGTCGAGGTTTCTCTCTCTCTCCTTCCCCTCGGGTGAGGATTAAAAAAAAAGAAAAAAAAATGAAACAGAGAGTGGAGAGTTTACCTCGCGAGGGCAGCTCCTGCGTGGCAGGTGGTAGTGGAGACCGTCTCCATCCTTTTGGGGAGCAACTTGTCAAGGAGTGCCAGGGACCCAAACGTCTTTAACCCGGTAACTCAGCCACTCCTGGTAATGGAGCCGAAGGCCTCAGGGCAAGAAAGCATTGAGTACAGAGATGCTCATCAGGGCGTTGGTCGTAATGTTGGAAGGTTGGAGACATTCCAAATGTCTGACAATAAGAAAAGTACTAAGAAAATCAAGACTGCCTAGACTCTTACACAGCCCATGACAGTGCCGCTGGAGAAGCCTACAGTGAAAGGCGAGGTGGAGGAGACAGGGGACGTGGAGTTATTTGTGCCAGGGGACAGCAGCTACATGCACAGGCCGAGGAGAAAACCGGAGGCTGACCAGCCCCAGTGGCAGGCACTGCCGGGGCCTCTGTGAGACAGAACCGTGGGCAGCGTGGGTTTTTATTATGCTTTTCTGGATTTTCCCTAAAAAATATGTAGTACTTGTCATTTTTTCTTTGGGAAAATATTGTAAACTTTTTTCAGATTATAAAATTAATACATTCTGATAGTAAAAAGAATTTTTAGCAATATAGATATGAAAGTAAAAAGTGATCATAGATGCAGAGAATGAATTGATGGCTGCCGGCGGGGAGGGGGCTGGGAGGCTGGGAGGCTGGGAGGCTGGGAGGCTGGGAGGCTGGGGGCCTGGGAGGCTGGGAGGCTGGGAGGCTGAGGGCCTGGGAGGCTGGGAGGCTGGGAGGCTGGGGGCCTGGGAGGCTGGGGGCTTGGGAGGCTGGGGGCCTGGGAGGCTGGGAGGCTGGGAGGCGGGGAGGCTGGGAGGCGGGGAGGCTGGGAGGCTGGGGGCCTGGGAGGCTGGGAGGCTGGGAGGCTGGGAGGCTGGGGGCCTGGGAGGCTGGGAGGCTGGGAGGCTGGGAGGCTGGGGGCCTGGGAGGCTGGGAGGCTGGGAGGCTGGGAGGCTGGGGGCCTGGGAAGCTGGGGGCCTGGGAGGCTGGGAGGCTGGGAGGCTGGGGGCCTGGGAGGCTGGGAGGCTGGGGGCCTGGGAGGCTGGGAGGCTGGGAGGCGGGGAGGCTGGGGGCCTGGGAGGCAGGGAGGCTGGAGGCTGGGAGGCTGGGGGCCTGGGAGGCTGGGAGACTGGGAGGCTGGGAAGCTGGGGGCCTGGGAAGCTGGGGGCCTGGGAGGCTAGGAGGCTGGGAGGCTGGGAGGGGGCTGGGAGGCTGGGAGGCTGGGGGCCTGGGAGGCTGGGGGCCTGGGAGGCTGGGAGGCTGGGAGGCTGGGAGGCTGGGGGCCTGGGAGGCTGGGAGGCTGGGAGGCTGGGAGGCTGGGGGCCTGGGAGGCTGGGAGGCTGGGAGGCTGGGGGCCTGGGAGGCTGGGAGGCTGGGAGGCTGGGTGAAAACGGTGCAGGGATGAAGAAGCACGAATCTGTAGTCACAGAATAGTGATGGGGCAGGGAAGTCCAGCACAGGAAATACTGTCAATAATATTGTAACAACTACGTATGGTGTCAGGTGGGTACTAGACTTACCGAGGTGATCACTTCGTGAGTAATGTAAATGCCCAATCACTGTGCTGTGCACCTGAAATTAATATAATGTCGTATGTCAACTGTGATCAAAAAATAAAATTTTAAAAACTTTGAAAAGAAAGTAAAAAGTGAAAGAATCTCTGTAATCCCACTGTCTAGGGATAACCAGTGTTAATAGTTAATATCCTTTCGGTCATACACACACTCAAATCTACACAAACATACATATGTACACACACATATAAGACATACACATACATGCATGCACACAGCCATACAAATGTGTACATACACACCTATATACATATATACATTCTGATAGTAAAAATGGGGCCACATCCAGTTGGGGAGAGCTCAGCACAGGACCGATGGCACCTGCCAGCCATGTAGGAGGACGAGTCAGCACAGGGACAAGGGCCATGGTCCCTCCTGCCCTCATCCCGAAGCCACACAACTCCGTTTCTCCCTGCCTTTCTCTGGCGCCCCACAGACCACTGTCCCTCCGCCGGAGTCAAGTAACTCAGATTTGTTGAAAAAGAAAATAAACGTACATGAACAAAATAGAAGAGGAGGAGGAGGAGAAGAGAAGAGAAGAGGAGAGGGGAAGGGAGGATAAAAGAAGCATTCATAATCCCTCCATCCAAACAGAACTTCTATTAACATTTTAGGGCATCTTCTTCTGTGAATATACAATATACAATATCTGTGAATATACAATAAAAATTTACAAGAGTGGATTCACATTGGGAAAAAAATGGGCCATATCCAAACACTGCTTTAGAGCCTGCCTTTCTCATGGAGTATATCCATTTCTCCAGACCAATGCACTTAGATCAGCCTCATTCTTTTTGATGGCTGTGTACTGTTCCACTATGGGATGCAGAATGATTTCTTTTTGTAACAAATCCTTTATTTCTGGATCTTTATACTGTTTCCAATTATTTTAATCATAACAAATGACTGTAATGGACACCTTGTATATATTTATCTTGGTGCATGCACTTTTCCTAGAAGTGGATTTCCTGGGGCAAACAGAATATATATATATATTTTGTTTTTTAATCCTCATCCGAGGACATTTTTCCATTTTTTGTACAGACAGAGTGGGAGGGAGAGAGAGGAAGAGAGAGAGGGGGAAACATCGATGTGAAAGGGACACATCGAGTGGTTGCCACCCGCACGACCAACCAGGGCCGGGGACAAACTGCAACCGAAGTACGCGCCCTTAGCGGAAACCGAACACGGGTCTCTCCGGACCGCAGGCCGGCGCTCTAACCGCTGAGCCAAACCGGCCAGGGCCAGAATATATTTTTTAATGCTTTTGATCTATATTACCATATTCCCTCTAGAAGATTATATAGGTGCCAATTTAAAAGGAGTGCCCATTTCCTCATATTTTTGAGGCATTAAGCATTTAACATTTACCAATGGTGTGTGGGAAGTGTTTCATCATTGGTTGGATTTGTGTCTCTTTAAATCTTGGTGAGATTCCTTTGCACACATTTCCCTGTCTTTCGGATTTCTTCTTTTGTGAATTGCCTATTCTTGTACGTCTTTTGATTCGTATTTATTTATTAGAACTTTTGGCCTTAATAATTAGAAAGTAGTATAAATCTTACTTTAAAAAAATAAAACATATCTATCTCTATCCCATCATCTTCATATTCAAAGGCAGAGAAAAGCAGAAATGTGCTCATTGGAGGGTGGTCTAAGGGGCAGACCTGGGAGTGAGCCTGGGAGGCCCCGCCCTCGCAGCTCTGCTCCCAGCCTGCTGAGAGCACGGTGGAGGGCACCCGCTCAGGGTTCTGGGGCCTCGTGTCCTCCTTCAGGTCGGTAGTTTTCAAAATCTTAACGTGACCTCCCCTCCCACCATGATCGCACAGTGCATCTCAGTCCTGGCTGTACTTTAGAGAAATCTGAGGAACTTTTAAAAAATATACGCATTTCCTGCCCAGCCGGTGTGGCTCAGTGGTTGAGCATCAACCCATGCACCAGGAGGTCACCGGTTCGATTCCCGGTCAGGGCACATGCCCAGGTTGTGGGCCTGAGCCCCAGTGGGGGACATGCAGGAGGTGGCCAATCGATGTTCTCTCTCTCATCAATGTTTCTATCTCTCTCTTCCTCTCTCTCTAAAAATAAAAATAAAAACTTAAGAAAAATACACACACACACACACGCATTGCCAGTGCCCACTCTAGAGATCCTGATTCAACGTTTAGAAAGCTGCCACATGAGTCATATGTGCCCCCAGGCTTGAGGATACACATCAAAGCAGGTCGGCTTTTGCTAAACTGAGGCAGAGCCATAAACATCCCTCAGTTCCCTCCCCAACAGTCCCAAGGCCACTTCTGAGACCACAGGGGCTACAAGAAGCTGTAGAGAGTCTTTGAGACAGCAACTCCACAGCTGTGGAATGGACTACTATGCTGCCATCAAAAATAACATGGCAGCCTGTATGTTCCCATTGGGAAAATTTCCTGCCATGCACTTTTTTTTAAATCCTCACCTGAGTATATTTTTCTATTTATCGTCCGGTAAAGTGGGAGAGAGAGAGAGAGAGAGAGAGAGAGAGAGAGAGAGAGAGAGAGAGAGAAACATAGATATGAGAGGGACACATTGACTGGCTGCCTCCCGCACAACCCCAACCAGGGTCAGGGACGAACTGAAACCAAGGTACATGCCCTTGACCGGAATTGAACCCATAACTCATTGGTCCACAGGCTGACACTCTAACTGCTGAGTCAAACCGGCCCAGGCTCCCACCATGCACTTTTAAGTGAGAAAGACAAGTTATAAAACAGCACGTATTGTCTAATCCCCGTATTTTAAAAGAGCCTACATATACAAAATTGCATGCGAGTCTGTGCATGCATATAAAACTTCTGATACATATTAAATGCTTATCACAATGTTACGCATTTCTTTGTTTTCCCATTTATTTGTCAATCTCCCTCCACTCACTGGGCGGTAAGCTCCTGGGGAGCGGGAACAGGTCTGCTCGTCAATAGAGTTCTAGAGCCCAGACATTCCCCAGCGCGTGGTGGGTATCCGGGAAATATTTGTTAGAAGAAAGACAAATAGAAAAAGAGAAAAGAGAGAGAAAGACAAACAGGAAGGAAGGAAGGAAGGAAGGAAGGAAGGAAGGAAGGAAGGAAGGAAGGAAGGAAGGAAGGAAGGAAAAATTAGAGTTGGAATTTAACTTTTACAACTTTGTTGACTTTTTAAATTTTATTTAATTTAATTTTTTATTAATCCTCACCTGAGGATATTTTTCCACTGATTTTTTTCTTTTTTAGATACAGTGAAAGGAAGGGAGGGAGGAAGAGAGAGAGAGAAAGAAACATCGATGTGAAAGAGACACATCAATTGGTTGCCTCCCCCATGACCCTGACTAGGGTTGGGGATAGGACCTGCAACCCAGTTATGTGCCCTTGACTGGGTATCTAATCCGAAACCCTTCAGTCTATGGGCAGATGTAATTTGTTGACTATTTTATTTTATTTAACGTATCTTTATTGTTGAATGTATTACAGATGTCTTCCCTTTTTCCCTCGTTGACCCCCTCCTCCCCACTCCTGCCCCCCTCCTGCCTCCCCCACACTGTCGTCTGTGTCCATTGGTTATGCATACATGCAGAGAAGTTTTCTGGTTTACCTCTTGCTGTCCCCCTCCCCCCTTCCCTTTGAGGTTCATCAATCAGTCTAACAACCAATTTGTACTTCTTAATTCCTTCATCTTTTTCACCCAGCCCCCCCAGCCCCCTCCCATCTGGCAAGCAGCAAAAAATTCTCTGTATCTATGAGTCTGTTTCTGTCCTGTGCCGCAGTCCAGCTGCAGCAGGATACGGGGGGCCCGCAGGTGGTCAGGCGTGGGCACTGGGAGACAGATGACTACACCACTCAGAGGAAGTGTGACACTGTTCCAATTTATTGCAAGTTTCTATGTGCTTATATACTTTCTTTTTTGGCATAAATTTAACATTTGAGGTTAAAGAAGCAGGGAGTTATATTCCATAGTACCAGGATGTTAATTTCATTTTTCAGAATTAATTTATAACTTTTTGTGTTTATAGATACAAAGAAGGGAGTAAACCTGTAAGGTGAGACAGAGTTTTCTATAGGCCCTTTGTCTGAGATTAATAGTTGACCTTTATTTAAAATCTAGTTCTGGGTTTTTAGATCAGCTAGTTTTTTATTTACCTCCCTAACTAACTCAGGACAATATTTCTTATAAAACCTATTCAATTTGCAATGATTGAGATTTCTTTTGTTCCTTTGTGTGTAAGCACCAAGGGGGACCTTGGCGTGCGGATCGTTCCATGAAGGCGAGCTTGCGTAAGGAACATGGAGTCCGTCTTTGTTAACTATTTTTATTCCATCTTCATTATATGCTCCTGTAAAGGGCAAGGGGGGGGGGGGGTCAGGAATCCTTTGCATACTTCTAGCCCCTCTGGGTGGGTACAATAGTTTTCCTTTTATCCAGTAAGCTATATAAGGAAACCCTTGAGCAGTGGGTAGGGGTCGATACAATGTTTTTATTCTCTTGAAATACTCTTTCTATCTGGGGAGGAGGCACAGGAGTATAAGGTGCCTCCATTAGTTCTACTTGTCATAATTCATCCATGAATTGTTTATCAGGGACTTTCGGGGGACATTTTTTACCTAATTGAATTAGTAAATTATTAAGACAGTCTGGACATGCAGTAGTGACTGTTTCAGGGGAAGCTGGAGTTTCTTCAGAATTTAATTGAAGAGGCATGATTTCAGATACCTTGTGTGTTACTCCCAGGTTAGTCATACAGTAGAATAATTATTATTATAATTCCCGTAATACTGATTTGTTTTTTATTTTTAAATCTTTATTGTTGAATGTATTACAGATGTTCCTCATTTTTCCCCCGTTGACCCCCTCCTCCCCACTACCGCCCCCCTCCCGCCTTTTCCCACACTATTGTCTGTGTCCATTGGTTATGCATATAAGTTCTTTGGTTTATTTCTTCCCACCCCCCAATCCCTTTCCCTTTGAGGTTTGTCAGTCTAGCAATGAATTTGTACTTCTTAATCCCTTCACCTTTTTCACCCATTCCCCCAACTCCCCTCCCATCTGGCAACCAACAAAATGTTCTCTGTATCTATGAAAATGTTTCTGTTCTGCCTGCTCATTTTGTTTGTAGATTCCAAAGTCGATAGATATGTATTCATTGCCATTTTGTTTGTTCATATATTTTATCTTTTTCTTCAAAAAGACCCTTCATCATTTCATGTAATAACGGTTTGGTGGTGATGAACTCCTTTAACTTTTTATTGTCTGGGAAAGTCTTTATATGGCCATCAATTCTAAATGACAGCTTTGAAGGATAGAGTAATTTTGGTTGTAGGTTCTTGCTTTTCATCACTCTGAATATTTCTTGCCACTCCCTTCTGGCCCTGCAAAGTTTCTTTTGAGAAATCAGCTGATAGTCTAATGGGAACTCCCTTGTAGGTAACTAGCTGCCTTTCTCTTGCTGCTTTTAAGATTCTCTCTTTGTCTTGACCCTTTTACATTTTGATGATGATGTGTCTTGGTGTGGGCCTCTTGGGGTTCATCTTGTTTGGGACTCTCTGTGCTTCCTGGACTTGTATGTCTGTTTCCTTCACCAAGTTAGGAAAGTTTTCTGCCATTATTGTTTCAAATAGGTTTTCGATTTCTTGTTCTCTCTCTTCTTCTAGCACCCCCAAGATGCGAATGTTTGCACACTTGAAGTTGTCCCAGAGGCTCCTTACTCTATCCTCATTTTTTTGGGATTCCTTTCTCTTTTTGCTGTTCTGATTGGGGATTTTTTTGCTTCCTTATATTCCAAATCGATGGTTTGCTTCTTGGATTTACGTACTCTACTATTGAATCTGTGTAAATTATTCTTTATTTCAGTTAATACCTCCTTCATTTCTGACTGTGCATCCATAATTTCTGACTGGTTCTTTTTTATGCTCCTGAGGCCCTCACTTAGTTCACTGAGGTTCTCACTAAGTTCATTGAGCATCCTTATGAGTAGTATTTTGAACTCAGTATCTGTTAGGTTGCTTATCTCCATTTCGCTTAGTTCTTTTCTTGGGGTTTTGTTCTGTTCTTTCATTTGGGACCTGTTTCTTTGTCTTCTCATTGTGGCTGCCTCCCTGTGTTTGTTTCAGTGTATTACTTAACGAGAGGTATGGGGCTAGCTGAGACCAGATGCTGCTTGTTTGAAAGAATTTAGGAAAACCTGAAGCAGGATCTAAGAGAGGCCAATCCTATGGTTAAGCAAGTGACAACAGCTTGGGTGGGCCTGAAAGTTGGGTGGGGTGGGGTGGGGCCTCAGGGAATCACCAGGGCGGGGCTACCAGTGTGAGCCAGGTTGCTGGAGTCTCAGATATGGCGGCTGTCTGCCCCCCCAGGGAAGGGCTCACCAAAGGAACAAAGGCCTCTGACAGCACCTCTGTCCCGGAGAAAGCCCCCTCTCCAGCCCTCACTCCAGTGCCAAACAGCTCAGTTCTTCCCTGTATGTCTCTGGTGCCCCTCGAGCTGCCTCCCTCCAAGCTTAGAGGGAGAGAGTCCGATAAGTTCGTGCACGGGCCCTTTAAGGAGCTGCCTGGGCCTCCAGCCACCTCAGCTTCCCTGTGTCTCAGTTCCTGCTGGTTTTTCCAGCCAGAAGTTATGGGGACTTCTCTTCCTGGCACTGGAACCCCGAGCTAGGTGCCTGGTGTGGGACGGGGATCCCTCAGTCCTCAGGGAGGACCTTCCCAGCCGAGGTGTCCTCCTGATTTTTATCCGCCACACTTGGGTGTGGGATGAGCCTGTCCGCCCCCGCCCCTCCTACCAGTCTCCATGCGGCTGCTGCTTTAATTCCGTAGTTGTAGGACTTCCATTCAGCTTGATTTCAGAGGGTTTTGAATGATGGTTGTTCTGTAGTTTAGTTGTAACTTTGATGTGGTTGTGGGAGGACGCGATACCGCATTTACCTTCGCCGCCATCTTGACCGTAAGTTCCCATAATACCGATTAATCCCACCCCCATGCTACGTCCTCTTCCTAGAAGATGCATTCCTTGAAGCTTCTTCTCCATATCTGGACTTTGTCAGACAATATGGTTGGAAGAGTAGGTGGCAGTTCTGCTTGCTCATTTTGTTTGTAGATTCAATTGTTGCTAGATATGTATTAATTGCCATTTCATTGTTCATATTTTTGTTCTTCTTCTCCTTCAAGAAGACCCTTCAACATTTTATATAATACTGGTTTGGTGGGGATGAACTCCTTTAGCTTTTTCTTGTCTGGGAAACTCTTTATATGTCCATCAATTCTAAATGATAGCTTTGCAGGATAGAGTGATCTTGTTTTCATCATCTTGAATATCTCTTGCCACTTCTCTCTGGCCTGCAAAGTTTCTTTTGAGAAATCAGCTGACAGTCTTGTGGAAGCTCCTTTGTAGGTAACGAACTGCTTTTCTCTTGCTGCTTTTAAGATTCTCTCTTTGTCTTTAACCTTTGGCATTTTGATGATGATGTGTCTTGGTGTGGATCTCTTTGGGTTTATCTATCTTGTTTGGGACTCTGTGCTACCTGGACTTGTATGTCTGTTTCCTTCACCAAGTGAGGGAAGTTTTTTGTTATTATTGTTTCAAATAGGTTTTCGATTTCTTGTTCTCTCTCTTCTCCTTCTGGCACCCTCATGATGCGAATGTTGGCACACTTGAAGTTGTCCCAGAGGCTCCTTACACTGTCCTCATTTTTTTTTTTTATTCTTTTCTCTTTTTGTTGTTCTAATTGGGTGTTTTTTGCTTCCTTATATTCCAAATCAATGGTTTGCTTCTTGGCTTTACCTACTCTACTATTGATTTTCTGTAAATTATTCTTGTTTTTTTTATCCTCACCCGAGGATATTTTTCCATTTTTTGTACAGATAGAGTGGGAGGGAGAGAGAGGAAGGGAGAGAGAGAGAGAAACATCGACGTGAAGGGACACATCGAGTGGCTGCCACCGCACGACCAACCAGGACCGGGGACAAACTGCAACTGAAGTACGTGCCCTTAGCGGGAACTGAACCCGGGTCTCTTCGGACCGCAGGCCAACGCTCTAACCGCTGAGCCAAACTGGCCAGGGCTGTAAATTATTCTTTATTTCAGTAGTGTCTCCTTCATTTCTGACTGGTCCTTTTTCATGTTGTTGATGTTCTCACTAAATTCTTTGAAATTTTCATTAACTTCCTTGAAGGTGTCAGTAAGTTCCTTGAGTATCCATAACCAGTATTTTTAACTCTGCATCTGATTGATTGCTTATCTTCAGTTTGTTTAGTTCTTTTCCTGGAATTCTGTTGTTTTCTTTTTTTTGGTAAATGTTTCCTTGTCTCCTCATTTTGGCTGCTTCCCTGTGATTGTTTCTATGTACTAGGTAGAGTTGCTATGTCTCCTAGGCTTTGTAGGGTGGCCTATTATAGTAGGTGTCCTGTTGGATCCAGTGGCACGGCCTTCATGCTACACCCCTTATGTGGACTGTACACCCTTCTGTTGTAATTGAGTCTTGGCTGCTCTTGACCTGTCAATGGGAGGGATTAACTCAGGCTGATCAGCTGCAAGGACTGGCTGTGCCCACTGACCACTGGCCTCTGACTACCTTGGAGGATCAGCTGTGTAGGGCCCACCACAAAGAGCAAGACTTACTTGACTATTTTAAACAATAATTTTATTGTAAAATAAAATACAGAGACAGATTACCAAGAACTAATTACTACAAGGTAACACACAGAAACCAAGAAAAAGAACTTTGCCAGCCACACCACAGGCCTCTTCCCAGTCACTGCAGTGATTGCATTTTCTTTTGACAGCAAGTCTGCTCTGGGGAGGAAGGGGGTAGTTGGGGCTCTCAGGAAAGCTTCTCCTGCCATGGGGGCCCAGTTCCCTCCATGCTTGCGACAGACCTGCCATGGCCCCCACCATCAAAGTCTTTATCTGTTTTAAAATGCAATTTGATGCAACCGTGGCAGATGGAGTTTCAAGATCCCAAGAAAGGGAAGTGAAAGAGGATCAGAAATTGAGAACTGAGTGATTTCAGACTCAGAGGCATAGTGGGGGCGGGGTTGCTGGGTTGCCCCCGACATGGCAAGTAGGGCCCTCCCCACCATGGACGCTTAGGAAGAAGCACTGAGTGTGGTCCCTCTGGGGTTGGGTGTGGGGTCTAACTGGAGAGGGAGTGAGTTGGAAGACTCGGTTTGCACTTCACCCCTTTCCAGAAGGTCTGTTGATTGATGTTAACATCACACACACACACACGCACGCACGCATGCACGCGCGCACACATATACACACGCACCCTCCCGTCTGTCCTTTGGGCCTCTGTCTCCCAGGTCATCAGTCAGTCTCTCCTCGGCTTCTGCTGGGTTTCAGCCGGCCCTGCTTCTGCTGCCTGGGAGTCCTGGGGGAAATGCTCCCCTTCCCGGGCCTCAGCCTCCGCATCTGTCAGTGGGGACAGGATGGGGTGCTGAGCACTGAGACGGGGGTTCCGTCTGTTCCTGGCAACACCTTCCATGTGAGAGGAAAGAGCCTGGAGGCCTGGATTTCACCCTCATCCCCTCCTGCCCCCCACTGGGGCCTGCCACCAACCTGCTGATTCCCTGGGCGAGTCCCCCTTCGCTGGGCCTCCTTCCTCGGCCCGGAAACGAGCCAGAGAAGGGAGGAATGTGCACTGATGATGCGAACAATGGCAGGGAGGCCGCCCCTGGTTTCTGACCACATTTGAAGGAAACAGCTTTGCTTGCGAATCCGCTTCCCGCTGCCCAGGCCCCCCAGCCGGCCAGTGGGGCTTCTCCCAGCACAGTCCACAGTGTGGCTGGGGTTCCAGGCCACGAGGAAGCCAGTGGGTCAGCGGGAGCTCCGGCCCTGAGGCCCTGGAGTCTGAGCCCTGAAGCTGTTTGACCTGGAGTCTTAAAGGAATTGGGTTTAGTTTTTTAAATAATTTCAATTAGTTGCTAACATTTAAGGTAAAGAAATTACACACAGCCCTGGCCGGTTTGGCTCAGCGGTTAGAGCGTCCGCCTGCGGTCCAGAGAGACCCGGGTTCGGTTCCCGCTAAGGGCATGTACCTCGGTTGCAGTTTGTCCCCGGCCCTGGTTGGTCGTGCGGGTGGCAGCCACTCGATGTGTCCCTTCACGTCAATGTTTCTCTCTCTCTCTGTTCCTCTCTCTCCCTCCCACTCTGTCTGTACAAAAAATGGAAAAATGTCCTCGGATGAGGATTAAAAAGAAATTACACACAGAATTTGGGCTGATTTCCCACGGTGTCCAGTCACTCAGCTGAGGCCTTCGGTGTGTCCACAGTCCGCCCCCCCCCCCCCAGGAGTCCCTGTTGACCTTTGAAACTGAGGTTTCTCCTTGAAGCCGAAGAAGCAAACAGCAGTGGCGCCCCTGGGAGCACAGCAGAGGGGGGGCTTCGGAGCTAGGAGCCCCGAGATTCCACAGACAGAAACTTTCACAGGAGCACGGGGTGGCCTGGCCCAGAAGATGCCACGCTGGACCCTGTCTCGGTTTCTCCAACAGTGCAACGGTCAGGCAGGCTAGCGGAGGCTCCCTGTGGCCCCAGCACTTCGGACATCCCAGCGCCTGTGCACATCACGTGTGATGGTTCCGGCCTCAGGAGGGTGCGTTCCTCAGGAGGGAGGTCTCGGCCCGTGGTCCTAGAGTCCCTGGGGCCCTGCACGGCATCCTTCCTCCCCCCTTCACCCTCTTTCCTCCCTCCAGACACTGTCCCTGCCTCTGCAACCCATTCCTCCCTCCACCGGTGTTCTTCCTCTTGCCCTCCTGGCACCCCTGGCCCCCGAACCCCCATCTCACAACCCAGGGACCCCACTTCCTTCAGGGACTCTGTTCTGCCACCTGAGCCTCCCACAGCCCCTCACACCTGTATGACCTTGGCCCCTGCCGCTTCCAACAGTCCATCTCCCCTTAGAAACTCCCCCCCAGATCCGTAGGGAGCACCCACACCTCCCGGCTACCCCACTCCTTGGCTCATCTAGCAGTCCCCAAATACTATGAACCATAGTCGCTGGCCCTGTGTTAGGCCTGTGGGGACTTGGGAAAACGCGCCATCCTGCCCTGCGTGGGCTCAGAGCTCTGTTGGAATGTAAAATGGGGTGGCCGCAATAGGAAAAAGTCTGGCAGTTTTCAAATCACTAAATATAGAGTTAAGCAATTTCCCTCCTAAATATGCATATCCAAGAGGAACGAAGGCATACATCCCACATAAAAATCTGTGCACAAATGCTCACAGCAGCATTGCTCGTTATGGCCAAAAGTAGAAACAGCCCAAATGTCCATTAAGTCGCGAATGCTAAGTAAACGTGCTATATCCATACAATGGAACGTGACTGCAAAAAAAGGAACGAAGTACTGAAATATGCAGCAACGTGAATGAACCTTGAAAATCGAAACATTGTCTAGATGACAGAAGCCAGTTACTAAAGACCGTAGATTGTACGATGCCTTTATGTGAAATGTCCAGAACAAACACATCTATTGAGACAAAAATCAGATTAGTGGTTGCGTAGGGTTGGGGGGTGGGAAATGGTGGGTGGTAAGAGTTAGGGGGTGGAGGTTTCTTTTGGGGATGATAAAAGTGTTTAAAATTGGATAGTTGCCCTGGCCAATTTGGCTCAGCGGTTGGAGTGTCGGCCTGTGGACCAGAGCGTTTCCGGTTCGGTTCTCTCTAGGGGCATGTACCAAAAATAATAATAATAATAATAATAAATAAATAAAATTGGATTGTGGTGATGGTTGCACAACTCTGAAAATATTGAATGGTGCGCTTTGAATGCGCAAAGTGTACAGTATATGAATTATAGCTCAATAAAGCTGTTTTTAAAAAATCTACAGTATTTTTTTTTTTAAAAGCTGGGGTTGGATGGGGGCCAAGTATTGTATTGGATGGGGTAGTGTTGACAACTCTGCCCTCTTGTGGCCAGCTATAGAATTAGCAGCAGAAGGCAAGGAAACTGGTACCTGCTATGCTGAGGTCGACCACAAGAGGGCAGAAGAACACAACATTTGTTGTGCTAACCCTGGGGAAGAGGTACCCTGCTCCTAACTAATCCTTTGACGCCTCACACTCAGCCAGGTACCCAGGCACTGGGGCAGGGAGCAAGGAAGAGCCGGGCTGGGGCATGATTAACCTTATAGACTTCCCCACAGCAGTGATGCCCTAAGTGCCCTTCTTAGCAGGCTACACTGTCTTCTCTGGTTTCTACATAAACCCACAGCTGCCCTAGGGAGGGGTACCCCTGACCCTTAAACACAGAGAAGCTGAAGAGGATGCAGAATTGGGCAACAATGACCCAGAAAGTTATTGAATGCCAACTCTGCCACTAATGTGCTTGGCTTTTGCAAAACTTGATGTATATATAACTTTTAGTCCCTAGTGAGTGTTTAATAAAACCATTCACTCATTCATTTAATCAAGAAAAGATATTTGAGGACTTACAAGGTGCCAGGTACTAAACTAGTCAGTGATGAGCAAGAGGGATCCAGGTCCTGCCCACATGGGGTTTCTCATCTAGCAGGAAGACAGACCCGGAACAAAACTTCACACACACACACACACACACACACACACACACACATGCACACAGAGTCGAAGGTATTTTAGGGCTATGAGTGAGGGGGGGACTCTAAGGGCACATAAGAGAGGGTTCTTGCTTATCCTGGGAATCAGGAAAGAAACATAAGAAGGTGCAGGAGCTGGTCTGGGTCGCGGGAGAAGAGTTCCCGGCACCAGGAACAGCCCATGCAAAAGTCTGGAGGTGGGAAAAGGCTTAGTGCCCACGGGAGCTGCGGGAGACCAGTTCAGTGGGAATATTATTCAATGAAGAAGAATGAAGCCCTCACATGCTACAGCGTGCTGAACCAGAAATCAGTCACAAAAGGTTACGTACTATGTAACTCCACTTATGTGAAATGCCCAGGACAGGCAAATCCGCAGGGACAGAAAACAGATTAGTCATTGTCAGGGGCTGGGGCAGGGAGACCTGAAGTAAGTCAGAGGTCGAGTCCCCTTTGGGTCCCCCACATCCTTGAATACCTCATAGTCCTGTTATCGCTTCTCACCTGCCCTGTGACGTCACTTTGTCCCCTGGATGTGCTCCTGTTAATGTTCCTCTTAGGGGCTGGAATGCAGTCAGCGCTGAGCCCACCCCTCCTGGTGGCCTGGGATGGGCACTGGCGGCCCCCTTGGCTCTGCGCCCACCATGCTCCTACCACTGCGGCCACGTCACTGTGCTGACCATTCCAACACTCAGCCCTTCTTCCATCTCAGTCAAACCACACCCCAGTCCTGCAGCTCTGCGCTGATTTGGTAGAGATTTAGGACCAACTGCGTTCGCCTCGCTGGGCCCGCGCCAGTGCGAGTGAGGAGCAGATGCCCACTGTGGACTGGGCCTCCCCCTCCCCCGTGTGCTCTTGGGCAGTTCCCTGACCCTCTCTGGGGTGTGGCCGCCACACCAGAGCAT
This sequence comes from Molossus molossus, assembly GCF_014108415.1. Classification (NCBI taxonomy): domain Eukaryota; kingdom Metazoa; phylum Chordata; class Mammalia; order Chiroptera; family Molossidae; genus Molossus; species Molossus molossus. Next base: position 52,875,518 of record NW_023425352.1, read on the forward strand.
CTGGGTGAGAGTCTGGTTTGGCCTCTCACTTGCTATGTGACTTTGGAAAAGTGACTTTAATCTTTCTGAGCCTCAGTTTCCCCATCTGTAACGAGATTACAATAGTTCCATCCCCGGCTGAGGGATTTTGAATGACCGTGGGTAAAATGAGTCACCCCTCAGAGACAGATGATGGCCAAGGCTCATGCATTCATTCACCAGACACATCTCAGGAGCCCACTGTTGCCCAGGCCTGAGCGGTTTGCCAAGAGCAGGACTTGGCCCTGCCTTCAGGTCTCCAGTTGGGCAGTGAATCTGGACACAGTCGTGCACAGGTGGTCACCCCACCACCACCCGAGGGACCTGGAACGACTCAAAAACCAAGTCCCGAGGACCCAGCTGCCAGTACTGTCTCCAGGCCAGGACCTGCTTGCAGCCGCAGCCGGTCTGCGGCAGGGGCCTGGAGCGCCGGCAGCGGGGAGGGCGGAGGCTGCACAGGTCCTCCGCTCTGGCCTCCCCTGGGCTCTGGGAACAAAGCCTCCTAATGCCTTTGAGTTTGTCATTTGCTCCTTTTTCTTGAATATGGCCACCGGGAGGAACCATGTGGTTGTTTCAATTTGGCCTGCTTGACCCCTCCGCCCCCCTTCCTGCCCCCTTAACAGAGCTCCTCACACATTTCTCCAAAGAGCAACCCTGTGGATCAGTGTGGTCGGCCGGTGAAACGCTGTCCACTGTCAGAAACAGAAGGCAGGAAAGGGGTACCACGCCCGCCCTGCTCCTCAGGAGGACCCAGGGGACGCGCTGTAAGTATCCTCCAGAAGATGCTTTGTGGTCCCTCAGGTGGCTGGTGTTCAGCCCCGTGGGAGGTGCCTCCCTCAGACCTCCTTACATCAGCACATCACCCGGCTGAGGAAAGCAAAAGGAAGAAAGGAGGGAGGGAGGGAGGGAGGAAAGAAAGAGAAAATATCCTTTTAGGTTTTTTTCTTTCAGTGCAGGCAAAATATATATCAATTTTTAAAATGATAAACACAGCCCAGCTGGTGTGGCCGAGTGGTTAAGCGTTGACCCGTGCAGCAAAGGGTCACCAGTTCGAGTCCCGATGTTCTCTCTGATCGATGTTTCTATCTCTTTCTCCCTCTCCCTTCCTCTCGCTCTAAAATTAATTTTAAAAAATAAAACTGATACATATTTTATGCACTGGGGTCATATGTATACACGGTTCTATAATTTTGCTTCTTGCAATGTACGCAATTCCATGTACAGATGAGGAGACTGAGGCAGAGAACATGCAGTGACTGTCAGGAGAGGTGGGCGCAGAGTGAGACACAGATGCCCTGCTCCTGTCCAGGACTCTTGACTCTGGGGACCACGTGGGCCGCCCTGCGTGGAGCCATCCCGGGCCTACCTGGAGGTCGAGGGCAGAGACGCGACTGCCCCTTGGACTGGCTCCCACGGCCACTCTCCAGAGTGTGCAGGACCAGAGTGACTCAGACCAGCCCCCGCAGGAGCACCTCCTGGGCCCACCCTCCCCCCTCACCCTGGACGTGCGTCTCAGAGCTGCTCTTGGGGACCTGAGCAAAGTGTCCCTAATCTTTTCCCTAATACAAGGAAAAAGAGCCTCAGTTTCCCCATCTATAACACCCACTCCTGTGAAGACTGAGTGGAATACTGGGTGTAAAGTCTGGCAAATTTCTTAGGTCAATATTTCTAGATCTATGTTACTCTTTTAAATCACTGCAAAGAATTCCACTATGTATGCGGTTTTTCAGTTTTTCTGTAATACGATGCTGCAACATTTACATCTACATCTATCTATTTGTATCAACCTCTAACTGAGGTTTTCAGGCATGCTGTATTTCCGGTTCATTCAAAGTAGCGTGGCTCGTTCAGCCAAGCAGGTGTGTGGATACGCAATTTTAGTACCGCCGTCAAACGACTCTCCTCAAAGGTTATGCCAATTTCCAGTCTCACACACAGGGAATGAGGAACCTGTCCCCACATGCTCCCCAGCGGATGATCAGGCTCTGAAATGTCTGCTCCCCTTTTTCCTCCACAAAACCTGAGGCTGCTCTGGTGGGAACGGGAGGAGACTGTGTAGTCGGCTGAGTGATGCTCCCCCGGGATGTCCGCATCCTGATCCCCAGGCCCTGTGGGTGCTGCCTCCCCGGTGGGCTCAGGGGGTTGCAGAGCTGGTTAAGATTATGCACTTTGAGCCTGGCCAGTTTGGCTCAGCAGTTAGAGCTCCGGCCCTTGGACCAAAGGGTCTCCGGTTGGATTCCTGGTCAAGGGCACATAGCTGGGTTCCAGGTTTGATCCCGAGCCCACGTTGGGGTCACATGTAAGGCAGCCAATCAGTGCATCTCCTCACATGGATGTATCCCTCTCTCTCCCTCCCTCCCTTCCACTTTATCTGAAAATCAATGGAAAAATATCCTCGGGTAAGGATGAACTAGAAATAAAAATAAAAAAGATTATGGACTTGGAGACGGGAGACACGACCTGGGCTGTCTGGGGACCATCTCATATGAGTCCCTGAAGGCCAGGAGCTGTCCCGGCTGCGGTCAGAGGAAGACAGATGGAGGAAGGAGGGTCAGTGAGGTTGCTGGCTTTGAGGATGGAGGAAGAGGCCCAGAGCCAGGGCTGTGGGTGGCCCTGGAACTGGCTTCTCCCCTGGGGCCTCAGCTCCGCTGAGACGTTGATTGTAGCTCAGGGAGACCCTGTCAGACACCTGGCTTAAAGAACTGTAGGACGACGAAGTTGTGATCATTCGTGTGGCAGCGCTGGGAACTACGCAGCAGGCAGCGCAGAGCCAGAGACCTGCCCAGGCCTGCCCAGGCCCTTCGCACTCCGGCTCCTCCCCACGCCCGGCACACACAGGGCTCCTTCCTGTTTCTGTGCTGATTCACCCCCAAAGAGGCCCTTCACCCCCTCCCCTCCAGCTCTACCCACATGTCCCTTCTCTCCAAGCCGCTGGAGCCCAGACAGACAGCAGAGCTCCTTCCTTCCCACAGTTCACTGCGGCACACCTGGACCACCTGGATGGAGGGGCACACCTGGACCACCTGGATGGAGGGACACACCTGAACCACCTGGATGGAGGGGCACACCTGGACCACCTGGATGGAGGGGATGGGCTCTGCTCTTGGGATACCAGATCCAGTGGGAATACAGGTGTGGTGGTGCAGGGGGAGCACAGGCATGGGGGTGCAGGGGGAGCAAAGGCGTGGGGATGCAGGGGGAGCACAGGTGTGGGGGTGCAGGGGGAGCACAGCACAGGCGTGGGGGTGCAGGGGGAGCACAGTGCAGGCGTGGGGGTGCAGGGGGAGCAGGCGTGGGGTGCAGGCAGAGGTGTGCAGGGGGGTGCAGGCGGGGGTGCAAGGGGAGTGCAGGTGTGGGGGTGCAGGAGGAGCACAGCATGGGGCACCAGCAGTCTTGCATATGCTGTGTGCTTCACTGGCCATGAAGGGTGAGGCTGGATCATTCTTCTGTCCTCCAGAGCTTTTACTTGATGAGGGCAGTAAGGTACACCTTGCTTGCTGGGTCCCTGTGCAGGGCAGCCCAGAAGGATGGGAGGCTTTGAACCTTCAGCCTATTCGGGCAGGGGCCAGCAGCTGGCTGCTGCAGCTCCAGTCCTGTGGGGGCCGTCCCGGGAAGCCTTCGGCAGGAGACGGCCGGCTGCACATGACCTCAGTGACAATCTTTTATTAGCTTTCCCTCCTTCCCTGTCCACTCCTCTATCTCGATAAACTCCCGCACCCGGGTCCTTGTTGCAGGCTCTGCTCTCAGAGGGCAGTGAGTGAGAGTCACACCCAGTGTGCAAGTACCACGAAGGCAAGTGAAGGGCTTTGGGATGCAACAAAGTCTCTGCCACGACAAACACGTTGGGGGACCATTTCAGATTAAAGGAGACCAGAGAGACACGACTGGGTGACTTACAAAACAACAGAAACTTATTTCTCACAGTTCTAGAGGCTGGAAGTCCAAGGTCAAGGCGCTGGCAGATCCGGGTCTACCGAGAGCCTGGTCCCTGGTTCATAGCCTGTCTTCTCCATGCATCTCTGGGTCTCTTTGAAAAAGACTCATTCCTTTCCCGAGGGCTCTGCCCTCCTGACCTAATAACTCCCAAATGTCCTACCTCTAAATACCGTCACGTTGGGAATTAGGCTTCAACATATGAATTTGGGGGACACACACATTCATTCTATAGCACCCACTCAGCACACATTCAAGCCCCCTTCTCCTTGACTTTCCCTCCTATAGAATCTTAGAAAACTAAAACCTCATCTCCCCTCCTCCCTTGCAGCTAGGAGTGGCCACGTGACACAGCTCTGGCCTCGAAGGTACAAGCAGATGTCTGCTGAGAGTCCTGGGAAAGTCTTTCCTGAGGTTACATTCTTATCTTCCACTTTCCTCCTGCTAGAACTCAGACTGAATTTGTAGAACACGGTACTCACGTAGTGTGGAGGACTCCGTCTCTCCAAATGCCCAAGGAAGGCTGATCCAGAGAAACCATGCATCAGGCCACAAAATAAGTCTCAATAAATGTAAAAGGACAGAAACTACACAATGCAAAGGCATCACACCAATTATATTAGAAATCAGTAACTATATGATAGCCAGAAAACTCCCAAATATTTTAAAATTAAGCAACACTTCTAAATATTCTAGGGCTCAAGGAAGAAATCACAAGGGAAATTAAAAAATATGTCTAGGTGAATAATAATGTAAGCACAACATATTAAGATAGATGGGAGATAGGTGGGGATGCTATTAATGTCTTTTAGTAAAAGAAAAATTTCAGATGTTGTCTGTTTCTGTTCTAGGATTTCCATTTGCTTCTTACTTCCCGCCATCCCCCACCCCGCCCCTGGCCTCCCCAGGGTGTGGTCCGCACACATGCCACTCGAGAGTCGAGAGTCGGAGAGTCTGAGGGGGCTTCAGGCAGAGTTTGGGCCCCCTGCTGTGGTCCCCACCTTGCCGAGATTTTCTCCCTCAATATCTGGCTGCTCAACCAGCCCCGAATTCCAACCTCTGACTCCTCAAGTGCGTGGCTTCTGGTTGAGTTTGTCTGGAACACAGCAGGGCCTGGGGTGTGCCCTCATGGGGGAGCTGGAGAACCCTGGACCTCATCCCATGAGGACCTTCCCCTCAAGAGTCACTTCCCCTCCACCTGCTTCGAGTAGCTCTCCAGTGCCTTCAAATAGTTGTTTTTCGTTTCATCCATACTTATCATTGTTAGCAGCAGACGTGTTAATCGACAACAGTGACTGCCATTCTGGGGAGCCCGAGTGACTCTTAACCTGTGGATGACCATCTTCCCAGACACCTGCCCTTGTGATTCATGTACCCATGGGCACCCGATTTCACATAAACGGGAGCACGCAGTCCATGCTGTTTTACATCCTACCTTTTCCTCTGAACAGTGACATGAATGTCTTTCTGTGTTAATGTTTATAGATCAACATTGCCCTTTTTTTTTCAATCCTCACCGGAGGGTATTTTTCCATCTATCTTCGGATAGAGTGGGAGGGAGGGAGGAATGGAAGAAGAGAGAGAGAGAGAAACATTGATGCAAGAGAGACACATTGATTGGTTGCCACCCTCACAATTCCAACCAGGGCCGGGGCGAACCGCAACGGAGGTACGTGCCCTTTGCCAGAATTGAACCCAGGACTCTTTGGTCCTCAGGCCGAAGCTCCAACGGCTGAGCCAAACCAGCCAGGGCTTGACATTGCCTTTTTAAGAGCTTCATACTTTCCCACAGACACATGTAATTTATTTTCCTCATCTCAGTTCAGTATACAAACAATGCTGTAAAAAAGTCCTCGTGCAGCCCTGGCCGGTTTGGCTCAGCGGTTAGAGCATCAGCCTGCGGTCCAGAGAGACCCAGGTTTGGTTCCCGCTAAGGGCATGTACCTCGGTTGCAGTTTGTCCCCAGCCCTGGCTGGTTGTGCAGGTGGCAGCCACTCAATGTGTCCCTTTCAAGTCAGTTTCTCTTTCTCTCTCTTTCTCTCTCTCCCTCCCACTCTATCTGAACAAAAAAGTGGAAAAATGTCCTCGGGTGAGGATAAAAAAAAAGTCCTTGTGCAGACATTCGTGCTTGTCACCAGTCCTCTCTTGGGACAAATTCCTAGCAATGGAACTGGGTCCAAGACATGCCTTCACGCCCCACCCCAGTTTTATACTCCGCATCTTCTGAGCCTCTCTGTGGTAAGCAAAAGCAAGAATAAAAGTTTCCCACTGCCTGGTCCCCCTTCCTGGAGGCAACTAATGTTATCAGTTTCTGGGAGATTCTGGGGTAACCGTGCTTCTGCAGAAACAGGAATCCTCGCCAGCCAGTGCGCCCCCGTGGTACCCGACTGTGCACACCGCACTGCCCCCTAGCACACTTCCAACGCCAGGATCCTCAGGAAAAATAAGACAAAACAATATGCTATGAGCTCTATAAACAGGCCTCAATACATTGTCCCAAGATTGTTGTTGCTGTTGTTAATCCTCACCCGAAGATATTTTTCCATTGATTTTTTAGAGAGAGTGGAAGGGAGGGAGGGAGAGGGAGAGAAACACTGATGTGAGAAAGACACATCGATTGGTTGCCTCCCGCACAACCCTGACCCAGGCAAGGGATCGAACCTGCAACGCAGGTTCGTGCCTTTGACTGGGAATCAAACCCACAACCCTTTGGTCTAAGGGCCGATGCTCAACTGCTGAGCCAAACTGGCCAGGGCATCCCAAGATTTTTTTTAAAAAACCAGTGCCCCAAAATAGGACAGAAGTGAAATACCTAGCATTAGAATTTTAAATCTTCTTTCTTGACAAAATTGTGTTGGACAAGTGGGTCTGAGCCAGCTGGACTGTAGCGACCAGCGGTTGCTGCCCGGCTGGGGTCCAGAGGCCGTCCTGGGCAGGGCCAGCCCTCCGTCGGACTCAGGGCAGAGGGTGGCTTCCTGGCAGCCTGCGTGTCTGCAGCCATGTGCAGAAGGACGCACAGCCCTGCCGCGGCCACGTCTGTAGCCCCCCAGGGGAAGATGCCTCTCCTCACCGCCCGCCTTGAGCCATGATTATTTTTATCCGTTCCAATCACCAGTTACCCTGGCGGCCCTGTAATTTGGGAGCCTGGCCACTGCTGTACTGCAATTCCCAGTAGACAGTCAGACCTCTGGATGGCCCCTTCAACTTGCACTCTGGTGATGCTCTGTGGCCAGAAGTCTCTTCTGCAAATTAGGGTCGGGACCTGGCACAGTGGAGTCAAAACTGGGGCAGGGGGGGAAGCCGGGGTCTGTGGATGGTCTGTGCCCGCCTGTTCTCCACCATCAGGTTGGGGTTGGCCATCTTGGAAATACAAGTGCGCCGTCTCTTCTCAAAGGAGGTGGGTGGTGCTGGGTGTGCGTCTGGCTTTACAGGGAAGCTGGAGGAGCCGCAGGGCGGGTGCCGGGCCACCTTCGGCAAAGCCGTCCCCTCCCCGCCTGGTGTGTGTTCGCTGCAGACCTGCTGACCATCAGTGGCCTGGTGGCCGGCTCTCCTGCCTCAAGGGAGACCCGAGGGGCCCTCTGTGTGCTGCCACGAAATTCTCCAGAGCCCAGTTCCCATTGTGCCGCTTCTCTGGCCGACACAAAAGAACCCAACTCCTCCTGGACAGGGGACCCGCGTGTTATTGAGAACTTCACAGAGTGACCGACATGAGAAAGGCGTCTTGCTTTGGCATTTTGGGGTGGGTTTTCCTTGATTTCATGAGTATGAATATATCAGTTCACACTGAAACCTTAACCAAAGGAGAGAGAAAGGAAGACTTCACAACAAAACCAAAGCAGAAACTCAATGAACTCACTTGCTACACTGTCCTTCCCTGACACACATCACTGGTAGTGAGTCTTTGGCCAAGAAATAGGTCATTTTCCCAGCGTATGTACTCTGGGTCGCTAAGGTTTTTGAGGTGTTATATGATCCTCACAGCATCCTTGGGAGGTGGGCCTGCTTCACTCCAGGTCACATATAAGAAAACAGGGGCTCGGATTTGGCCCAGAAGCTGTGCCCAGGCCAGCGCACCTCTCCCAGAGCCCTCCCCTGCCCGGCTCTGGATTGTCCCCTCACAGCACCAGCGCCACCTGCCGGCCTACCGGGCACACTGCACCACACTGCGCTGAGGTCCCCGCCAGTCCGTTGTTTGTGGCCCGGGTCTCTCACTAGACTAAATCCCCTTGGGCCTGGGGGTTGGTCGGCTGTGGTCACAGCTGCACCCCAGCACCTCCAGCACGATGGCCCGCTGGGAACACTCAACAAGTTTTGTTGAATAAATTCAGGGCTAACGCCTAGATTCAGGCCCAGGTCTGGCTGACTCCAAAGTCATGCAGTCAGTGGAGGCCGGCCCCCTGGGGCACAGAGGAGGCCGAGGAGGACAGAGAATGGGTGGGCTGGCAACGTGGACAACCGGAGCGACTGGCCTCTGAGCTGTCCTGCCTCACCCGCTCCAACGCCCCCTCCCCGGCACCGAGCGCAAGGCTGGGCATGTATTCAGAGCCCGGCAAATATTTGCTGAATAAATGAAGGAATGGATAATCACACATTGCAAAGCCATTTTCTAACATATGATTATTATTTCTTCTCTCTCCTTTCCCCCTACCTTTGACTCCTCCCTAATAATAAGCCTATCTTTGTGGCTCTATTTCCCCCACATCCTGAAAGGTTTGGGAATCCCAAGGCCCACTAAGGGAGTAGGTGACCCCAGGAGACAGCTCAGTATATGCTCTTCAGAACCAGACTACGTGGGTGGGTGTCTTCTGTGTCAGTTTCCCACCTGTAAAATGGGGACAATGACAATGGCGGTGATATTAATGATGATCCTGTGTCAGACAGCCCTTAGGCACCACGTCAGATGCTCTTGACCTCTGCTATTATTCGTTCTAACCACTGTGGTGGCAACCAGCTCTGTGAGACTGCCACCCGCTCTGGGACAGCCCCTGGCCTCGTGCCCCAGGCTTCTCTGAGACCATCGAAGTGTGGGGTGCTGCACGGCCCAGCCTGGTGTCTACTCCTGCATAACCAAGAAGGGGAAACGGTGCTGTTAAGGCCCCTTGGGGTAGACATTGGCCAATGAGAGACAAGAGCTGATAAATTCTTTCTCCTTCAGACTCTTCATGCCTCTATTCCATGTCTCCAGGGGATAGAGCAGCCGTTCACCTGCACTCCGTGGTGGCCAGTGGGACACATACTCGCTCTCCCGGCTTCACTCCTTGTCCCTCCCTCCTGCTCCCTGAGGTCACTCCTGACCAAGCTCAGAATCAGCCCCTGGCCTCAGGCTTTGCTTTCTACAAACCAGCCCTCTAAGGGTTTGTGAGAAGGTGAAGCAGCTGCAAAGTAAGGAGGCTCGATCCAGGTTGGCCAGCGCGGGCTTCTGCCTTGTCACCGCCGGGATCCCCCTCCTCCCCACATCCAGTCAGTCAGGGGCCCCACTCGCTGCATCTCCTGAACAAACCTTCCCTCACCAGGGCCACCTTTCTCCGTCCCCACTGCCACCACGCACCCAGCCACCCCAGCCTCTCGCCTGGACCCTGACTGGGTGCTCACTCCAGCCGCCCCCCGCCACACCCCTCTACTCTGCACCCACAGTGGCCTCTCAAAGTACAAACCTGGCCGTGCCACTGTCCGGCTCTAGGCCTGCCGTCTCCACGGCTCCACAGAGAATGTCACCGCTCCTTACAGTCATTACGGTGCTACTGACGATATTCCCCTGCTGTGCTTTACTTCCCTGTCACCACTCTGTAGCCAGCAGCCTGTAGTTCTGAACCCCTTCATCTTTTTCAACCAGCACCCCCCACCACCTCCCCTCGGGTGAGATCTTTCTCCTGGCCTGTGGACAGCCACCTCTCACTGCATCCTCGCATGGCCTTCCTCTGTGAACACGCACACACACACACACACACACGCACGCACACACACGCGCACACACACACGCGCGCACACACACGCGCACACACACACACACCTGGTATCTCTTCCTCCTCTTCTAAAGACACCTGTCTTGTCGGTTTAGGGTCCCACCGTTATGACCTCATTTAACCTCAATTACATCCTTAAAGGCCTATCCCCAAAACAGTCACTTTGTGAATAATGGTTTCAACATATGAATTTGGGGGGGACACTGTTTAGTCCAAAACGGGGCGTATCTGGAGAGGCAAAAAGTACATTTTGCCGTCTTCCCGGAATGAGAGAAGCCCGACCGAAGTCCATCAGGCCGTCGCCCAGGTCAGGCAGAGAGTGAAAAGGATAGGGAGCGCTGCAGGGGTGGGGGATGCTCAGCATGTGACAACGGCCGGCCCTCGGCCTTCGGGGACAGCTCCTGCCTACTCCCTCCACCGACCTCCTGACACCTGTTGTTTTCCCCGTTATGCTCTGGGCACAGCAAGCGGTTTCTGGGTCCCCTCCACCATCCTGCTTCTGCGTCCTCCCCTCTGCTCGCACAGTCGTGACTGCCCGCGATGCCCTCCCTCGCTTCCCTGCCCTCTTCTCTCTGTGTCAACCGAGATGCCTCTGTATTCTATCCCTGGGATTTCCTCGGCAATCTCCTTTTCCAGAAGCCTAGGCAGCGGCAGGGCCCACGCCGTGGCCCCGTGGTGTATGCTCACACGCACGCCCATGCCGCCCGCCTCCGCCTCCTCACTGCGCACCGCGCGGCATGTGTCTTTATGAGTACCCCCCCCCCCGACCGGGAGCTCCCAGAGGGCAGAGCCTGTGCCTCGTCCTGGTGGCAGATTGCATCCCTGCTCTCAGCTCTTCATTGCCCTGCCTTGATGACTGCAGGTTTGGGCACAGGATTTGCTCAGGCCAGTGGTGTCGGCAGAGGCTTTGGATGTGCTTGGGTGGTTTGACCCGTCTCTTGTATTCCCTTGAGAAGAACGTGTCCTGGGCAGCCACTGGTCCGAACAGAATGCGGGGATGTGAAGAGTAGCCCTGAACCCAACCCGAAGGCTGGATGCCAGCCCAGCCAACTGGTGGCCTGAAACAACCCTGCGGACCCACCGACCTGTGAATGAGGAAAATAAACATTGGTTGTCGTAGGCCAGAGATTTGGAGGGTGGTGCAGCAATAGTTGATTATGACATCATTTATCCTTCTGTTCCCAAGCTCAGCACAGTCCTGGGCCCGAAAATGTTACATAAAGAAACAAATACATTCTTTGATTCAATACCTTTGCAGTATGAGTCTGCTGCAGTCACCGTACATCCTGAGACTTCGGCTACCTCCTCTTTTCAAGGGGATAATATCGGCTTCTTTGCAGGGTGGCGTGAGGACTAAGGAAATAAGGTGGATAAAGTTCCTGGCACTTTGTGCTAAGTAGTGACATTTTCCTTCCTCCCTCTCTAACGTCTTTAAGTGATAACATCTCTTGACTCCTGTTTTGACCCCAGGATTCTTCCCTGAGTGACTGCCAAGTAGGTCCTCCTGGACCAGGGAGGATTTGCGCCAGATCCCAAGAAGTGCTCAGCAATCCCCCAGCCAAGCATTCAGCTGGGCTGCCTTCAAACGGGGCTCACGCCTCCTCTTGCAGAGGCTGCTATGCATGCAGTCTGTTTCCTCCGAGGCTGCCATGCTGTGAGGAAGCCCAAGCTAGCCACGGGGGGAGACAGAGGGCATGCTGAGGAGCACGAACGTGCCACATGTGGGATGCAGCCCTCTTGGACTTTCCAGCCCAGCGCACTGCCAGCTGAACGCGGCAGAGCGGCCTCGGCCGATGCCATAGGAGCAGAGGGGCCCTCCAGATCCGCCCAGTCCATGCACAGAACTATCAGTAATACAGGCTTGTTGTTTTAAGTCATTGAGTTTTACAGTGCTTTGTTAAACAACAGGTAAATGAAACTCTCTTTCCCTATAGTATATGTCACATATAATATGTATAATAAGTACTATTATTATCATTTCTGAACCATTTGAGAGAAAGTGGCAGACATCACGACCCTACATACTTCAGTGTGTATCTGTAATAAACCAAACATTATCTTACAAAACAGTATGGTTATTGCCCCGGCTGGTGTGGCTCAGTTGTTTGGGTGTTGTCCTGGGCACTGAAAGGTTGCCAGTTTGATTCCCAGTCAGGGCACATGCCCAGGTTGCCAGTGGATACCCAGTAGGGGGCGTGCAGGAGGCAGTCAATCAATGTTCTGCTCTCACATTGATGTTTCTTTCTCCTTCTCCTTTCCTTGCTCTCTAAGAATCAATAAAAACAAATTTTTTTATCCTCACCTGAAGGTATTTTTCCATTTATCTTCAGATAGAGTGGTAAGGGGAAAGAAAGAGAGAGAGAGAGAGAGAGAGAGAATCATCGACATGAGAGAGACACATTGATTGGTTGCCTCTTGCACAACCCCCACCTCCCTCCCACTCTAACCACAACTGAGGCACATGCCCTTGACTGGAATCGAACCTGAGACTCATTGGTCCACGGGCCGACGCTCTAACTGCTGAGCCAAACCGGCCAGGGCTGGTCTCTATTTTGCAGATGAGGAAACTGAGTCCTGCATGGCCAGGCCTCCTGGCTGGCGGGGGAGGGTGGATTAGAACACAGGTTCTGCTCCCTGGGCCTGGCTTCCTGGCTAATATTTTTGTCCACTGGATTACAAATAAATACATAAAAAAATGATAACAACTCTGGCTGGTTTGGCTCAGCGGTTAGACCATTGGCCAGTGGACCAAAGAGTCGCGGGTTTGATTCCGGTCAAGAGCACATACCTCGGTTGTAGTTTGTCCCCAGTCCTGGTTGGGGTCATGTGGGAGGCAACCAGTTGATGTGGCTCTATCATACTGATGTTTCTCTCTGTCTATCTCTCTCCCTCCCTCCCACTTTATCTGATAATAAGTAGAAAAATATCCTCGGGTGAGGAATAAAAAAAAAAAAAGTACAGTTATAAAATTCAGGAAATTTGCCCTGGCCGGTTTGGCTCAGCAGTTAGAGCATTGGCCCGTGGACCAGAGAGTTCCAGGTTCAGTTCCCGATAAGGGCATGTACTTTGGTTACAATTTGTCCCTGGCTCTGGTTGGGGTTGTGTGGGTGGCAACCACTTATGTGTCTCTCTCACATCGATGTTTCTCTCTCTTCCTCCCTCTCTCCCTCCTGCTGTATCTGAAGATAAATGCAAAAATGTCCTTAGGTGAGAATACAAAATAAATAAATAAAATAAAATTCAGAAAATTTAACACTGACACAGTATTATTACTCATTTGGTCTCTATTTATATTTTGTCAACTTTCTAAATAATGCCTTGTATAATAATATTTTATATTTCAGTTCCAGCCCTGGCTGGTTTTGCTCAGTGGTTAGAACATCAGCCTGCAGACCAGAGAGGCCTGGGTTCAGTTCCGGCTAAGGCCATGTACCTCAGTTGCAGTTTGTCCCCGGCCCTGGTTGGGGTCGTGTGGGTGGCAACCAGTAGATGTCTCTCTCTCTCACATTGATGTTTCTCTCTCTCTCTTCCCCCCTCTCTCCATCCCGCTCTATCTGAAGATAAATGCAAAAATGTCCTCAGGTGAGGATAAAATATATATATATATTTCAGTTCCAAGGTCCAGTTCAGGATTACTCATTGCATTTAGTGGTTATCTTAGTTACATGTGGCTGTATAACAAGTCACCCCAAAACTTAGTGGTTTAATCCAGATGTGGCTGAGCTGGGCTCTTTGACTCAGGGTCCTTCGGCTGCACTCCAGATGTCGGCCAGGGTGACAGTGATCTCAAGGTGCGACAGGGGCAGGTCTGCGTCCAGGCTCACTCCGTGATTGCTGGCAGGAGTCGGGTCATTGCAGACTGTTGGCCTGAAGCCCTCCGTTTTCGCTGCTGGTTGGCCAGAGTTCTCCCTCTCTCAGTTCCTTGAAGCATGGGCCTCTCCATAGGGCAGCTCATAATTTGGCATCATCCGTTCAAGAGAGCTAAGAAGAGCCAGAGAGAGAATGCTAGGAAGTCAGGCCTCATCATCTTTTGTAACCTAAAACAGAGGCTTTTGTAATCTCAGAAGTGATATCCCATCACCTTTGCTGTATTCTATTCATTAAAAGCAGTCACTGGATCCAGGGACTCTCAAGGGGAGGGGACTGCACAAGGATGTGAACACCAGAAGACAGGGTATCATTCAGAACCCTGTTGTCTCTTTAGTTTCTTCTAATCTGAAATGATTCTGTAAGACTTTTTCTTTGCCTTTCGTGTCTGAGACATGTTAGATATTTCAGGCTAATTGTTCTGTAAACTTCCCTCAGTTTGAGATTGTGTGATGAGTCCTCATGACTCGATCCAGGTGATGTATTTTTGGACAGGAATACTTCATACTCAACGTCATGTTCTTCTCAGCAGCTCACATCGGGACACACATGATGTCCGCGTGTCCTGTTCCCAGCGACTTTAACCTGGATTGCTTGGTTACAATGGTGCTCAGGCCCCCACTTCTAACCACTCTGTAATTCTGCCTCTGGCCTGGAAAGTTCTTTCAACTTTTCAAACAGAGTAAAAATAAAACAAAAGAACACTGAAACCAATTCTCTTGGCAGAGCAATTCTGGGAAGAAGTTGAACCTAGAAACTATTTTAGGATAAAAATCCCCAGTGTCTTGAATCAGACCTTCACCCCTATACTTCTCATCTGCACCCAAAATTCTCTCACTGGAGGCCCGAGTATTGGCTGTCATGCCAGCCTGAGGCTGGGAGAACAATACCCTTTCACACTCCTCACCCTCACCTCCCCCTCCCCTCCTCTCCCCTCCTCCCCTCCCCCTCTCCTTCCCCTCCCCCCTCTCCTTCCCCTCCTTCCCCTCTTCTCCCTCCTCCTCCTCCTTCTCCTTTTTTTGTTAATCCTCACCTGAGGATATTTTTTCCATTGAGTTTTTTTAAAGAGAGAGTGGAAGGGAGGGAGGGAAGAAGAGAGAGGGACTGGGAAACATGGATGTGAGAGACACACATGGATTGGTTGCCTCCTGCACACACCCAGACTAGGGCAGGGGGTTGAACCTGCAACCCAGGTACATGCCCTGGACCGGGAATCAAACCCTCGACCCTTTGGTGCACAGGCCAACGCTCTAACCACTGAGCCACAGCAGCCAGGGCCACCCTTGCTTTTTTCAGTTACTTCACCTAGAAAGCCCTGTCTCATCTCTACCTTCTGTTTCCTTTCTACCTGCAGGACTCGGTTCATCTTTTAAGCTCTGGCCTGGGGTCCTCAGCTCCAGGAATAAGGCTGCCGTGACCCACAATTCCAGGGGCAGTCACATCACATTCCATGTGTCTGGTGACCCTAGAGCTGGGCAAGCCTGTGGTCTTGTTCTGGAGAAACCTCCCACCCCCAGCCCAGCCTCACCTCAATCAACACATTGATCACTAGTATTTACTGAGATACAGCTTTGTCTTCTCTTGACAGACGATGGGACTAAGGCTTGTTTACCTCTGTGGGCCCTGGTTTTCAGTGTGCTCAACAAGCACTGGGTGAATACAGGAATTTCCCAGGGACCACCAGTGCTCCCTCCCCACCAGTAGCAGAGCCCCAGTCTCTGGCGGCGACACAGTTCTGGGTTCCGGCCTTTGCAAGCGCTGAGGTGCATCACGAAGTTCTGGCGATGAAATCCAAGGCTCCCTGTGCTCCACAGGAAGGCCTCCCCCCAAAGGCCAGCTGGCGCGGTTACATGTAGTTTCATGACAGATTTGTGAGGCTGAGATGGAGGCCTTCCCTTCTGAGAAGAGGTGATGGAGGCTGGAGAAACCCCTGCGTCAAGATACCTGCTCTGAAAACCAGCTGGAAAGCATGCAGGCTAATCCCAGGGCGGAGGCCCACCCCTTTCAGAAGGCCTGAGGCCAGCCAGGAGAGGCGGAGAGAGGGGTTCGGGAAGCTGAGCGTAGGTCCACATTCTCACCAAAAGTCCGGCTCCCTATAGCATGTCACAGAACTGTTACTAATAGAATTGAAATACACAGTCAGGTTTCTCTGCTAAAAGAGACACCAAGGTGTCACCTCAGTCTAGAGCACTTGGCCCTCCAGCCCCCAGCCTGGCGGGTGCTTGGGCTGGTCTGACCTCTGAGTGAACAGGGATCTCTGACTTTGCCCACCTGTGAGGACCCTCTGCGGGGAAGGCTGGGGGCTCAATCATACTTGGGTTTCTCATCAACAAATGTGGAGAATGACAGAGGGAGGCCCAAGTACAGATGTTGAGGTTTGTGCTATTTTGGATTTTCCTATTTCTCCTTTACAGAAAATGACTTATTGTGTCTAAATCCTATTAAATGCCAGGGCCAAAGGTCTTAGAAAGACCTGGATTACTGGCTCGTGCCTAAGTGTTGGTAAGACCCAAAGGAAAAGCCTCACCAGCTTGAATCAAAGCCTGGAGGCACAGGCATCACCAGGATTCCGACAAGTAGAAGGGAGGCTCGGTTTGCGTGCCAGTTCTGAGCCTTTTACCATGCTCCTGGTGAAGTTAGCCTGGCACCCCAGAGCCGGCGCGGCCCAGCTGGGCACCGGCCCACGCAGGGGAGGCGACCGGGCCCTCACTCCTCCAGCAGCCCCAGCCAGAGGCGCCAGCTGCCCGAAGGATTTGAAGATAACACGAAGCGGCTCCAGCTGGCCCGCGTGGACCCTACTTCCTTCTCACTTCTCGGTGTCAGAGAAGGGGTGTTATGGTCTTTGGAAGCCTGAGGGACGTCATCTGACCCTCCTGCACCCCCGCCCCCTTCCCCAGGCAGAGATGGTGGAGAACCCGCGCAGCCAGAAGGGTCTCTCTGAGAAGGGAAACCACCAAGATCTCCACGCCGCCTCTCCCCCACCCACCCACCCACCCAGGCCCAGGAGCTCCTCCCAGCCTCTCTGGGAGGGGGTGGGAGATCCGAGAGGCCCCAAGCGAGTCCCCCGGGAGAGGCGGGCCGAGGGGCAGCGCCCGGAACAAAGGCCCATAGAGGGGTCCCGGCGAGCAAGGCTCCCCGGGGGCGGGGGCGGACCCCTCCCCACTCAGCTCCTCCCTCTCCTCCCCTTCTTCCACCCGGAGGCCCGGCCGGCACGCAGCCCGGGCTTCGCCAAGTTCGCCAACGGTTCCCAAGTTGTCGGCTCGCAGGGGTGGGAGCTGGGTGGGGTGAGGAAGAGGAGGAGGAGGAGGAGGGCTCCCTGGGCTCCTTGGACGCGGTTCAGGAATCCGCCGCCGCTCGCCGCTCGCCCGCTCGGGCCCGAGCCGGGAGGACGCCAGGCAGCGCCGCTCACTCGCTCACTCGCTGGGCAGGACGGCGCCCGCCTGGCGCCTCTTCTCGCCCGGCGTGCGAACCGGCGGGGCCCGGCCGCACCGCCCGCCCCCCCGCCCCGCCGCCTGCCCCGGGGGGGGGCGCAGAGCCGGGGCCCCGAGGGAGCTGGCTCCGCTGAGACCAGGGCAACGTTACGAGCGGATGCTGCGGGCGCCGGACCCCAGCCGCGGAGAGTCGGGTCCGCCCCCGCCGGAGGAGGCTCGGCGGCTGGGGTAAGTAGGGAACGGAGTCCGGGGACCGCCTCCGGGGCCCCGGGGAAGCCGCCCGGCCGTGCGCCCCCCGCCTTCCCCGTCCGGGCGCGCGCGCCAAACTTTGGAGGAGAGGGGGCGAAATGCAGGGTGGGAGGGGGGCTCCCGGCTCGGGGAAAACTCCACGCAGGCATCCACAGTCGCCACACCCACTGCACCCTGATGCACAGCTGCCAGGTACACACAGCTCCTCTCCACTCAACCCACAGACACCGCACACGCTCTGAGCGGCGCCACACCGGCAGGCACACTCCGCGGACCGAAATGTACAATTCCGGGAGCGTGGCAGCTTGGATCTTCAGACCTAGCGTGTCCTCCTGGCCTCACGTAAACCCACGGTCTTTGTCTGCGCCCCTGCGGCCCCCCGCTACGGAGCCCCCCAAAAGCGACGGGCATGGGAGGGGTTGTCTTGTCTTTGAAAAGTCGTGGCCAGAACCCCGAGGCCGGGAAGGGTGGAGGGGAAAGCAGACATTGCGGTCCGTTCTCGGGGTTCATCAGGAGGGAGGCTGGTGTGGAAACTCGGTGTCTGAGTGATGTGTCTGGGTGTACACAGCCCTTCCGGAGGCGAGGCCAGGAGGAAGGAGGGAGTGATTCATAAACTCAGACCTGGCGTGCTGGGGTCTGTGAGCAGAGTGAAAAGGCTGGCAGGACGGTGCTGAGCTGGACAGCTGGGCGGTGGAAGTGACAGGCCAGCGAAGGAAGCACAGACCCTTCTTCCCCCAGCGGATGTGCTTCCTCGGAGGGACTTTCCTCGGGGACCGACCGAGGAGACTTCCAGGCCTACGTGTGGAAGCGTAAAAGCGAGTGGGGGGTGTTTAAGGTTCCAAGGTCACGGAGAAACCGGAGTGGTCCTGAAGCCTTATTTATTTTCATTGCACCTGAAGTTGTGTTTGTTTTCAGAAGTCCTGGTGTCCTGAGGCCCCAGGGTGTTTTAAGGATTGGCCTGGACCTAGCACAGTGCCTGGCACATAGTGGGTACTCAATAAATTGTTGTTTGACAAATAACAACAGCAATAATTAGTATATGTTAAGGACTCACTATGAGCCAAGCCTGGTGGCCTTGGCTGGGTTGGAAGTGGCTTTCTGCAGAAGAGGGGGTCCTGAGTGCTTCCAGGGAGCCCTGCCTGATCTGTATGTGAAAGTGGCCCAAGGAACTTGTTCCACTGTGCCCTGTGGGCTGGCATCAGGGACTTGAGTTTCATCATTGGCATCTGCTTCCTTAAGAGGGGCCTCAGGAAAGTCTTCATTTCTGCAGCTGGCTAACCTGGGGGTGGTATGGCGTGTTTCTTCCAGGCTTCTACTGGCCATGTTGGAGATGGGTCTGTGTCCTCCAGCAGGGGCTTGGCTCCATGGTGGCAGCAGGTGGAGGGGCAGTCTCAGTCCCTGAACTGAGCATTGAGTGGGTGCCTCCAGGCCAGCTGGCATGAACTTCCCAGAAGAGCAACAACATCTCATGTTTCTGGAACTGTGATTGCAAGTCTTGGGAATGATTCCCTACTGGCACGGGATTGAGAGTATCAAGGATGTGGGGCAATTGCAAAGAACAGTGTCATTCCCCACCCCTGTCCCTTTGCGACTAGGTTCAGTGTGCAATTCAAACTTCTAAACGGTCTTAATGCTGAAATTAGCAAAGTATGTGGGCAGCCCCAGGACTTTGGCCCCAGATGAGAAAGGGAGTGATCTGGGCTTGGCCACCCCCAATTTCAGGTGGGACACTGCAACCGGTCCCTTCCCAACATCACCTTTCCAAACCTTAATTACATCTTCTGTGAATCAAGTGCTCTACATAACTTTTCTTGTTAAGTAAGCCCTTGCATACCTATGAGGTTAGCATTTTATCACTACCTTAGAGATTAGATAACTGAGGCTCAGAAAAGTTCAGTACTGTAACTTTTTCAAGTTCGCACACCTGGTGAGGGACAAAGCCAGGGTTTGAACCAAGGCAGTCTGACTCTGGACACATGCTCTCTCCACCATGCCAGTCTGTTTCTAAGTCCCTACTGGTTCTCCATGGCAACAAGCAAGCAACAGTGATGCACTTACCAACACGGTCCTGGGGCCTCTGGCTGCAGTCCTGATTTTCCACACACTCTGCCCAGCCTGGGTTGCCGTGGGCCATGGGAATCAAATGGCACCAGCACCAGGCTGCTAGAGCTTTCCGTGTGGGTCCAGAGTCAGGAGAATGTGGGGGCTTAGGAATGATTTCAGAGAGATGTTGCAGTAATTCCAGTGAGTGGTGACTCGTGGCTGATCTGAGAAGTGGGACAGAGTGTTTTGGGAGAAACTGTCGGGTAAACGTCCTCCAATGGATTACTATATTCCTTTCCCTCTTGACCCTCGCTAGGATAGAAACCCATTACACAGGGAAGTCAGCCCTCGCCCGCCACGTCCTGGGTCACTCCCATGGTAAATATAAAGGATGTGTCGTGGCTGTCCTCACCTCCACACCAGTGCCCCGGAGAGCTGGACTCCTCTAAGGAGTCTGATCCTCAGGAGAGCCGGGGCAGCGGGGGTCGGGGTGGGGGGTGATACCCACATGGCTCTCCTGGTCCCCAGGTTATGCTTTCCCACACAGACCCCACAGAGGGGCAGCGGTTACTGTCTCCACTTAACAGCTGAGGAAATGAGGCTCCGAGAGGTGCAGCGGACGCCCAAGATCCCAAGGCTAGGGGTCTGCAGCCATGCTGCCTTCAGGACAGCCCTGCAGGCCCTTAGGGCAGCCATGTTTTCAGTCCGGTTGGTGTTCTGTACCCCCGAAGGGCTGAGAGGGCTTACCCCTGTTGGGACAGAGTCCTCACTGTCCGGCTGACCCCCACCTCTGCCCCCAAAGCCTCTGATGCAGGTTTCCATAGTCAGGGCAAAGTGGCAACCGGAAACAAGGAGCCCTGCCCAGCGGCCCCAGGAAGCCCACCGCGTGCCAGCCGAGAGCCTTCGCGGTGCCCAGTGCCCGCGCTGTCCGGGGCAAGAGACTGGGTGTGGGGAGAGCTGTCCTACCCGAGGGACACAGGCTTCCCATCTTTGTACCCCTCCCATCTTTGTGCCCCTGGCTCCGTCCCAGGGCCTGACACATGGAAGTACTTGGGAACGTTGACGGATAATTGGTGAAGGCCAGGGACAGGCTATGAGTCCCTCTGCCGAGAAGTCGCAGAGCAGGGGGGCCAGGGGACCTTAGTCGTGAGGAAACATTCTGAGAAGTCTCTGCCTTCATGAAGTCACACAGGAGAAAAGGAAACAGCTCTCCTTTTTATTCCTTAAACAGAAATACGGTCCTTTTTTCTTCTCGGACGCTGAACAAAAAATAAAATGCTGCTCATCCTGCCCTGAGCGTGTGGGTTCCACAGCCGGGTGCGAGGTGGCCCCTGGCCGACCGGACAGCTTGTTCTGTGCTTGACGGGAGACCCCACCTCCAGTACCTCAAATCTGGCTGGCTGCTCCTGCACCCCTACAGCCCCACACTCCCCAGTGTGAAGAGGTTCAGGCAGGCCACAGGAGCCCTGACCCAGTGACTTCATGTCTCCCCCTCCCCCTCTAGGCCTCCCCCTCCCCACCCTTCTGCCCACCAAGATGGCATGTGTTGAGGGACTGCGGGATTTTCTGGGCCCTGGGAAATTTATCACTGGGGTTCCCGAGGACTCTCTGAAAAGGATTTGGAAGAAAAGTGTGGAACGTAAATAAGCCAGCTCCCAGCTCAGCCTCTCCTGAATGCCACAAGTAAACAGCCATCCCAGAAGCCAGCCTGGAAGCTCTGTTTTGGCCTCCCAGGCCCTGGTTACACCTGGCTCACTGGCTGCCTTCTCCAGCTCCCTCCTCCCTGCTCCTCCTCGTCCAGCCCCTCCTCCTTGCCTTTGGGAGCTTCAAAAGTCCGGAGCACACCCGCCATTGGGCTGTCCGGTGCTGCGGGATGCTGGCTGGCAAGCTGGTGGCTGGGCAGGAGGAGCATGTGGGCGAAAAGACCACTGGCCCCCGGGGTTGCAGCTCGGTCCTGCTTCATCTGAGTAAGTCTCCCAGCCTCACCTGCTCAGCCAGGCAGAGGGTGGTCTCTGGGTTAGGGAGTCTGACTTTGATGATGGAGAATGGTAGGGGCTTTCTCAAGTCTTGTGACATCTGAGAGCTTTGCGTCTTAAATGTCTGTTTAGAGTAAACGGACCCAAGCTCGTTTCCCTTGCTGTGTCCCTCCACGGTGGGGTTCGCATGGGAAGGAACCCTCAAAAGCCGTACATTGACACTGTAGGGCTTCCTGGACTAACTAGAATGTCAAGGTTCTTTGCTTTTCCCCAAGTCCTATCGGCTGAGGCCCTGTCAGCGTAGGGTGCTGGTGGTGTGTCTGTGGGACGAGAGGCAAATTTGTGATTACGTAGTAACGTCAATTAATTCAGTTGGCCCATTCTAGAACCGAGAACCCAGCGAACCAGGGCTCTGGGGTGGGGGCACTTCCCTGGAGGGGGTGGCAACTGAGGGCCCCCCTGAGACCCAGGGAGTGGCTGAGGGGCCTTCCCATGAAGTGTGGCTATGCCAAGCAACGGAAACCTCTGGGATCTGGGGAGTGGGCACTGCCGGAGGGCTCTGGGTACTGCCTCCGGTGGGGAGTCACTTGGTCCTGCTGCTGCAGGCTGCTAAGAGGGGACTTAGGGGTGAGCCCCATAGCTTGCAGCCTTGGTGGGAGAGAGGCTGCACACCCCCATGCTCACACACCTTGTCATGGGCTGAAATACACACACAGATAAACAAACACGGGGACACACTTATTCCGTAATGCAAATTATGTGGTGATTAAGAGCCCGCATGCTGAAGCCTGAATGCCCACGGGGCTGCTTAGTAGCCATGTAACCGTGGGCAAGCTACTCAACCTCTCTGGGCCTAAGTCTCCTAACTGGTAGGAGGGGGATGGTCATAGGTCACAGGTCATAGGGCTGTAAATGAATTAATTCCTATGAGGAGTTTAGAAATGGGCCTGTACGTCGTGAGAGCTAGGCTTCCAAAGAAAGGTATTTGCTAAGAAGGCTCCCCAGCCTAGCCGGTCGGAACGCCCTGCACGTTGGTCTGCCTTCCATCCGCCCTGTGTGGCCTGCCTGTTCGCACACGCCATGTCCCTGCCTGTGCCTGTGAGCCCACACAGCTACCTGAGGTATTTGGCCCTGGGCCTCTCCTGAGCTGTCCTCTTCCCCCTTCCTTTCCAGCTGCCTCACCATCTGCAGGGTTCTGGAAAGTGCTAAAGTGTCTGAGCCAAAGCAGCGTTATCTGAGGAAGTATTTTGAAAACAAACGGGACCACCCCCTGGCTGAGGCTGCACTGACTTTCCGCAAAGACTTTCACAGCCCCGTCATGTGGGCAGCTGGGGCAGCAGGGAGCGGGGTGTGGAGGGGTGAGGGCCAGCTGGCTGTCCTCTGGGGAAGGCCCCATTGCTGCAGGGTTAAGGACAGATGTGCCCAAGATTAGAGTCTGAGACAGTCTTGAAGGGGAAGTCGCCTCTGACCACAAAGGTCAGGCACCTGTCATGATTTTATTTCGAGAGATTCTGTTTTTCTTTCCTTCACTGTTCCTCATTCTTCTGCATCTGATGCAGGTGCCTGTGTGTGTCGGGGATGGAGGGGTACACAGGAACTTGGTGATAACAGCTCACATGGGGCAGCACCAACCTTAGCACCTTTGAGCCTGTGCTCATTGAGTCTCCGAGGAAGTTCCTGGGGTAGGTGCCGCTGTCTCACCATTTTACAGCCGGGCACACAGAACCAGCCAGGCAGAGTGGGCTGCTGGCTTCCCACAGCTGGTGAGCACAAAGCCGGGCCGAGCCCCGCAGCCTGGCAGCCTGGCAGCCTGGCAGCCTGGCAGCCTGGCTCCGTCCGCGCCCTCACCCTGCTGTGCACCACCTGTGTCTGTCCTGCTGCGGCTGCAGCCCGAGCCGCCGGGCGTGCCACTGGCTCAGGCCAGGACGCTCTGGGGAGGCTGGCCTCAGGGGTAGCCACAGCCCCCGTGGGCACTGCAAGTGGATGTTTGAGCCTCGCCTTCCCCAGGCTGACCTGGGCCGGGCATGTCTGATGGTTCAGCCCCCTCTGTTGAAAGGCCAGCTCTGCTGATTGCTGCTTCCCCTTGGCAGTGACCTGGCCTCAGGAAGTGGCATAGATGGCAGCAGGAGGGATTTAAAGTAATAAGGAGGTACTGGCAGATTGGGGCTTCTGTCTTCCCCTAGGCCGGACCAGTAAGACAGAAATTGCACCCCAGAGTAAGCACTGAGCTGCTCGGACGCCTCAAGGCTGGGTCCCGCGATCTTCCCGGGAATGTCAGCCCCTGGCTTCATCTTTCACCAGCCCTCACCTTGTACCTGGTATTCCAGGTTTCAAACTGTCTCTTTCCCAGCCGCACATGCCTGCTCTCTGGAGCCTTTCCAGCAGCTGAGAACACTCTCTCCCACCTCCTTTCCGGTGGCCAGCTCCCATCACCCTCAGGCCTCACGTGGATGTCTCCTTCGGGAAGCCTACCCAGGTCAGCAGCCCTCCTCGTGGCCAGTGCTGGCCTCGTGGGCTGTACTCTCCACTGGGTGCGAGCTCTGAGAGGCCAGTGTCTGCCTTGTTGACCTGGCGGCCCTCGTGCTTAGCAAGCCCCGGGCACGGAGTGAGTGCGCACACCTGACTGGGGAGCGGAGTGATGGGTGTGATGTGGGCCTGGGATGAAGGCGGCACCGACCTGCCCCTCCAGGAGCCACTGGCCAGGCGGATAGGATGCACCTGCCGGGAGTGATCTGTGTCTGGGCAGAGGTGGTGGCAGTCGGGGTGAGTGGGAAGAGGCAGCTGACATGGACCAGAGGCCCTGTGTGGGACAGGGAAGGAATGGCAGATACCTCCTCACGGCCGTTACCCTGTGGGCACTGGCCTGAGAGCCTGAGGATGGGCCTGAAACCCTTCGAGGCGCCCCTGTGAATTAGGTGGACTGGGGTGTTTGCACTGTGTATGGACCCCACTACACCACCCCACCAGCAAGTGCTTCTTAGTCTTGTCCCCTCCATGGGCAGATAGCTGTTCAGCTTCTCCAGTGCTCAGCCCTGACCCCCAGGGCATGGAGGCCTCCCAAGGCTGAGTCCTATCCCCTGAGCAGAGGGAAGGAAGCCCACCTGGCAGGCTGCCTCCCTGGGGGTAGTTCCCGCTGCAGCCCTCACACTGTTCTTGCGGAATTAGTGGGGCCCCAAGTGCTGCACCCAACTCCACAACACCCAGGGAGCACACATGAAAGTGCCAGGCCCGGGCATCGGCTGTCCAGGTACTGCGTACCCACTCATGCCTGCCACTGTGCAGGCGGGCTGGGTAGCAGAAGGCACCTCCAGGCTGGAAGAAGAGAGGACACGGGCACAAATGACCACTTTCAAGTCCAACTGTGATGAGCCCACAAAGGTGGACATGAACAAGACTTGGGGAAGGCTTCATGGGGAACTGGGCATTCCCGTGCAGGAAGGGAACCTGGGCAAAAGCACAGGATGGGAACGTTCAGATCAAATGTAGGGATGGCGGGGAACCCAGTTGGACTGAACTGTAATTTGTAGGGAGCACGAAGGAGAGAGAGAGATGAGGCAGGACGGAGCTGTGATTACATAAGCAGATCCTAGAGCCAGGCTGCCTGCATGGAAACACTGCTCCTCACTTACTGGCAATATGACCATGACCAAGTTGCTTAACCTCTCTGTGCCTCAGTGTTCTCATCTGTAAAATGGAGATATTAATATGTCCACCACATGGGGTGATGGGAGAATAAAATGTGTTTCTATGTAAGTGTTTAGAGCAATGCCTGGCACCCAGTGAGCAACAGGAAGAGATATTATCTTTTTTCTTTTGTTAATGCAGCTAGAAAAGCAAATTGTGGTCAGATGGCAGAGGCCCTTGAATGTCATACTTTCCATTTGTTAAGCACCTGCTGTGTGCCAAATACTTTACAGACATTCTCACTAAGCCCCACACAACCTAGCAACGTTGTTAGCAATGTCTCCACTTTACAGATAAGGCTCAGAGAGGCAAGGTAACCACCACGGCCGCTCAGCCAGGAGCAGTCAGGGCAGTAATGAGCCCGGGTCGTCTGGTCTTCCCTCGGTGTGAAGATTGGACATGATCGAAGCAGCGTGGGGACGGGCCTTAGGCTGGGGTCGCAGCCAGCAGCAGAGCATGGACGCTGCAGCCATGGTCCCTGGGGCAGGGAGAGCAGGAGACAGCAGGAGAGATGTTGGGCAAGGCTGGAAGGCAAGGAGATGGGAGGCCTGAGATCGCAGCACACAGCTCACCGTTCAGAGCCCAGCAGCAAGCCACTGAGTCATTTCGGGAAACATGACATCACTGAGTCTCACTGTCTGCTGCCCACCTGCCAGTCTGCCCTCTGTGGTTCTGGTGACCTCGTGCCCAAAGTCCTGAAGGGCACCCTCACACCCCAGGTGGCGGGGCCAGGTCATCTCCCCAGCTTCCTGTCCTCGTTTTCTCCCCAACCTCTGTCTCCCACTTTCCCACCCTTCCCTCCCTACTTGGGGTCCCCACCCCACCCCCACTCATAAACCCAGATGAGGCAGGAGCTTCTGGAAGTCATAATGGGTATGAAGAGCTTCCACAGGGGCCTCCGTGCCAGGCCTCGGACTGGAATTCTGGGTGGGTAGGGCACGGCTCCGGAGACTCTGGTTGAGCTGTTAGAGTTGCTTTTCCATTGAGAATGGTGCCTGCTATTCTCTTGGAATCACCTTTAAAATGGAAAGCCTGGTTGAACTGTGTGCCCAGAACGATGCCAGCTCCCAGAGTCCTCTGCCTTTCTGGAAGGTACTGTTGAGTATCTGAGAGCCCTTTATGTACTAAGCTTGCTCAGGCTGAGTGATTTATTTGCATCCGTCTGATTGCATGAGGTAGCCCCAGTTTTCAGATGCCGACACTGAGGTTAGGTGACTTGTCGAAGGTCACAGCCAGAACTCAAACCCGCAGCCGTCCCACTGCAGATGTGTCTGTGCTCTTAGCCACTTCACAGATGAAGCCACCGAGCATCACTGGAGGTGGGGTGCACAGAATGTGTTCCTGCCAAATGGTGCGGTGCAGACAGGAAGTGCCAGGGCGGTTTCATCTCTGTGGTCACTTACCGGAGCTTCTTGGAGAGTACGGATCCATTTAGGAGGTGGCAGAGAATGCTCGGCTCCTTGGCCATGCAAACCCTGCTGACATGGCCTTTTGGGGTGAGACTCTCCCTCTGGAAGGAGCACAGGGGCTTAGGGGAGCCTGCCTGTTGTGGGTGGGCCAGCCCTGGCAAGGGAATGTGAGTCAAGTGAGGGGCTGAGCGCCAGCTTCCTCTGCCCAGTCTGTTGGCACAGGATGTCAGGCTGCCACAGCTGCTGCTATGACTCCCCTCCCTCTTGTGCCATCTGCCCTACAGCAGCCCAGAGGAGAGGCAGTGACCAGCCCTGCACCGAGTCCAGAGAGGGGCAGGCTTGTCCCCATTTTCCAGGTGAGGACACTGAGGCTTAGAGAGGTTTCCTGGCCTTCTGAACTCCCTGGACCAGAAAGGGGAGGAAGGAGACTCCAGTCTCCCTGCAGAGGGCGGAGTTAGCCTGCCCTCTGACCTTGAGCAGGGCAGGCTGGCTGCTCTCAGGCTCACATTTCTGATTCATTCTGCAGCTACCCAGTCCCTGGGTTGCAGGGCAAATGACCCTCTGGCGTGAAAGAAAAGCTCAGATTTCAACTGGGCCATGAGTCACCGTTTTTCCAAAAGCACTTCTGAAGCCATAGGGGCCTCCCCAGGCTTCAGGTTGGGGGTTGGGGGGCAGGTTTCTTCTCTGAGCCCCTGCCCAGTGCCAACCCCACCCTGGCCCTGTCAGTACCTGTCCCTGGAAGGGCAGAACCAAGGGCCTCTGTGAGGTCCCGGTGATTACCCAGTGGACAGGTGCCGACTCCCAGAGCCCTGAGGGTCTGCTGCCTTTGGGGGTCCCTCATCCCCTTTAAGGCCCAAGTCCCACATGGGCAGCACGCTTTCAGTTGCCCTCCCTAAGGACATCTGGCCGGTGGCTCCTCCTGACGTGGCCTGAGTCCCCAGGTCCCCTCCAGCCTTGGGCGTGGCCACCCCTCTCTCGGCAGGAGGGAGGGGACCCAGTCCAGTTGCTCCCCCCTCCTCGGTGCAGGCCCTGTCACTGCAGTAATCGTTTCTGGAGAGCTGTCGCTTTGCAGAGAAAGTAGACCAGTGGACGAGGGCGGTTTCGCTTCTCACGGCCCCAGGCGTCCTTTCTGGCTTTACCTCTGTCCACCTTCAGAGTCCTGTTGAAGTGACTGGTCCAGAATGAGAGTCTCACCTCAGAACTTCGCCTCTATATCTACACGTAGAAAACTAGTGCTTGCTTTTTTTATTTTATTAGTTTTGATTAAATTTTATAGCACATGCCCATGGTACGAAGTCAGGCAGGTACAAGAAGACGCATGGTAAAATCTCTTTCCCATGCCTGCCCAGACACCCTGGTTTCCCCACAAAGGAGCCAGCGTTATCAGTTTCTTGTGTGTAAGCTGCTTTTAAATTGTCCAGTTTTAAAACAATGAAAATCGTACTTATTGGGTTTCCTGTTCCACCACTAGTCAGACTGAGGCACAACCAGGAAAACAGCTCCCCAGCCCAGCTCTGCCCACGACTGCTCATGTGACCACTGCCTGGGATCCTTGCTAAGCGCTGCTCCCTCCCAGGCTACGCCCTCATCCCAGCCCCCACCCGCAGCACTCACTCTTGACTCCACTCACAGGACACAGGACACAACCAGCACCCTCACCCCTCACCCCCTGCCATCCCCGCAGGCCCAGCAGCCCAAGGGTAGCGTTCTCCAGGCTCCTGATTAACTCCGTGTTCCTGGCTGCTCCTTCCTCATTTCCCCTCCTGTCTGGCTGGGCAGGGGCCTGCAGCTAGGACCTGTGGGGTCGAGGCCTGGCCACGGTGATCTGACCAGGCCATGCCGCCTCTGGGCCAGAGGGCATGTTCCCCTCTGTGCTGCAGCTCACACAGGCAGGGTCCACCCTTCACTGCCATCCCTGAGCGTGACCTGAGGCCTCCCTTGCTCCCCTCTCCCCTCAGCAACTTCCTAGCATCTCTTCTGCATCCTTCCCTCCACCCTCCCTTCTTTCCTTCCCTGGCTATTTGGTTCTGTACAGCACACTGAACTCGGGTGCAAAGTGGACCGTGATAAGACGGCCCGAGGTAGAGAAACAAATAGCAGGAGGGCACCGTGCTTGATATTTGACATCAGCACACCCTGCCCGTCAGGTTCCTGCCTTGCACTCTGGCTGGGTGACCTTGGGCAGGTGGCTTAGCTTTTCGGAATCTCCCTGTCTCTGAATGGCGACAGAGAGGGCAGTGGTAAGTGTCCAGGCTGTGCACAAGGCTGGTGTGAGAACTGGAGGTGCAAAGGCTTTCTGAGGAGGAGAGGGTGACAGATGTATGGGGGGCTGGTGGTCCCCCCGGGAATTGGGTATGACGGTGGGGCTGGATCACGAGGGCTCTGGAGGGTGTGCCCTCAGCCTTGGCCAGACACGAATGGGGGTAAGGTGGCCCTTGGGATCGCCTTTCTTTTTCTGTATTTCCATACAAAGATAGACCCTCAGTTTTGTATTTTTTTTTAAGTTGTAACTTTATTGTTTATAATTATGATAGATGCTTAGTATGCAAAATTCAAGTAAAATGGACAAATACAGAGAAGAAAGCAACAAATTGCTCCTCAATCCCACCACCCAGATGTAGCGGGTCAGTCACTTGGTCCTCACACTTCTCTAGGTACATATGCATAGAAGAGGAAGCAGTAGAGCAGCGGTTCTCAACCTGTGGGTCGCGACCCCTTTGCGGGTCGAACGACCCCTTCACAGGGGTCGCCTGAGACCATGGGAACACACGTATTTCCGATGGTCTTAGGAACCGAGACACCGCTCCTCTACCGGTCTCCAGGGGGTCCGCCCACGTGCAAATACAACTGGAGGAGCTGTCTTAAAGGGTCTCGGCGTTAGGAGGGTTGAGAACCACTGCGGTAGAGGGTCAGCAGTTTAGAAATGTGGGGAAATGCACACTTTGGCCTCTCTCCAGGCCAGCACTGGAAAGGGGTGTCTGCCCCGGGAGCCCCCCATCTGTTCTCCGCCTCCGGGAGCGTTGTGTGGGGCGGAGAACTCACGCCACCGTCTTCCAAACCTCCCTATTCAGACAAGTGGAAAAGGGGAGCTGGTTGAAATTAGTCTGTTCTGGCTCAAGAACAGTGGCTTTCACTCTTTTTATTTTGTCCAGTAGAAACCTCGGACAGAGACACATAACTGAAATGAGTCGTATAAAACCCACACGTTCGCCCTGGCCGGTTTGGCTCAGCGGTTAGAGCGTTGGCCCGAGGACCAGAGAGTCCCGGTTCGGTTCCCGCCAAGGGCACGTACCTCAGTTGCAGTTCATCCCCGGCCCCAGTTGGGGCTGTGCAGGTGGCAACCAGTGAATGTGTCTCTCTCCCACTGACATTTCTCTCTGTCTCTTCTTCCCTTTCTCCCTCCTGCTCTATCTGAAGATAAATGCAAAAAAGTGTTCTCAGGACAATTTTAAAAAAACAAACAAACAGCCCTGGCCGGTTTGGCTCAGCGGTTAAAGCGTCGGCCTGCGGTCCGGAGAGACCCGGGTTCAGTTCCCGCTAAGGGCGCGTACCTCCGTTGCAGTTTGTCCCCGGCCCTGGTTGGTTGTGCAGGTGGCAATCACTCGATGTGTCCCTTTCACATCGATGTTTCTCTCTCTCTGTGTTCCTCCTCTCCCTCCCACTCTACCTGAACAAAAAAATGGAAAAATGTCCTCGGGTGAGGATGATAAAAACCAAAAAAAACAAAAACATACGTCCTCATTACGCATGATGTACTCTGCTGTTTTCTTTTCTACACAATTATGTTCTATTCCATTAACAAAACAAATACTTTCAACAATAAAGATAAATTTTAAAAAACAAAGCCTGTCGCACCTACCAAACCAATCACACAAGCTGAAGTTTGAAAAATATCCATAGACAGTGATTTCCAAACCTGGCCTGCATCAGACTCACCTCCCAAGCTCACTGCCCACCGGGATTCTGACTGAGGTCGGGGAGGGGCCAACAATGTGCATTTCTACCAAGTTCCCAAGCGCTGCTGCTGGCCCAGAACCCCGCGGTTAGATTACCCCTCTCCTAGAACGTTTTTTGAGGCAATGTACTCCTTTGGCAGAGACTACCAGAGGATTGCTTTATTCAACAGATGAGAATCACTCATGGCTAGCACAAGAAGTGTGGGTCTCTGACATTTTTGAGGAAACTGGCCAGGCACTGTCTTTGGGATCTTAAACCCCACCCTCCTACAATCCACCTCCCACTATTAATATCAAGTGTTGAATATAGAAAAGGTCTGCTAAGCAAAGGGACATTTATGCCCTGCCCTGGTTGAATTACCTGCCTCTTAAATCCCAAGCCCACAGAACATAAAACCCTCCCAGCCCTTTTGAAAACACTGTTCTTCTATAGGCAATGAAAGGTACCATTTACTATGTGAGTTTCACCTTTCTGGTTTTTTTAAAGGGAAGAAAGTGGGTCAAG
Organism: Molossus molossus; assembly: GCF_014108415.1. NCBI lineage: Eukaryota > Metazoa > Chordata > Mammalia > Chiroptera > Molossidae > Molossus > Molossus molossus. Next base: position 52,906,552 of record NW_023425352.1, read on the forward strand.
CATGACCGCCCCATGAGGAAAGCTGCCCCCTGGCTCTGGCTGGGGTCTGGTGGGCTTCATCGGCTGCTTCTGGATTCCCAGCTTGAACTGGAGCTCTTCCTGGCATTGTAGCTGAGCGCCCACCTCAGCACCCTGGCCTCCCAGCCTGCTGACTGCTGCGCCTGGCCTATGTTCTAAGCTGCCTCTGCTCTTCCAACAGCTCCCACCACTAATCCCCCCTCGAAGCCTGGGCCCCCGTGGCCCCCTCCCCAGCCTTGCCGTCCTCCAGAAGCCAGGCCTCGGCTGGGAGCAGCCTCGGGAGGGGGAAGTGTTAAGTGGGCACAGAGCCCCTCTGTTCTGTTAACAATGGCCCCTTGATGACTGGATTCTGCCCAGTCGGCCCCCTTGACTGGACTTTGGGGAGGAGGAAGGACTCCAGCCCCCCAGGCAGCCATTTCTGGGTGTGAGGTTGATTCAGAGGCCTCAGCCTCTGTCTGCCCACAGAACCTCATTCTTCAAGCCCTGATGTAGCAGCGAAAGCCCTCTCACCCTCCCACCCCATCCCAGGGGCAGTTGGGGCCCCAGGAGTGATTCAGTTCGGTCTTATCCAACAGTCATCTATTGAAGAGCTGCTGGCCACTGAGGATGGTGCTAAGTAGCTGTGGGGAACAAGAATAACTGCTAACATGAATTCAGTGCTTGTAGCCAACCCACCCCTAGTGCTCTGCAGTCGCTAGGGGGCTTGTAAACATTCCAGTGCACAGACAGCCCGCCCTGGATCTCTGGGAGTGCACCCCAGGCACTGATACTTTGTACAAGATCTCAAAGTGACTCTCATGCCCAGCTGGAGTAAGCACCATGGGCCTCCTGCCGGTTAGGTTAGACGGTGCTAAGCGTTTACCTTGTAGCATCCCACTTCATGAGGTGGGTGCCTGTGAGGGGCTGAGTAATGGCCCCCCCAAAGATGTCCATGTATGAATCCCCTGTACCTGTAGAGATGGTACCTCACGTGGTAGAAGGGACTTTGCTGTGTGAGTAAGGATTTTGAGATAGGAAAATTATTCTGGATTATCCAGTGGGCCCAGTGTAATCATAAGGGTCCTTATAAGAAGGAGATTTACTACAGAGGAGGAGGTTAGAGTAACACATCAAGACAAAGACTCACCCGCTACTGCTGGCTTCGAAGACGAGGAAGGGGCCCGAGCCCTGGAGAGCAGGCAGCCTCTAGAAGTTGGAAAGGGTAAGGAAACCTAGAGCCTCTAGAAGAAACAGGCCTTGATTTTAGGCCAGAGAGACTGATCTTGGGCTCGGACTTCAGCCCTAGGAGAATAATACAGGGCTACTGGCCCTGTTCTACCGCCAAGGCGGTCACCTGGGACCACACAGCTGGTGAGCGGTAGAGTCAGAACAGGAAGAACCCAGGTGCACCTGACCCCGTAATCAGTGTTCTCACCACACTGCCCTCCTTTGCAGCCAGACAAGTGTAGGTTCACATTCCAGCCCTGCCACATTCCATCCGGTGTCCTTCACTAATGGTGGGGCCATTTGGCCAGAGGAAGGCTGTGGGGCAGGGAGAACAGGGTGTGGAGACCAGTTGGAAAGCGGCGGTGGGCCAGGTGGTCCCCAGGTGGAACGCCATGTGGAAGCGTCAGAACTTGATTCTGGAGGAATGGAGCCGCAGGATGCTGTCCTGGTCTCCGCCGCATTCACGGTGCTGTCTCAGGCATGCTCAGTTCCTGAGGTCTGGCCCACAAGCAGCCACCACGCAGAACCACAGATCTGGGACCAGGAGCAGCATTCTGCTCCTTGTTCCCCGCCGCCAGCGACAGCTACTTATCTGGGGCCGCCAGTGGGCTCCCACTCCCTGGGAGATGAGATATGTCCTGGTGTCTGCAACACATGTTTCTTTCAAGACTATCAAGAGCCTTGTATTTGGAGGAGTGTGAGACATGAAGAGGTCTAGAGAGTTGTCCAAAGTCACACAGCAAGTTGGTCACAGGGCTCTGTGGTCACAGTCCTGGTGCCTGGCCAGGACTCTGAGCTGCCCACTGTGCTCCCGTTTTTGCTAACTGCTTGCTCGGTGATACAGCATAGTGGTTGGATTCATGGACTCTGAGCCCGGCTGCCTGCATCCAAACCCCAGCTCTACCTGGCAACCAAGGACAAGCTGTTTGGGCTCTGCTTGCCTGAGATGGAGGTGGTGGTTATCATCTACTGTTATCTAGGTACCGCTGTGCCTTTCTCATAGGGTTGTTCAGAGGACTGAGTATGTATGTGTGTGAGGTGTTTGGAACAGTGCCTGGTTCAAGGACTCGCCAAATGAATTTACTTGTTGAATGTGAACTTTTATCATCTGTAGGGTCACTAGATATTTTCGCAAATGTTTTCACTTTTTTTTTTTTTTTGTAGCTCTGTTTTTATTTTTAATTATTTTTTTATAATTAATTAATTTATTTTTGTTACAGATGTTTCTCCTTTTCCCCCCACTGATTCCCCCCTCCCTTTCCCTCCCCGCCCTGCCCCCAGCTTTGTTGTCCATGTCCATTGTTCATGCACACATGCATATAAGTTCTGTGGTTTATCTCTCCCCCACCACCCCCTCTTCTGGGGATTGTCAGTCTGTACCCCACTTCCACGTCTCTGGGACTACCCCATTCCTCAGACTGTTATGTTCATTATATTCCACATATAAGTGAGATTGTATGATACTTGTCTTTCTCTGTCTGGCTTGCTTCGCTTAGTATAATACTTTCCAGGTCCCTCCATGTCATCTCAAAAGATAAGAGATCTTTCTTACAGCTGCATAGTACTCCATTGTGTATATGTATCACAGCTTTTTTATCCATTCATCTACTGATGGACATTTGGGCTGTTTCCAGATCTTAGCTATTGTAAATAGTGCTGCTACAAACATGGGGGTACATATATTCTTTCTGATTGGTATTTCAGGCTTCTTAGGGTATATTCCTAGAAGTGGGATCACTGGGTCAAATGGCAGTTCAATTTTTGATTTTTTGAGGTAACACCATATTGTTTTCCGTAGTGGCTGCACCAGTCTGCATTCCCACCAGCAGTGTACTAGAGTCCCCTTTTCTCCACACCCTCGCCAACACTTGTTTGATGATTTGTTGATGGTGACCATTCTGACAGGTGTGAGGTGATACCTCATTGTTGTTTTAATTTGCATCTCTCTGATGATTAGTGATGTTGAGCATGTCTTCATATGTCTCTTAGCCATTTGTAGGTCCTGTTTGGAGAGGTGTCTATTTAGGTCCTCTGCCCATTTTTTAATTGGGTTCTTTGTCTTCCTTTTGTTGAGTTGCATGAGCACTCTGTATATATTGTAAATTAACCCCTTATCTGATATATCATTGGCAGTTATGCTCTCCCATACAGTGGGTTGCCTTTCCATTTTGATGATTGTATCTTTTGCTGTGCAGAAGCTTTTGAGTTTGATGTAGTCCCATGTGTTCATTTTCTCCTTTGTTTCTGTTGCCTTAGGTGATGTATCAGTGAAAATTGTGCTGCGTATGATGTCTGAAATTTTGTGGCCTACAGTTTCTTCTAGGATTTTTATGGATTCATGAGTTACATTTAAGTCTTTTATCCACTTTGAGTTTATTCTTGTGTATGGTATAAGTTGATGGTCTAGTTTCATTTTTTTCATGCAGCTGTCCAATTTTCCCAACACCATTTATTAAAGAGGCTGTCTTTACTCCACTGTATGTTCTTGCCACCTTTGTCAAATATTAATTGAGCATATTGCCTTGGGTCCATTTCTGGGTTCTCTGTTCTGTTCCACTGGTCTATAAGCCTGTTCTTGTGCCAGTACCAAGCTGTTTTGATTACAGTGGCTTTGTAGTATAACCTGAAATCTGGTAATGTGATCCCTCCAACTTTGTTCTTTTTCAAGATTGCTGTGGCTATTCGAGGTCTTTGTTTGTTCCATATGAATTTTTGAAGTATTTGTTCTAGTTCTGTGAAGTATGTCGTTGGTATTTTGATGGGGATTGCATTGAATCTATAGATTGCTTTGGGTAGTATGGACATTTTAATGATGTTAATTCTTCCAATCCATGAACAAGGTATGTGCTTCCCCTTTTTTATATCTTCCTTTATTTCTTTTTTCTATGACCTGTAGTTTTCTGCGAATAGGTCCTTTATTTCTTTGGTTAAGTTTATTCCTAGGTATCTTAATTGTTTTGCCACAATGGTACATGGGATTGTTTTCTTAGTTTCTCTTTCTGTGAGTTCATCATTGGTGTATAAGAATGCCATTGAGTTCTTGACGTTAATTTTGTATCCTGCTACTTTGCCAAATTCATTTATTAAGTCTAGTAAATTTTTGATGGAGTCTGTGGGGTTTTCTGTGTATAGTATCATGTCATCTGTGGAATAATGACAGTTTCACTTCCTCCTTTCCAATTTGGATCCCTTTTATTTTTTCTTTCTGTCTGATTGCTGTGGCTAAGACTTCCAGTACTATGTTAAATAAGAGTGGTGAAAGTGGGCATCCCTGTCTTGTTCCTGTTCTTAAGGGAAATGCTTTTAATTTGCCCATTGAGTGTGATGTTGGCTGTAGGTCTTTCATATATGGCCTTTATTATGTCGAGATATGATTTCTCTATTCCCACATTGCTGAGCGTTTTCATTAGAAATGGATGCTGGATTTTGTCGAAGGCTTTTTTGGTATCTATTGATATGATCATGTGGTTTTTATTCTTCATATTATTTATGTGGTGTATTACATTTATTGATTTACGAATATTGTACCAGCCTTGCATCCCTGGGATGAATCCCACTTCATCATGGTGAATAATTTTTTTGGTGTGTTGCTGGATCCGATTTGCTAGTATTTTGTTCAGGATTTTGGCATCTATGTTCATCAGGGATATTGGCCCGTAGTTTTCTTTCTTTGTAGTGTCTTTTTCTGGTTTTGGAATTAGAATTATGCTGGCCTCATAAAATGAGTTTGGAAGTCTTCCTTCTTCGTGAATTTTTTGAAATGGTTTGAGGAGAATGGGTGTTAGTTCTTTTTTGAATGTTCGGTAAAACTCCCCCGTGAAGCCATCTGGGCCTGGGCTTTTGTTTGCTGGGAGAGTCTTGATTACATCTTCAATTTCCTTAGTTGTTATTGGTCTGTTCAAGTTTTCTCTCTCTTCCCAGTCCAGTTTTGGGAGACTATGTGTTTCTAGAAATTTGTCCATTTCGCTTAGATTGTCAAATTTGTTGCCATATAATTGTTCATAGTAGTTGTTAAAGATATTTTGTATTTCTGTGGTGTTAGTTGTTACTTCTCCTCTTTCATTTCTGATTTTGTGCATTTGGGTTCTCTCTCTTTGTTTCTTGGTGAGTCTAGCTAAGGGTCCATCAATCTTTTTTATCTTTTAAAAAAACCAACTCTTTGTTTCATTGATCCTTTGAATTGTTTTTTAGGACTCTATGTCATTTATTTCTGCTCTGATCCTTATTATTCCCTTCCTTCTACTTGCTCTGGGGTTTTCTTTCTGTTTGCTTTCTAGTTCTTTAAGTTGTAAGGTGAGATAGTCTATTAGAAATTTTTCTTGTTTCTTGAGGTAGGCCTGTAGTGCTATGAACTTCCCTCTCAGAACTGCTTTCGCTGCATCCCAATGATTTTGTGTTGTTGTGTGTTCATTTTCATTGGTTTCCAGGAAGTTTTTAATTTCTTCCTAGATCTCCATGGTAACCTATTCATTGTTCAATAACATGCTATTTAGCCTCCATGTTTTCAAATGTCTTTGTGTGTTCTTGGTGCAATTGATTTCTAGTTTCATGCCATTGTGATCTGAGAATATGCTTGATATGATTTCAGTCTTCTTGAACTTGTAGAGATTTAGTTTGTGTCCTAACATGTGGTCTATCTTTGAGAATGTCCCATGTGCACTTGAGAAGAATGTGAATTCTGCAGTTTTGGGGAGTAATTCTCTGTAGATATCTATGAAATCCCTTTGCTCTAGTGCATCATTTAGTGTCTGTGTTTCCTTGTTAATTTTTTGACTAGAACATCTATCCAGTGATGTCAGCAGGGTATTGCAGTCCCCTGCTATGATTGTATTGCTGCTGATTTTTCCTTTGAAGTCCTCCAAAAGGTTTTTAATATATGTTGTTGCTCCTATATTTGGTGCATATGTGTTTACCAAGGTTATATCTTCCTGTTGGATAGATCCTTTCAATATTATGTAGTGACCTTCTTTGTCTTTAGTTAAAGCCTTCGTTTTGAGATCTATTTTATCGATATGAGTATTGCTACCCCAGCTTTTTTTTCCTTTCTGTTTGCTTGAAAAAAATTTTTTTCCATCCCTTCACTTTCAACCTATGTGAGTCTTTTGTTGTGAAGTGGGTCTCTTGTCAACAATATATATGTGAGTCATGCTTTCTTTTTTTTTTTTTTTTATCCTCACTCGAGGACATTTTTCCATTTTTTTGTGCAGATAGAGCGGGAGGGAGAGAGCGGAAGAGAGAGAGAGAGAAACATTAATGTGAAGGGACACATCGAGTGGCTGCCACCCGCACGACCAACCAGGGCCAGGGACAAACTGCAACTGAGGTATGTGCCCTTAGCGGGAACCGAACCCGGGTCTCTCTGTACCGCAGGCCAACGCTCCAACCGCTGAGCCAAACCGGCCAGGGCAAGTCATGCTTTCTTATCCAGTCAGCTACTCTGTGTCTTTTTATAGGAGCATTCAAACCATTCACATTTAAGGTGATAATTGATATGTACTTATTTATTGCCATTTTTGTTTAGTGTGGTCTATTTTTCTTCCTATTTCTTCTACTAATTACAGCAGTCCTTTTAGCATATCTTGCAGTGCTTGTTTGGTGTGAATATATTCCCTTGGTCTTTTTCTGTCTGAAAAGCTCTTTATTTGACCTTCTGTTTTGAATGATAGCCTTGCTGGATAGAGTAGTCTTGGATTCAGATCCTTGTTCTTCATGATCTTGATTACTTCATGCCACTCCCTTCTGGCCTGTAGTGTTTCTTGTGAGAAGTCAGCTGAGAGCCTTATGGAGTTTCTTTGTAGGTAACCTGTTGCTTATCTCTTGCTGCTTTTAGGATTCTCTCTGTCTTTAATTTTTGGCAGTTTGATTACTATGTGTCTTGGTTTGGGCCTGTTTGGGTTCTTCTTACTTGGGGCTCTCTGTGCTTCTTGAACTTGAATGCCTTCTTCCTTCACCAAGTTAGGAATGTTTTCTGTCACTATTTCTTCAAATATATTCTCTAACCCTTGCCCATTTTCTTCTTCTTCGGGGACTCCTACGCTGTGAATGTTATTACGTTTCCAGTTGTCCCACAGTTCTCTTAAGCTGTCTTCCTGTTTTTTAATTTTGTTTTGTTTTGTTTTCTGATTGGTTGATTTTTTTCTACCCTGTCTTCTAATTCACTGATCTGGACCTCAGCTTCCTCTACTCTGCTGTTTAGCCCTTCCAGTGTGTTCTTTATTTCTACTATGTCATTCTTCATTTCCACTTGGTTGGCTTCTTTCTTTCTTTTTTTATCCTCATCCGAGGACATTTTTTTTTTCATTTTTGGTTTAGATAGAGTGGGAGGGAGAGGGAGGAAGAAAGAGAGAGAGAGAAACATCAATGTGAAAGGGACACATCGAGTGACTGCCACCTGCACGACCCATCAGGGCCGGGGACAAACTGCAACCGAGGTACGCACCCTTAGTGGGAACCGAACCCGGGTCTCTCTGTACCGCAGGCCAACACTCTAACCACTGAGCCAAACTGGCCAGGGCACTCGTGGTTGGTTTTCAATGTTTCTATATCTTTACTCATGGTGCTGATGTCCTTACTCATGCTGTTGAGCTTCCTCAAGATCATGGCTCTGAACTCTACCTCTGATAGTTGCTTAGCCGCATTTCATTTATCTCATCTTCGATAGAGTGTTCTTGTTCTTTCCTTTGGGATTTGTTTCTTTGTTTCACCATTTTGGTTATCTCAGTGGGTTTTGCAGCCTGCCAAATTTTACCTGTGGGTGTTGATGATCTGCTGTTTGTGGCTCCCTCTATTGCGTTTGGATGAGCCTGTGTGGGCCCACGTTAAATGCCACTGTCAAGTCTTACTTTCCTGGGTAGATTTGCAAACCAAGGAAAGGTTCAGTTATCCTCTAGCTTTTTCCTGGTGGCTAGTAGTCTCAGTTACTCAGTGCCTTGGAATGTAGCCCTGATGTTCCATATAAGAAGATTTCCAGAGGGTGGGATAGATGCTGGCTGTTAATGAGCCTCAATTTGCTATTTTTTGCCTCACCTGGGAAAGGCTGAATCTCTTGGGGTGGGGGAGCTGCTGCTTTTCCCCACAGCTCGGGGAACGAGCACACTGGCCACCGTCCTTTATGGCCGCAACCCAGCAAAAACTCTGAGTGCCCTCCAAATCCACAGAGTTCCAGCCCAGTCTGTCCTCCCTCTACCATAGCCTCCAGGTGAGTGGCTGTGGCCATTTTAGCGCTCTGTCCCGGCTGTTTGTGCCATGGAGCGGGTTTGGTCATTCCCCGAGGGTGCTGCTCACAGCTAAAACTGCTGCTGTCTGTGGGCTCCAGCCGCCACCCTCTCGCACCTGCACAGATTCTACCAGTGTCCCTGGTTATATGGTCCTGTCCTGCTTTTCTGTTACTTTTTTTCTGAGGATTTGTCTTTATTAATTCCCGTTTGGTCCTGGGAGATCATCTGTGTATCTTCTATTCACTCCGCCTCCATTTTCACATCCTCTACGCCTATCTTGTGCACAGCTGGGTTGCACAGGCCTTTCTGGTGCCCCCGCACCCTGCAAGTCCCATGGGTAACTGGATGGCACAGTCCCTTTGGGGACCAGGCTCTATGCCTATGTTATGGGCTGCTGGGTCGCACGGGCCTCTCTGGTGCTTCAGCAGCTGGCAGGTCCCGCGGGTAACTAGATTGCACAGTCCCTGCTGGGTGGCACCGGCCTCTCTGGTGCTTTAGCACCCCACAGGTCCCATGGGTAACTGGATCACACAGTCCCTGCTGGGTCGCACAGGCCTCTCTGGCGCCCCCGCACCCTGCAGGTCCTGTGGTTAACTAGATTGCACAGTCCCTGCTGGGTCGCACAGGCCTCTCTGGCGCCCCCGCACCCCGCAGGTCCCGTGGTTAACTAGATTGCACAGTCCCTACTGGGTTGCACAGGCCTCTTTGGTGCCCCTGCACCCTACAGTTCCTGTGGGCGGGCAGCTAGATCGCACCAGTCTCTCTGGGGCTCGGGATTCCCACTGCGCTTGTGAGCTACTGGACCACACAGGCCTCTGTGGAGCCCCAGGTCCCACCACTGGTGGCTGGGGAGTGCTGCTGCCCCGTGGGGCTCAACTCATACTCAGCTTTTGCTGTATTTTGGGGGGATGGGTCTCAGCTGCTAGTCCGTGCTTCTGTTGCCTGGGGATGGATGTCTGCTCCCCAGCCTCTGTTGCTGGAGGTATATCTGGACTCTGATTGGGCTGCTACTATGGGGGACGGTGCTGGGCTCCGGGCTGTCTGCGGCTTCTGCAACCGGCACCTTGGGAGCTCCACTACTGTGCAGGGGTCTGTGTTGGCACAGAGTGTCCACTGATCCGATGGTGCCAGGTGTGCTGGTGGGCTCAGGTTGCTGGGCCCTAGCTGCTCCCACGGCCTCCTCCCAGGGAAGACCTGGGATCTTCCAAAATGGTGGGACCTCCCTGCAGTGCAGGGAGAAGCGCCCTGAAGGGCCGCTCACCGCGGTAGCCGGCTGCTCCGTCCACAGCACAGGGACCTCTGCTCCGCGGCTCTGCACTGCTCGGGTCTGGTCGTCTACCTTCGCGTCCACTCACACTCTCTCACATACTCACCCTCCCTCTCTCACACACTCACCCTCCCTCCGGTCGCCAGCATCTTTTGTAGCTCTCCCTGTTTTCACTTTTTAGAAGCTCCACCTTAGTTTTTCAAACCCTTCCCCTCTTTCTTCTTATCTGAGAGCTGCAGGATTTCCGTAAGCACCCGAAGCTGGCTTTGCCCCTCAGGGAGTGCCCCGAGCAGTTCAGAGACAACCCAGATGTACAGGCCTCGCCGGTGCGTGTTGCAGTCAGCATGGTGCCCGGAGCACCCCACTGCTGGCCGGCCTGCTGAGTCTCCCTGGGATCTCTGGGTTGCTTGGGCTCCGAGCCCTGCGGGGTCTCACGTGGACTCTGCCTGCTCCCAGCTCCTCTCTGCCTGGAGCTCCTGCCAGGTCTTCAGCTGATGGGGGTCAGATATCACGTCATTCCCCCCAGAGCCCTGTCCCCCCTTCTTTCCCCTCCTGTGAGGATGTGACTTCCTCCTTGAGTTGTTTCTTCATTCAGCTTCCCCTCAGAAAGCCCCCAGCCTGTCTACGCAAGGGGATGGACCCCAGGAGGGCCACCAGTCCATAACTGTACAAAAGGCAACCCGGAGTTTCAGTTTGGATTTAACCAGATGGCTCTCCTGCCCCCAGAAGGCCATTCTGCTCAGTCTCATCACCCACCTCTAGCTCCATTTTCCAAAGATCTCTTTAGACCCTGCCTACTGCCCTGGGAGCTAGCTTTTTCTCTTTTTAGTTAAACGTTTTAAAATTTAAGATAATTGTAGACAGAAATAATAGAGAAAGATCCCATGAGCCCATTACCCAGCTTCCCCTGATGGTAACATCTTACAAAACTCTAGTCCAGCCCTGGCCGATTTGGCTCAGTGGTTACAGTGTCAGCCTGCGGTCCAGAGAGACCCGGGTTCGGTCCCCGCTAAGGGCACGTACCTCGGTTGCGGTTTGTCTCTGGCCCGGTTGGGGTCATGTGGGTGGCAGCTACTCAATGTGTCTCCCTCATACATTGATGTTTCTCTCTCTCTCTCTCTCCCTCCCACTCTATCTGAAGATTGATGCAAAAATGACCTCAGGTGGGGATAAAAAATAAAAAGAATTGAGTCAAATTGTAGGACTTGCTTGCTGTTACGGGGAAATCCACACGTCTGGTGACCAGGAATAGTGTTCTACATAAAAGTCAAGAAGACACAAGGAAGAAACACGGTGGGGGACTACTGGGTTTTCCTTACACAGAACGGGTAAAAAGCTGTTTTTCCCTCTACGCCACAGTACAGCGGAGCAGGTTTGAAATGGACCACCAAACACGGGCCCAGAAACTCCCCCGAGCACTTACATCCCGAGTAAAACAAGGAACACAGACCTATTCGAGGCATCCGTCCCTGGCCCGCAGGAGTCGGCAGCCCCCTGCAGTGTGGCAGCTGAGCTGGGCGGCAGGCGGGGCTCTGCTCTCCACGAGGCCTGGGGGAGCTGGGGGCTCCGAGGTATGGCTCTCAACCTTGCCCAGTCTAGGTCAGCGTCCCCTGGGAAGCGCTGAACGCTCGTGCCCCAAACATCCCCAGAACAATTCAGTCCTGATCTCTGGGGTAGGACCCAGGCCCCTGTGAGTTCTGAAACTCCCCAGGTGATTTTCATGTGCTGTCAGGGTCAAACACAGCACCCGGCGGACCCAGCCACGGAGACGTCACCTGGCAGTCCCCGCGCTCTTGTCCTCTGGCTGTCTGCCCGCCTTTTCAGGAACAGCACCCCAGGCAGCCACTTCCAGTTGCTCAGCCTCGGCCCGCGTGAAACTGATGTGCTGTCCCGGCGGGAAGCCTGAAGCTGTTTGGCAGTGGCCACGTCCAGGTGTCTCTAGGCCCCGGGAAATAAGTTTGACCTCAGACTTGTTCTCATCACAGTGCTGCAGGCAGCCAATACCAATCTGTTGGCTTGGGCTCATGGATGAAAGCACTTGCTGTCCTCAGCTTGATGGCATTTTTGGTTCAAGGTGCTGCCCACCTGGTACACTCGCCATCTTTGTCGAGCGTCCTTTTGCTTGTGCTGGGTTAAGTTCTTCACAAAGTTTCTTAGACAGCTTGTCATTAAAGTAAATTTTAAGCACTAACTGTGTACAGTAAGTCCTCACTTAATGTCATCAATAGGTTTCTGCAACTTTAAGCAAAATGACGTCATGAAACCAATTTCACCGTAGGCTGATATATAAACGCGAGTTAAGTTCCTACGGCATATTTCTGGTCACAAAAACATCACCAAACTTCTAAATAAAAACCCAAAACACTTGTGATACTAAACTTTGAAATGAATGTGAGCTATGAACACATTTAAGAAAGATTCATAAAAACAAATAATTATTTTCCAACCTGCTTATTCCATTCCGGGGTCGCGGGTAGCTGAGCCTGTCCTGGGGCTCAGGGCACAAGGTCAGCCTTCACCCCGGACAGGAAACCCTTCCATGGCAGGGTGCATTCGCACACACACACGCGCACACACACACACAGACAATTGAGACGTGCCAATCACCCCACGTGCACATCTTTGGGATGTGGGAGGAAACTGGGGAACCACAGGACACCCAGGCGGACATGGGGAGAACCTACAGACTCCACACAGACGGTGGCCCCAGCTGGGAATCGGTTTTTTTTCTTAGCGTTATAATGAAACAACGTTGAACAAAATGACATTATTCAAGGACCTGCTGTATAGGGCAATGGATTGGACCAGAACTCCATACACTCCTTTTATTCCAGTTTATTTTATAACTACTTCCTTTTATTTGGAAAAGATAATAAATAAAAGTAATAACAAATTCAAATAACACAAGGGGTATAAATGAAATGCGGGTTCCCATTCCCACCCCTATTTCTCAGCTCCCTCAACCTCTCCTCTCAGTTCCTTGCTTCTCTGTCTAGAGGAACTTGCAGTGTGCCCAGCTGTCCTGCGTGGCCACCCGATATGCGCAGGGGGCAGTACCACTCTTGCCCCTGCTTGTATCACTCATATCTTGAACAGTGTTGCACATCAGCCCGTACAGAGCTACCTCTTTCTTTTCCATCATTACAGAGTATTGCACTGATAAATGTCTGTCATTTACCTAAATGGCGGTTTGGTTTCGGGGTTGTTTTTTTTGTTGTTGTTTTTGGTTTTGTTTTTGCCTATTCCTCAACATTAAGGTCATTTTCAGCCTTTTGCAATTATAAACTGTTTGCTATCATGTGTGTCCTTATAACTGTGCAAGTGTATCCACAAGATTAATTCCTAGACATTCTAGAGTTTCCACAGGGTCAGAGTGTGCATGTTTAAAATTCCGATGGTCTTGCCACATTGACCTTCAAAACGCACACTCCTATGAGCATTATGGGAGAAGCCTATGCGCTAGGACAGAGCAGGCTGTGCTGCAGTAGCAAGTGACCCCCACCCCTCAGAGGCTCAGCACGACGAAGGCTTGGCTTTCACCTGCGGCACATCTGGTGCAGGTTGGGTGGCTCTCCAAACAGCAGCTCGGGATCTGGGCTGCTTCCAGAGTGTGCTGAGCCGTTGGCACATGTGGCCTCCAGCGTTGCCGCAGCAAGAGAAGGGAGGGCCGGGAGTGTGTGGGGTCATTGTGAAGACCAGGACCTGAAGCGCCTTACGTCACTTTATCCTACACCCCACTCATCAGAACCGGGCCAGATGGCCTCCGCCTCACTGCACGGGAGGCTGGGGAAGGTGGAGGGCACGTGGGCACCTGAGGAGCACCAGGTTGCTTCCCCAAACGTCACCCACACAGTATTTTATAGAAGTTTGTTCTTCCATCTACTATGTGGGAAAACGGCCCCAGGCGTCGTTCCGGTCTGTCCTCATGCGCTTTCTTTAGGCGACTGGCCTCCATCTCTTTCTGTTCTACACCCAGAGCGGACTGTGTTCACACTCAAGGCACGCTCCCGTGGACTTGCCCACATTTTCCAAAAACCAAAAAAACACTTTGTGGGGAAGCCCGAAGACTTTTTAATTTTGGCTCCTATTCATAAAAACATATAAAGGAATGTGAGTAATAATATAAAATTAGCCACGTGGAGATCCGTGCCAGCTGTGGACTGGCGGCGGTTCTGTGCAATTTCCGAGGCTCTCCGAACCCACCTCCCCGCGTTCGCGAAAGCGCGGCCGAGCGAGGGGAAGGGGGCGTTGCAGGAACCCTGCGTCACCCACAGCTGCTCTTTTCAAAAAGCGATGTGTCTTTGGCATATTTTGATGAGTTAACTGTTCTTAGCAACCTCATCGTTAATTGTAATTGTGGTATCGGCTAAATGACAGGCTCGGAGGACGGATTTACAAGACACGTGCTTGAATGGAGGGTTTATGTGCGAGGACTTGGGATTTGGGCTGGCATTGCTGAGTGAGGCCAGACAGTGGAGTGCCAAACTAAGGGGTGCTGAGGAATTCTGTCTGGTGGCCGCTAAGGATCCTATAAAGTTGGAAGGGCAAATTGGTTTTATCTCACATCCCAGCTCTAATGGATTGGCACTCCATCAAGAAGGCTTATGAGGCTACATCTAGTCTCAGCTGAAGAGGATGACGATTGATGAGTGATGTCTGCTGTAGGCAGGACTGCTGAGTGGTGGAAGGTGCGCCAGCATTAGCCATCCCCGGGCTAAAGGTCCTGGAGTGGGCTAAGCCCTGAGAGCCAGGGTGGTAAGGTTGGGCAGGGCCATCACTACCCTGGGAGACGGGAGAACCGCCGGCAGTTTGAGTTTTGTGACCAGGCAGTGGCGCGCCATGGCCATGCGCTCCCCTCTCTGAGCCTGAATTCCTACAGATAAAAAATGAGGAAGGGTGGATAAGAAAATTCCCAAGCCCTGTCCAGTCCTGACATTCTGCAGTTTTAGGGAGAGAGCCATGATTTTCATGATGGGTGGGGTGGTGCACGGGACAGATTTCTCTTGGACCTTTCGGAAGGACGTGGCCTCTCAGACTTGTACAGTTGAAGACAAGAACCTAAAGTTGGGAAGCCCCGCTGCTTTGTGTTAGGCTGCTGGCCCGAGCCTCTGACATGATTCTGTTGTGGGGGCAAAACCCACTGGCATTCAGCTTGTCCTGACGTCTCCAGCCTGAAGCCTCGTTGCCTGCCCTTCGCAACAGTCAGAGGAGAGAAGGCTGCACTGCAAGGGTCCACTGTCCCACAGGGCTCCCTTCGCTCCTGTGGCCGCTCTTGTCCACGTGCTCAGCCCTTCCTGACCATGCAGCGCCCTGTGGAAGGTGTGAGCAGCTCTGGCCTGCAGGGAAGCTGGGCGGAGAGCAACCTTGAGGGTTCTGCCTATGGTGTTTCTGGGTCTCTCTTTGGCTGCCCTGCTGCCTCTGGGCTACAGGTGGTTACAGTGCCTGGGATGGGGAAAGTCACCGAGTTTTTCTCCAGATGAGGCCAGGAGTCCAGAATGAGGTGCCCAGAGCCAAATGCCATCCATAAATGAGTGAGTGGTGGCCTGAGGGACATTTCTAGCTGGTGGTCAGGTCAGGTTATCACTGCTTCTTCGCTTGTATATTTGTAGGGGACTGAGACCCCGATTCCAGCACTCACCACCAGGGCACAAGCCACAGTGCTGTATCGGTAAGGACGGGTCGAGTGGTTCCACTAGCATTTCACTAGCAACTTCTCATCGAATTCCTCGTGACCACTGAGTTTGCAATAGATGCTGTAAATGTCCCCATTTGCAGAAGAGGAGACCACTCAGGTTTAAGTTCCTTTCCCAAGGTCACAGGGCCTCAAAGACAATAAGTAAAAGCAAGGAAGTCGGGGTACCCACAGCTGCAGAGAGAATCGCCGTGAACTTGTTCAGACTTTTCCAGAGTGTTTGTCTCTGTCTATACATGTTTCTGTGTACACACACACTCTCTTTTTTACAAAATGGTTTCCTGCTTTAGCTACTGGCGTGTCCTTTCTCGGTGCAGCATCAGGATGTGGACATCTTTCTGTGCACTAAGTGAACTTCAGGCCAACATTCTTTACTGATGGCGTCTTCTATGTGTCCAGGACAGCACTGGTGCTGGGGAAGAGAAGACCAGCCTACAGGAAACCACAGCTAACTCCTCAAGACAGTGTATGAATCCATTCATTCAGTTCACAGGTATTACTGAGCCCTGCCAGGTGCCAGCGCTCTGCCAGCTGCTGTGCCAGGCACTGTGGGTAGCGGTGAATCAGACCACTGTCCAAGGGAAGAGCCAGGGACCCTCCTGGACTCCTCTGTTCCCCTACTTCCTGCTGCCCACAGGCATCACCATTTATTTATTTATACTGTGGAAAATACACATACTATAAAATTTATTATTATAACCATTTTTTTAGTTTATTAAATTATTTTTGTTACAGATGCCCCCCCCTTCTAATCATGTTTAAGTGCACAGCTCAGTGGCATTGAGCACATTCACATTGTTATGCAGCTGTCATCACCATCTTGCCAGACTGACACTCTGTCCCCATTAAACACTAAGTCCCCATCCCCTCCCCCAATCCCAGGCCAGCACCCTCTGTTTTCTGACTCTTAGGGTGCTCTCCTCAGGGCATATACATGTTGTGCACGTCATAGGCGTGGCGTCAGCTTCCTGAATGTCTCGTGTGTCTATCCTCCCTCCTCGCCCCCCCGCCACCACCTCTCTCCGGGACCACTGCAGAAAGAACTAACTGGTCCCCCAGCCTCAAGTCCTGCCCTCGCCCAGTGCGTTTTCCACACCACTTCCAAAGTGATCTTACATTTCTCTTTTTAAGTTTCAGATTTGATTTTAAACGAAAGTGGTGCATGTGCATAGTCATCAACAATTCACACAACATGAAAGGGCAAAACTGAAAAGCATCACCGCTCACTACTGCATTTTTGTAGCTGTGCAGCGTTTTTAACCCCCAGGCACTGCACCTAGTCGGCCAGTCCCGTCTGGTGGACTCTCGGGTTGCTTCTGACATGTTGGATTTCCAGGTCCGGGTGCACCTCCTTGGCATGAGTCTTGGCCCATGTCCAGGCCAGCTGCAAAGGAGCCAGCAGACTCCTCACTGGGCTCCCGGGCAGCATGCTTATGGGGGTCCCGGACATCAGCCTCCGCTGCAGCTCCTGATCAGCCAAATGCAGCGTAGCCCAGAGCAGTGGGTCAGTTCCAAGCTGGCCCAGGGCCCGGTTCGGCGTCAAAGCATGGGAAGTGCCTTCGCTGCCTGGGAGGCCTGGGACTGTCCTCCGGGCCCTGTATTTCGTGCAGCTGGCGGCTCTGGGGCTTGCACAGGATATGCTGCTCACACAGCTGAGCTGGCCCTGATGAAGTGACTGTGTCCAGTGGGGGTGAAGAGTGTGCTCCCCCATGTCTCACATGGTCACAGGACGGGAAGCTGGGGTCTTTCCCAGGCAGGGCTGCTCCTTGAGTCTGCAGCAGCCCCACCCCCACCAGGCTGTTCTCAGCCGCATGGTCCACCTCAGAGCTCTGGCCCACAACTCCTCACACGTTCTTGGGTGTCCACTGCCACTCAGGTGACAAATACCTTCACTTATAGCTGCTTCTGTTCTGTCCTGGCTGAGGTTGGACAGGTGCCCATAGAAGGTTGTAGGTGGGTTTGTTCTGGAAGAGGAAGCTGGAGCCCTGGGTGTGAGGGGGCTTGGGGAGGAATGATAGCCGAGCTGCACGGGGAGCTTGGCCAGGCATTCACTCACTTCCTCCTCCTTTCATTCCTTCTCTTCCTCCTACACTCACTGGTTCATCCAGTAGCCTCTGGGCGTTTATACAACTGTGACACACTGAGTTCCAGATATCGGGGGCCTTGGTCCCTTCCAAGCCATCTCTGGATGTGGCTCTGTGAAACAGGACCTGGCCTGACAGGCCACTGGACGGACCTCTGTATTCCCAAAGCAAAGAGCGTCTACAACAGAGGCCAGCCCAGAACCTGAGCTCCCGCTCCCTGTCCTGCCTGTCCCCACTCACCAGGACATTCAGAGACAACTCAGAAACCCTTCCAGGCTCTGCCGTCCCAGGTGCCGGGCAACATGGCAGCCTCCCTCCCAGCCCCCCAGGACTGCAGCCCGTGGGTTGGTTCAGAGTTTTCTCCCCGTGGGCTTCACTGTTGCCACCGCTGCCCACGGAGCCTCTCCCTTCGTAGCTCTGGCCCTCCCGAGCCCCTCTCCTGTGGGGGCTCCTCCTCCTGCCTGGCGGAAAGGCTGTGAGCGAGCGGGGCCTGCAGCAGCCGAGGCCCCAGCCCTGCAGTGCTCTTGGCCCTGAACACAGAGGGGAGGGGAGTTTTGCAGCTGATGCAATGCCTGGCGTGGCTTCTCCCTTATCAGAGCTCCACACAGCCGACTCTGGGACCCCACCTTCCCCAGGAGGGGCCAGGGTGGGCTGCAGTCCATTTAGGGCCTCAGTGGAAGGCCCAGGGAAGCCAAGGGCCTGGCTGGGAGGCATCTGAGTAGAAAACTGGTGTCTAGTGAGGGCCCCTTGCCAGGGGAGGGGGGATGGTCATCGAGAGGTTGGTGGTCAGGGAAGGATTCCACACAGGGGGCATCTGGGTTGAGCACTGGGTGTAAGTGGGCTGAGGGCAGCTGTCCCACCACCACTCTGCATCCAGGCAGAACTGGGCTGGCACTTCCCCTGACCTTTACCACTGGCCCAGGCGCCCTGGAAATGTGCCTTCTGCTGGCATCCCAGCAGGGGGCGCCGCCGTTTCCTTTGGCTGTCACATCACTGCTGGTGCTGTGGGGAGGAAAGGGATTGAGTACTCCCCTGGGAGGCGGCACCCAACAAGAGAAGGAAGAAATTTCTCATTCTTCCCGTGAGCTGAACGAGGGAGCAGATCTGGCGTGTGCACCGCTGGTTTGGGACGGAGGTCGTATGAAGGTCTGTCCTGTGTCGCAGGTGTCACAGGCCCCCTTTTAGCAGAGTGCTTCCTGCGGGGCAGGTCCTGCCTGGAGCTTTGCCACGTGACCCCATCCTGGCCCTGTCCTCCTCACTCATGACTCTGTGACCTCCGGGCTCCTGTGACCCTCTCCTACCTCCTAGGTCTGGAGACACATTCCGCCCGGACCTCGAACCTCCCTCATCTCTGCCCACCCGCCCCCGCCACCTGCCCTGGGCAGGCCAGAGGAGCCAACAGCCTGCCTGGCCTTTCACGTCAGAGCGTTTTCACTCTTGCTTCTTCCTTTTAGGGCAGTGCCGGAGAGTTCTCGGGAACCTGTGCTCTTCGGAGGGTCAGGCTGGCAACTCAAATAGAAACAGGGCCTGGAAGGGACGGGAGGAGAGGTTCAGGCGCTTTGTCATCACGGCGACCAAACTTCTAAATCTTATCCAAGATGTTGGACTCAGAGGAGAGGAGACAGAGAAGGCAGCTCCCCTGTCCCCCCCCACACCTTTTCTTCCCTCTCTAGTATTCATTGAACCCTTACCACGCACCAGATACTGTCCCTCCTGGCAACTGATGCAGTAGGTACTGCCCTTTTCATGCTGCAGGTGAAGAAACTGAGGCCCAGATTGGTTAAGTCGCTTATACAGGGTTATACAGCATGGTAGACACACAGGGAGGACTGGAACCCAGGACTTATGGTTTCAGTTCCTTCTGCTTCCCTCACACCATCAGGCCCAGGCAACTCTGAGCTAAGAGCTAGAAAGTCAGGATTTCAACGCCTGTGCTTTGCAGACTCGGTGTTGGGCCTCACCCTCTCAGTAGGACAGGCAGCCTCAACCCCCATGGCTAAACAGGGTGCATGGGAATGTGGTCCTGCCAGTTATTCTGCAAAGTCATGCCGACAGCCTGCCAGGCACCAAGCCAGGCACAGCTTGGACAGGTTCCTTCACTCACCACTGATTTGCTGGGCAGCTGGTGTGTGTGGGTGCCATGCTAGATGCTAGTCCTGACTTCGGGGAGCTTGCAGTCTGGGAGAGACAGACAGGCCCTGGCCGGTTTGGCTCAGCAGTAGAGCATCAGCCCTCAGACCTATGAGTCTCGGGTTCAATTCCAGCCAAGAGCACGTACCTCAGTTGTGGTTCAACCCCGGCCCTGGTTGGGGTCAGGCAGGAGGCATCAGTCGATGTGTCCCTCTCATGTCAACGTTTCTCTCTCTCTCCTTCTCTCTCCCTCCCACTCTATCTGAAGATAAATGGCAAAAGGTCCTTGGGTGAGGATTTTTTTATAAAAAGAAAGACTGACCATCAGCTGGAAAGCCCCACTGTATGTGCCCCAGGGGGTCGCCGGGGAGCATGAAGAGGCTTGAATGACCTGGATCTGGCAGGGGTGACCAGGCCACTGCTGGAGGAACCGTGGGCCAGTTACTCAACCTTTCTCAATCTCCGTTTCGTCATCTGTAATATGACTTTGTGGAGATTTGATGTGAAAATGCAAACCAAGTGCTTAGCGTGCACCTGGCACAGAGTGGTAAGCGTTCAGTAAACTTCAGCTCCCAGAGCAGTCCACTTAGCCCTCCCAACCAGAGTGTAAGGCCCATGAGGACGTGGACTGGTCTGCCTATTCACTGCTGTACCCCCAGAGCCTAGCCCAGAGGTTGGCAATAACACGTGCTCAGGAAATATTTAACGCACGCAAGGGAAGAGGCGCAGAGGAAATCGGAAGAGGCGGGAGCTCTCCTTGCAGTCTTCTCCCCGGGGCCCCTTTACCACCACACTCCGAGGGCACCCTTCATGCCCTATTAGGGAGAGCTGCCTGCTGCCCCCCCACCACTCTGCCCTGCACAGGGGGCTCCAGGCAGCCCAGGGTGCACCACTCGCATGCAGAACCCCCGCCTCCCTGCTTTCCCCTAAGGACAGAGTTTCTGGCTGTCCCTGGGCTACTTCCATTGTGTGACTACGGTGCAGCCTGTCCTCCACAAAGGGGTGATCAGCGCTGAACAAGTCATCACAAGGAGGGTTGTTTTATGACAGAGTCTCTGGTACTACTGGGAGTCTTTGTATAGTGGTGGGCCAGGGGGCCCTAACCTGTCCCGTGGAAGGCTGCCCCAGGAAGCCGAGACCTGCGAGCCAAGGCCATGAGAAGGATTCTGTTAGAATTCGTGTACTGTCCTGGCCGGTTTGGCTCAGCGGTTAGAGCGTCGGCCTGCGGTCCTGAGAGACCCGGGTTCGGTTCCCGCTAAGGGCGTGTACCTCGGTTGCAGTTTGTCCCCGGCCCTGGTCGGTCGTGCGGGTGGCAGCCACTCGATGTGTCCCTTTCACATCGATGTTTCTCTCTCTCTCTCTGTTCCTCTCTCTCCCTCCCACTCTATCTGAACAAAAAATGGAAAAATGTCCTCGGGTGAGGATTAAAAAAAAAAAAAAAAAGAATTCGTGTACTGTGGTTAATTTTTTTAAATGAACACATTATAAAATTTCTAACAGTGCACAGTATTAAACAGCAAACGTAAGGCTCACCCCACCCTTCTCTCCTGATCTCCCCATACGAGACCTTGTGTATCCCCATAGTCACAGTCTATCTGTATTCAGCATCTATATTTTTCTCTCACTGAAAAAAAAATTGTTTTCAAATGGGATGATGCTACATCAGAGGTTCTCAGCCTGGGATGATCTTGCACCTCCCCTGCCCATGGGATATTTGACAATGTCTGGAGACATCTTTGATTGCCACAGTGGAGCAGAGAGGGTACTACTGGCATCTAATGAGTAGACGCCAAGGATGCTGTTAAACATCCTACAATACACAAGAGAGCTCCCACAATAGAGAATTATCTGGTCCAAAATATCAATAGTGCTGAGGTTAAGAAACCCCGTTCTATATAAACGCATTGTGTCTGTGCTTGCTATATACATAAAATTACAATAGAATGATGATAGATGATAGATAGATAGATAGATAGATAATTATTCACATCAGCATTTGTAGATTCTCCCCCATCATTTTTATTTAACAGTCTGCAGTCCTTTGCTATTGCAAACATTTATACTACAAGGAGCATTCTTTTCCATATACTTGCCTTTGAGTCATGTTTGAGGTCAAAAGATAAATTGATGGAGGTGGCATGGATGAATCGGAGGGTTCATTAGCATTTTAAATGACCTGATTTCAAATCGTTTTGGGGCAGAGTCCATTAGGAGAGTGCTTCTGGGGTTCTAGCTGCTAAGCAGAACCAGGGTCCTCAAAAGTCTGATGGAGAAGCTCCTCTTCATTCTCATCTACAGACAAGGGTGTCCTGACGGCCTGTCTCTCCACAGGATGAGGGTGTCCCCCACCTGAAGACAACGAGCCAGGTCCTGAGTGATGCCCCGGAGCTGAGTGCCCACGGCCCCAGCCTTCCCCATGGAGAAAGGATTTGCTTTGCCCCAGGATTGCCGGGACTTTCTGCACAGTCTGAGGATGAGGAGCAAATATGCCCTTTTCCTGGCTTTTGTGGTGGTGCTTTTCTTTATTGAAAAGGAAAATAAAATCATATCGAGGTGAGGGATGCAAGCACAGGTCTTCCTGATCAAGGGGGTGGGGGAGAGATAGCTGGCGGGCATTCTGGACCTGCAAAGGCAATCCTTCAACCAGTGATCATCAGAGCCCTCCTGTGCCCAGGCAGTGGGTCATGCACAAGTCTTCAGTGGTGAAATTTGGGCTCTGGACACGGGCACTTGGAATCCTAATTCTGGCCCTTTCTAGCTGTGACAGGTTAGACACATTACTTTACTTTTCTGTCTTAAGTTCCTCTTCTCTGAAACATGGCTAATGGTGGGGCCAGCCTCACTCTAAAGATTAAATGAGAAAGTGTAAAACCCTTTAGTTCAGTGCCTGGCACATAGTTGGTGTCTAGTACTTGCTGGCTGAAGTTTATTATTATCAATTAATTTCCTGGCCTAGGATGATGCCTCAAATTAACAGCACATCTCCTATACCAATCCAAAGTCATAGATGGGGGTGAGCCCATGGAAAGAGCCCTGCTACAGACACCCTGGGGAGCAGGGACGCCATGTGCAGCTGCCCAGGTTGTGGATCGCCCAAGTGGGGGCGGGGCACTCACGTAGGCTACAGTGGGAATGCTGCCCCTAGAGTTCTCCGTGTATGGCCGCATGCAGTGGCCCTGCTAGTGGACCTGCTAGACATAGAAAGATGTCTTTAGACCTGTCTCCCGGGCACAACCCCTGTAGGAAAGCGTCAGACGAGATGAGTAGGAACTGGACTGAGTCAGTGCCCCGCCTGTGTTCCTCAGCATGGACTGTTCAGTTCTGCCTGCAGGCCCCTGCTGCAAGCCCCTGCACTCTCCCCTAGACCTCCTCTCCCCCTGCACACCGCTAAGGCACACCTACTGGGGAGAAAATGCCTCTGAGTGCAGCCCTCAGCCAAGGCCAGCAGGGAGCTTCACCCTTGGGGAGAGTCCTGAGCTGTGTTCTACACTGTCTCCCAGGGTCCCCCAGTCAGAGGGATTTTCCCACAGGGGCAGACGGCTCGTCCTTCATGGACTTCTTTCCTCCTCGCTTCACTTCCCTACCCTCTACAGTCCCACCTGTAACTGTCCCAAATCATCTACTTACCCTCGCATCCATGGGCAAAGTCAGCTTCTGGGGACACCCTGCTAAAATGTTTTGGGGAACCCGCCTGGAAGGCTGCGAAGGGCATAGAGTCCCCAGTCAGTTACTGATCCTGGTCTCCCTTTGTCCTCACAGGGTGTCCGACAAGCTGAAGCAGATCCCCCAGTCCCTGGCAGATGCCAACAGCACTGACCCAGCCTTGGTCTTGGCCGAGAATGCATCCCTCTTGTCCCTGAGTGAGCTTGATTCAGACTTCACGCAGCTGCAGAGCCGCCTGCGAAACGTCAGCCTGCAGCTGGGCTTGCAGCCAGCAGAGGAGGCCGAGGGGGAGGAGGCCGCGGGGGAGGGGGCGGGGGCGCAGCGTCCAGGCCCCGCGGAGGCCGGCCCCCGGCGCCACGTGCTGCTCATGGCCACCACCCGCACAGGCTCCTCTTTCGTGGGCGAGTTCTTCAACCAGCAGGGCAATATCTTCTACCTCTTTGAGCCGCTGTGGCACATCGAGCGCACGGTGACCTTCCCGCCGGGAGGCGCCAACGCGGCGGGCTCGGCCCTGGTCTACCGCGACGTGCTCAAGCAGCTCTTCCTGTGCGACCTGTACGTGCTGGAGCATTTCATCAGCCCCCTGCCCGAGGACCACCTGACCCCGTTCATGTTCCGCCGCGGCTCCAGCCGCTCGCTCTGCGAGGACCCGGTGTGCACGCCCTTCGTCAAGAAGGTCTTCGAGAAGTACCACTGCAAGAACCGCCGCTGCGGCCCCCTCAACGTGACGCTGGCCGCCGAGGCCTGCCGCCGCAAGGAGCACATGGCCCTCAAGGCCGTCCGCATCCGGCAGCTGGAGTTCCTGCAGCCGCTGGCCGAGGACCCCCGGCTGGACCTGCGCGTCATCCAGCTGGTGCGCGACCCCCGCGCCGTGCTGGCCTCGCGCATGGTGGCCTTCGCCGGCAAGTACGAGACCTGGAACAAGTGGCTGGCGGAGGGACAGGACCCGCTGCGAGCCGAGGAGGTGCAGCGGCTGAGGGGCAACTGCGAGAGCATCCGCCTGTCGGCGGAGCTGGGCCTGCGGCAGCCAGCCTGGCTGCGGGGCCGCTACATGCTGGTGCGCTACGAGGACGTGGCCCGCAGGCCCCTGCACAAGGCGCGGGAGATGTACCGCTTTGCGGGCATCCCCCTGACCCCGCAGGTGGAGGACTGGATCCAGAAGAACACCCAGGCGCCCCGGGACAGCAGCGGCATCTACTCCACGCAGAAGAACTCCTCGGAGCAGTTCGAGAAGTGGCGCTTCAGCATGCCCTTCAAGCTGGCGCAGGTGGTGCAGGACGCCTGCGGCCCCGCCATGCAACTCTTTGGCTACAAATTGGCGCAGGATGCCGCCTCCCTCACCAACCGCTCAGTCAGCCTGCTGGAGGAGCGGGGCATCTTCTGGGTCACGTAGGGGGCCTGGGGCCATGTGCACCCCTCGTGAAAGCCCCGCCCTGCCTTCCTCACACCCAAGCCAGCTGTGAGCCAGTGGCGCTCGCAGAGGATGGCGGGAAGCCGGGCAGTGAGCAGGCTGCCCCTCTGCTGTAGAAGTAGCCCCCAGCCAGCTAGCTTCCCCACCGCAGCGGTGGGCTGGGGTTTGTGGCTGAGAACAGAACAGCGTCCTGCCCCTTGTGGGCCATCAAACCCAGACCTAAGGGCAGGTCCGGCAGGCCCCGGCCTAATGACAGCCTTTCTCTCTCTCTCTCTCTCTCTCTCTCTCTCTCTCTCTCTCTCTCTCTCTGAAACATACATGAAGTACATATAAATGCCTATAGACCCTGTGGGCCAGAGTCCAAATATTTAACACCCAAAGGGGCTGTGGGCACTGACCACAGTCTGGATTTCTACACAATCCAGTGTGGATTCTGGGGGAGTCCCCAGGGAGGGACTGGGCCTATCTTGGGTGTCAGAGGATGGCAGTTGAGGCTTACAATTTAATGTTTTCATAAATGGGATAGCTATGCTGGTTACTGATGGAATCAGCTCTGTGAACAGCTACAAAACACACGCACGTGTAAAGACAAATACCCACCCGCACACCACACACACTGGAAAATATAAGAACACAACTCCACATACACGCATACATAAGCGACAAGCTTTCCCATTGCTCTATGCCCACAGGCTCTATGGGCTTCATCTGTATCACACACCTAAGGAGGAGCCTTTAATTATTTGGGGGCAGGGGAAGGAAACATGTCATGGACCGTGGCCTTGCTTCCCAACCACCTTTGGGATGAACAGTGGACACAGAACTGCCCAGCCCTCGGCCCCGGCCTACCGTGGAGCCTCGGGCCACCTCCTTTGCCCCGTCCCATCCTCGCTGCTGGCAGGCAGGATGTTTGGAAATGGCGCGGTTGACCCTCACGTGACTGCAGCCCAAAGTCCCCATCCCTCCCAGCTTGACTGGTGTCCTGGAGCCTGTCCATATTGAAGACTGCCTCAGGCCTGACTGGCAGAAGAGTAGGCACTGGAAGCAAAAGGCAACTCATGGCCCTGGCCCGTTTGGCTCAGCGGTTAGAGCATCAGCCTGCGGTCCACAGAGACCCGGGTTCAGTTCCCGCTAAGGGCATGTACCTTGGCTGCAGTTTGTCCCCGGCCCTGGTTGGGTCGTGTGGGTGGCGGCCACTCGATGTGTCCCTTTCACATCGATATTTCTCTCTCTTCCTCTCTCTCCTTCCCGCTCTATCTGAGTAAAAAATGGAAAAATGTCCTCGGGTGAGGATAAAAAAAAAAAAAAAAAAGGCAACTCATGGGTCCTGCCCCTTGCGGCCAGGCCTGTGTGGTACAGGGCCCCAGTGACAGTTCATAGTGCTCGTGGGGAGAAGTCACATTGGGAGAGCCCCTCCCCTGAGGAGACATGGGACAGAGGCCAGCCTCCTAGTTGGTTGCCATGGTTACATGGTTGGGGTCTGGAATTCCTCCTTTAGGGCTCTGGGAAGAGGATTGCTTAACTGGGGATGGACTGGGTATTTGTTTTCTGGGTTTTTTGTGGGGATTTTTAAAGGGTATTTATGGTTTGGTGTCTTGTTTTGCGGCTGTGTTTTTGTTTTTGTTTCTGCAGAAGTGCCTCTGGGAAGCAGTCTGTGCTTGAGGGGCCTGGGCGGGCCAGTGGGAAGCACTCTGGCTCCTGCTGGAGGGAGAGGAGGAGGAGGAGGAAGAGCCTCCCCCCAGGATTAGAGTTTAGGTGTCCCTAGTGCCCCATGGCCTTTTCTATTTCAACATATGTGAGGTGAATCTCAGAAACCACCAGCATTTTTCTTATTTTTATTTTTTGGGTTAATCCTCACCCAAGGATACTTTTCCATTGATTTTTAGATAGAGTAGAAGAGAGAGAGGGAGGGAGGTGTAAAGAGAGAGGGAGAGAAACGTCGATGTGAGAGAAACACATTAATTGGTTGCCTCCCATGCAACCCCAACCAGGGCCAGGGATTAAATCTGAAACCCAGGTACATGCCCTTGACCAAGAATCAAACCTGCTGCCCTTTGTTCCTTGGGCCGACCCTCTAACCGCTGAGCCAAACCAGACAGGGCCCACCAGCAATTTTTGCTGCATGTCCAGCAGCAGCATAAATTAGCAGCCCTCAACTCCACCCTGAGAAGAGGCCAGATTTAAACACATCTCCCAGGCCCAATCACACTTCCAGGAGGTCAGGGCCTATGACCGAGCAGCAGATGTCCCCAAAGTGGAAGCCTTTCCCTATTTCTATCCCAACCTGGGGAGCAAAACTCAGCACCATCTCCGAACTTGCAGGAAGCTGTAACCGTTCCGTAAGGGCTGTGTCTGATTTCCTGGACAACCTCTCTGTCAGATCTGTCCCATTGTCAAACCCAGAGGGCTGCGTAATATGGACATGAGGGAAATACAGGAGCTGAGTCCAGCCGGTGTTGCTGTGGGGAAGGAAGGGGTGTGTTCTGGCTAGAAGCTGCCTTTAGAAAAGGTGAAGATGGTAGCCATCTTATGGGGTCCCTAATAACCACCGTATCTGAGCTACTGAGCATGCATCAGCGTGGACTTCAGCCGTTCAAGGAGGTCTCCGCTCTAGGTTTTCCAGTCCAAGAATAAGTTGTGCAGGGAGCTGGCTCTAACTTGGGGTCCAAAGGGACTCCAACTTAGAAAACTTGACCCTGGGACAGAGTGGCGCCAGGATTTTTCTGGCAGGCCCAGAAGTCCTGTCCTGCTCCCTGCGCTGTCCCCTACCTGGGGCCGCTGGGGCAGGCTCCTCTTTCGAGGGTTCTTCCCGGGCCCTCCTAGTGTGGACAGCAGACTTCTTCCTTCTTTTTTATGTCCTGAGCTCTGAGGACTGTACCAAGAGTGGACCTTTGGGACTTCTCAGGACATCAAGAATTTGTACACTGCAAGTTGACTTAATTTATTTATTATGTGAAAAAGAGACAGAAAGTACCTTCTTATGTGCAGGGACTCAAAGCTGTACCCAAATTAAGAAAGACAAACTACTAATAATAGCAACTATTCATTCATCCACACACAAGGACACTCCAAGACTATTCGGAATGCAAGAGGCGACTAAACCAGGGCTGCAGGAGCTATGACGGACCCACACCTTTGTTAAGGAGATTCTTTGGTTTACTCTTGTTGCTTTGAAGATGCAGCGATAAGGCCCTCTGCTGCATGACCTTTGCCCAGGTGTCTGAAACAGGACACAAGCGAGTGTTCCCCAGGCTCTGGGAACGGGGGGGTTGGGGAAGGACAGGGTGGAAGTGATTGCTGCCTTTACACTCCGTGGGACCTGGTTGGAGTCATGCCTTCGGGGTTCTCGGCATGGGACTTTGTCGGGGAAGGTGGTCCAGCCGGAGGCCAGTGCCTTCCTGTCCTGGCTCCTCCGTTCCTGCTGATCCACCAGGAGCCTCCGCTGCACAGCAACCCACCCCGCCCCCGACACCTTTAGACAGAGGGAGCAGTGAGGCGTTACTCGCAGCTACCAGCTTCCCCAGAACAAGAGGCCCATTCAGCAGTGAGCAGTTACTCATTTTTTTCTTCTTGAAGAAGATCTTTAGCCTGGCCTATATAAATAGTTCCGAACATTCCAGGCCTTGGTGAGACAGGGCAGTGCCTAACACCCGCAAGCCGCCACCACCACTGCCCGTTCCTGGCTTCTCCTCTGGACCTTGTCTGTAAACCCTGGAGTGGATGAGGGCAGGATCCCTGCTCCCGTGGACGGCAGCTCTGTCACCCCCCTGCCATTATCACCAAGTCATTGCTAAGATGGAGAGACAGGACTACATTCTAGCCTTTGTCCCTTTATGTGATGCACACACTTGAAAAGAAATAACTGAATGAACAGAAACAAGTATTTAATGAGGAGTCAGCTCCCTATCTGCCAGCACCCTCAGCCAGGCTGGTCAATGGGGCAGCTGCTGACCAAACCTCCAAGAGCAGAAGACACCCACTCAGCCATTACTCTAGATCTTTCCCTGCCACCTCTGCCATCTGTCCAGTGATGGAACAAGTTTCAGAAGCAGGTCGGGGGATCCCAGACGCAGAAGATGGATGCTTGGCCTAGACAGCAGACAGGACATGTAAGCATCGGGTGGTTCTGACCCTGACGGTCTCTTCCAGCCCTGGGCGGTCCTCTCCCACACTAGCGTCTGTTTTAACTGACTGTAGGGCCTGTCCCCTGATAGGCCCTGGATGATGAAGAACAGGAGCAGAAGGTCCCCAAGGCAGTCCCCTCCCACTCCACTCCCCAAAGGCTGAAAGAAAAGCAGGTCTCAGAGGATGGATCCCTGAGTCAGGAGAGCTAGCGGGGAGGGTGGGGAACAGGTGCAGCAAAGGCCGGCTGGGGCTTGTCGGTCTGTACAAAGGAGCATCTACTGCAATCCAGGGGCCTCAGGCCGAGTTTGCTGGTGAAGATTTCTAGGACAGGTCCAGCTGGACAGGAGAGAGAAGGCCCAGGGCTTCCTGACCGTGGCCACATCGCCTCTCAACTGCTCTGGTTTCAGGAACAATCGAAGCTGCTCTTTACCTCAAAGGATGAAGCAGAACTGGCAACTTCAGATGTCTTAAGAGCTTCAAGATCTTTTGATCTTGTGACCTTTGTCATTCCATGACTGTGCCCTGGGAGGCTAATCTGTCGCGTGTTTCCAAGGATATAGACAGTGCCATCTGCATGAGCCAAGCTCATGTAGATCAGGTATTTTATTGGGGAAATAAAATGACCCATGTACCCTGCTTCCTGTAACACTGGGCTTGACCTGGGCACCCCCCGAAGTCTCCATCTCATCTGTAAGTTCTAGGCCAAGGCTGCATGTCTCCCCCATTCCCTCCTGCATCCTGCAAACCCTCTGTTTTGTTGCCAACTCCTCTCCCTGTGTCGCGTTTCATGGCCACATGGTACAGGACACTCCCTTCATGGCCATGTGTGGCCATGGTATGTACATATGTGTCCATACACGTGTGTGTAACATGCAGCTCATTCTGCTTGGCAACATTGCTCCCAGCCCCCGCGCCATCAGTGTCCCGGATGTCCTCGCTGTGCCTACCATCTGCAGTCTCCTGGAAACGCAGGAGCTACCCTTCAGAGAGCTGGCAGCCACACCGGTCAGGGTCTGCTTTGTGGAACAGAATGTGAACCCATCACTCGATGGCTTACTTGATTTATTTAATTAAAAAGGAAATCATGCAATGAGCAAAATCACAAGTGTCTCTGCCTTTCTTTTGCATTTGTTCCTAGCCGCAATGATAAAAATTAACAGGAAAAACATTACCAGCTGTAGGAATGGGGTGACTTCTAGCATGAAGCAGGGCAGAGGAAACCCCTGCCCAGTCCTGAGGAGTGAACAGCACAAGGGAAGCATGGCTACGTGCAGGGGGCATGATGAATGCTGTGTCACCAGGCCGGCAGAGCTGGTGGTGACTGCTTGGGGCTGGCTGCAAGAATGAGGTCAGAGATAGATACCCAGGCATCATGGGGCAGGGACAGGCGCATTGGCTAGAGGTCAGGGGACTTGGGACAAGGCCCAGCTTTGCCACTATCTGGCCCTGTGACCTTGGACAAGTAAATTTCCTTATCTGCGCCTGTTTTCTTTAGAATGAAGGGTTTAATCACTGGTTGGCAACCTTTGTTCCAAAAAGCCCTTTAGAGATTCCACGGTCAGCCCTCTCACCCTGAACAACTGCATTGATTGGCTAGCACCTGAGATTTTCATTTGACCTTCAACAAAATCTCCAAAACTCTATGATGAGGAGATTTCTGAGGATCTTTTCCACTAAAAAATGTAATGGAATCCTTTCAAATTGCAATTACATTGCTCTAGCAGTCATAACAATTTTAGTATGAATTAGATTTCCACCCTTTTGTCTCCTCACAGCCACCTAGAGGGAATGGGCATTTTCCTAGAAAGAAGGTTCATTCTGGAACACAGGAAGGCAGAGCCGGCGGACCTTTGTGGGTTTGGGGGGCATGGGCAAACAGAACAGCAGCAACCCTGAAGAGACAGGGAGAAGCTGAGCCCTGGGGACAGTGGGGGGTGATGACAGGGTGAGGCATTATATAAGGGAATGGGACCCCTTCCCCAAAATGCAATCCTGAGTCTGGGCCATTTCACCCATGCCAGGCCTTGGAAACTCAGACGACTTTCCTCCCAACCCTTGAGCTACAGGAGTCAGTACAATGACATCCTGACCTGACTGGAGCCGCCCCAGCTGCCCCCAGCCAGGTGCCATTGCTGTCTCCGCTTTTCTGGGGACTGGGTATCTTTAGGTTCATTTCTGGCTGTGTTTCCTACCACAAATAGCCCCCTGGAGAAACAAATTGCCCTAATCATAGAGCAGAGTGGCCTGGACACCTCCCCACCCACTCACCCCCTCAGCCACCAGCCCAAACACCATCTTTCCCTCCCTCCCAGACCTGTTTGCTCCTGAATCTTCCTCCACTACATCCCAAGTTCCCCAGCCCTGGAGCTGAACACCCCACAGGTCCCATGGAAGTGACAGCAGGACCAGGGCGGGAAGCAGTGTGGTCACCAGCCGGGGCCTGGGACGTGTGCATTTGCTGCCGGAGCCCCGCCGGCAGACCCGGCACTGGCGCTCGCAGCAGAGAACCTCCAAGTGTGTTTGGAAGAACCGTGGTCCCCTAACCCTCTGAGGTAGCCATTAGCATAGTCAAGGCTCTGAGGAGCCCTGCTTTCCTTCGACCCAGCTTACCAGGGTTCACTCAGAATCACTTTGATGGGTGGAATTCTTTTATCGTAAAAACTTTTTTATTTTTCCTGGACAACATTTTCAATATTCGAATTGTACAGAACAGTTGGGAGCAGCCAGAAACCTGCCAGTATGAGCGTATAGCACTCGAAGCCAGGATACGCAGACACAGGTGGTGGGTGCAGAGGCTGGGGAGGAAAAGTCCAGGGTCCGGTTCCAGAGCCACATCCCACCTTCACGCCATTCTTTCTGAGCTGCAGGCCAGGAGCAAGCCTTGGCCCGTGGCGATTGCAGCAGACTTGGGGTCACTGTGGGTCAGAGTTCATGGCCCCAAGACATCCATGCTGCTGTCATAAAACCTGCTGGTCACCTAAAACCCTTGGTCCTTGGCTTCCTCAACCAACCCACACCTGCAGGGCCCCTGGGACATCACCCTCGGGGAGTGAGGACCCTGGGAACCCAGGCCAGGCATAAACACCACGGGACACTATTCATCTGAGAAACTGGAGCTTGGGGTACTTCTTGACGGAGCCACTTCTGAAACATCTCGACAAAGGTTACCAACAGTTAACAGGTTCTCTGGAGACATAACCCTCTGGTAGCTAGTAAACCCCTTGCTAAATGCTGTTCTGCACCTTCCTGGAAGGACAAGCAACTAGAAAAGGCTCCCAGGAAAGGCTCCCAGGAAAGTCAGAAAGAGAGAAAGGAGGGGAGGGAGGCAGGCAGGGAAAGTGACCAGGAGTGGACGTTCTCATGACATGCAAGGGAGGAAGACAGCCAATTTGCTGAAATCCCCGACAGCCACAGCCGCGCTGTCCGAGAAGGTAGGGGATGTGCTGGGTGAGCAGGCCAGGCACACACAGCCCTGCACACCAGGGATGCGCTCCTCCCCATGCGCGTGCAGCCCACACGGTGTCTGGTTTTGTTTTTAACAATCGGCATTAGAGGCCAACACTTAAAAACTAAGGGTTTTTATATAAAATCCAGATTTCTGCTTCCTCTTGAAAATCGGGTGTCTCGGTTTGAGTTACACCAGAAGCTGATGCTGAGACAGGGTTTGAGAGCAAACGGTTTATTTGAGAGCTGCGGACAGCCTGGCAGGGGAGAAGGGGGGGAGGACAGCCAGCAAAGCAGCTGCCACCCAGCAGTTGGAGCAGAATCCCTCCATCATGGTATCAAGCCCTCGCCTTGGAATTACTGAGGGGCGAGGCACGGGAGCCCAAGGCACGTCCCCACTGGTCCTCATCAGTCTCTGGCTGAAGGTTGCTCTCAGGAGTATTGATTCCTCAGTACTGCCCCCTCAGCACTCAGAACAGCATTCCAAATTCTGGAGAAAGTGTTCAGCCCCAAGATGAAGGTGCAGGCAGTTGGAAGCTTCCAGAGCACAGTGTAGGTTTCCAGGGTAAGGTGTGAGGGGTGGGGAGGGGTCTGACAGCACCTGGTCCCTGGGAACAGGAGGTGATAGTTACATGGGACGCTCCTGCCCACAGACCAGTGGGCTACGGCTGGGAGAAGGGGGCCACCACGTCCTCTCTGGACTCTCCAAGACTGAGGCAGCATTAGCACAGCACTTGGACTGAAGTTTTACCTCCAAGAGACATCTTCTCCCTGAATCCATGTCTGTCCAAAGTGGGAAAGCAACAGGCCACGAGGGCCGCAGCCACGACTCCATTCATTGCAATAGCACCCAGGCTCCGTAAGCCCTTGAGTTTTCAAGCCCCTTCTCTCCACTCCCCTGCTCAACCACCCCATTGCTGTCTCTGGCTGCACCCACGTTTCCCTCCTGCTCACCCCTCCCCCGGAGCAGCTGCTGAACAGCAGTGAGGAAGGGGACGGGGACCTTGTCCACCTGGAGGCTGGACTGCAGGTGTGCATCCGGTCCTCGCCAGAGCTGCCCTCCCTGGAACGTTCTCAGCTTCCTCCTGCTCTGGCGCACGTGGTGGGGGTGCTCGCTGTGGGGCACACGGTCTGGTGGGGGTGCTCGCTGTGGGGCACATGGTCGCTCCGACATTCTCTTGATCAATGTCGCAATCTCCAGCGCCTGAGTCCAAATGCTAACCTGTTCTTGCCCACCCAGAAAAGCTCAACAGAGTGACCGAGGAGACATCGTGAGCAAGGGCCTGGAGGATGAAAGGGACTTGGAAGGTTTGGGGACCAAGAAACGGTTTGCTGTGTGAGATGGAGAGACAAGGGTCTGGAGAGGAGAGCTAGGGCCTGAGCATGCGGGAGCCGCTAAGTCACACTAAGGAGAGATTGGACTTGACCCCGAGAGCTCTAGGGACTGTTGATAGGCAGAGTGAAGCAGGATCACCTGGTCTGACCAATCACATCCCATCTGACAGATGAGGAGGGTGCGGCTCAGACGCTGGCGTGCCAGTGTTAGGATGTGAAGCCATATCCTTCACCCTTCCAGACCCTTTGTCGCATCTTTTGCCTCAAGTCCCCAACTTTGATCTGTTGAGACCCCTCAGGCCATGTGATGCCTTGGGGGCACAAGCCCAGCACAAGGCTTCCCTCTGGGGTCATCCGCGACCCCTCCCTTAACTGCCAGCTTTGCAGTCAGCGGGTCAGCTCTTCTCCAGGCTTCGCTAGCAGCACTGTCCTGGCCGCGTGGCCTTCACCAGTGACTCGGCCTCTCTGAGCCTTAGCTTGCTCGTGTGTAAACCGGGAATACCATCGAAGTGAAGGACGGGCACGTGTGCATGTGCCTGGTTCATGGTGAGACCTGAATAAGCAGTGGATGCTTTTACTTGAAGGCCTGTGTTCGCCTTCTCCTGGGAACCTCTCAGTTAATCAGTGACTCAACAAATACTCTGAGGCCTGAACAGAGGCCCAGTTAGAGCTTATAATAGACCCGGGCCAAGGAGAGCAAGTCACTCAGCATCTGGCCCAGGCAATCAGACTGCCCCTGGCAGGGTGAACCCTGAAAACCAGAGCTGGGCTTCCAGGGACAGCCCAGTGCCCACAGAGCCCCTACTCCCACTTTCCTTTGGGAAGTTTTCATTCATTCCACTTCTGTGTTGTAACATTCTTTCCTCTGACTTGATACTGATTTCTTTAACCAGTTTCCCTTCCAGGAAAAAAATGCCCTCTGACTTCTGTCTGTATGAGTGGAGAGACTGACACTTGAGAACCAAGAAGACAGGGATTTAAATCAATTCATTCAAAACATGGCCGGATGGGCGGTACTTCCCCTCCCCCCACCCCCACCCTGCCCTGGCCCAGGAGGGGTCTGGCTGGCCCAAAACAGAGAGGCTGTTCACACTTGGCCCGGAGCCCACCACTTCCTGACTCATGTCTCACTTGGCTGGGGAGCAGAGAACAGTTGGGAAAACATGTGTCAAGACTTGCCCACGTCAGGAAGGTCCAAGGGCCTTTACAGGGAAATGCTCCTGGCATCGCACTTCTAGCCGTCCTGGCTCCTCTCTCAGGTGAGCAGGCCTCAGCAAAAGCCTCCGTAGCCACACCATCTCTCACTGTGCTCCATGCAGGGCCCGTGTCAGGCCGAAGGAGCCAGCGACCGAATGACGATTAGGTTTAAGAAGCACTTGGGGTAAGCACTTTCATTCTTTATTGTGGTCAGATACGCATGACATCAAATGTACTTAGTGACATTGAATACCTTCATAATGTGCAACCACATCATCACAATCTAGTTCCAGAAAATGTACATAATCCCAAAAGGAAACCCCCACGTCTCTATGGACATACCTACTGTGAACATTTCACATAAACGGAAACACACACTACTTGTTCTTTTGTGTCTGGCTTCTTTCACTCAGCATAATGTTTTCAAGGTTCATCCATGTCGCAGCAAGTGTCAGTTTCATTCTTTTTTAAGTCCGAATAATATTCCATTCAGGAATATACCACATTTTGTTATCTATTCATCAGTTGATGGACACGGGCTTTTTTGTGGGGGTTTTTAAAATCCTCACCCGAGGACATTTTTCCATTTATCTTCAGACAGAGTGAGAGGGAGGGAGAGAAGGGGGGGGGGGGTGGAGAGAGAAACATTGATGTAAAAGAGACACATTGACTGGTTGCCTCCCACATGACCCCGACCAGGGCCAGGGACTGAACTGCAACCAAGGTACATGATGCCCTTGACTGGAATGGAACCTGCGACTCTTTGGTCCGCAGGCTGAGGCTCCAACCACTGAGCCAAACCAGCCAGGGCAAACACGGGTTGTTTTCATCTTTTGGCTGCACTTTTGTTTCATAAACATTTCTTGAGCACCTGCTATTGCCTAGGTACTGTGCTGAACACTTGCTCATTATCTTTTATTGAACCTTCAATACTGATCTCAACTGGCTAGAATGTATGTCCACATTTCACAGATAAAAGAACTGAGGCTCAGCATGGTTTAAGGAACTCGCCGAGATACGAAGTAGCAGAAACAGTTCAGTCCCACAAATGTTGGCCGTGCGGCTGTGGGACGCCAGACCCACGCCAGGCTGCAGGGCACAGAAGTGAGCAGCACAGCCCCTGCCTGCACAGTAACAGACATCCCATGGCAGACTCCAGACAGTTTCAGTATTATTACTTACTTTTATACTTACCAATAAAATACATTTATTAATGACAAGGTGGCTTAATTTGTAATCATCTGTACCAATAAATTCCCAATCAGGAAAAAATAAAACCCGCGGTCAGACCCCATGTCTGTTTCAGTCCCTCCCTGCATATTACTGAGGAAATTGTCCAGTTCGAAGTGGTTTGGGCCTCCCTGGTTCAGGTAACTCACCAGCTCCTCGGAGTGCAAAGTCAGTCCATCCATATCTGCAGCAACAGCTCCCAGAGGGGCTCATCAGTCTCCTCAAGAGGTCCAGGACCGCCACTGCAGGACCCTTTATCTCGGACATAGAAGCAAGGTGACCAGACGCCTGTCCTGCAGCCAGATCACTGACTTCCCACCATTGACAGGCAAGCCCTGTGGTCATGTGGCCAAAGGAGCAGGGGCCTGAGGACAGAAGCAGGAGATGGCTCACTGTAGGGCCATCTCATTTTAAGCAAGTGTATATTTGTATATTGTTTCTCACTCAAAGTACTTGTCTCACTATGGGCCCTGCACAAACTTCTGGTCATTAAACTCCCCGGCAGGACCCGGCAGAGTGGCTCAGGGTGGTGGGATGCGAATGGCCCACCCCTCTGCCTCTTATCCCGGAGGCTGCAGGAGGTTCAGTGCCTGCCCTGGGAGCTGATGGCACAGCCCTGGCAGGGCCACATGTGACCTCTTGGTAGGTAGACTGAAGTGGAATTTAAGTGAGATTGGACATTTTTTTCTTATATACACAGAGATGCTGCCATCTTTTCCAACGTTGGAATGTGTGTATCAGGAAGGATGACCGTGTGGAATCTGGAGCCAGCCTGCCTGTCCTCAGATCCTGGCCCCGCCCACTTCCTGGCTGTGTGGCCTTGAACAAAGTGCTTCACCTGTCCGCACCAGTTTCCTCATCGCTAAAATGGTGACACAAAGAAACGGTTTCGATCTCATGGAGTTGTTGTAAGGATTAAGTAAACTAAGATGTGTGAGGGGCGCCCTGTCTGGTTTGGCTCAGTGGTTAGAGTGTAAGCCTGAGCACCAATGAGTCACAGGTTTGATTCTGGTCAAGGGCACGAACTTCAGTTACAGTTCGTCCCCAGCCCTGGTCCGGGCCATGGGGAGACAACAAGTCAATGTGTCCCTCTCACGTCGATGTCTGTCTGTCTGTCTGTCTCTCTCTCTCCTTCCCTCCCTCCCTCCCTTTCTCCCACTCTATCTGAAGATAAATAGAAAAATATCCTTGGGTGAGGATTAAAAAAAAAAAAAGATCTGTGAGGGGCTTGGCACATAGTAAGTGCTCATAAATGTTAGCAAGTTTGTTAAGAGCCTGGTCAGAAGTGGGAATAGAGAAAAATGGAATTCTAATGGCTTTGCTCCCCAGAAATGACAAGATTGGTTGTGTATCCATGAACATTTTAAGCGAGTATACATTTGAAATATTGCTTCTCACTCAAAATACTTCTCTCAAAACACTCCAGATACAATTGATCAATAATTATGGCGATGGTTTATTGAGCATGTACTATTTATTGTGCCCAGTACCTTCCATGCATTATCTCATTGGATGATCCTCCTAACCGTGTGAAATGGGCACTTGGTTATCACTCATTTTACAGATGAGTAAACCAAGGCTTGGAGAGGTGGAGCGAGGACAGATCCAAGTTGCAAACCAGATCTTTCTCCCTCCAGACCTCAAAGCTGCTGTGCCACACCACTGTGGGGACATCCATGTGCTTGAGGTCTTTGGCACCCTCCTCCCTCTCCTTGGTGACAGGACAAATACAAGGCACATATTCGTCAGCCTGGCAGTCTGGGATCTTGGGCAATTCGCAGATGTTGTCTGCCTCTGGAAACAGTGCTCATAGGTTCCTGACGACCAAGAAAGAGGCAGCAGGACCAAGATGGCTCTCGGGGCCAGCTGTGCAGCCCTGAGCAGGAAAACGGCAGACGTGGGGCTCCTCGGGGAAAGGCCCTGCTGCCCCACATGCCGGCCCACAAGAGACAGAGGAACCGAGTGCAAACTCAGCGGAGAGCCAAGCAACGCAAACCAGAACAACAGTGACCTCTGAAACTGGCAAGCTTTTTTTAAATAGTAAAACCCAGTGCTGGTGAAGATGCGGAGAAACATCCATTCAGCTTCTGAGAGACTTTTGGAGGAAAGTTTGATAGTATGTATCAAACTCCTTTCATCCAGTAAATCCAGTACAGGAATTTCTCCTAAGGAAATAATGGGCTGAATGCTAAGATTTAATGTTCTTAAACATTAAACATTGTTTATAATAATGAAAAACCAGAAAATCACATAGTGTTGAATAGGGGATTGGTCAAATAAATTATAGTTATCCACATGATAATACTCTGCAGCCATTAAGATGATCATGCAGAAGGCTTTTATGGCAGTTAAAATGTTTAAGATACATTAGATGACAAAAGTAATCTATAAAACAATAAGTACCACTTGACTCCATTTATACAACATAAAGGATTCTCAATAATGTGAATATATGTTCACAGAGAAATAGTTGGAAAGACATAAACTAAGGACTTCCGGTCAAGATGGCGGCGTAGGTAAACGCGGTATCGCGTCCTCCCACAACCACATCAAGGTTACAACTAAACTACAGAACAACCATCATTCAAAACCGCCTGAAATCAAGCTGAATGGAAGTCCTACAACTACGGAATTAAAGCAGCAGCCACATCCAGACTGGTAGGAGGGGCGGAGGCGGACGGGCTGGTCCCACACCCACGTGTGGCAGATAAAAATCAGGAGGACACCTTGGCTGGGAAGGTCCTCCCTGAGGACCGAGGGGTCCCTGTCCACACCAGACGTCCCGCTCAGGGTTCCAGTGCCAGGAAGAGAATCCCCATCACTTCTGGCTGGAAAAACCAGCGGGAACTGAGGCCCAGGGAGGCTGAGGTGGCTGGAGCCCCAGGCAGCTCCTTAAAGGGCCTGTGCACAGACTTATCGGACTCACACCCTCTAAGCTCGGAGGGGAGGCAGCTCGAGGGGCACCAGGACATACAGGGAAGAACTGAGCTGTTTGGCATTGGAGCGAGGGCTGGAGAGGGGGCTTTCTCCGGGACAGACATGCTGTCAGAGGCCTTTGTTCCTTTGGTGAGCCCTTCCCTGGAGCGGCAGACAGCCGCCATATCTGGGACTCCAGCAACCTGGCTCACACTGGTAGCCCCGCCCTTCTGACTCCCTGAGGCCCCGCCCCACCCAACTTTCAGGCCCACCCAAGCTGTTGCCACTTGCTTAACCATAGGATTGGCCTGTCTTGGATCCCGCTTCAGGTTTTTCCTAAATTCTTTCAAATGAGCAGCATCTGATCTCAGCTAGCCCCATACCACTTGTTAAGTAATACACAGAAACAAACACAGGGAGGCAGCCAAAATGAGGAGACAAAGAAACAGGTCCCAAATGAAAGAACAGAACAAAACCCCAATAAAAGAATTAAGCGAAATGGAGATAAGCAACCTAACAGATGCTCAGTTCAAAATACTGCTTATAAGGATGCTCAATGAACTTAGTGAGAACCTCAGTGAACTTAGTGAGGGCCTCAAGAGCATAAAAAAGGACCAATCAGAAATGATGGATGCACAGTCAGAATTGAAGGAGGCATTAACTGAAATAAAGAATAATTTACACAGATTCAATAGTAGAGTACATAAATCCAAGAAGCAAACTATCGATTTGGAATATAAGGAAGCAAAAAATGCCCAATCAGAACAGCAAAAAGAAAAAAGAATCCAAAAAAATGAGGATAGTGTAAGGAGCCTCTGGGACAACTTCAAGCATGCCAACATTCGCCTCTTGGGGGTGCCAGAAGGAGAAGAGAGAGAACAAGAAATTGAAAACCTGTTTGAAACAATAATGGCTGAAAACTTTCCTAACTTGGTGAAGGAAACAGACATACAAGTCCAGGAAGCACAGAGTCCCAAACAAGATGAACCCCAAGAGGCCCATACCAAGACACATCATCATCAAAATGCAAACGGTTCAAGACAAAGAGAGAATCTTAAAAGCAGCAAGAGAAAGGCAGGTAGTTACCTACAAGGGAGTTCCCATAAGGCTGTCATCTGATTTCTCAAAAGAAACTTTGCAGGCCAGAAGGGAGTGGCCAGAAATATTCAGAGTGATGAAAAGCAAGAACCTACAACCAAGATTACTCTATCCTGCAAAGCTGTCATTTAGAATCGATGGCCATATAAAGACTTTCCCAGACAAGAAAAAGTTAAAGGAGTTCATCACCACCAAACCATTATTACATGAAATGATGAAGGGTCTTTCTGAAGAAAAAGATAAAATATATGAACAACCAAAATGGCAATGAATACATATCTATCAACAATGGAATCTACAAGCAAAATGAACAGGTAGAACAGAAACATTCTCATAGATACAGAGAACATTTTGTTGGTTGCCAGTTGGGAGGGGGTTTGGGGGAATGGGTGAAAAAGGTGAAGGGATTAAGAAGAACAAATTCATTGCTAGACTAACAAACCTCAAAGGGAAAGGGGTTGGGGGGGTGGGAAGAAATAAACCAAAGAACTTATATTCATAACCAATGGACACGGACAATAGTGTGGGAAAAGGCGGGAGTAGGGAGGAGGAGGTCAAAGGGGGAAATTGTGGAACATCTGTAATACATTCTACATTCAACAATAAAGATTTTTTTTTAAAAAAAGACATAAACCAAACTGTTGACAGTAAATCGCTTATCTGAATTTTTATTTTTTTTTTCTTTATTGATTTTAGAGAGAGAGGAAGGGGAACAGATAAAGAAATAGAAACATCAATGAGAGAGAACACCGACTGGCCGCCTCCTGCACGCCCCCCACTGGGGATCAGGCCCACAATCTGGGCATGTGCCCTGACCGGGAATCGAACTGGCAACCTCTTGGTGCATGGGTCAACACTTAACCACTGAGCCACACCAGCCAGGGGCTTATCTGAATTTTTAACAATTTCTTTAACAAACGTATTCCTTGCATTCGTCACATAGATATAAGAGCATAACCTCTAGAAGTCAGGCTGCCTGAGTTTAAATTCCAGTTCCATCCTTCATTCATGGAAACACCTCTGAAGTTCAGCCTTCAAGGCCAGACGGGGATATTAACTCCAAAGCGCCCGCTCAGGGGTGTTGGCAGGCTCTAAATGGATGATACATGTGAATTCCTAGTACCGTGCCTCACCGCGATTTATCGTTACCCTTACTGTGATCTCTAGAACAAACCATTGTGATGATTATTACTATAACTCTTGCAGTTAGGAAGGAGAAAGCCTGAGTGTCTGCCTCCTTGCTGTGCCCACCTAGCCAGAAGCCACCCCCACCAGCACTCCCACAACACGGCTAAAGCGCCCTGTGCGACTTCCTGCAGGACTCGGCTCACACTCGCCAGATCTCCAGTGTCCTGTCTTCCTCACCTCTGTCCACAGAGAGGATTTGGAATAAACAGCCCAGAAAACACCAGTCTGCTGGCCCCAGAGCGAGACGAGGAAGTTTACAAAAATGCATAAGCAAATGTTTGATTTGGGAGAAGAGACGGAACAGAGCCTGCACCAAGAAAGGAGACTTTCAGCGAGGCCCAGGGAGGCCATCCTGCACCGCTGGGTCTCCTTGTGCTGCCTATTTGTTTCTTCTCTTCATCCTGACCACCTCATTGGCTGTGAAGCATCTGGCCACAACATGGGACTGATCTGAATAAATCCAAGACCTTTCCCTTAGTCCAGTGGATTTGGAAGAAGCCGAGAAGAAAGCCTGCAGCGTTGCCAGCAGGAGCCCTGAGAGCAGAGATGGGCAGGATGGCTGATAACCTCATGAAGACCAGGATGTATTTGGGGGTGAGGCTTGTACACGTGACTGGTGTGTTTGGAAATTGGGAGAGATGGGCCAGAGGGAAACACTACCCCTGCGGCCCACAGCCAGCGTCCACCTGCCGGGTTTCCATCTCTCCTGTGGCCCCTCCCTAGGCATGAGCTGGCTCATTCAAGTCACAGCTTCTTCAGGTGAGGGAGAAGAATGGGACTGAAGGACATGTTGTAACTGTTTCCCCTACACTGTTGTTAAAGCCTGTTGAGTCCACTCTGACTCCTGACAACCCTGTAAATGAATGATGTCCATAGGTCCTGTCCTCAACAGCCCTGCTCAGCTCCTGCCCATGACTTCTCTTTCTTGTTGTTAATTCTCACCCAAGGATATTTTTTCCATTGATTTTTAGAGAGAGTGGAAGGGAGGGAGGAGGGGGAG
This sequence comes from Molossus molossus, assembly GCF_014108415.1. Classification (NCBI taxonomy): domain Eukaryota; kingdom Metazoa; phylum Chordata; class Mammalia; order Chiroptera; family Molossidae; genus Molossus; species Molossus molossus. The sequence goes on from NW_023425352.1 coordinate 52,948,773, forward strand.
AAACAGAGGAGTGAGAGAGAGAAGCATCAATATGAGAGAGACACATCGATTGGTTGCCTCCCACATGCGCCCCCACTGGGGCCAGGGATTGAACCTGCAACCAGGTACATATTCTTGACCAAGAATTGATCCCTCAACCCTTCAGTGCGAGGGCCAACACTCTAACCACTGAGCAACACCAGCCAGGGCCCCATGACTTCTTTTATAGAGTCAATCCGTGTCATATTTGGTCTCTCTTTCCTTCTGCCATGTATTCCCCAGCATTATTGTCTTTTCCAAAGAAGCTGCCTTCTCAGGATGTGTTCCAAGTAGAACAGCCTCCGTTTTGTCATTTTTGCCTCTAGCAATGTTTCAGGCTTAATTCGCTCTTGGACCCACTTGTTCCTCTTGTGGCTGTCCAGGGTACCTTAGAACCACCTCCAACACCACATTTCCCCTACACAGAAACAGACAGACACCCCCCCACACACGCGCGCCCCTTCTTCCGGGCAGGGAAAGTACAAAGGGTGTGGAGTTCCAGCCAGACTCCGGCGTCCGCTGGTTTACCCCCGAAGGATGCTGCAGTCTCCTCTGCTCGAAAAGAACAACACAGGTGTTGATTCTGGTGACTGAAAACAAGCAGGGCACTGTTGCTGGGGAGACATCAGGAAGGGCAGACAGGAACATTAGGTGGCACTGAGACCCAAATGGAAGGACAGCAAAGCTGGGATTCCTGGAAATCCCACTCCACCCATTTCCCACAACTATTCTATGACTCCAAAATAAGAGCGCAATTCCTCCAGGATTAGGATTGTGAAGAATGTGCCAATACCCAAGGAAAAGGCTATATGTTTGCAGGGTGTGAAGTTGGCTTACATGGAACTCACTAAGACACAGCTAAGGCAGCCTGCCCTTGACTTCTGTGCAATTCGGTAGAGTCTGAAATGCAGGGGCCCTGAGCAGCCTGCAGGCTGGCCTCTCCTGCCACTGGAGCTGGTATAGAACAGAGCGGGCAGGAACACTAATTGTGACAATAATTTTTGTCTTGTCCTCACTTATGTATGTAGAAGATATTCCGAGAATGGGAAGGACACTGTCCCCTCCCCCTGCAGGAGTAGAGTCAGCTGCCCTCATCCTGAGCTGACCTTCTTCGGGAGGAGATCAGCCACTGCTGAAGAAGCCACTAAACCCAACACCACCCCTTCTACTCCTTATTTAAAAATACAAAATAAAGAGCTTCTTAAACTAACCCAGTGGTTTCAACTCTGGCCACGTTAAAGTCACCCACTGATTCTCAAACTGCATCAGAACCCTCTGGAGGGCTTGTTAAAACAGATTTCTGGGGCTCTGATTCAATAGCCAGGGGTGGGGCTGAGAATTTGCATTTTAACGAGCGCTGCTGGTGGCTGGCCCTGGGGCACACTTTGACAGCCACCGCCCCCCTGCCGAACTCAGAGCCTGGTTCAGTGGGCCTGCAGTGGGGCTGTGCCAGGGGCCCTGGGAGAACACTACCACCTGAGGGCCCGTGAAGATGAGGTCTGCTACAAGAGCACATTATAAAGTAGGTACCAACACCCAGTTACCAGGTGAGTACTTACCAAGATGCTGCTGGTCTCCACTGTGGCCTTATCTAACCCCTGCTCCTGGCTTACATCAAGGAGAAGTCTCCTGCTGACTTGGCTGCCTGCAGCTTCGCAGAGGCCCTTTCTGCACATCCTGCTTTGCTCCTGGCTCTGGCTGGGCTTTGGGCATCAATGCTCCGTTACAGCTCTTAGCTGTTTGCAGGTACAGAGGTGTTTTAATGCTCCTCCTCTTCCCTTTGTTTATAGAGAACCGGTCCCTCTCCTTGCCCGAGGTGCTGAGATCCTCTGTCTTGCCTTCCTTATGATCAAGCACAAGAAAAGCTGACTCGCCTTGATCCTTGCAGAAGCTGAGGGCTGTGCGCCCGTCCTCGGCCTAGACAGGCGGCTGTGGGAAAGGGGGTCTGCCCAGCGAGGCCTGGCAGACGGGGAGCTGTGGGCCTCCAGCCCCTCCACGGGAAGCTTTACAAAACAGAGAGCAGATGCTTCGCCGCAGAATGGGGCCCAACACATTCACCTCTGGAGGGGAGGGTCAGGGGATGCTGGCCAAGGGCTGCTCGGAGGGGCCTGCGAGGGTCAGGCCGGCAAGCACACTGGCCTGCAGTAGTGAGCAGAGGAGAGTAAACACATTCCGCCTCCCCCGGGCCAAGCATTTATGAGCATTTTCTTATTTAATCCCCACAACAACTCCACAGGAGGTGCTGTCATTGATCCTATTTTGAAAATGAGGAAACAGAGGCTCAGAGAGGTCAAACATCCTGCCTACAGTCATAGGACTGTTATGATAGCTAACTTACTAAATATATATTACTTGCTAACTTACTAACCAAGTCCTCACTATGTGCCAGGCTCTGCCCTAGCTGCTTTACACACATTGACCCACTGAATCCCCACAGCAATCCCAGCAGGAACGTGTCAGTCAGCATAAGCTAGGTTATGCTGTGGTAACAAACAGTCCCCAAAGTCTCAGGGCCTAACACGACGAAGGTTTATTCCCCACTTACACAAAGTCTGCCGTAGGTCCATGAGACTCTCCAGGGCAACTTTCCTTCATGCAGTGACTCAGCAAGCCGGCAGTCTTGATCATGTGACTCACCAAATGAACAGAAGCCACTGTGGTGCTGAGGCAGAGGAGAAGATAGCCAGAGGGTCATGCTGGCCCTTTTGTGCTTTGCCCAAGAAGTGACTCATGTTACTTCAGTCCACAGGCCACTGACCAGCACTAGTCACGTGGCACCTACCCAATTAGGGGGTTGGGGGTGTGTAGAGCAACAGTAGAATGTTTGGTGAACATAACTATCTCTGCCACAGGTAGGTACCGTATTATCCCCATTTTACAGACACAAAAACTGAGACCAAGGGGTGAGGTAACTTGCTGTTTTAGTTTGCTAGGATTGCCATACAAAGGACCACAACTGCATGACTTAAACTACAGACATTATGCCCCACAGTGGAGCCCAGAAGTCTGGAGGCAGGTGTCAGCCCGGGTGGTTCCTTCTGCGGGCTGTGAAGGGTCATCTGTTCCGGGCCTGTCTCCCCATCTCTGCTGTCACCCTCACATTGTGCTCTCCCCGTGTGCATGTCTGTGTCTAAGTCTCCCCTTTTTATAAGAACACCAGTCATATCGGATTAGAGGTCCACCCTACTCCAGTATGAGCTCATCCTAATTCATTTCAGCTGCAACAACCCTATTTCCAACTAAGGTGCATGTGGATTTGGGAGGGGAAGGGCACAATTCAACCTGTAATACGTGCTCAAGGTCACACATAGCTAAAAAGTAAAATGACTCGAACCCCTGTCTGTCTAATTTTAACTCTCTCTCCATGGTGATGATTACTGCCCCTGAAAGGGGAGGTCTATAAATTATTTGGGGCCATGTTGACAATGAGAATGAATTGTGTTCATCTTGTCAGCCCTCAAAGGCAGCCATCATACCTCATAAAACCACCCTTACACTTGTCCTTACTCAGAAAACACAAAAGCCCATTTACGATTTTCAACAAGAGTGCTGAAAACCCCTGAGAAATTAGAAATTCCTCTCCTCCCTGCTCCCTGTACCCAAATGGGCTACCTTGTTCTCCTAGAGCGGACAGCTGTGGGACCCCCTCGTCACGGTCCCACCGCAGGTCTGGTCCCGAGGAAAGCTCGCTGCCTTGCCCAGCATTCCCCTGGGGTGGTGAGCTGGCCCCAGCGGCGGGGAGCGGGCACTGCAGCCGACCCGGACCTGGACCGGTGACCGTGGACCTCTCTGCCTCTTTGTGTCTGATCTGAAGCCATGAATGGGGCAGGATGTGCGTCTGTACGGGTGCACGTGTGCATGTGTGTGCGTGTGTGTGTGATGTGTTGATTCACATGCCCTCCTCCCCACATTCCTACCCCTTCCTCCTCCCAGCTCCACCACACACAGAACACCTCTTAATCTTCTTAAATCGTCACCTCGCCTCCCCCAGGGGTTCTCCTGGTCTGTCCTAAGCCCAGATAAGAGAAAGAGAATCTAAAGATTTTAGAGTCTGGGTGTCATTTTATAACTTGGAGCCCCCCGGGCAAGTCCCTTGACCCTCAGTTTCATCATCTGTGAAATGCAGGCTCCGTCAAGCTTTCTGGTCATGCCTTCAGGGCCCCGTGACTCCAGAAACATAGCGATAATGGAAAATAGTTTTAATGAAAAAGCTCCTCCTTCCCTTCCCCAATCAAAAACAAGATAAACAGCCCTGGCCGGTTTGGCTCAGCGGTTAGAGCGTCGGCCTGTGGTCCTGAGAGACCCGGGTTCGGTTCCTGCTAAGGGCATGTACCTCGGTTGCAGTTTGTCCCCGGCCCTGGTTGGTTGTGTGGATGGCAGCCACTCAATGTGTCCCTTTCACGTCGACGTTTCTCTCTCTCTCTCTTCCTCTCTCTCCCTCCCGCTCTATCTGAACAAAAAATGGAAAAATGTCCTCAGGTGAGGATAAAAAACAAACAAACAAGATAAACAGCCATGGCCAATTTGGTTCAGCAGTTAAAGCATCGACCCAAAGACCGAAGGGTCTCGGGTTCAATTCTTAGTGAAGGGCACATACCTGGGTTGCAGGTTCGATCCCCGGCCCCAGTCAGGGTTGTGCAGGAGGCAACCAATCAATGTGTCTCTCTCACATCAATGTTTCTTCTTCTTTCTCCCTCCCCGCCTCCACTCTATCAAATCAATGGAAAAAGTTCCCCGGGTGAGGATTAACAAAAACAAAACAAACAAAAAAGAAAAACACATGATAAATATTTTCAGATGAATAAACGGAATGAAAGCCCCAAGCTGTGCGAGGCGCTAAGCCCTGAATTCGGGGCCGAAGCCCCCACGGCTGATGAGAGCTGCACGTCGGGGGTCAGGGAGCACCAGGACCAGGACAGCCCCCTCTGCGTCTGTTTACCTCCGTATGAACACGCAGCAGGAGCCCAACGCCACATACAACCCGGACTGTGGGCTCAGACGGCAAAGCCGAGACAGATACGGTGAGCAGGAGGGAGAAGAGAAAACAAAACATAAATCAACCTCCTGCTCGCAACTGCCCTAGAAGCTAACATTCCAGATCAAATAAAGGACTTCATTGCTAAGAAAACAGACAAATGCAACAATCTGAAAAAAATCCTTTACAGAAGTATGTTTAGGCTCCTCTGAGATTAATGCAGGAATCTGTTTTTTTTTTTTAAAGAATAAACATTTTGAAACTAAGATAAAGTAATGCTGAATGTTAACTGTAATTGAAAAATAAAATAACAAAAACAAAAAGGAAAGGCGTAAACATTTATGAGGCCTAAGTAGGAAGAAATGAAACAAGAACAATGAAAAATGTAAAAATATTTTTTATGTCTTTAAAGTGAAAAATATCATTGGACATAATAGAATGGCTAAACCTTCTATGGCACACAGATGTTTAACCCAAGGGAATTCACCCTGAATGGAGCAAAGAGGTAGGTAATACAACACCATTTTAACAGCTGCATAGTATTCCATCATGTGGGAATTCAGCAAGTCTGCAGGATACAAGATTAACCCACAAAAATCAATTGCATTTCTATATACTAACAATGAACATGAAGAAACTGAAATTAAAAAGTAAGTACCATTTCCAATAACTACAAAAAGTCAAATACTTAGGTATTCACTTAACTAAATATATGTTGAAAAATTACAAAATTTTGATAAAAGAAATCTAAGTAAGTGGAGAAGCATACCATGTTCTTGGACTGAAAGACTCAATTTAGTAAAGATGTCAATTCTCTCCAAAATGACCTATAGCTTTGAAATCCTTATCAAAATCCCCAAACTAAAAGCAGAGGTGTTATGCTTGAAATTCTGTCCTCTGGTCCATTTTTAAATAATAATAATAACAACAATAACTATCAGTTAGTGTGGTTTTCTGGAAAGACATTAACTAAATTCAATGATCACAATAACCTCCGGGGTAGGGATTATTATTATCCCCATTTCACAGACAGAGAAACTGAGTCACAGAGAAGTTAAGCCACTTGCTCAAGGTGACACAGATCAGAGTGAGGATTGTGTAAAAACCCCCTCACCTGCTGAGGCTCCCTGTGCCCCGTTGTCCTCAGGGATGAATATGGTCGTCTCAGTGTTCACCCCTTGCCTAGGAGTCTCCGCTGTCAGGGCTGGGCACAGGGAGCCCTCCAGCTGGCCAGAGGAGGCAGTGTTCTGAGCACAATGCCAAGCCTGGTTTAGACAACCCTGCTCCAGACTGCTACCCAGAGCATCCGCTGCTGGTTGCCTTCCTGTGTTTACTGAGGCCACCATGACGGACAAAGGCTCCTTGTCCCATCCCCAAGGTGGCAGATTTTTAAAGACATGGCTGTTCATTACCAGGACTGGGTTTCCTCTCTCAGAGGTAAGACTGTTGCTGTCACAGGCTGTGTGAAGATCCATGCCATCCTCGCCACCTCTTCCTCTGTTCCCTGGCCCAGCTCCCTGCCTGGGCACATGGTTCCACCTGACAACCTGCCACAGGTACACACATATACACACCTACAAATACACACACGTGCATACAAACACCACCTTCCAGGAAGCAGGGGAAAGTAAAAAGGGTCTTTCTGGAACCTTTGAATGGACTTAGGGGATTCCTGAGCATCTAAAATCTGCAAAATTGTGGTGTGTGTGTGTGTAAAGTGGAGGCACAGACAGGACATCATGTGCAGAGCCCAGTGCAAATTGAAAATGTGGGACCCATTGTTCTGAAAGTATCAATAATTTCATGATGGCAACAAAAGTACATTCACCAAGCACAGGTCCCTTCTGAGCACAGGCCCTGTGTGGCTAAACACCCAGGCCGAACACCTCTCTCATGGTGGTGACTCCTATAGAGGGAAGGAGGGGACATAGGAGGGACTGGGACTGGCCGCGCCATCCCGTGTGATCTGAGGGAAGTCTGCAGGCCCCGGGGCTCCATTTCCATATCTGTAATTTGAGGGTGGGCACCCTCATTTCTGCCCCGGAGAAGCCCTCACTCATACACCACGGAGGTGTGCAAATGTGCGTCTTTGTACTGATGAGGAGTGGGAGCGACGAGATGTCCCTCAGAGAGGAGTGGTGAATAGCAGTGTGTCTCCCTGGCTGGTGTGGCTCAGAAGTTAGTGTCGACCCTCAGACCGAAGGGTCGCAGGTTCAATTCCCGGTCAAGGGCTCATACCTGGATTGCAAATTCAATCCCCGGCCACGGTTGGGGTCATTCAGGAGGCAACCAATCGATGTGTCTCTCTCACATCGATCTCTCTCTCTCTTTCTGTCTCTCTCCCTCCCTCCCTTCCACTCTAAAAATCAATGGAAAAATATCCTCAAGTGAGAATTAACAAAAAATAAAAATAAAAAAATAGATGCTGGTTAGTCATATCACGACTGTTATCCAGCAATTCTTTTTTTTGCATTTATCTTCAGATAGAGTAAGGGAGGAAGAGAGAAAGAGAGAAACATCTATGTGAGAGGTGAGAGAGACACATCGAGTGGTTGCCCCCAACCAGGGTCGGGGACAAACTGCAACCGTGGTACGTGCCCTTAGCAGGAACCGAACCCAGGATTCTCCTGTCCATGGGCCGACACCCTAACTGCTGAGCCAAACCGGCCAGGGCTCATCCAGCAATTCTTAAAAGCTAAGTGTGTTGACACAAAAAGGTGTCCGGGATGTATCTTTTAGTGAAAATGAACATTGCAAAATAATACATACAATGTAAAGCATTTATGTAAAAATCAACTGTACATTTGCTAAACACTTCAGCACAGGGGAAGGTCAGGAAAGATTTTAAATTGATCATGGAGGCTGTCTCTGAGGAGGGGGTGGGATTAAAACCGTGGTCGAGAAGGGCTTGAACAGCACCCTTCTGGAGCCCCTGCCCCAGGTCCTGCAAGCCTGTCCCAGACCCCAGACCCCAGACCCCCGGCAGGATGGACTTGCTAACCCCAGGGCCAGGACGTGCTGTGCTGCGGGAATCCTGGGTGGGAATTCCGAGTGCTTGTGAATAACCAGCTTCCCATCCACGGATGTAAACGTGTTCTAACTACCATTTATTAACCCTCCCCAAGGGCCAGGCACAACCTGCCATCCCTCCGTCCCAGCAACGGGGGTATTAGAGCCAGGCCACGGACTGCCAGAACCTCGGGGGGTCTGAGATGTCACTCTACTTGCAAAGTGGCAGTCAGCTCGCCAGGTGCCTGAATGCTGGCAGAAGATACGAGAATTCTGGGACAAAAACAAAGGACTTATTGCTCCAGGCAGAACAGGCGACAGGAGCGCCATGTTCATACTGCTTCCTTGTCCCCTCCTCTCACCAACCACCTGGGAGGCATCCCCAGGTGGGTGCTGTGCCCACCATGGGTTTGTGCCACTACTGAGGAACCTGAGATTCGGAAACCCCCAATCTTACGAGGGGGCTGCTAGCAAGCCTGCCCAGCCTCTGCCCTGGAGAGAGACATTGCTTTTATTTCCCTGGAAAGGAAACACATCTGCCCTCTGTTCTAGAGGTGGAAGCTATGTCTATATTCCCAGCATGTTTGCTAAACAAACCTCCTTGAAAAGACAGTCCCAAACAAGAGCTGTCACAAGACTTGCAGAAATTCCAGAGGTCCTAGGAGAATTGTCTTCCAACGCTGACAGGCTGGTGCAGTGAGGCTCTAAGAAGTTGAGTCACCTCCCCAAAGTTACAAGCTAGACGGAGCAGAGCTGGGGTTACACCAGGTCATCTGACTCCAAAGCCCCTGCTTTCTCCTCCCTGCGTCCAAAAGGGGCTGCTGGTCTAGCCTGGGAGTCCAAGAACCACAGACACCACTGCTTCAGAGTGAAAATCTACTCTGAGTTCCCAAGAAAAATCTATAGAAGAATTATGGGAACAGAGCCTGTCTGTGGCTGGGGGACCAAGTGCTGCCCCTCTGTGCTTGGCCGGACACCACCCCACCTCCACCCCTGAGACGAGGAGAGAAAATTTCTCCTGTGACCCCTGGGTGCTGTCAGAGGAACTGAAAATAAGGAACCAGCTTCTGAAAATAGGATAAATGCCCTTTTCTTTTGCAGAAGGAAAAAATGTCATGTCATTCCATATTTACTTACATGTGAAATTTATTTATGGCGCAAAGAGTTGGTGTTGGCTTTCAGCGCCCGACCAGGAAATGGTCAGGACTTGTTTTTGTCTCCTCGAGCACCCTGTCCCCTGGTGACCTAATCTGATACTTCGGAGTTGGAGCCCCGACCCTGTCCCTGGTGCTCAGGCCTCCCCTGACCCGCCTTCTCGTCTCCAGAGCCCAGCCCCCCGCCTGGAGAATGGACAGACAGGCCCGTTTGTCACTGGGGATCCTCTGGTTCATGCTCCTGGTCTCAAAATGGGGACATATGCCTGCCACTCATCTCCCTCATTGATAAAAAGCAACAAACAGCCCTGGCCGGATTGGCTCAGCAGTTAGAGCGTCGGCCTGCGGTCCCGAGAGACCTGGGTTCAGTTCCCACTAAGGGCATGTACCTCGGTTGCAGTTTGTCCCCGGCCCGGTTGGGTCGTGCAGTTGGCAGCCACTCGATGTGTCTCTCTCACATTGATGTTTCTCTCTCTCTCTCTCTCTTCTTCTCTCTCCCTCCCACTCTATCTGAACAAAAAAAAAAATGGGAAAATGTCCATGGGTGAAGATAAAAACAAAACAAAAAAAAGCAACGAACGGTAACAACAACAATAATAGTTTCTACCTCAGTGAATTGCTAATATGTGCATCTATGTGGTACTGGGATTCTTGTGCACAGATAAGAAAACTGGGGTTCAGGGACATTGGCAAAATCGGCCACTGTCACATAGACACCCTTGAAGAATGTCTGCCTCCTGTCACATTGCGCCTCCTGCATTCCTCCTGGCCACAAGGAAGACACATCTCCAACATCGGCTCCTGGCGGGGCAGGGTGGGATTAGAACACAGGTTCTGCCCCCTGGGCCTGGCTTCCTGTCCCCACGCCCCACAGCCTCGGAACCAGCGGTGTGGCCTTCCTTTCCCCGGTGCAGCGTGGGGACAGTTCCCAGCTCCTTGTCACGTGAGATTCTCAGGGGCTCTTCGTTACCTTCAGTTGAACTCTGTGCTGTTAGTTCAGAAAGGCCCAGAAAGAACCAGTGAGGGGCCAGAGTCAGTCAGTGAGCCACAGCGGGGCAGGACAAGGTCCGGGCTCCTGCCTTCGAGCCGGGGCTCTGCCACCCACAGCTCAAGGCCTGGGCCTCTGCCGGGAGGTGATGGTGGTAGCTGGGCTGAGGCCTGTCGAGGGAGGAGGCTGAGGACGCTGTTCTCCCCAGTGAGACCAGTCCTGGGTAAATCCCAAAGACGCTCCCATGGCAGACAGGGAAATTACAGGGTGGGGTGGTAGGGAAGCCGGGGCAGGGAAGGAGGAGAGGACAGGAAGAAGCAGGCCAGACGCCCACACTTTCCTGCCCTGGGGCAGTTGGCAGCTGTGGAGACCGATGGACGGTCGGATGCAGCAAGGTGTGCCCAGGGCTTTGGGAGGGCTGGGCTCCCGTCAGGGGGAAATCCTGCCTGAGCCCAGGCAGGCAAGCAGTGCCTGGGGTGTGTGGGGATGACCCTAAGGGTGTCCTGCACCCCCAAAGGCAGGGTGATGAGCTGGACTCTTCAGGTCTCAGTGTCACCTCTCAGAAAGGCCCCCTGACCTGCCTGTGTGGTGCACCCTCTCCCCCACCCTGCTGGGTGCTCATCATGCCTGGTGACGATGAGTTATCTGGTTTATTTCTGATGTGTCGTCCCAGACCACCACCCTGAGCCCCCGAGCCCAGGCCTGGTCTGGTTCGACATCACTTCTGCCTCCAGCACCCAGCACAGGTTGGCGTGCAGTGGGTGCTTGGTCCCTACGGACGGAGCCAGAATTGTCATCGGGACTCATTTGCTCATTCGATGGCACAACAGGAGAGTGAGAGGAACTTGTCCTGCGGGCCCAAAGCAGAGGACCTCCAAGGGAGGGTCGGCCTAGGTTTTAGGAGAGCCCAGTTAGGGCCAGACACCCCCAAACCAAGCCCCGCCAGCAGCTCCCACCCTCACTCAACCACAGGCGGAGGTGGAGGGATAGTTCCTTCGAGGGAAAAATGTGAGGGTGATGAGCGCCATTTCCACTGGGCCCCACGGTGAGAGGCTGGCTGACCCTGGGGGACTCCTGGAATTCTTCGTGGAGTCTGGGGGTTCCCACGAGGAGGAGGAACTGCCACCTGGTGACTCAGAAGCACAGGCAGAGTTCTCAGGAGAGCCGGCCTGGGGCCCCTTGAGTCTGAGGTGCTGGAGGCTGGGGAAGCTGGTCGCTGAAGGCAGGAGCCCCAGGTAGCCAGTGGTGGCACCAACAGACCCCCTGAAGGATGCATGGGTTAGAAGCAGTCCCCGTGTGCGCGCACACACACGCACACACGCACAGGCACACGCACAGGCACACGCGGGCCATGTCCAAAGAGTATTAAGCGAGGTTGACATCAACGGTGGTCATCGCGCCAACACCGCGGGCACGAGCCATACTGCGCCCAGAGGGACTTCACCGCTCCGGGCCCTTGCTGCGCCGCACTCCCCCGCGGGGACCTATCGCAGGAACGGGGAGAGAAAAGCCAATGGCCAATAAAAGTTTGAAAAGATTCTCAGCCTCATCAGAGTTCAGGAAAATGCAAATTAAAGCAACCAGTAGGTAAGAATATAAAACAAACAGACCTGCTCTGTGGTGCTGGGGGTACTGGGGATGTCCAGCTACATGTGGCTGTGAGCACCTGCCTCACCCTTTCTGGAAATAACCTGACATTTTCTTCTAAAATAGGAAATACACACTTACTTTAGCCCAGCAGCCCCAACACTAACAAGTTTCCCATGGGAATAAAAGCACCCTCCGGCCCTGGCCGGTTTGGCTCAGCGGTTAGAGCATCGGCCCGTGGTCCTGAGAGACCCGGGTTCGGTTCCCGCTAAGGGCATGTACCTCGGTTGCGGTTTGTCCCCGGCCCTGGTTGGGGTCGTGTGGGTGGCAACCAGTCAATGTGTCTCTCTCACATGGATGTTTCTCTCTCTCTCTTCCTCCTTCTCTCCCTCCAGCTCTATTTGAAGATAAATGCAAAAATGTCCTGGGGTGAAGATAAAAAAAAAAGAAAAGAAAAATGATGAGAGAACAAAAAACTGAAGGAGGGAGGAAGGGAAGAAGGAAGGGAGGGCTGACTAGCTCTGGAGACCATAGCCCAAACCCCTCGCACTACATACACCCCCCACCCTCGGGGCAGCAGTATCTGGGCGACCTGGAGCAACACCTGCCAGCCACCTCCCTGGCCACACAGTGCTGGCATCCTCCCCCAGGCCAGCAGCCGTCCCTCTGCTCCCCACAAAGGCCCCTTTCTCTACTGGCTGTTTGTGTTGGTCGCGGGCACCTGCATGGGCAGCCTCCGGCCCGCTCCTGAAGCCTTGCGGTATGGGCATAAAGATTCGCCGCCTGTGCACCAGGCAGGCCCTTGGAAGTGGCTGTTTCCACCCTCCTGCTGCATCCCGCCCCACTGCCCCAGCCCTGGCTCCAGGAGGGAACACACAGCCCCTGTTCTTCCTCGGCCCAGGACATAAATCACTGCTCACCGGACTGGGCAGCACAGCCAGGCCCCCGCAGCACAGGCGTCCCTGACACCCTCGGGCTGGCAAGCGAACCCAGCGCCTCCGCTCCATGGGGCCACACCAAACCCTGGCGGAAACTGAGCCAGGAGCCCCTGGGCTGCCCCCCAAGGCTACAGTGGGGACAGTGCCATTCCCTGCCATGGTCCCACCACAGGGACACATAAGATGCCACCAGCTTAACTGAAGGTGAGGACAAGATGCTCCTAGTGACTTTGCTACAGAAATGTTTAGTGTAGTTTAAAGCAGTGAAACATCAGAAGCCACCTAAATGTCCAATGATAGGAGACTGGTAAGTAAATTATAACCTAATCACACAACTGAATACTACGCAGCCATAAAAATTGAAATTATAGCTATAGAACCTAATTTATTTGTAAATAGTTTATTTCTAGAGCCTAATGCCATATTTGTATATATATATGACTAAGGGTATTTTTCTAGGAAGAAGTCTGACGAGCTTCTGCCCTACAGAAAGGACAGAATGCATAGCAAGACATTTGTGTAGTGTATAAACCATATGTGTTCTAAGTCCCGCTTACATGTTTATGCATAGTCTGGGAGGCTATACTACAAAATGCTGTCTCTTTCTCTGAGCAATAAAGCTGTAACTGATTTTTTCTCTGTTTTTCTGCCAGCATGATCGGCACCCGTATTGTGGTGAGCCATGACTGTGGCCGTGCATTTTCTAGCGACCAAAGGAAAGGCGGAAACGTGGTCAGTCATTAATTCCCAGTGCCCATAGGAGAAAACTAAGTGACTGCTTGTGGCATTGGGGGGATAGCTCTCTGGAGGGGCGGTGGCATAGGGAGGGAGGGTGTCTTATGAAGAGTGTGTGACGGGTCCCCTGCTGCTCCCCCAGGACAGGGTGCAGAACAGTCTCCAGGTGGGGCTGCGGGGGCTGCCAACGTCAGCTGGTCGGCCCAGGGAGCACCATGCAGTCCCTCCCTGCTAACTCAGTCCCTCCCTGTGGGGTGGGGTGAGATGGGGTCAGAAACTCTCACAAGGACAGGCAGAGACACATCCCAAAGAGCAGCCATTCACGGAGGACTTTCTGGCACAAGTAGCAAATGTTTGGGGGTTACTGACACAGAACACACAGAAAGCTATTTACTGCACCCAAGACTGAAGGACCTTCCTCCCCACCCCGAGGAAGCAGGGGGTGCTCTGCCAAGGGAGCAGGTATGACTAGCAGACAAGAGGCTCCAGTTGTCAGCAATAAATACATGTTTAAACAGCGAGGAGTTCCTGACAGCAATGAAAAGGCTCCTAGCATAGCACATCAGGGGAGAGAGGGAGACAGCCAGGCTGCAGCTCCTGCCAGAGTCTCCAGTACGGCAAACTGAATTCAGGAATCAATAACAATAGCAACAAACTAACAAAAATGATACGTTATGACAACTGTCACAAAACCAACAATATGCTTGCCTACTACTGAGTAACAGATCACCCCCAAACTTAGTGGCTTAAAGCAACAACCATTTTTTTATTCTCTCTCATGATTTCTGTGGGCCAGGAATCAAAGGCAGGCCCAGCTGGGTGGTTCTGGCTCAGGATCTCCTGAGGGTGCAGTCAGGTGGAGCCTGGTGCTGGAACATCATGAGGCTGGGGCCACTGAAGGATGGCTGAGCTCTCTCTCTTCAGGGTGTCTCCGTGTGGTCTCTTCACATGTGAGAGCTGGGGCTTCAGGGCGGCCAGCCTACTCTCCTGGCCACTCGGGCTTTGAGCTCGAGTGTCCCAGCTAACCAGGCAGAAGCTGCATCATGTTTTATGAGCCAGAGCTGGAAGTGATCAGTGTTACTTCTGTTGCGTTCTATTGGTTATGAACAAGCCACAGGTCCATCAGATTCCAGGAGAGAGGACACAGACCTCATCTCTCAATGGGAGGAGTGTCAAGGTCACGCAATAGCATGTAGATTGGGAGACGTTGCAACTATCTTTGGAAGACACAATCTTGCACACAGAGTCATCACCAACATTCAGGGCAGGCAAGACACACTGAGGCAGGTGGAAGCCCTATGACCGCCAACCCTTGTACATTTGACATTGACACCCATGGACTATCTTTTATCTACACAAAATTCAGCCATTTCATGCTTCAGTTGACCCACAAACACTCAGCTATGATGTCACAGGGGCTCTGACTGTCGGCCATCAGATGGACTTTGGCAGTGGACTTCTTTGAGTTTTGAGCACTTCTTTGAATACACTATTGAGCATTACCCATACTATCTGATTTTTAAGAAATGAGTGGAAAATAGAGAAGTGGACCTGTTGATGGGAAGAATGAAGAAGATATGGGCTCCACCCCCGAGACCGTGGAGGCAGTGATGGCAAGAGGGGCGCTCACTGGCCCAAGTTGGACGGGGATCGATCTTGAGACAGTTGGCCATGAGTTCTCTTGTGAAGAAAAGGAACAATAACAAAAGAATAAGAGAATGTGTACTACTTGAGTATTTTTGGATGAATGACACCATATCTGAGAAACACTGAAATATTCCAACAAACAAACAACCAAAGGTATCTATTGGGGGAGGGGCAAGATTGGTCATGAGCTGCTAACTGGTGAGGACTGGAGGCTTGTTATACTAGTCCCTCCATTTCTGTGACTGTTTGAACAGTTCCATGATGAAAAGTAAAAACCCATATATTAAATATTGACAATACTGTACATGTTAAGCTTTGCATCTAAAAGTCAAACTGTGATTAGGTATAATTAAATTCCCAGAAATGCCCTCCCTATAACTGATTCTGTGATTTTTATAAGGATTATCAGAGTCATATTTATACAGAAGTCCGTAACCATCTGTATTGATAGACTTAATTCCATTTAGCAAACAATGCAGAACTTTCCTTCCAAGAAAAGGGTATTATATATGTACAACATCAAAAAATAATCCCAGCCCCTGAATTCAGAGCTCCTGAAGCAATGAGAAAGTGTTCACAGAGATAGCAGGGGTTGGCAGTGGGTGCAAGAATATTTTGCATGATTAAAATTTTTTTTCCCATTGCATGTGTCAATTTTCTAATTGATTTATTTAGAATAAAGAAAAGCTGTTAAACAAGTACCATTGGTTGTTCCTCTTCTTTTCCTGTAGTGCGTCTCTGCTATCTTTTAACTAGTTTTGTCTGCCAAACAAGAGGTAGCAGGCGTCAAAAACTGAGATAGTGCCCAGCCAGTGTGGCTCAGTGTCGTCCCATGGACTGAGAGGTCCCGGTTCGACTTCCGGTCAGGGCACATGCCCAGGTTGTGGGCTCAATCCCCAGTAGGGGGCATACAGGAGGTGTCCAATCAGTGTATCTCTCTCACATCCATGTTTCTATTTCTCTCTCCCTTCTTCTCTCTCTAAAAAAAATTAAATAAAAACATATTTAAAAAACATTGAGATAGTAATAATGGAAGAGTACATCTAAATGTAATGAACTCTGGCCATTAGCTTAATACCTCCCCCCCACCCCACCTGCCACACACACACATCCTGCTTCCCCTCACCACCTCTAACTTGAAAAAACCCCTTGATTAGATTTCAATCCCTGGACATCTCTCCCAAGCATGGATGGAAGAGTCCAGCCTAACGCAAGGGCTGGCGCGCCATCTGGTGGCATCTTGTGGAAGTAACTGCACAGGCCTTGATCTTTTCTAAGCTCATAGAAGCCAAGTTTGAGCTTCCACTAGAGGTCACAAACTGGCACTCCACAGACCAAACCTGGCTTATCGATGTACTGTCCATAAAGGTATGGATGTTTTAACACATTTTGAATATTTTGCCAACATTTCAAAATCTGGTTGTTTTACATAAAAATCTAGACCTGTGGCTTCTTTTGAAAACCTATGACTGGGGCTGATGTCTGTCTGTCAAAAATGACTGCAGCCACTTTTGTTTGTGTTCAGTTTGCCCTACACAAGACCCTTGTAGTGTGTTGAATAGTGTCACCCAAATATTCATGTCCACCCTGAAACTCAGAATGTGGTCTTATTTGGAAATAGGGTCTTGGCAGATGTCATAAGTTAAGGATCCTGAGATAAAATCCTCCTGGAGTTAGGGTGGGCTCTCATGCAATGACTGGTGTCCTTATAGGAGGAGGAGAGGACACAGAGCGACGCAGAGGAGAATACCATATGAAAACAGACACAGATTACAGTGACGTGTCTAAAGCCAAGAAATGCCAAGAACTGCTGGCAGCCACCAAAAGCCGGGAGAAAGGTCGGGAACAAGTTCTCCCTCAGAGCCACCAGAAATAACTAACCCACTGACATTTCAATTTTGGACTTTTGGCCTCCAGAACTGTGGGGGGATAAATTTCTATTGTTTTAAGCTACCTAATTTGTGGTCATTTCTTACAGCAGCCCCCACAATCTTCAAGGAGTCCTGCCCTTTCCACATCCCGCAAACAGGCTTCTGCTCTAGAGCGCCAAGGACGGAAAGCTCACTACCTGACGTGTGTGTGACAGATGCTGGGAAGCTCTTTGTGCTAAACCAATACATAATACAAACAACATAAAATCAGAGGCAACCCTGCTGGCTGTGGGATCAGGGAAGGCTTCCTAGAGGAAGTGGCACTTGAACTGGGCCTTAAAGGATGGATATGATCAAAACAAGGAGAAACAGGCTTGGTGGTAGGTATGTTCCAGGTGACAGAGCAGTGAAAGGCCCAGAAGCAGTAAGTGTGGGCCACATACAGAAACACTTGTTCATCCCTTCTGAATATTTATTCGCTGAGCCTTGAGTAGTGAGCTTAGCTGAAATGGAGGTGTGTGGCTGGGTGGGATCAGTAGTTGGGAATTAATAGTGAAGAGTCTAAATCTTTAAAACTACTGGGCCTGCCCTGGCCAGTTTGGCTTAGTGGTTAGAGCGTCGGCCCCTGGATTAATGGGTTCGATTTTGGTCAAGGGCAAGTACCTTGGTTTCAGTTTGTCCCTGGCCCTGGTCGGGTTGTGTGGGAGGCAACCAGTCAATGTGGCTCTATCACAAATGTTTATCTTTATCTCTCTCTCTCTCTCCCTCCCTCCCACTCTATCTGATGATAAAATAGAAAAATATCCTCAGGTGAGAAATTTAAAAAAAACTCCTGGGCTCTCAGGCATGCTGAGTAGAATATGTGACATTTATCCACATCCCTGTGCTTTTTTCTTCAAGCTAAACTACTTCACTCTCTTCTTGTATAGAGGACTGTTGGTTTTGTATCTTTTCAGGAAGCTTCCCTGTGTCCCCTCCTCTGGTAACAGACCCATGTGCTGGCTGCAAGGATGGGCGTGTGAGCCCAGCTGGCCAATCACAGCACTCCGTCCACCTGGCAGCAGTTATGGGTCTAGTTGGAGCCCTTCCCTGGGACTGATACATAGACTCCAGCAAGCAACTCGCTCTCTCTGGAGCAGCTGTTCCCTGTCACATGGAGAAGGCCCATCAGGAGTCAGACAGAATGAGGCCAACAGGTAAATGAGAAACAGAGTCAAGTGGAGATGACAGACAACCAGTATGGGTAGAATCTTGGGGGCATTAACCTCACTGTCGCTGGCCCTGCAGCCCTGGTTCCTAGGCTTCTTCCCTCACTTCCGAGAGCTGCCCCAATTTCTTCTCCTTTATAGGAGTCAATAAATTCAGGCTGAGTTAGGTTTCTGTCACTTGCAACCAAAGGGTCCTGGATGATATGATCTTATTTCTAAAGCCCTCCCCCTGCTGTTCAAGCAGCCAATGAGAGCAAAGAAAAGTGGTGCCCATCCAGGCCAGCAGCCCTCTCTCCAGTTCAAAAAGGCTGCCCTGTGCACTTCCTGGTGAGCATGTGAGCACTTGGTGCTGTTAGGGTGAAACTGAAAAAACACAGGGTGTGAAATACAGATGAGGGCAGAGAAGATGGCAAATGGGAGCCTCTCTGTGATATTTCTGCCCCAAAAGACACACACTTCCACCCTTACAGAGTCATTCCTTTGGGTTAAGTTTCCTTTTGAAATATAAACATAAGCTGGGAGAGTAGTCAGGAGGCAGAAAGTAGGCCAATTTGCCAAAACATCAACATGCCTTAAATGATGTACCAGTTTATGAAATTAACAAAATTACCAAAAACTTGTTTGTTGGTAGGTTGGTTTTTAGTGTCTGGCTTTTACTGGTTGCTTTTCTCAAACCCAGCATTTTTTAACAAGTCACCTGGGGTGGTGGTTTTGTCACAGGTGGAGGGGGGAGCAGGCCGGCAGTCACTCAGGAGGAGGGCGCCAACGTGATGTGATGGGTGTCACATGCCTTACCAGGCCAAGTGGCAGCGAGGGCCACACTAGTCGCCAGACTGAACTGGAGGCTGGGCTTGCTCAGCACAGCCAGACAGCTCCTTCCCACTGTGCACGGGGAGCCACCCTCCCGGACCTCTGCGGCCAGCCTGAGCCGGCCTGGTCCAGTCCACTGACTACCTGCATGTTGTACTCAAAGGCCTTGTTGGCCGCCTCCACGAGCTTCTCCTTGGTTTTCAGGTTCGGGTCCAGGGCATCCATCCTGGCCCGGCAGAACTGCTGAACTGCTGTGCATTGTCCACATGCTCAAATAGGTAGAACTGGGTCCCCTCCCCTGTGCTGGGGAGTTTCAGGGCCCCCTGGGCCACCTTCTTAGGCACCTGTCCCTGAGAGGCCCCCCATGTAGTGGGTACGGGCATGGGCCACCAGCAGCTCAGCTCATTGGGCCCACATCGTGGATCCACTCCACATACTCCCAGGTGGCCTCGGACACTGCGCCTGCTCCTCCGTCCCCACCACAGAAATACTCCACGTCCTTGGGCAGCGCCTCCTTCTGGCGCAGCTCCACGGGCAAGTACAAGGGGGTGAGGGCTGGATGGTCCTCGTTTCCGTCCATTTCCTCCTCCAGGGCTGGGTGTGTGCAGTAAAGCGCGTCGTGGCCAGCTGACACAGCTCCTTCCTGATGTCGCCTTTCAAGGAGTCCTTGACAAATGGTGTTTTCTGCCCCGTCGTGCTTCCTTGGTCCCTGCCTTCAGGAGAGCAGAGAGGCCGGCCATTCGGTGTGGTTTTCTTTCTGGGTCCCTGGAGCTCTTTTTCTCTAACTCTTCTACCCCCGGAGGCCTCCAGTTCCACTGACACTGTTGCCAAATGTGGTTCTTGCAGCCCTTCCTCCTCTGGCCCAGCTGTGGATCCCCTTGACTGTCCATCGGTCTGTCAGTCCATCTGTCTGTAGCAGTCTCTGGGCGTCCGTCGGGCAAAACTTGTTTCTTTTAACTAAATATAAAGTTTTCAGCAAGTCATATAAAATGTTGACATTCTGGTTTCCAACAAGAAACAGTGGGTTCTGTTGGCTTGGAAGCGTCTGCAGAAAGGTGCTACAGCCAAAGGCAAAACTGCTCCAGCATCTCAAGAGAGGTGAATCTTTCATGGTGACAAACAGCACCAGGAATGATGATAAATATTTTAGACAAGGGTGACGTCAGGGCTTCATTCGGACAAGACAGCGGGATTCAGGGATACAGATGTGAAAAGACATGATCTGTGCCCTCAAGGAAATCCAACAGGGAAACCCATATCCTGGGACATAGGCCTATGGAAGGCCCGTGCAAACAGAGCTAGTTTGGTCCTCTCTGCCTGAGCTGGGCTGCTAAGGATGTGTAGGAGTTCACCAGGTAAAGAAGGAGAGTGGAGAAAATTTTCAGGTAGGGATACAGCCTAAGCTAAGGTTCCTGAGGCGCAGGAGGTAGAGAGGAAAGAGAAGATGTGGGTAAGGAGTGTGGGGGCCAAATCACCCAGTCTTCCAAAAAGCCAGTCAAAAGAAACTTGACTTTTACCCTTTAGGTAATAGGGAGCAACCTAGGGTTTTATGTAGAGGAAAGAAATCACCCTTTCTCCACGGCAGTTGAGACAAAGATGGACCAAGAGTGCTAGAAAGGAGGGGGCTAGAAGACCAGGCCAGAGGCTACTGCAGTTGTCCAAGTGATGGACAAACAAGGCTGAGTTTCATATAACAGATAGTTATTGATCATCACCTGACTAGAGGCAGACACTAGCCCAGGCAATTCAGCAGTGGGTAGAAGTTGGGTTACCAAGAGTGAGGCAGAGGAAGAGCATTTCAGACAGAGGGAACAGATGTGGGGGTCCTAGAGTGAGAAAGATGTAGGCTTCCTTCTGTCACAGAAAGCCCAGTGTGGCTAGCACCACATGCCCTTGAGGTTGGGAGAGGCTGAGACCGAGGCTGCAGTGGAGTTGGGGCCAGTCCTGCAGGATGCCGCCCTACCACATGTATGTATCTCTGTCCTTCAAGGCCCAGTGCAAACACCACCTCTACCAGGAAGCCTCCCCTGATGACTGGCAGTCAGACTTGTCTTCCTCTCTCAGCTCCTTGCCAGTTATTGGAATGACTGCTGGAGTGGTTTCTGGCCCAGAGTGGACACTCCGTAGTGACCGTTGAGTAATGACAGAGGGAAGGAGTGGTGTGAGGGTGGTGGTGCAGACCGGGGCGGGGGGGGGGGGGGGATGCTGCTGAGAAGCAGAAAGCCAGTGGCCTGAGGGGAGCAGGGGCAGCCTGGGCAATAGTCATGGTGTTTTTCTGACTTCAGGTGACAATTTAGTGAGCCCACAACCAGCATTTTTAAAGAAACTAAATGAAATTAAAACATTCGAATTGAAGTGCATAGTGAGGGTTAGTACTACTTCGTGGAGTTGTATCCTGGTTCCACAACGCAGGTCCAATCTACTTCTGTGGTCACAGCAAAAACATTCGAGACCTCAGAGTTAGCATATAGATTTGGTTCTTGTATCAGAGACCAAAAGTAACAATGGCTTAAACAAAATAAATATCTCTGTCTCTCTCCGAAACAATCTCAGACCTGGGGAGTCCCAGGCTGGACTGAGACCCCAGGGTGTGCGAGACCCAGGCTCCTTCCTCCCTGTCGCTGCCCGGACAAGACATTCCTGTTCTGGGCAGTGGGGGAGGAGAGTGCACAGCCTCTTCTCTGGAACGCCACAACCAGGAAGGGGCATCACTCACTTCCACTCCCATCCCACTGTTCACAGGGAGCCCTAGCCATGTGCAGCTGGGAAGTGTGGCCTTGTCTGGGTAGCCAGGTGCCCAGCTAGAAGTGGGGTGTTCTATTACTATACTCGGGGAGAGTGGACATGAGGTCTTCTCGTAGCCTCTGCTCCAGCCTGTGTTTGAGGCATTGCTCAGAATCCATGGGCTTTGGGATCTGTTGCCTGGAACCCACATGCTAATCCTTCCTCCCCAGGGCAGGGACACCCTCCTCCTCACCGTGTGTCTTTTCTCTGGACACCTGTGGCTCTCACAGCTCCCCCTGCTCTTTAGGCTCTGTGAGGAGTGAACCAGGTGAGCCGTGTGGGTAAGCCTACAGCACAGGGCCCCGGACTAGCAAGCCCTCAGTGAACCAGGCCATTGGCACCATGGATGACCCTCCAAAGCTGCTGCTCCTCCTCGCTCAGCCACGTTAGCTGTATCACCTTCCCCAGACCCCAGGCTAGGAGCTCCCAACACCCAACAATTTACAAATACTCTTCATCCCCCATGCGAGGCACCTCTCTCTTCTGCAGGATCCTAAGAAAGAAGTGATCAAATATGCCGCTTACTAAGAGGTTCCTCTGTTGGAGGTACCTAAGACCCCCAGGTTCAGTGAGTTGCTAGGAGAACTCGCAGGAACCCATATAGTCACGCTCACAGCTTATCTCTATTGCAGTAAAAGGACACTGAGCAAAACCGGCACAGGGAAGGGCTGGAGGACACCAGGCGCAGGCTTCCAAGGGGAGTCACGCCGGACACGCTTCATTCCTCCCCGTTGTGTCATGTGAAACGTTTTCTGCTAGGGAAGCTCTTTAGAGACCCAGCACCAGGGTGTTTATGGGGACTGGTCGAACAGGTACCCCCTGCCCCAGCACTCACCAAAATTCCACACTCTCCAAAGGACAGCAGGTGTTCAGCATCAGCCATATTGTTCGCTCAAACAAGTTAGGCACAGTGAACCTCCCTTCTGAAAGAATCATGGGAACCCTCCTGAAATCCGTTCCCGAACTCCAGCCAAGGGCCAGGCTTGTGAGCAGGCCTTTCAAAGCGCGGCTGTCTCAGGCCTGTTGTGCTTACTGTTCTCACGGTTCCCTAAGGAGGCACATTTGACCTGGGCCTTGAAAGTCAGGAACAATACTGAAAGGACAAAACCCTGCCAGGTGGGACCCACTACTTCAGCCTTCGTCTGAACCTCTTCCTGACTCTGTCGTAATGCACACCAGGTCTGCCTAGCAGCAGCCCCCCTGCACAAGGCATGCCCTTGCCGGAGCACCTGTTCCCAGCCCTCCAGATTGCCACCCTGGCCCTGTCACCTTTCACAGTGAATTTGCAACCCTAGGAGAGCCCCTTTCTGCACCTGCCAAATCACATTCAGACGTGTGTTGTCACCCTGGCTGCTTTTGCTCAGTGGTTAGAGCATTGGCCTGTAGACCAGGGGATTATGGGTTTGATTCCGTCAAGGGCACATGCTTGGGTTGTAAGTTTGATCCCTGACCCTGGTCCAGGTCATGTGGGAGGCAACCAATTGGTGTATGATGTTTCTCTCTCTCTCCTCCGCCCCCTCCGTCCCTCCATTCTGCTTGCTAAAAATCAATGGAAAAATATCCATGGATGAGGATTAACCAAAAAAAAAAAGATTGACAAAAATACAAAACCAATGTGTGTGTGAGACTCTAAGGCAGCTGGATTTTTTTTTTCTTCTATTGATTTGAGAGAGAAACATCGGTTACCTACCATATACACCCCAACTGGGGATTGAACCCGAAACCTAGGTATGTGCCCTGTATGGGAATTGAACCCGTGACCTTCCAGTACACGGGATGACACTCCACCCAAGCCACACTGAGCCGCACTGAGCCACACTGAGCCACACGGGCCAAGGCTAGCTAGGCTGGATCTTATTTCTCTCTGCTTCCTCCTTCCCACCACCCCACTCATTCTCGCCAGGCCCTAATAAGCAGAGACGGGCATCCAGGAGGGTCTCAGCAAACTTAGCTGTGTGAGCTCCCTATCTCCAGGAGTCAAGG
Organism: Molossus molossus; assembly: GCF_014108415.1. NCBI lineage: Eukaryota > Metazoa > Chordata > Mammalia > Chiroptera > Molossidae > Molossus > Molossus molossus. The sequence continues at coordinate 52,972,480 of NW_023425352.1, forward strand.
GCAGTATAACTCTGGGGACCGGGCTGACATCTCTGGGATTTGATGACTCCAGGATTCCCTGTAGCACCTGAGTCCTGAGCAAGGCAGGCCCTGGAGCCCGGCGTGTGAGCAGAAGCAATGGATAAGGAGCAAAACCAAAGGGACCAAGTTAGGTGGAGTCGGAGCCTACAGGGCAGCAGGTTGCAGGGGAACAAAGCGAGGAGCCAGCATCACTCTCTTTACAGAAAGTTCATTTTCTTTGCAAATGTGTGAGCCCTCGGGGATTAATTAGAGTAAATGTGAAATGTTACAGAAAATCCTGAAACCCGACTTCTGGATTCATGCCTTTGCATTCTTCTGGAGAATCACAAAACTGGGCAATATAGTCCAATCCTTTCATCCTACTGGTGGGGAAACTGAGGCTCGTGGGGCAGCGCTAACCCGAGTCCGGAGGCAGAGCGGAACAGATCCAAGTGCCCTTCGGTCTTCGGTGCTCTTCCCAGGCCCGCACGCTCCCGTCCGTCCATCCGCCCTCTCGCGTGGCTTGCTTAGGAAGGGGCAGAATCCCTGCGGCACTGACTGCCGCACGCTCCCGTCCATCCTCTCGCGTGGCTTGCTTAGGAAGCCGCAGAATCCCTGCGGCACTGACTGCCGCACGCTCCCGTCCATCCTCTCGCGTGGCTTGCTTAGGAAGCCGCAGAATCCCTGCGGCACTGACTGCCCTCACGCTCCCGTCCGTCCTCTCGCGTGGCTTGCTTAGGAAGGCGCAGAATCCCCGCGGCACTGACTGCCGCACGCTCCCGTCCATCCTCTCGCGTGGCTTGCTTAGGAAGGCGCAGAATCCCCGCGGCACTGACCACGTCGCCGTGGGAGTGACGCCAGAGTAGCGCAGGATATCGGGGGTCACCGTGTACAACCGCTGGAGCCCCATCAGTCGCCTGGAGGCAGTTGTCTCCTGTGTAACAGGGGTGGCGGTAATAGTGCCTCATGGGGGTTAAGCAGCGGGACATAAAAAGCACGCAGGCCCTGACCAGTTTGGTTCCATGGTTAGAGCATCTACCTGGGGACCAAAGGGCCGCGGGTTTGATTGCAACCAGCACCCTGCGGATGGCAACCAGTCAATGTATGTCTCTCTCTCCCTCCCTCCCTTCCACTCCCTAAAAATCAATGGAAAAATATCTTCTGGTGAGGATTAAATAAATAAATAATAAAAATAAAAGGCACGCAGGATGTTGATGGGATCCTAGTGTTTTTCTCCTCTCCCTCACCTATTTTGCTCAAAAGTTACTTTTTAAAATTAGGGTTTTGTTGTCATTTGCTTGCTCTTTTGTTCTTGGTCAAACCCACCCCCTCTCCATGCCCCACCCCAAAGACGTGAAACCAGCCACAGCCAGGGCCCAGGCAGCGGGGGGAGGCCTGGTTCTGGTCCTCATACCTGTACCGGTTTGCACGCGGTTTGTCTTTTTTCTTTTAGATTTGTTCCAGTTACTCTCCTGAGAGCAGTAACCGTGCAGTCCCTGTCCCCAGGAGGCCAGATCCTGAGGCAGAACAGTGTACCAGAAGGAGGTAGCGCCCACAGTACAGAGGGAGTGGAGACCCGTGCGGAGGGACCATGTCCGGGGTGGCAGTGGGTGCTTCCTGCACGCTGTTGGCACTTGGGCCTGTCCCCTGTAATGCTCTCTTGGCCGCTGGCCCTGGGAACCCAGGTTGCCAGATATGGTGACGATGGCTGTGTTGTTCCAGAAGCCAGGGCCCCACCTGGCCTCCATCTCTCAGGTGCCTGAACAAGTGCTGAGCAAGTGCAAACGCCGACATTTCCCTGTGGGTTAAGGACACTCCAAGGGTTCCACACTCCTCCGTGACTGGTACCCTGGCCTGGCTTGGTGATTGACAAGATGTTGGATGAAACAATAACACGGAAGCTCTCCTGCCAGGAAACTGCTGGACTTCCGGCCCCTGCCCTCGAATTGGCCTGCGGACCTCACACTGCCCCCACCGAGATGAAGGCATAGTCCTGCTCCTCACAGGCTTGTTCCTGCCCTGGCCTTTTGCACATCCTGTCCTCACATGAAGGAGACACCCTGCTCCTGTCTGCTCAGGCTGATAGCATACACATGGCTGTGGTTAGCATCGCCTGGGAACAAATACACCAGTGCCCAGGCCCCAACCCAGAACGAGAAATCAGGATCTCTGGGGTGTGGCCTGGGGAGCCTAGACTCCCCAGATGATTCTAATGTGCAGCCAGGGTTACACCACTGATCATTCCTACCCATCTAGGGGACCTAACTGAAGTCCCATTCCTTCAGGAAGCCTTCTTGAGCTTACCCCCTGCAGGTGGCCCTCCTCTAAGCGCCTGTGGGCCATATGAAGCACATGGCACTGGACACTGATAGCAGCCTGCTTTGTGTCAGATGGTAGATTGGAAGCAGAATCCAGGCTTTGCCCCTCGCTAGCTGTACATCCTTGGTCAAGTTACCAAACCTCAGTTTCCTCATCTGCAAGATGGGCATTAATAATAATACCTACCTCACAAGCTGGCATAAGATGCTTCCACTAACCCATACCAACCTCAAGTCCACCCTTCCCCCATGGTTCCTCCATTTCCAAAACCACAGGCCCCCACAGCCAAGTAAACCAGTTCTTAGGGCTCTCCATCCCTGTGTCCACCCACTTTCACTCCTCATGCTTCCTTCCAGGAAGATTTCGGAGCCTCCAAGTGTGACCACTTGCAGGTGGCAGTGAGAAAAACAAAGGGCAGCAAACCATCCTGCATGGCCCTCCCCCGCCCCCAGGAGGCGCTCCTTCCTTAGGCTCCATTCTAGCAGCCGCTGAGCCTGCCCCAGCTATGGGCTGGCAGGGGGCACGGTAGACACTTGTGCAGAGCTTTCCTGTTCAGAAAGCACTTCTTCAGGTACATGATCCTTGTGGGATGGGCACCTCCCCATCTGCCAGATGATGGCCGGGGTCACAGATAGCATGTTCTGGGGCTACAGTTGAGAGTATCGGGAAATTGGAAACCACAGAAATGTCCCAAAACAGAGAAAGGGTTAAATTCCTTAGAGTACAACATATTGTGGAATATTATGAAAATATTCAAGTCGTGTCTTCAAATAATTTTAACAGCATGAAGAAAGGTTCACAATAGGTTAAGTGAAAAAAAGCAGAACATGGAGTTTGATCTGTACTTGGTGATGGAGATGTCTTTATCGGCATGGGAACAGGAAGGACAGAGCACATGTTTGCAATGATAGCCAAAATATCTCTAAGTTGCTCCTGGTCCTCCCTCAGTAGGTCTGTCCCCTCCTCCCAGCCGCACCCTCCCCAGGTCTGCCTGAAGGTGAATGAGAGGCGCGTGCCGACCAGGAGTCTGTTCTGGGACCTCGTCTGTAAAAGCCATTTCAGTGAAAAATGACACTAAGGGGAAGAAGAATCAGCATTGCCAGAAGGTGGTGTTTATAAAGTTTTTATTTTCCATTTTCTTAAAAATAACATTTGATTTCCTTTATGCATGTGTGGAGTGTACTGGTTTCCTTAGGCTGAGTAATAGGCAGATAAAGACAACACGAGGCAGGGTCCCCAAGTGGAGGCGGGGTTCGGGTGTGAGGGTGGGGGCCACGGGAAAGGGAGAGGGTGGGGTGATCCACGGGACGCTTGCGTGCTCGTCAATGCACACACACGGTCTAACACTTGGTTTTTCGATTTTTTTAAAAGACATCTAAATTACTGAGAGCTACAATTTCAGCACTTAAATATACAGACGGAAATCCACGCACTTCGACACAAGTCTTAACTCTAAGCTCAGTTGTCGCACATGACACAGTTTAGTAGCTTCAGGCTATAAAGCAGTTTGCTCTGCTTGGGACTTCCTCAGGATGTCTCGAGTCCCCTTTTGCACCCCTAGTGGCTCTTCCCTTTGACCCCTGCCAGTCCACAGCCTCCTGATGGTGCCAGGTGTCCGTGGATTAGCCATTCATTCTCCCCAAGGGCTGAGGGTGAGGCTTTGTTGAAATGGAGGTTCCCATGTTGATCCCAATGGACCCACCCACTCAGAGGTGAACTGGAAGCAGATGGAGCTCATGAAAGGCTGAGTGGGTGGCCTGCCCACTAAAACTAGACAGGCTGGCATGAGGAAAGAAGGGTGACCACTAACCCCATATGGTCACAGCCCCAGTAGGACAATAGGGGCAGTCATGATAACCCATCACACTCTCATCAACTTCACCTCCTCCTCTTCTCTCCTGAGCTCCACGCCACGCCTCCTCCCCCATCACCCTTGGACCCTCTCTGAGTGTCTCTCAAGGCACATTTGTTCTCTCCAACTCCAACCTACCCCATCTTAGACATACCCATCTCTCCCAGCACCCATGGGATAGGAGGGCTTGGGCAGCTCCAGGGCCCACAAGAAACTCGTCATTTAAATTTTTGGTTGAGATCTTTACAACGCAGTCCTAATTCCACTGCCTGCATAAGCCAGGGGAGTGGGGACAGGAAGGACAGAGCACATCCAAGTAGAGGGGCACAGGAGGGGCCAGGTGGTGACAGCTTGGTCAAGGGCATGAATCCAAGGATCTGAGGAAGGACCACCCTGCAGCCCTGCTCACAGGAAACCTGCAGCTTGCTGACGAGCAGCCACCTGGAGCTGCCAGCCCACTGGGAACAAGCTGCTTGTCTGGCCTTGGCGGGGCCTTTTCTCGGGCAGTGCAGTGAAAAGCAGTGCGGGGGCGCCACAGACAGGCAAGGCTGGACGCCTTTTGCCTTCTTTCTACAACATATTTACAAGGTCATAAAAATGTGCACAACCAGCAGACCCAGAGACACAGAGAGAGCACATGCCCCCACCCCACTGGAGAGGGGGGACGTGAGAAGGGAAGGGTGCCCTTCCTCCCCCTGCCCTCCCACCCCAGAATGCCCGAGCATCCTCAACAGCTGCCCCAGGAGGACATTCCAGAAGTCTGAGCTGAGGCAGAGGGAAGGGACAGACAGACCTCAATCCAAGCGAGAGCAGGAAGTTTCAAGTAGCCCCGAGTGAGAGAAGCAGCTGCTCCGAGACAAATCCCTGAACTGAGCTGGGACCAGAAGGAGGAGGGGGAGGAGGTGGAAGGAAGGAAGGAAGGAAGGAAGGGGAGACAGATGTGGGGGACCTGGAACAGCATTACACCTTATGGTCCGAACTGTGCTGCAGAATGAGAAGCGGTTTATGGGGCTCACTGGAGTTTCATTATTTCCCCCAAGAGAAGACTTGGAAGGTGGGGATTCCAGGGTGGAGTAACGGGGCAGACAGGTGAGATTCTTTCATCAAGTCCAGCAGATGCAGTGGGTGCTGAAGGTGCGGAGGGCCTGGCCGGAGCCTTGCACAGGGAACTTCGCCAGGTAGACCCCACGCCCTGCTACCCACCCAGCACACAGGGTGCCCTCCTCACCTCCCAGGCCCCTCGTCTCACACAAAGCGTACACACACACACACACACACACACACACACGCGTGCGCGCGCGCGCACACACACACACACACTTTCTCACTGCCCTTGCCACACACCGAAGGGCATCAGAGGCCCGAGTCTGGGTAAGAAATTCTTCCCCAACAGTGTTAGGGATTTGCTTCAGTAGAACTGGACAGGTTTTTTTGGGGAGGGGGGTGACACGAGTACCTTCTCATCCACCCTAGCTCCCGCCTGGCAGATTTGGGGGAACAGTGAGGCGTGGCCTCGGGCCAGGTTGTCCCAGTCCTGCCCCTTTGACTTTTCACAACTCCAGAAAGCTTCCTTCAGAGCTTGGAGAAGTCCCTCCCTAGAGCTGCCTTAGGACCCCCAGGGGGACGGAGAAAACCTGGGGCCGGGAGGAGTGGAGCTGGAAGCCCGCTCAGGCACAGAAGTGCTTCTCCCTTGAGGAAATGAGCTGGGGAAGGTCATGATCTCTGAGGGCAGGGAGGTTACAGATTCCCACCACTCCTCCTTCACAGGGACTCAGGGACAGTCCTCTCTACTGGTCTGCGTGAGAGGGGAGCATTTATTAGGGGGTCAGGAAGGAGGTGGTGCACACATACACCCCGGCAAAGACCTAGAGGGGACCAGGAACCCCAGCAAGGGGAACGGGCAGGTGCAGCACCTCACACAGCCAAGTAGAGCTCACTTACTTAACCTGCCCATTGCCTCCAAGGGAATGGCCCCACAGGAAGAGGCTGCCCTGTCTCGGCCGCTGAGATCTCTGCCTGGGTGTGCACCAGCAGACTACCTGCTGGTCAGTCCCTGCCACTCCACACCCCACCCCCAGGCAGCCTGGCAAGGCCTCCCCGTCCCCCTGCTTCTCAGCCTGTGCCCCCAGCTCCTTGTTGGCCACCTCGGTCACAACGGCTTGGGTTAGGAGAGCTTCTCTGGTGCTGGGGAGCCCCGCAAAGGGAAAGGACTTGCCGAGGCTGGTGGGACAGGTACAGCCAAACTGGCCCAGCTCTGGCAAGACCTCCAGCCAGCAGACAGCTCCTTGCCCTCCCTCCCCTCAATGGGGACATGCCAGCAGGCTTGAGCTTGACCCCAGAAGGGGAGCGAGTAGGGCAGGCAGGGACAGGAGTCAGGGCTGGCTGAGCCGAGGGCAGCCAAGCCGGCCAGGGTGTCAGGGCAGGCCTGGAGGCAGCTAGGGGACGTGACTCGCGGGGCATCTTTCATCAATTTTGACCTTTCAGTGGGTATATGTGTGTGAATGTGTATTTGAAAACCAACAGGTGGAGTGAAAACAACTACAAGGAGGCCAAAGGGGACTTTGGGTGACTCACTCTGCCAGGAGCAGTGTGGACCAAGGGCAGGTTTGTCAGCGCATGCGCTCACGCGCACACGCGCACACGCACACACGCACGCACGCATACACGCGCACACGCACGCACGCACGCACGCGCACAGGCATTCTCCCATCTGGGCCGCACCCGTGCCGTGCACTCACACTCCCCGCCCTCCCGCCGCAGCCGGGTCCTTCCAGCTGTATTTCCGGATCCATCTGTAAGCGGCCTGCTGCTGTCCAAGTCTGCTGGCCTGTCCCCCTCCACGCCCGCAGGCGGTCTACCAGATGTAGCCTCCGTCGTCCGCCTCCGCCTCGCCCTCCTCCTCCTCGGCCTCCTCGCCCGCTTCCTCCGCCTCCTTCTCCTCCTCGTCCTCCCAGCCGACTCCGCTCCCAAAGTCCCCTGAGAAGCCCACGATGTCGTCTGTGAGGTGAACAAGCCAGGGTCACGTTAGGCCCCTGCCGGCCCCCTCTCCCCACTGCCCACCAGCGAGGGGCGCAGACCCCCGGGCGCAGGCCGGAGCCCCCTGCTGCCGCCGCCCTCACCGCAGTCGGGGCTCCCGTTGGTGCGGGTGCCGGTCAGCTCCAGGCCCAGCTGGTCCACACACCAGCAGTCGCCACTGCTCTGGTCACACTGCGTCTTCCGGTAGTAGCCGTCCTCGTCGCAGCTCGGGATGAAGGCTCCTGGATGGGTCAGAGCAGAGGCCGGGAGGCCGGCTCTTCAGAGAGGTGGCCCTGGAGCCTCGGGCACAGGCAGCGGTGCAGACCCCCCAGCCCAGGCGCCGACCACCCAACCAACCCGGATGCCCATGTTTCTTCCAGCTCCACTGACTGGAGACAGGAAAACCCAGCTCCCTAAGTAACCTGCTCAGGCCCAGATGACGCCCGCCTGACTCCACCACTTCCTCCACTGCCCGGCCCAAGTCTTGCAGGAGGCCAGGCTGATGTCGTCCTGCGCAGTGCCCGTCCGGCTGCTCCTGCTCCCGGCTGTCTCGGGCTGGCAGTGCCCACGCCTCTCCTCTCAGCCCCTCCGGCTCTGACCTGCCTAAGGGCCCACCCATTTCCCTCAGCTGCAGAAGGCTGCTCCTCTGTCCACTCAACAAACACGCGATCACCACGCTGGGGACCCAGAGATGGACTCGGCCCACTTTGGGGGGTGAGACACACACAGAAATACTACTACAAGGCGCCACCGGATGGGTGCCCAAAGGCCCCCCAAGCATGCTCAGGAATAGACTGGAGAGGATCTTGGTGGCTTCCTGGAAGAAGCGGCGCTCAAACCCACCCTGAAGGCTCGGGCTCTCGGTCAGTATGGGTCTGCAGTGTGGTTCCAGTGTCCGTTTTCACATGTACTGGTCTCATCGACCCAGTTCAACGCCAAGCTGCTGTCAAGGAGCTATGAGGCCCCACAGAACCTGCCTCTCAGACCTCTGTCCCCTCAACCACCACTTTCCAGCCACATGGGACCTTTCTTTCTGTTCCCCATAAACCTTGATTGTCTTCCTGCCCTCTGCTCATACTTGGCTGGCTCTTCTCATCCCTCAGGTCTCCCCACGAAAGCCAGCAGCCCAGAGAGGCCTTTGCGAGCCCCAGGTTAACTTATGCCCACCTGAACTCCCCCTCAGCACCCCACATCCATAAGCCACGGTTGGTGGTTCTGCCTTTTTGGTGTGTGCTGTTCCTGGGTTCATGAGGCCAGGGCCAGGGCTGTGACCCATCAGTTCTGACCAGGGCCGGCTCCCGAGCACTTGCTGAGCAGTGAGTGCCTGCTGGGGGGGCCTCACCCAAGCCCCGCTCTCACCCCGGCTGAACTGAATAAAATGGACAGTCCTGGGAACCTTTTGTAGCCCCACATCCTGCCCCAACAGGGGTAGGCAGAAAGTAGTGCTGAGAACACACTCACTGAGGGGTTGGCTGGGAGACCCTGCCCCAGCACAAGAAGGAGAACAGGAAGGCAGCTTCCTTCCCCTGTCTTCCTAGGCCAGGTGTCCTCTGGGCTCAGGTCCTCCCTGACACCCAGGGACTGGAGCCTCCAGTGGCCTCAGAGGGACCCTGGGCGCCCCTCCCTGCCTCCTCTGCACCCAGCTCAGCACCTCACCTGGCTTCTTCTTGGCAGCCTCCTGGATCTGGACGCGCTCCAGCTCCACCAGGCAGGGGGGCTCTGCAGGGAGAGAAGCAGCCTCGGGTGGGACTATCCCATGGAACTGGGAGGGTTCACCGTGCCCCCCAAGGCTTAGAATCCCAGGCAAGGGGCTGTACAAGATGAAAGTGACCAGGCTCAGATCTGCAGCCACCCCACAGTGATGGGATGCACCGATCCCTTTAATGTCCCCAAATTGATGCACGGCACCCAGGCTCCAAATGAGGGAGGCCGTTCCATGCCTACAGGGTAGGCCGAGGTCCCCAAGAAGCCAAGGGCTCTCTGAGGGTGTGGGTGACGCATGGGATGAGTAAATAGGATTCTAAAGAGGGGCGAACGCACACACTCCCCAGGGGTAGAAGCTCCACGGGAAACATGAGACAAGAGGGGACGTTAGTGGGAAGCCTGAAAATAACTAGCAGCCAAATTGAACTTGTCTGGGACCGGAGAAGTCCTCTGGCCCATCCCAGCTGGAGGCCTGGGTGATGATAAAATGAGGCCTGTTCCCAGGCTTCTGCCCAGGAAGGCTGGTGTATAGAATCAACGAATGAGCTTCCAAGGCCTGGAGGGACAGGCGAGGGAGCAGTGCGGACAGCAGGGAGGCTGGGCAGTCAGGGGCAATCAAACTGATCCAGAGGCCTCACTATGCAGAGGGTTGTGCTGTACACAGGCCCTGCACCCAGGTTTTCTCAGTGCATCCTCACAGCAGTCTCCGAGGCAGGTCTGTTCTCCCGATTCAAATGGAGGAACTGGGCTCAGAAAGGTACCTGCCCAGGGCCCAAACCAGCATATGGTGGAGCCCTAGCAGCAGCTTGAGCCTCAGGCACGGATGCTGTACTACTTTTACTCCACGACCATTGACCACCGAGGAGCCAGGAAGGGCACCGGGGCGGGTGCCAGGGGCTGGGCCAGGCAGCTGATCCCTGGGACTCGTTTCCTCTCCAGGGGCAGCTGCACTTGGCCTAGATGATCTCTAGCATATGTCCAGCTGTGACTCAGCAAATGATGTGAAATGTCTCTAAGGCTAACGATCACCTGTATAATCACCTATTGGGGACAAATAACGAGATGCGCCCAAAAGTGGAATCATGGAAAAGCCAAAGTAGCTTTAGCTTCAAGGCCCTTTCAAGACCCTCCAGGGGTCCCTAGAAATGGTACATTTAGTTTTGTTGTTGTTAATCCTCATCTGAGGATATTTTTTTCCACTGATTTTTAGAGAGTGGAAGGTAAGGAGGGAGGGAGAGAGAGAGAGAGAAAGAGAAACATCGATTCAAGAGAGACACATCGATTAGTTGCCTCCCACACGACCTAGACCAGGGCTGGGAAGCCGGTCAGCAACCCAAGTGCATGCCCTTGACTGGGAATCGAACCTGTGACCCTTTGGTGCGCGAGCTAACACTCTAACCACTGAGCCACAGCGGCCAGGGCACATTTATCATTTTTTAACATTCGTTCTTTAAGAAGACCTCCAAAAGTGCATACACTTCAGGACCCACACCATCGGGATCCGCCTTGGAGCCTACACAGAAGGGAGTTTGTGTTGGCGTCACGGAGAGTATTGGAAGTGGGTGAGCTGGGAAAGTTCTGGTCCTGCTAGCTGACCAAGACAGCCATTCCAATGCCTGGAGAGGGCCTGGAGCAAGGGGCAGAGACCGGGAGTGTGGGGGCCCAGCCAGGGGCCACACTCACTCTCCCTCCAGAAGCAGAAGCACCACTCCGCGGTGGAGACACGGCCATCCTTGTAGGTGTCACAGGAGTTGAAGAAAGGGCGGATGCAGGCCTCGTACTTGTCCAGGTTGATGGCAGCCAGCTCCATCTGGTCCAGGAAGAGGTCAGCACTGGTGTCCAGCTTGGAGAACATCCAGCCGATGGAGTCCTTGCAGCTGGCCCCCAAGATCTTGTCCAGGCCTAAGAAGAAGACAAGGTTCCAACACACTCAAGGCAAAGCTCCAGCCATCCGTCCGTCCATCCCTTCACCTTCCCCTCAGCCCTCGGTTCAGGGTCAGATCCATCCCTCTGCCTCCACCTAAGACTGCACCTAAACCATTCAAAACCCTGTTTGAAAGCACTTCAGAGAAAATAATTCCTTTCCTTCCCTTGGCTACATTTCAGGGCTTAAACTCACCCCACCATTTTAAGAAGTTCTTCCTATTAGCTAACCTGAATCCCTTCCATCTGGTTGAAGCCTACTGCCCCTGGTTCTGGGGTTTAGGCTCTTTTAGGGACTCAGAGTCTGGCAGGAGGGAGCACAAGGCAGGCTGGCCCCAGGGCACACCTGTCTCCCCAGATCCCTCCCTCCTCCCAGGCAGAGCAACGGGCTCCTGTACCACTGGCTGGGCTGGCTCCGCTGCTGTTTGAGCCATTCTGCTTGGAGTTCTCATGGAGAAGCTGGAACCAGTCCCTCAACCGATCTCCCAGGTCGGCCAGGTCCTGACCCGTGCAGGTCTCTGCAGAACAGGGAGGGGGTGGAGGGTGAAGGTCAGTGAAGCAGCAAGCATGATCTTAACTTGGGATGCTGCCCTCCAGGCAGAGGTGGGGCAGCCCTCTGGGATGCTACAGAAAGGGGAGTTAGAAATTAGAGGCTCCCTCTCCCCTCACTCACTAAACACACACAGCACTGTGGCTGAGGCCCAAGCCCCCTGCCCCTCCCCGGCCTGTCCTCATTCTCTCCACTTCTCCCTCGCTGCTCTGCAAACATCTTGCTGTCCTGGAGCCCTGGCACTGAGACCCACCCCAGCCCGCCCTGGCTGTGGCCCAGCACGCATTACCTGGTTTGCCTTCCACGGTGGACGTGGTGGCCTGCTCCGTGGGGCAGGGGCAGGGGCCCTCACATCTTACCGCCAGCTGTTTGCTGCTCAGGCAGGCCTGCTGCTCCAGCTTACACTGCACAAGATGAAAGGTGGGGTGTGGAGGGGTAAGGGGGCCTCACCTCAGGGGCCCTGCAGCTGGGCCACCGACATGGCAGCCACACCTGCCTTCCCCATTCTCACTGTTGACAGGACAGCCTTCCTGGTCCCTCTGGTAGCCATGGGTGTACAGGGCAAGGGGCTTCAGGCTTAGGAAGGGGGTGCTAGCAACTGAAGGCACCCGTGAACCCACTCTGCACCAGCTTGCCCTCTCTGCACATTTATCTTTCCCAGGACACCCGTCTTCTCATGCCCTCACCCTGTTTAGCTATTGCCCACCCCCTCCTTGCCCTCATGGCCTCTCCTGCTCACCACAGTCCCTTGGTCCCTGGGTCCCTGGCCACTGACACCCTCCTTCAGTGGCCTTCCCACAGTCACCTCCGTGGGCTTTGCTCAGCTCTCTTGACAACAGTTACTGGCTATTGAACATCTGCTCATTCCTGGGCCTTTATTAACCACTCAGCTGCAGCTGTTAGCTAAAGCCAGCTGCTGAGCGGGCTCATCCCTCCTTGCCCTCCACCAGTTTCCCTGGTGGCAGTCTGGTTCCCCTGAGGGGTGACTGCAGCACTGTCACAGCATCTTCTCTCTTGGTCCCCTTCAGCTCCGAGGGAGGAACTGTGGTCCTTGTGCTCAGCACAGAACATGGAAGCTCAGAGGCCCAGGACTGGCCGCAGGCCACCAGGCTGGGATGGGAGCCAGACCTCCTGGTGCCCTCCACCTCCCACAGGAGAGCCATGACCCTCAGACCTCAGCTTCCTGCCCAAACCCCACCATGCCCTCTGGGTGTGACACAGCTTCTCTCCTGCTCCTCTGCCCTGCCAGCCTCCAGCTCCTGGCCTCAGCGTTCGCTTTATTCTCTCCCTACCCTCCCTTCAATGGGTGACCTCATCCCCTCCCCAACTTCATTCACCACCCACAGGGAGGGGCAGACCTGCTCTTGAACCTGCACATCACCCCCAGTTCTGAAGCCCTAGAACCCCGCCCGAGCGGACGGACAGTCAGCCCCCTCCACACCCCCGCTCATCTGGGAGGGGATCACCATCACTGCGCGTCTGTGGCATCGGCAGCCGATACAAGGCTTTCACAAATGTATCATTTAATCCTCGTCAAAATCCCTCAGGTGGGAATTCCTTCCCCCAACCGCTGTTCCTTCCCACATGGTCACCTCACAGGAGAGTATTTCCTCCTGCTCCTGAACGCCCAGGACTGGCTGGCGAACACTGTCCCCTCCTATGGTCTCTGCCTGTGGTCACTGGGTGACAGCTCCTTCCTCCATGGCCCCGGTTCTCCCAGGAGGCCCTTTCCTCATTTTCTCTAACCTGCAGTCACCTGCCCACCTGTCTTCCCAGGCCCAGCCCGTATCGGACCTTCCTGAGATCAGCATCTTGGGGAGCCCCAGCCCAGGGCTCAGGTGTTCCTCCTCTGAGGGCTACACTGAATGCGCTGTGAACCCTGCGGCCCCCCATCAATACTGGGGTCCCTCAGGAAGCTCTGCTGCCTGTTCAGTCCTCTCTGTTCCCTGTGGCCTCAATGGCACCCACCCTACCGCGCTGGGGCCCGGGTCCCTCACCACGGAGCTGTACGTGTGGCCGTCAGAGCCACAGACTGAGGCCAGCTGGGCCATGTGGCAGGGCTTGCAGGCGCTGTCTTTGCCGGCATGGAGCTTCAGGGCAGGCTGCTTGATCCTGCGGAGGGTGGGGAGGGCACAAGGACAGAGGCGAAATGAGAAAGGGACAGGGACAGAGAAGCTGGTCCGGGACACCTGTAGTAGATGCAGCCTCTCCCTGACCCCCACCCCCGTCACCCCCAGCCAGACCCCCTCCAGCTCATTGGGGAGGGCCAACGGGGCAGGGTCTGGACTCCGGCTTCCCCTTTGCTGGGGTCCTGGGTCTGCAGGGCCTCCAGGCAGCAATGCCCGTCTGACTGTAAGATGTAAGAGGGAGTCGGCCTAGGGGTCAGACCGAATCAGAGGTTGCAAATTGATGGCCTACATGCCATATCTGCCCAGCACACTCGATTTTTTGGCCATCGAGGCTTTTTGTTTTTAATTGAGTTATTTACAAAATAGAACCATTCACACAAAGCCTGGACTCCTGGCCTTCGTCAGTAAGATGTAGCGGTCCTGGTTCTGGTCCCGGTCCTGGTCCCACAAGGCCCTAGTCGGCCACTGGGCCCCTCTCCGCAGGGCCTGGGCTCACGAGTGGCTGTCACTGAGCTCTGCACATGGACGTGGCCTGCCAGCCCCTGCAGGCATCTAACACTGTACCCCGTCTCTGGTCTCTGATTCTCTAATCCAGGACAAGAGGGGAGGGAACTGGGAGCTTTTCTAGGCGTGTTGGCACCAGGCGGGGTCTGGTCCTTGGGCTAGAGCTAAGGCCGCAGATGCCCCTCATCCCTCCCCTCCTCTGCGAGCCTCAGAAGCAACAAGTATCTCATGAAGTCACTGCATGCCAGAGCTGGAAGGAGCCCCGAACCATCTGGGCCAGCCTGTCTGCCTCACAGGCGCGGGCAGCAAGGCCCAGGCAGGCGCCGACTTCCCAGGGCCCACATGGCTGGTGAACGGTCTCTCACAGTGTGGTGGCTTTAAGTGTGTCCACGCATTTTCTGACACGCCTCCCTTCAAAAGATGGAGCTGAATCGCCCTCCTCCAGAGCGTGGCTATACTTCTCACTCACTCCGAACACACAGAAGTGGCAGAAGTAACAGTGTGTAACTTCAGAGATGAGGTCATACATGACATGTGGCTTCCTCCTTGCTCCATCTCCCTCAGACGACTCCCCCAGGGGAAGTCAGCTGCCACGTGGTGAGGACATTCAAGCAGCCCTATGGACAGGTCCACGTGACTAGGAGCAACGGCCTCCGCCAACAGCTGTGTCAGGAGCTCGGGAGCGAACCCCCAGCCCCAGGCCAGCCTTCAGATGATGCAGCCCAGCAGCATCTTTGTCACTCAGGACAGACCCTGAGCCAGCACCATCCGACAGAACCACCTCTGGATTCCTGGCCCCCATGAAACGTGAGCTAACACACCTTGTTGTTTCAGACACAAAGTTTTGAGGTAGTCTGCTTCACAGCAATAGATGAGGGGTGCGCAGGAGAGGGTCAGTCAAACTCCTGCTCTTTAGTAAACCCTGCCCGGGCACCCTCCCCAAACCCGCACCTGTGCTCCAGCTTCTTGCGGCTCATGCACATGGCCCGCTGGAAGTCCTGGGCGATGCACACCTTGTGGCGGCTGCACTTCACCTTCTGGCAGGGGTCCTTTGTGGTGTCCAGGGCTGCGGGACACACGGGCGGAGCTCAGGTCAGCTGGGCATCAGTGCCAGAGATCCCTGGCCCCTGGCGCCACTTCTGAGCTTGGAAGCTCCTGTCCGCAGCTCTTGGTGACCAGAGCACCTCGGCTCCTTGGCTGCCCAGGGTCAGGACTTGCCCTCTGGCTTCAAGTCTCCCTGGGCATCAGTCACCTCCCCCGACCTGGGAGGGGCGTGTTACCTTCATCTCCTTGCTGGTTGTCCTCCCAGCTCTTGATGTAATCATCCTAGGAGAGGACAGAGAGGGGTGGGGGAGAAGGAAAGGGCTAAGATTCGCATCCAGAGTGGAGGTTCAACTCCAGGACCAGGAGAGGACAGGGCTGGGCCACTGCTTGCACGTGTGCATGGCCACCATCTTGGTGGCTGCTCGATGACCCCTGTGCACCCAGGCCCTGCCAGCTGCTTCCCGCAGACCTCTACCCCCCTAAACCCATGTCTAGAATCCCTTCCAGCTTCTTCCAGAGCCTCCTTATCCCCCACCCCACAGTGGACGCTGCAGGGAAGAAGTCAGGGTGAGGGCGCAGAGGGAGCAGGGAGAGTGGACTGCAGAGGGACCATGTGCCGTGGGGCCCGGGCAGTACTCACCTCCACCTCCTGGGGAGCGGGAAGCAGCCGCAGACCAGGAACGAAGCAGGAGACAGGGAGAGATGGGGATGTCAGTGTGAGGACACCCTCAGACCACAGGACCCCAGGGCTCCCCTGCCCTTGGTTGGGGGCACTGCGCAATAGTCTTCAATTGCTGTGGTCCTCTGACCTCTACGGTCAACTAGAGGCCAGTATTCCTGTGTCTGCACCAGACAGCAAAGACCTGGGCCCGCTCGAGGCCAGCCCTAGGAGCAGGAGGGGTGAGGCCCGTGGCATGGAGAGGGGAGGTGCCATCCTCTCCTCCAGGCCCTGAGGCTGCTCCCAGGGCCCAGCCCTGTCCCCACCATTAGGGCAGATGTCTGGGGGGCCTGTACTACCTGGAAAATGTGATTCTCAAAGCTGTGCCCTGGGTGTCCCAGAAACACCAGTCTCTCCCTTTGCTAGGGTGCCTCCCCGGGCAGCCCCGCCCCTCACCCTTGCCCACCATGTGAGGGAGGCGGGAGGAGGACCACCCTTCCAGGCTGCACAGGGACTGTTCTTACTCAAGGTCTGACTTGGCTGCAGGGTTCTGATGGGGCACTGCAGGGGCCACGGTCCCTTCAAATGCTAATGGCATCCTCAGTTACCATGGTCTAGGTACAAGTCCTCAAATTCAGAGGATCCTGAAAAAGCCCTCTGAGGCCATCCTGGCCCAGCCCCTCTGTGTACAGGAGAGGCCGGCAAGCCCAGTGATAGGAAATGACCTGACCTAGGTCCCACCATCACAGAACCCAGGTGTCCCGACACCCAGCACAGACCTCTCTCTGGCTACAATACAGTCTTCAAGGCAGAAGACACATGGGTGCTCACCCCCACCCTGCTCTGGCCACAGGGGCCCGAGGACCCCAGAGCGGCTGGAGAAAGAGTGGCTCCCAGTCTAGCTCACTGGCATGAAACTCCCAACACATCTGGTTGCCCTGCTTTCCCAGGGGTGGTGGCATTGCTGAACACTGTCGAACAGCTCCGGGTGTCCCTGGTGGAAGCTCTGCAGGACAGGCAGAGGGAACTTCTCGGGACTGGAGGCTGGCAGTACCAAGGAGCTAGCTGCTGGCCTCCTCTGGATGGAGGGAGAGGGGCGTGAGGAGCCGCACACAACTGCCCACCAAGGATCAGAGCTGTGCAGGGGTGAGGTGGGGTAGGGGTGGGAAGGAGCCAAATGCCTGGCAGGCCTGGGGAAAAGGGCATGGGGCTGCTGCATCACAGGGCAGCCACATGGGGGCAGCAAGGGGCACAAGGACCTGCGTCCTCAGCTGCTTTGAAACCCCAGGGCCCCAGGGCTTCTGAAGGCTCCCCTGGAAGTCCACTTGCATCAGAGGACCAGGCAGGGCAAGGGCCGCACCAGCACGGCCTTCTAGCAAAGGCCAGGAAGTGGCCAGGGCCCAGCAGGCAGCTGGGATCAGCACCCACGTCAAGTGCACTGTGGTCATGCGTGTACTGTGTGCTGCTCACATGTGTGCATGCCTGCGGGCCCTGGGTATGCATTCTGGAGCATGTGTGTGTGCAGGTCCTCGTCTATGAGCATGTGTACATGTGCACACACGTGTAAGCAACGTAGGAAACAAGGACACCTCCAGGCAGCTCACCCAGTGCCAGGTGGTTTTTATCCAGAAACAAGGTAACAAAGCCCATTTCTCCCAGCAGCCTCCAGTTTTCACACCAGAGACCAAGGCCTTCCCCTGCTTGGTCTTCCTGACCCTTCCCCAGAGAGGGGTGGGGTGGGGGGGGGGGAAGAAAGGGTGGCAGGCGAAGACCAGCAACCTCTCTTGTGAGGAGGGTCCTGCTTCCACATGCACCTCGTGTTCATCTCCCTGTCTCTCCTCTCTCTCCCCCTCCACTCTGCCCACACCTGCCCCCACACATGTCCAAGCAGCCGTGTCCCGCTGTCCTGGAGCCCGGAGCTAGCAGGAGGAATGCCTCAGAAACGGCTTCCGGAGAACCTGGCCTGGGTGGCCCCATGGGCACTGAACAGGCCAGCCCTGGCTCCAGGCTCGGGCACCCCTCCCAACTCCACAGGCGCGGCCTGAGCCCCCGTGAGCCCCTGGGCAAGCTGCTGAGGGGACTGCAGGGCAGGGAAGCGGGCACCGTTTCCCTCATTGGCTAGGGCCAGAGGAAGCCAGCCCCGACCTGGCCCTCTTCCGGGCACTCCTCGGGATGGAGGGGTCCTCTCCCAGTGTCCCTCCACCCCAGATGGGAATTGGAGGCTGAGGGGGGCCACATGGCTGAGGCCAGGGCTTCAAGGTTGGGGCAAAAGTAGGGACTGGCCTCCATCAAATTGGGGTCTTCCCAGCTGCTCATCATTCCCTGGGAGGGGAGTGGACATGAGGCCGAGAGGAGGACAGGGGAAGTGGCTGGTATGAGTCACCTGTCCCCAGCCAACAAGGTCTGGATGCCCCAGAACCCACCTGCGCCGAACTGGAGTAGGGAGGGGCCTGTGTCGGCCAAGGGCCTTCGTGCCTGCTCACTCCCTACACTCCGGCCTTAACCGCCAACTCGCCTGTGAGCAGGAGCCTTTGGGGCTTGGTACAAAGTGGGTTCTCGAAGGTCAAGATCAAGAATTTTTTATTAGAAACCCAAGGGAAAGTGAGAAGGGGAAGAGGGAGTTTGAGAAGGGAGATTCCACCACCCACCTCCTCCATCAGTCCTGGTGGGGAGCCATCTGCACCCACCCAGCTCCTCCCGATTCAGCGGCAGGGAGCAGGGGTTGAGTCTTCTGTTCTAGCTCAGCTCTCGGTACCCACTGTGAGAGCAGGTGGAGAGAGGCCCGAGTGCTTCTGGTCCCAGGACCCTCACCCCTGGACAATGGGAGCAGCTGACAGAGAGGGCTGAGGAGGGCGGGCCCTGGCGTCGCACAGAACCCCACCGCTCCCTTGTCAGCTCACCTGGGCAAGCACCCTGACCAGCAGGAGCTCAGCAGCGCCTGTCTTCTGGGACTACTCAGGGATTAAGGAATGAGGTGTCTGTGAGGTGCTTGGTGTCCAAAAAGCACTCAACAAGTAAAAGCCATCATAGCCGAAGAAGAGACCATAAACGCTGAGCAAGGAAATGGTGGAGAATCAGAGAACAGGTAGGAGGCCACAGAAGGAGCCCCTGGCGAGAACAGAGAGGCTGCGGGGACAGAGACCAGTGCGAAGTCTCCCCCAAGGGGTTTCCAGGGAAGGGGTAATGAGGAAGTCCTGTGGGCAGCAGGGAGGCAGAGCCCAGGGACACACTTGGGGGCCCGAAGGTCGGATGTGGGCTGGCTCATCAATGCCTGTTTATGGCACCCAGGTGGGCTCATTAGCAGTGGTGTGAAATGGTCTTCTGAGGAGGAGGTGTAATTCTGTCCTGCTTCTGCTACTGAAGGGTGGATCCTGTCCCTCCTACCCCGCCCCCAGGAAGGAGGATCTAGTCTAGAGCCAGGGCCAGGTCCAAAGGGAGATGGGTCACAGGCTGAGACCCAAAGTTCTGGGCAGAGGATGAGCATATCTATTTTACCTGGATACCTCACCTGGTCAGTTCGGCCATGACCACCCCTGCACACAGTGGTGCTCAGCACAGAGCAGGTGCTGAAAAAACATTGGTGCTTTTAAATGAAATCCTCTCCAAATAGTTGTGTGTGTGTGTCTTCCTTTTGCCCTCACAATCCTGTTAAACAGGCAGGACCATAAGAATCAACCTCGTAAAAAATGAGAAAACGGAGACTCAGAGAGGCAGAGCACTGGCCAAGGGTCCCAAGACAGATGAGAAAGTGAGCCAGGGCTCCGGCGGGACCTGAGGGGACTGACCCTCCGCCGCACCTTCCGGGTAGGTGGGGTCTCTCACTGAGAGAGTCTTGCACTGACAAGGGGCAGGGGGGTGGAAGGGACTTTGGACACAGTCTGTTCTGAACTTGGCTCATTGTGTGGCCTCGGCAAGTCACTTCCTCTCTCGGAGCTGAGTCCTCTCTGGCCACGTGGGTACCTCTCAGTTCCAGCTGCACATTGGCACCACCTGCAGAGCTGCTTAAACCATCATTGCCCAAGCACCACCTGAGCCCGCTGCAGCCTCCTGGGTGCTGGCCCTGGAGAGCTCCCGCTGAGGGCTCAGCAGGCCGCGGGGTGAGCCCATGGCACCAGCTCTGGGTCTAAGGGCCTTCCAGCTCCGCACCTTATGTCTAATGCACCTTATGTCTCTGGTGTCTTCGCCTCTCATGTGGGACCTCGGGTGAGAAAACGCAGATGCTCAGTGCCCGAGAAGCAGGCTGGCTCACTGGAACCCAGTCTCCTGACTTCCAACCCCAGGCCCTTTCCATTGGCGCGTGTCACAGGGCCCTCTCCAATCTCACATCAAGCCAAGGAATCTGCCCTGCCCCCCCCACCTTATCTGCCTTATCTCCCCCGCCTGTGCTTCCGCCTCCTTCTCCTCTCCCTACTCTCCTCCCTTCGCAGCCTCCACTGCTACCTCACCAGCCCTGGCCTCGGTCACAGCGGTGCCGGCCAGGTCATCTCGGGATTCCTTGCATCCTTCCATCCTCCACACTGCTGCAGCCACAGAGACCTTTCTAGAACACAATTCTGACCATGTCTCTCCCTCCTTAAAAAACCCTTCACTGAATATACATTCTGAAGAAAAAGGTTTTTGTTGTTGTTTTTTCTTTATTGGGAGAGAGGCAGGGAGAGAAAGAGACACATTGATTTGTTTCACTTCTTCATTCTTTGGTTGATTCTTGTATGTGCCTTGCCCGGGGATTGAACCCTCAACCTTGGCGTACCGCAACGATGCTCTGACCAACTGAGCTACCAGGCCAGGGCCTAAAAAAAGTTTTAACCAGTGAGCAGGTAAAAATAATTTGTACCAAAATGTTAACAGTGGCTCCCCCAGGGGTAGGAATGCAGAGAATTTGGGCATCTTTCTGCCTTTTCCCAAGTTTCCAAATTTTCTACAATGTGAACATGTTTTACTTTTTGGATAAAGGGAAAAGCCACCATAAATCTATTAAAAACCCTCCCTGGTTCCCTGTCACCTGGAGAAGAGAACCCATCTTCCCAGCCTCATGCCTCCCAGCAGCTGCTGGCATGGCTGGACCTGGCATAGCCTTGACCCAATCCTGAACGTGTGTCTGCATGCAGCCCAAGAGCTTCTATTCCTTTTTTTTTGTTGCTGTTAATCCTCACCTGAGGATATTTTTCTATTGGTTTTTATAGTGGAAGGGAGGGAGGGGGAGAGAGAAAGAGAAACATTGATGTGAGAGAGACACATCGATTGCTTGCCTCCTGCGTGACCCCTGCTGGGGCTGGGGATTGAATCTGCAACTCAGGTACGTGCCCTTGACTGGGAATCAAACCCTCAATCTTTAGGTCTGCAGGCAGACACTCTAACCTCTGAGCCAAACCAGCCAGGGCTCTACTCATGTTTTAAAACCCAGCTCAGTCCTCATCTTCCCTAACCTGCCCCACATCCAGTTTTCCCTCGAGCCGCGGCGCCTGGTAGAAGTTATTATTCCTCCATTACACTTCTGCCCATGTAGTAGGTTTGAGTCCATGTAGATGGCTAGTTCCCTCGGGGCAGAGGCCATGTAAAGCTCATCTGTCTATGCCCAGCACCTGGCACAGAGTGAAAATACCACTGATAACAGGTAACATCTTTTCATCAATTACCACATGGGAGGCACTGCACTAAGCGCTTTATATCCATTGGCTCACTGGCTCATTGGCTCTTCACAATGACCCTAAGAGAAAATAACTATTGTTATTCCCATTTCTCAGGTGACAAAATTGAGGCTTGGAGGACTTATTCAGGATCACACATCAGTTGCACAGCAGAAGAGTAGTGGTAGCCCCAGAACTGTGGTTCCAGACTCTGTGCCCCTTACCAGGACTCGGTACTGACTCAGTACTTGCTCCAGACACTTGAGCAGATGCAGAAAGTCCCAGGCCTGGGGCTGGACCCGGAGGCCCAGACCCGGTGCATGCTGGTTTCTCCAATGACACCAGCTCTGCTTCAGCCCCCAAGCAGGCAGTCCTATAGCCAGAGGGGAGGGACTGGCAGCGGTGGGGGAAGACACCTGGGGGCTTCCTTCTCCAGGCACTTTCCAGAAACTCCTTCTCATGCCCCAGGTTTGACTAGTTTGGAGCTAACCCATCTCCTGCTTTGATCTCTGTGGCTCAGTTCAGTTGCCATGGAGACAGAGCCCACCATGCCAGGCTGGGGGAGAGATGGTGGTGACTGCGCAGGCCTGGGGCACATGCTGGGTGTTTCCAAGTGCTGTTTACTTCCTGTCATTTTAATTAGCACCCAAATCACCCGCTCACTTCACAGCTTGAATTAACCCAATCTCTCCCGGCCTCTCCATCTGGTGGAGAGGATGAGACACAGCAGTAAATGGAGCAAAGGAAGAGCAGTCCTCCCAAGGCCCTGACTTACTGGGCTAAAACCCACTGGGCAACTCTCTGCCTGTCTCTTGGCTGCACAGTGTGATGGGGAGACTGACTGCCAACATGGAATCAGGGCACTGGGCTGCAGCCTGGCCCTGCCTCTGACTGCCAGCAAGACTGCAGGCTGGAGTCCTGCCCTTCCAGACCCCACCTCTTTGTCTGTCAAATGACATGACACCCTTGCCGGGGCTTCGAGGGACCCAGTGCAGCCATGTCTGAGAGAGGGCTTTGTAAACTGGGAGCTCTGCACTTTCAAAAGCCACAAAAGACCAGTGAGGCTCGGTTCCTTGGCACACAAAGTGGGGGCCTGGGCTTGGGTGGGCAAGATGCACGTTTGGGTCTCATGGTCACAGTGGACCCCAAATATGGACTAAAAACAAAATTGATGGCTCTGGCCGGTTTGGCTCAGCAGTTAGAGCGTCAGTCAGTGGACCGAAGGGTCGTGGGTTCGATTCCTGGTCAAGGGCATGTACCTGGGTTGCAGGTTCAATCCCCAGCCCCGGTCGGGGTCATGAGGGAGGCAGTCAATTAATATCTCTCTCTCTCTCTCCTTCCCTCCCTTAGACTCTCCCTAAAAGAAAAAAGGAAAAATATCCTCAAGTGAGGATTAACCAAAAAAATATATTATTGAATTTATTAGGGTGACATTAGTTAATAAAATTATATAGATTTCAGGTATACAACTCTATAAATACATCAGCTGTATACTGTTTTGTGTGTTCACCACCCAAAGTCGAGTCTACCTCCCCCACCCTCTCCCAGCATAGACTCCAAGCATAGACTGTTGACAGTGTCTCTAAACAAGAATCTGCAGCCAGAGGCACACTGATGGAACCAAATGACATCCATCCTGAGACTAAATAAACTTTTGGAAGCCTGTTACGGCATTTCTTCATTTTTTAAAAGATGGAGAACCTCTAACACTGGAAGCAGGCTTGGCCTCTCTCCACCTCGGGAAGACCCTGTGCCTGGCATTATTCCGCCTCACTCCTTAGGCCAGACAGCCTCGGGCAGCCCAGGCCCCGGAGAGGCCCTGGAGACGGGTGGCTCAGGCCTCCTCCTGCCCCTCCCTGCACAGCAGGGGAGCAGAGTGAGGCAGCCGGGAAGGAGTGAGGCAGCCGGGAAGGAGCGAGCCAGGCCGAGTGGGGCTGCCTGGGCTCTCAGCTGAGGCCTGGCACCCCCATCACAAGCCGGCAGAAGGCATCTTGAGGAGGCAGCGCCCTCCGTGCAGAGGAGGGTGGGACCGAAGCAGTTGTTAAATATTTGCTCCTCTCTCAGAGGGCGCGGCAGAGGCTGTTGGGCCTGGACAAACAGAAGGAGACAGTACCTGGCAGACAGAGGAATTTCCTTGGAGGGCATAAATGTGCACGCCATATGCCCACACCACCCTCCCAGACTCCCTGGGCTTGCCTCTCCCGCGAACCCGGGGCATCTGGAGCCACCTCCCAGTCCCTGGGTGTCGGTTCCAGGCAGAGGTCCCGGGGCTGAGAACAGGGGAGCTGCCACGGGACCTCCGTTCCCGTTTGGGACAGGGGGTGTGGCAGAATTTCAATGCCAGGGATCTCTGAGGAGGACCCAGGGGCTGGAACTGAGGAAACACAGACACGGGTATGGTGAGCGGGGAGATGGGTCCTCAGGTAACTGCCCCCTTCTGGGTCTGTTTCTCTACCTACAAAATGTGGGGGTTAGTGCTTCGTGCTTAATTCTGCTGAGGCTCCATGGTTCTGCTCCCCTGGCTCTTCCAAAATGACAACTTTGAGAAGACAGGAGGAGTCTGAATGTCCTCGACCTGTGCAAGGGAACAAGGGACCAGGGAAGAAGCCAGAAGGTTGCACCCAGACAGGCAGAGCGCAGCCTTGACCTCTTCTCAGGTGTCTGGGGAGAGAGCAGGCAGGGCAGCTCTGACAGGTGCTTAGCCTGCTCTGGGCTCTGAGCCCCCACTCGCCAGGAGAAGGGAAGGCTGGCTGCAGTCAGGCCCAGACCCACAGACAAAATGGCTGAAGGACAGAGACCTGGGGGACAATCTTCCTTCGTGGTGTCGTTCATTCTCTTATACTACAAGTGAATCTCTGGGGGGGTCAGGGTGCTGGGGTTCTAGCTGTGACCGTCCCACCCTTCTGGGGTCCAAAAAGAAAAAGAGATCTCCCCAAATAACCAGCATGGCTCATTCTAGAGCCCCAGCTCCCCCTTGGCCCTCTGCTGCCTGAACCCACAGTGCTGCCGCCTGAAGACGACAGGGAAGGGCTTGGATGAGGGTGAGCTGAGATCCTTTCTGGCTCTCACATTCCACAGTGCATACACTTATACTGAGCACCCACTGTGTACACAAACACCCTGTGCAATGCTCTGAGGACGGGTGGTCAGGTACACCAAGCAATCTATTCCCAGACCCTGCCCTCAAGGGCTTACCCTGGGAGGTACGTGACAAACATGTTAAAAATACCAGCAGGAGGACTCTTGAGACACAAACCCACAGTGTGAGGCCACAAGGCAGCACCAACATGTGCCAAATGAGTGCATGGCCAATAAATACTGCAGGAACCTGGAGGAAGGGGCCACACCTCCAAAGGAATGCCACCTGAGCCCCAGGGTCAGAGGCTGTCCCATTTCAAGAACCACATCACCCTACACAGCCCACAACGTTAGACACAGGGTATCTAAAGTCTGTATCCAGCCCTGGCCAGTTTGGCTCAGCGGTTGAGCCTTGGCCTGTGGACCAGAGAGTCCTGGGTTTAGTTCCTGCTAGAGGCACGTATCACAAAAAAATAAAATAAAATAAAGTCTGTATCCAGGCCTCTACTCGGGCACACATTCTCCTTGTTTACAGTCCTAAGGAGACTATCGTGTTCCACCCGCAATAAACATGGACAGAAGCGGTATGCCCATCCCCAGCCTGGCATTTGCCCCAAGATGCCATCAAGCCCCCCCCCTCTTTTTTTTTGGTATGTGCCCCTAGCTGCTAGGGCCTAGCGGGAACTGAACCCAGGACTCTCTGGTCCGCAGGCCGATGCTCCAACTGCTGAGCCAAACCGGCAGGGCAAGCCCCATTTCTTAAGTTTCTCAAACTCTGGCTAATACACACCCTGCCCTGATCTGGTCACAGATACCTGCTCAAGCAAAAGGTAAATCCCTTCCCTAACCCCCAAGACTTGCTGCCCAGCTTGCGGCAGGGATGGGTGGGTGGCTGGGGTGGCTGCGGGTCAAGGGGCTGTTGGCGAGTGCTGGTGCCATCTTCCCCGAGTCACAGGACGGAGAGGGCTTGGTAGATTACTCTGTTTAGCCTGATCATTAAACCGACGGGAAAATCAAGGGCCAAATGTGAAGTGGCTCCCAAGGCCACAGCATTAGTTCTGTCCTCTCACAAGGAAGACAAGCTGAGTGCTCTCCCTGGGGCTTGGGGTAGGACAGACAGCTCTCCACTCCTCCAGACAGCCTCCTGACTGGAGAGCGGGAGGTGGTGTTGGCTTGCTGTCCTCTTCAGACTAGCTGGAAGCTGAGAGGAGCACATGACATCCTCTCCAGCCAGAGGACTCTTCTCTCCCTCTTCCCAAGGCGTGGAGCCCTGCTGTGTACTCAAGAGTCCCTCACCACAATGACACCACTCTTCAGTGTGAGAGAGGATTCAAAACCAGGGTGCAGGAGGAGGTTACGGGAGGACCCCAATTATGGAATCTATTCTGACCCATTTGGGGGTTCTTCTCACACACCCACACTTCCACAAACATCTGTGCAGTTCATCCCCACACTTGCATTGGTTGAGGTGGGTGGGGCCGGGGTGGTAATAAGGAAGCATCTTTGTGGCTAAAACTTGCTACTGACCTGCTTGGTGATCATAAAAACACCAGAATCCTGAGTAGCCATCAGGCAATACTTCCCTGGGCCAGAGCCCAGGGTCATGGCAAAGCCCTGGCATCTGGGAGGTGTTTAGACCTACAGAGAACGAGTGAGTTAGTGAACATGCATCAGCACCTTTCTCATGGAGACTGAGGCGTGGTGTGGGCTAGCCCCGGACATGCTGATCCATCTGGTAGTTTTTGGTGGGGCTGGACAGTATCACCCGAAGTGGATGCCCTCAGGCCTCCGACAAGGTACCTTGTGTTTATGCATTCATGTCAGCTTCCTCGCCTAAAACTGAAGCTCAGAGAGGTCAGCGGATGCACCTGGCATCACATGCCCAGCCAGTGGCAGAGGCAGAACCTGAACCCAGGCCTTCCACGTGCAGGTCGGAGCTCTCCAACCACTTGCACCCGCCTCTCCTGGCGGGGCGCTGCCTGTGGAGCGTCACCAGGCCAGGGGTTGGGAGCAGGCGCTGCTCCTGCCCAGGGCATGCCTGCGACCCACAGGACACAAGCCAGACTAGAATTTGTTCTTCAGGGCAGATTCTTCCTTCCCAGTTTCATTAAAGGTTAGGCCTAGAGTTCCCTGAAAAGCAGAGTTGACTTAGACAACCTGGGTTCCAATTCCAGCTACGTCACCTACTCGCTATTTGACCCTTGGGTAATGACTTAACTTCTCTGTGCCTCCTTTTCTTCAACCACAAAATGGGTGGGCTCTAAAGTGACCACAACTTTAGAGGGGCACCAGAGGCAATACACTCGCTGGGCAGCGCTCGCTGCTGGTAACGGCCGGTGTCAGCACTCACTGCAACCAGCGGTTCAACACACATGGACTGTGTGCCTCCCGGGGGCCACGCACCGTGCTAGACACTCACAAATCTCATTACAGTGGAATGGAAGTGGAGTACAGAGTAGAGGAGAGCCAGGAGGAAAGAACAGTCAGTGCTGCCTAGCCAGGCTCTCGGAGCTGCCAGAAGAATGCTGTGTAATGCACCCGTCTCCTCTTGACTGTCCATCGCCATCTCTGAGGCCTGGACGCTTCACTCCAAAGACCTGCAGTAAATCCCACCCCATTCGGTGAATCCGGGATGGTGGCACTGGGAGGCAGGGATCGGAGAAGACCAGGGTAGGGCACAGCTAGATCACAACGTCCCCATCTCCTCTGACATGAAATTCTCTCCTCCTGGGCATTAGAAGAGATCTGCTCAGGCACAGGATGTGAAGCCCTGTAGGAGAGGATTACTCCACTAGTAAATCCTGCCACCACTGTAATCCCAGTGCTCAGAGGAAGAATGCTTAGCTGAAGTCCCCCCTCACCAACTCGGACCAATTCCATGTTAGAATAACTGCCCAGGCTTTCCTCCTTTTCGTTCTCCTGATCCCTTAGACACGATTCCCTCAATCTTCCCCCTCAATTCAGCCAACACCATTTAATGACATATGTCCCCCACTCATGCTGACTCCTCCATCCTATTTCCTAAGACGAGTCCATTCTACTTGCCTTCCTTCCACCAAGGTGAACCGGGGACCCCACACCATTTTGTGATAGATTATGAACAAGGCTCTGGTTCAACTTGACAACACCTTAAAGGTTCAAAAGAAGAAACTCCTATCTCCCCTTTGAGAAGCCAAGGAGTCTATTTTCAAGAAAGCTAACCTGATGAAATATATGGAAAGCCTGACGCTACTGTGCCCAACCAGAGGGCCTCCAGCCCTTAGGGAGGGAAGTGGGACCTCTCCTAACAGGAAGGATGAGAAGTGGTAGTGCTGGCAGAGCCCCTGCATGCAGTCTGTGCACTGCACAATTCCAGGGGGCGCCATTCACACTGTGGCTCCCTAAAGTTATGCAATGCGGTGGCTCTGAGCTAGCAGCTGCCTGCCTTTCCACAAAGCTGCTAACACACCCAGAGCCAGACCCTCTGCACAGCCTTCCTTGACCCTGTCCTCCTGTAGCCAGAGCTCCTCTTAAATGCAGATTCAGAGGAAATCTGCCCTAAAAAAGTCTGAGGCCACCCAAATCAATACATGCCCTACAGCCTTCCAAAAATCCTATGAGGGCAGGTCCTGCAGAATTTCAAATCTGGTGTCTTTCTGCTGATGAGCATGGGGGAAAGAGGAAAGTGGTTGGCACCAATACAGGGAGACAGGTGGGCAGCCCTGTGCCAGGGGTCAAGCAGCCAATCATTTATTCTCACCCACAGAGTTGGCTATTGGAAGCAGGTGGAGGAAGGGAGGTAGGGAGACATCTTTTATTTTTAAACCTTTACTGTTCTGATTAAGCATTTCTTTTCCCTCTGACCTTCACCGGTTCTGTTGTGGAAGATCAAACAGCCAGTGAGGCTGAGGGAGGCCTGGACCAGTGACACATGGATTTCGGATGGGCCAGCCTGCTGCTCCCCCTCCCCCCTTCGCCTGCTTCCCAGGCAGCGACTGGAGACTGCAGCTAATTTGTGCTGGGCCTGCAGGGGCCAAGGAAAGGCCTGGCTGGAGCTCCATTCGCCTTGGCTAGACCAGTCTGGGTGGGGCAACCCCACTCTGGGGCCCAGGTCACTCTCCAGAGGACCTGGCAGCACACTCTTTCTGATGAATTACCGCCCATCAGTTTGACTTTGGAGAGAAACAGTCGTTTCTCTCACCATAACAAAAAGATCCTTATCTCTCTGCCTCTTCCCATCACTTGGCTGGATATCATATGAAGAGTGTGTTTTTCAAATACATTTGTAAGAAACTTCTGGATGCATGCAGTTTAAGAGAAGATGGGAAAGGTCAGGGGGTGGCTTGTGTTGTACTAGGTAGCTGCAATGAGGGCATCTGGGAATGAGGAGCAAGAACTGGGGTCGTAGAAGAGGGTTTCTGGGAAGTAGTATCACAGAGTACTAGGTCGCTGGGACGGTCTCCATTGGCGCATCCGGGCCCAACCTCCACCTAACCACCCCACCCCCACCCCACCCTCTTCTCTGGGTCCCAGCCACGCCCTCTGCCCTCCACTCCTCACTCACTTCCCCTCTGGGAACACCACCTCCGTTTCCCCTCTGATCTACAGGTGCCGGTAAACAAAGTGCTGCAGCATCACTGGCTCCCCTGCAGCCACCTCCCCACCCCCATCCAGCAAAGTTCCTCCCAAGGTTAAGCCGGGTTGGGGCAGCGGGTCGCAGAGGGCCCCCAGACCCAGCATGTGGGCTTTCCCCTCTGCTTTTCAAGCATATGGGGCTATGGAGTCTTTTTTCCGCATCAGAACCGCTCCCCTAGCTCGGGGTTGGGCTCCCCCATGAAAGGCTGGTCCTGGAAAACCAGCCTTCATTTGTAAATGGGCACCTCCAACCTGGTTCCGGAGGCCACCCGGGTGGCCTAGGGTATTTTCACCGCCATCGTCCGCCCCCCTCCCCCATCGCAGACACGCCTTTCACCATCTAACCTTAGGATTGCTTGGACCCTTCCCGCTCCCGAAACTCAGAACCCCAGCTATGGGCCCGGTCCCCTTCTGTGTCCCCTCCCCCAAAGCCCAAGATGGGAACAGAGGGCACTCGCGCAAGACGATGCTATCTTCCCCAGCAGCCGCACCCAGACCTGCCCCTTCCGCAGTGCCGGGCGAGTGAAGCCTGCAGCATCTGCTCGGCTAGGTGCAGGCCTGGGGGCGACTCAGAAAAAAGAGCGGTGGGAAGCAGGTCCGAATCCCAGCTGCAGACAGGGCCTCCGCCCCTCCCTCCCTGCACCTCCCCCGCTGCATCCCGCATCCTGCTCCGCGCCCGCCTGCCCGCCTGCGGCGGCGGAGACCTAGTCGCCAACCAGGGAGACTCGGGCCGTGAGGGCGGCAACTGGCCAGAGCCCGGTGGGTGCACGCTGTTCACCCGCGGTGCAATGAGCTGGCCGGGTTGCGGGAGCCTCTGGCTGCGACTTGTAGCCGCTGCTCCCGGGGCTGGGGTCTCGGCTCCGAAACTCCCTCCCCAAACCCGTGCCCCTCGCCCTCCGCCCTCGGGGTCCTGCAGACTTACGTCTCGGAAGCGGTTCCAGTCCTTGATCTTGCCGCTGTACTGAGAGATGGACGACAGCCATTGCTCGTCCTCCATGAAATTGCCGGGGGTCTCGCCCTCCTTGAGCCCCTTGGCGTCGCTTTCCGCCAAGGCTGCGGCAACCAGGAGCAGCAGCGGCAGCACCAGCCGCCCGCAGCCCGGGGCGTGCATCGTGGTCTGGATGCGACCTGGGGGGAGTCTTGACTCCTGCAGTATTTTAATGTCCTTCTTCCCACCCCACAGCTGGCGAAGCAAACGCTGTCGTCCTCCTCAGCCCTCCTCCTCCTGCCCGGTCTGACTCCGGTGACAGACGGATAGCGGGTCGCGGCTGAAATGTGACCTGGTTAGGAGATGCACTTGTCTGAAAAAGCCCAGCGCTGGACGCGGAGAGGAGGAGAATCAGAGAGGCTGCGCCAACAGGGGCCGTGTCTGTAACTGTAGCATCAGCATCACGTTTGACATCATCATACCTGGTTTAAAAAAAAAAAAGAGGGGGTAGATTTCAAAGGGAAGCGCTAGATCAGAGCACCCAAAGCCAGCCAGCCACAGCTCAGCCCAGCCCAGCCCAGCACTCGGGGAGTTGCAAACCAAGGAATCCAAAAGGGCCTCCCTGCTGTCTTTCCAAGGGTGGAGAGGGAAAAGAGGGGCCCCAGGGGTCTCCCCTGGGAAGATGGAAATGGGAGAAGACACAAAACTCTCCGGTTACAAAGCCAGCCAGGCTCAGGTGTCTAAAGGGAATTTGGCCACAGACACCCTTCCTCTCCCCTTGCCCCCCACCCAGAGGGGACTGTGCCACAGCCCTGACAGCTGGCTTCCTGCGAGTTATGGCTCTACAGTAATGGGTGGCTTCGTGAAGACAAAAGCCATATAACAACTGGCTGCCTCAGAACTATTGCTCCCCAGCCCCACATGCTCTTTTCAAGGCGAGTCCTGAGCACTGAATGGCTGGCAAAACAGAGGCAGATGTCCTCCTCCCCAAGCAGCTGTTTAAGGGCTGTCACCCCTTTTGTTAGCTCTTCCTAGGGCAACCCTAAAAGGCGAATGTCTGACCATTCATCTGCCTTGAGGCTGCAAATTTGGAGAAGGCACATTTGCTTATGGTTTTGACTTCAAGTTGATTTTAATAAGCCATTGGGAAGTGGGGGCATTGAAGGGAGGCTAGTTTTGTTTGACATGTTTAGGTTTTGGTTAGAATTGTGACCCTTATCATTGTCTGTAGAAATGTGTTGACATACCAGCTGGGAATGCTAGGCACAGTCCCAGGATCAGAGCAGAAATAATGTGAGGTTTATATTATAAATAAATTGAAGAGGAAACAGATAATCTGACAGGACAAAACATTGAATTTTTGGGACCCAAACTCTAGATTGTGTTTTTATTTAAAAAAATGGCTGCTGTGATCTTTAGAGTAAATCAATGGCAATGAAAAACATGATCTTAATCAGAAGGAAAAAAACCCACAGTTTATAAGGTTCATAGTCACTCTGAGTCTGGCCTGGGAATTCTGAATGCAGATGGCTTGGGCTGGGGTTCCCTTGGGACAACTAAACAATAGCTTCCTTTCCATGTTTTCTTTGTCCTTTGCAGTTGGACTTAGAGGTGGTGCTGCAACGAGGACACGGCCACTGATATCCTCATCTCACAGTAAATACAGCAGCTTTGCTGGGTTGTATAGCAGCACTGTAGAGAGGAAGAACAGTCTGTTGTCATGTATACTGGAAGTGGAATCTGGGTTCTGGGCAAATTACCTATTTTCTGTATATAAATTAATGGTAGGACTTCTGGTCAAGATGGTGGCGTAGGTAAATGTGGTCTCGGGTCCTCCCACAACCACATCAAGGTTACAACTAAACTACAGAACAACCATCATTCAAAACCCCCTGAAATCAAGCTGAATGGAAGTCCTACAACTATGGAATTAAAGAAGCAGCCACATCGAGCATGGTAGGAGGGGCGGAGGCGTGAGGGGCGGAGGTGGACGGGCTGGTCCCACACCCATGCGTGATGGATAAAAATCAGGAGGACCCCTTGTCTGGGAAGGTCCTCCCTGATGATTGAGGGGACCTCACCCCACATCAGGTGCACTGCTCAGGGTTCCAGTGCCAGGAAGAGAAGTCCCCACAACTTCTGGCTGGAAAAACCAACGGGAACTGAGGCTCAGGGAGGCTGAGGCGGCTGGAGCCCCAGGCAGCTCCTTAAAGGGCCCACACATGGACTTATCAGACTCACTCCCTCTAAGCTTGGAGGGGAGGCAGCTCGAGGGGCACCAGGACATACAGGGAAGAACTGAGCTGTTTGGCACTGGAGCGAGGGCTGGAGAGGGGGCTCTCTCCGGGACAGAGATGCTGTCAGAGGCCTTTGTTCCTTTGGTGAGCCCTTCCCTGGGGTGGCAGATACCCGTCATATCTGGGACTCCAGCAACCTGGCTCACACTGGTAGCCCCGCCCCGGTGATTCCCTGAGGCCCCGCCCCACCCAACTTTCAGGCCCACCCAAGCTGTTGCCAGTTGCTTAACCATAGGATTGGCCTGTCTTTCATCCTGCTTCAGGTTTTCCTAAATTCTTTCAAACAAGCAGCATCTGGTCTCAGATAGCCCCATACCTCTTGTTCAGTAATACACAGAAACAAACAGGGAGGCAGCCAAAATGAAGAGACAAAGAAACAGGTCCCAAATGAAAGAACAGAAAAAAAAACCCAGGAAAAGAACTAAGCGAAATGGAGATAAGCAACCTAACAGATGCTGAGTTCAAAATACTACTCATAAGGATGCTCAATGAACTTAGTGAGAACCTCAGTGAACTTAGTGAGGGCCTCAAGAGCATGATAAAGGACCAGTCAGAAATGAAAGATGCACAGTCAGAAATGAAAGAGGCACTAATTGAAATAAAGAATAATTTACACAGATTCCATAGTAGAGTAGGTAAAGCCAAGAAGAGAACCATCGATTTGGAATCTAAGGAAGCAAAAAACACCCAATCAGAACAGCAAAAAGAAAAAAGAATTCAAAAAAATGAGGATAGTGTAAGGAGCCTCTGGGACAACTTCAAGTATGCCAACAATCGTATCTTGGGGGTGCCAGAAGGAGAAGAGAGAGAACAAGAAATCGAAAACCTATTTGAAACAATAATGGCAGAAAACTTCCCTAACTTGGTGAAGGAAACAGACATACAAGTCCAGGAAGCACACAGAGTCCCAAACAAGATGAACCCCAGGAGGCCCACACCAAGACACATCATCATCAAAATGCAAAAGAGTCAAGACAAAGAGAGAATCTTAAAAGCAGCAAGAGAAAGGCAGCTAGTTAGTTACCTACAAGGGAGTTCCCATAAGGCTGTCAGCTGATTTCTCAAAAGAAACTTTGCAGGCCAGAAGGGAGTGGCAAGAAATATTCAGAGTGATGAAAAGCAAGAACCTACAACCAAGATGACTCTATCCTGCAAAGCTGTCATTTAGAATTGATGGTCATATAAAGAGTTTCCCAGACAAGAAAAAGCTAAAGGAGTTCATCACCACCAAACCATTATTATATGAAATGATGAAGGGTCTTTTTGAAGAAAAGGATAAAATATATGAACAAACAAAATGGCAATGAATACATATCTATCAACAATGGAATCTACAAACAAAATGAACAGGCAGAACAGAAACACTCTCATAGATACAGAGAACATTTTGTTGGTTGCCAGATGGGCGGGGGGTTGGGGGAATGGGTGAAAAAGGTGAAGGTATTAAGAAGAACAAATTGGTTGCTAGACTGACAAACCTCAAAGAGAAGGGGCCGGGGGGTGGGAAGAAATAAACCAAAGAACTTATATGCATAACCAATGGACACAGACAACAGTGTGGGAAAAGGCAGGAGGTGGGCAGGAGTGGGGAGGAAGGGGGTCAATGGGGGGAAAATGAGGAACATCTGTAATACATTCAATAATAAAGATATAAAATAAAATAAATTAATGGTAATACTACTTATCTCAGAAGATTGCTGGGAAACTTATGCAAAATTACATACTGTGCCTGGGCACAGTGGGCACATAAAAAAAGGTTAGTTCTTCCCTTGGGTTGGGAAGGGAAGGCTATGATGTTCTCTAGTTCTAAAGATGTACTAAAGTTGCCATCTTTTCCCACCATCTCAATCCTAGTCTTTTAGCAAAGCTAATTGTATGTCTCCAAGGTACTGAGGCGGTAGATCCTAGATATCATAGCTCTCCTATTCCAACACTATCTTGTGAAGTCCCCTGTCTGCTATAATTACCAGAGATTCCCAAAAAGAGTGTGGAAAGGCATGCCCATCAACAAGATGCCCTTCAATAAGACAATACCTGTTTCTAGACTTTAGAAGGTCAATAGCCAGCCCCCCCCTCCCCCGCTCGTCCAAAGGGACTTACTTGCTTTCAGCAGCACCTTAAAGCTGGGTCAATATTAGCCCTGTGCTGAAAACAAATGACCAACAGTCAAGCACTGTAGTTAAATCAACAGTAAAGCTATTTCTGTTGTAGATTTCCAGATGATGGGTAAAAGAGTTGTGGAAAATGGGCAATAATTATAGCTTATAATTAAGAAATGGTTTTCCAGAATTTTGAGAGAATGATTATCACGTCAGCCTTTCAAACCAACGGGCCCAAAAGCTGCTGGGTGCATTGTCAAATGGCACATGTGTTTTATGTATTTTTCTGTTTGTATTTCCTATTGAGTAATACAAAATGGAGAAATCTTGGTTTCCAGATAAGAAACGTAAATTTAACCACATTTTCAAAACCATTTAATTCCATTTCTAGATGACCTCACACACATAAAAGACAAATGCACAGAAATGCCCAATCCAGGATTGTTTAAATAGCCAAACCTGGAAACCAGCTCACTGCCCATTAGTCAGGGACCAACTAGTTAAGCTATATACATACACACAGTGGACTATTGTGCAGACGTTAAAAATGATGTAGCTATGTATCTAATGACAGCTAATGTGATCCCCTACATATCTCTGGGGGAGAAAAGCTCATCATGGAAGATCATGTATAACATTATCCCTTGGGTGGAAGTATAGTACAGCACAGCAGTTCTCAAACATTATGGTCTCAGGAGTCCTGTACACTCAAAAATTACTGAGGACCCCAAAGAACTTTTGTTTATGTGAGATATAAATTTGGCTCTAATTTACTAGAAAATAAAACTAAGCCTTCCTCTCAATTTTGCTGTGAACCTAAAACTGCTCTAAAAAGTATTAACTCTTTAAAAAAAAAAAAAAAAAAACTAAGAATTTTAGCTCTGGCCAGTTTGGTTCAGCAGTTAGTGCCGGCCTGTGGACTGAAGTGTCGAGGGTTGGATTCCCAGTCAATAGCATGCACCTGGATTGCAGGTTCGATCCTCAGCCCATCAGGGTCGTGGGGGAAGCAATCAACTGATTTGTCTCTCACATCGATGTTTCTCTCTCTCTCTCTCTCCCTCCCTCCCTCCCTCCCTCCCTCCCTCCCTTCCACTCTATCTAAAAATCAATGGGAAAATATCCTCAGGTGAGGATTAACAACAACAACAACAAAAACTAAGAATTTAAAAAATATTTATTTAAAAATAACAATAATGGTCTGGGGTGGGGAGGAGAAACACCTGTAACAAAAAAAAATTAATTTAAATAAATAAATATAAATAACAATAATGAATCCAATATATTTTATGAAAAACAACTACAGTCGTCCCTCACCACTTCACACTTCCACTTTCTCGACTTCACTCTATCGCGGTTTTTTCAAATATATTCATTAAAAAGTTGATCGAGACAGTGAAAATGATACGGTTGTCTGAGTCAATTATACACCTCTGTATTACAATTAAAATTAAAATTACTGTACGTATGGACTGTAGGCCTATGTAGTCTAGCACCCAAGGAATCCTTCAACGCCAGGTGCAACCGCTAGTCTGGAACTGATTAACCGCAATAAACGAGGAACGACTGTATACGTATTTTCCCCTACAAAATTAGTGAGAAGAGTGGCATTGTTTTACATTTTTGTAAATCTCTTTCATGTCCTACTTAAAAGACGACAGGTAGATGAGCTTCTGCGCTACAGCAAGTGTTAGTGCTGGGCTGACGTAAAATACCGACTGGGTGGCTTGGACAACAGAGACTTCTTTTCTCAAAGTTTGGAGGCTGGAAGTCGGAGAGCAAGGTGTTGGCAGGTTTGGTGTTTCACTGAAGCGTCTCTTCCTGGTTTGCAGATGGTCGCCCTCTCGCTGTGTCACACTGGTCTTTCTTCTCTCCGTGCACATGCTTGACATTTAGGTATCCAAATGTTCTCTTTTTATAAGGACACCAGTCTGATTGGTTTGGGGCCCACTTTAACAGCCACAGCCCCATTTTAACTTAACCACCTCTCAAAGGCCTGATCTCCAAATACAGTCACATTACGAGGCAAACGGGAGTGAGGGCTTCCACACGTGAATTCTCAGGGAACACAACCCAGCTAAAACTGAACTACCTAGTGGGATCACGGTAGAAGGACTGAGAGCAAACTGAGTTAGACTTTAAAAATACATATTTATACCCTAAATGTTCCAATGTACAAAATTCTAGAAAACGCAAAAATATACAAGCACATGTGGCTTGAACCATCGGGTGAAGACGCATGCCATGGAGCCTCTGGAAAATCCACGCACACCCGGGAGAGAATGAGAACGAAAGAGCCACTGATCCCTCACTGGTTCTATGAAGAGCGTGGACCTCACACAGCCCTAAAAGGTTCTGATGGGCCCCCAGGGCTCCACAGACCACGTTTTAAGAACCACTGGTACAAGCTGTATGACCTCTGGCAAAGTTCTTAACTTTGTTAAGCCTCAGTTTATAAAATGAGGATAATGATAATACTGACTGAAGTGTGAAGATGAAATGAGCTAATACACAAATGACAAATGAGAATGTTCAGCTAGTATTAGATGTTATTAACTTGTGAAAAATTGCTTAACAATATGATATGTACTTAAATGCATAGGGAGTAGTAACCTCTGAATGATGAAACTTATTTTTTAACAAATATTTAAAGTATAACGTATACATTTTAAAAAGCAAAGTGTATATAGCGTGATGATTTTTCACAACGTGAACTTAGTTTATATTTGTTCAAAGAACATTTTATTTAAAACGACAGGAAAAGCTATTAATAAAAACAAACAAAAGAGCAGCACTCCGCTCACCTATCGTCCTTGGGCTTGGCTGCCCGGACCCGAGGCATCAAGGTAGACTGTGTGTGAGAGGTGCCCTCACTGCAGTGCATCTGGGTGCCTTCAGGTTCTCTTCCCCTTCAGGGAAAGAGCACAGTGTGAGAGTAAACCTGAACAAAGCTCTGTGGCATTCATGATGAAGCTGGATTCACAATGGTGTCCAAACTCTGAAGCTCACTTAAAAAGAAATGTTAAGCCCGGCCAGTGTGGCTCAGTGGTTGAGCATCGACCCATGCACCAAGAGGTCACCAGTTCAATTCCCATTCGGGGCACATGCCCAGGTTGTGGGCCCAATCCCCAGTGGGGGGCATGCAGGAGGTGGCCGATCAATGTTTTCTCTCATTGATGTTTCTGTCTCTCTCTCCCTCTCTCTTTCTCTCTCTCTCTAAAATCAATAAAGAAAAAATATTTAAAGAAAGAAAGAAATGTTAAGTAACATTTATCATGTCTCTATCATGGGTACAGAGTTCATTTGGGGGTAACTCATTATGTCCCCCAAAATCAAAATTATTCTTCATAACAAAATTCATAATATAACAATACAGATCTTGTGTAATAACTGGGGTGAGGAATTCATTTTCCCTCTTCTTCCTCCAGGAATCAAAGGTGAAGTCAGTGGCTCAAAAACCGCTGCAGCGAGTTAGGTGCATTTAACCCTATTTCAATGCAGAATGATTGTGAAATGGTAATATTAAGGGAGATCTGATTATAAACAGTAGCAAATCCTCTAATATCTACCCCATTACATCTGGTGAGAGGGGACCCTGAATCTTGAAAAAATCTTTTAGCTCCATCAAGAATTATTTGTACTCTGGCCAGTGTGGCTCAGTTGGTTAGGCATTGTCTCATGCACTGAAAGGTTGCTGGTTCGATTCCTGGTCAGGACACATGCCCAGGTTTTAGGCTCAATCCCAGGTAAGGGGAATGTAGGACGAAGCCTATGGATGTTTCTCTCTCATATGGCTGTTTCTCTCTCTCTCTCTCTCTCTCTCCCTTCCTCCTTCTTACTTCCTCTCTCAAAAAAAAAAAAAAAAAAAAATTTTATTTAGCCCTGGCCTGTTTGGCTCAGCGGTTAGAGTATCGGCCAGCAGACCAGAGAGTCCCGGCTTCAGTTCCTACTAAGGGCATGTACCTCGGTTGCAGTCTGTCCCTGGCCCCAGTTGGGGTCGTGCGGGTAGCAACCACTCGATGTGTCTCTCTCACATCGATGTTTCTCTCTCTCTCTTGCTCCCTCCCTCCCTCCCACTCTATCTGAAGATAAATGCAAAAATGTCCTCAGGTGAGGATAAAAAAAAATTGTTTTATTTATTTTCTCTCTACCATTGTACTTTCATAAGTACTATATCACAACTACCTATTACTCCTTCTTCTACAACAGCAGTTAAACCTGTATTTTCTTTAGAGCTATAGTGTCTCAAAAATTTGTCTAGACTTCTAGAAAGAAAAATTTAAAATAAATTAAAAATTTTCCAATTCTACCAATATGTATTAACTTACGCAATTCTAGAAAACACAAAAATACTTAAGCACATGCTCCACTAACCATCAGAGAAATAGTCACTACATCATGTAGCTTCTGAAAAAATCCACTGTACAGTTGTGAAAGAATGAGACTGAAAAGGACAAATTACTTATAAAAAAAATACTGAATACATATGTCCTTAAATGCATAGTTACTTCTAAATTCTAAATAACAGACTTTCCAGTTCTGTTAACAACTTAGTATTTGATATATAAAGCTACATTTTCCGAACAAAACTTTTAAAAAATTTACTAAAAACATAAGTCATAAATCTCTGACATCAAAAAGAAGACATCTTTACCCCCTGGCCAAGGTTGCCCGGTGGCAGTTGTCAGAAAGAAAATAGTAAGAGAAAAGTAGTACCGAGATGAGATGAGGGCACTGAACCCCAAAGTCAGCTTCCCTATTCATTATTATCCCTGGGAGTACCCATTCCCATGTACCATCTAACAATCAGAGGTAAGCAAGTAAAATCTCAACCTAAATAAAAAATGAGTATTACTAATACAAAATTCTTTGGGAAAAACCAATTCTACAGGCACCAGTATGTGAGTTCTGAATTAATGATAAAGCTCTGCTCATAAATAAGTGATGGCAACACCGTATCCCAAACACACATTAAAGGGGTCAAACTATAGAACTATAGGAAAATTCTAAAAAACACAGTTACTTTGGAAATTCATTTAT
Source organism: Molossus molossus (assembly GCF_014108415.1). NCBI lineage: Eukaryota > Metazoa > Chordata > Mammalia > Chiroptera > Molossidae > Molossus > Molossus molossus. The sequence goes on from NW_023425352.1 coordinate 53,011,858, forward strand.
TCACAAGTGATCTGCGCAGTCACAGTGATAAACAAATCTGAGTGTTATACACATCCTCACGATGTAGTGACCTTGACATACGGGGTTCAGAATCAAGCTCTTAAACAGAAAGTAGGAAGCAAGATAAAAATAAGGAATGAAGGAAAGAGAAAGAGGGGTGTGGAGGGAGAAGGAATGTGAGGAGGAGGAGGAGATGAAAGGTGAGAGCATGTTCATAGAGCACTATCACAAAAACCAAGAGGTCAAGGAACCCAAGTGTCCACTGACGGATAAATGGATAAACAAAATGCGGTACATACATACAATGGGATATTATTCAGCCTTAAAAAGAAAGGAAATCCTGTCACATGCTACAACACGGATGAACCAACATGGAAAAGCCAGTCACAAAAAGACAAATACTGCACTGGCCAGTTGCTCAGTGGTTAGAGTGTCGGCCTGCTGACCGAAGGGCTTGATTCCTGGTCAAAGGCACAAACCTGGGTGGTAGGTTCGATCCCTGACCATGGTCAGGGTCATGAGGGAGGCAACCAATAGACGTGTCTCTCTCACATAGATGTTTCTCTCTCTCTCTCTCTCTCCCTCCCTTCCTTCCACTCTAAAAATCACTGGAAAAATATCCTCGGGTGAGGATTAACAACAACAAAAAGACAAATACTGAATGATTCCACTTCTATGAGATATCTACAGCAGTCAAATGCATCAAATCAAAGAAAAAGGGTGGTTGCCAGGGGCTAAGGGAGAGGGAAATGGGGAGTTGCTTGCTTAATGGATACAGAGTTTCAGATACACAAGATGAGAAAGTTCTGGAGATGTTTCATAACAACATGAATATACTTATTCAACACTGAGACGTACACTTAAAAATGGTTAAGATGATAAATTTTATGTTATGTATTTTTTACCACAATAGAAAAGAAATTCTGGGTAGTGATTAAAACTTAGGGTACATCCCTGGCTGGTGTGGCTCAGTTGATTGGAACGTTGTCCCATGCACCAGAAGGTCTAGGGTTTGATTCCAGGTCAGGGTACATACCTAGGTTGCAGGTTCAATCCCCAGTCAGGGTGGGTACAGGAGGCAACTGATTGATGTATCTCTCTCACATCGATGTTTCTCTCTCTCTCCCCTTCCTCTTTAAAATCAATTTAAAATTTGTTAAGAAAAAATAAATAATTTAGAGTACAAGTAAGCACACCTAAGGAATCCAGTTTCTCAAAGCACTGTGTGAGTCCTGCACCCAAAGTGCACAGCTTCCTGTTTGGTCCTGGGATAACCCTGTGGCTCCCTCTCCATACCTGGTCTGCCAGGCATCTTCCTTGTTCTCTCTCTAGCCCTGCTAAGGGGCCGGACAGCTTAGCATAGTGTTGAAGAGCCCAAGCTGGCTGGGTTCAGATCCTGACACTATCTACTGCCTGGTTACGTGACCTTCAGCTAGTAACCTAGCCTCAGTTTCCTCATATGTAAAATGGGGATTGTATGAGCACTTCCCTCATTGTATTGCCAGTGATAATATTAACAATAACTGTATTATCATTATTATTAGTAAGTGTAATAATTTAATAAGATTATTAAGGATAATAATAATATGTATACCCTTAGCACAATGTCTGGCCAATAGTGGGTGTTTAATAAATGCTTGTTTTTATCACACACAAAACAGTTTAGGGTAAAAGGGGAAGAAGGGAAAAAGCAAACCTAAAAATTACAGGTATTTTATCTAGATGGAGAAATTAATGAAAGCACATCTTTAATTCTCTTTTAAAGTATTAATACAAACAACTTTAATGGTTGGGGCTAAATCAGTAGGTACTTAAGAAACAATGCGAATCTGAGCTCCAGTGGGCTTCAGAAGTACATTTCCAGAGAAGAGCTTTGGAAAGAAAAGTACACCCTGCAAAAGATGAGCAAGCCAAGGATTACATGCACACAACCATCTTGGCTGACAGTTAGATGACTGGGGACAACCATCAAAGAGACTAGAGTCCATGGGGAACCACCCAGGAAAGCCGCCATCCAAATTTCCACATCCATCCTTGGCAATTAAAATGAAGATACTTTCCCTCAGCATCCTGTAAAAATGGTCAATTTCTAGGGCTCCCCCAGATCCACCTCAGGAGAAGTCGATCTGTCCACAGGAGGCGTAGTTCCCAAAGCTGTCTACTGTGAACCTCTGAGAGATGTGGATTGAATTGAGCTTTAGGGTTCCGAAGTAGAAGTTCTCAAACAGCTGAAAAGGAAAAATAAAAATCCAGAATGAACATTTAAAGAAAATTACAGTTGGAAATATTAAGCATTAACTCCTCTTGTAAAAATACCAGAATAATCTCAACAAATCTCTCATGCTTTTTCTTTTCAGTATTTATTCTCAAAAATGACCCTGGAGTGGGGAGTGGGAGTGAGAACAGAACAGCAGCTCTGCTGGGTAATCTTCAGGCCTCCTCGATAAAATGCACCGGAGAAAGAGGTCTGAAAAGTTAATTCCAAAATATCTATTGAGCAGACATGACCCAGGACTTGTAACAAACACACCCGAACTCACAGGGCCTAACAAAGCCGCTACTATGACTTGCAGTTGTGTAGGCTCCTACTTTTGTTACAGCCAGAATAAAGTTTGATATAATACATTCCTCTTATCTAGTCAACAATGTTTTGTAGAAGCACTGACTGAAATAATAGAAGACGAGATTCCTTACCCACGAATGATTCTGATGACCCAGTGAAGAACACAAAACAGCCAGGGCAACACTTCCATTGGATGACATAGCGAATACAAATGATTACATTTATCACAAACCTTTCATTAGACTTGGATTCAACCCAGCATCCTAAAGTAGATGCTCTTTACTACAATTCTTCACTTTAAAAACTTTCAAGTGTGGCCCTGGCCGGTTTGGCTCAGCAGTTGGAGCGTCGGCCTGCGGTCCTGAGAGACCCGGGTTCGGTTCCCGCTAAGGGCGCGTACCTCGGTTGCAGTTTGCCCCCGGCCCTGGTCGGTTGTGCAGGTGGCAGCCACTCAATGTGTCCCTTTCACATCGATGTCTCTCTCTCTCTCTCTCTGTTCCTCTCTCTCCCTCCCACTCTACCTGAACAAAAAAAAAAACAAAAAACTTTCAAGTGTGAACTGTATAATTTTATTAACCAAAGCCACCCCAATAAATTCAATTAAAAAAAACCTTTCAAGTGTGTCAGAGGAAGGGATATGCCAAACTCTGAAAGAGAGTCCTGCTCCTGTGATGAGCACCTTTCTAAAGCAGAATCCAAAATGACATGGAAAGTCATCCCAGGAAAATTAAGCCACCCTGCTTAGTTACGGAGTGTCAGAGAACAAAGGGTGTACCTTCTTCCGTTAGTATGCAAGAGTTGCTCTTTCTCAAAATGTCAACAAGATCCTAAGAAAGCCTTTCAAAATGCATACCCAGCATGTCTGAGTAGAACCTAGGGGAGGACCTTTGCACATCAGCAAGTGACTGTCTCTTCTCTTAGTTTTACACAACCTCCACAGCCATGAACTCCAGCTACTGTCACCTTTCCACTCCCTGCAATTAATGGCCTAGCTAAATGCCTGGGGTTCATTAAAGGCTAACTTTATAAAAGTCCCGTAAATATTGATTCTTCAACTTGACCCCAAAGATCTATTTAAAGGTTGTGTGCTGCATTGTCTCGTCCTTCAGAAAGGTGATCAGCTCCTGCCTGCATTGATTTACACAAATAACTCCTCCTCCTGGCTTTGGTAGCCTGTTCAAACCATATCCACCCTTTTATGTAAAGAAATACAGCCCGAAGAGGTGATCTGCTAATCCCTTTGCTGAACATTAATTTGAACTGAAAGCCCCATCAGTGAGACAGAGATTTACAATTTTACAAACCAAGGCCTTATAGGTACAAAGCAGACATGACCAAAGAAGCAATAAAAGATTAAACAAAACAAAAAAGGGAACTCCTAATACTTTCAACAAATTACTTTGTAAAGATTAGCAGTCTATGTTTCCAAGTGATGGAACCACAGCTACAGCTGGAAAGTGACCTACCTCTGACTTCACCTAGCGAGTACAGTACAAGACTTAGCAAAGAGGAGGGGGAGGGCAACATGGAGGCAGAAATGGGCATGATGGGCCATGCCAAGTAAGCCAGGTTAGATGTTTAGAGGGCTCCTAAAAAGAAGCAGTGAGAAAGACTAAGGCTAGAGAAATAAGGAGAGTAAATCAGATTAAGGGTTACTGAGGGTCAAGTTCAGAAGGTAGATTTCATTCTAGACAGGGGGCACCGGTGAAAGCTTCTGAGTAGATTGGTGGCCTAAGATGAAAACCCTTCTTTTAGGAAAATTAATCTGGGTATGGTGCTGACTAGAAAAAGGAACAAGGGAAAAAAAGAAAAGGAGACCAGAGTAGCAGTTTACTCTGAGAGAGATACTGAGTGTCTCTTGACTAAAGTACTAGTAGTGGGCCTGGAAAGACTGGAGCAGATGTGAAATACTTCGAATGAAACACAGAAAAGGTTCATTGATTTTCTAGATGAGGGGAAGGAGGTAAGAAAAGCAGATGGGATAAGTCATAACTGACACTGTTGACGTAAGAAACATCCAAACCTGTAAAAATTTTTATGAGTTTATCGGAACCAAACTAACAACAACTGTGAAAATGCCCCGAAGAATGGCAGTTTTGCACCTTATTTTATACCTTACAATAAAAGGAGAAGACGTGAGACACACTGGTGATAGATTAGGCAGGCGGGAAAAAACAAAGCAGGGAAATCCCTGGGACTGGATAAAAAGTAAAATGAATAGATAAATACTTCTTTTATAGTGCTGGGTATAGGATAGTTAACAATTAACACAATAACAGTAATAATGAGGAATTCTATGCTGTGGGGTCTGGAATAAGGAGATTACGTAGACATTCCAAAGATACATTATCATAGCTGCAAAAAGACAACAGACAGCAGGGCTGGCGTGGCTCAGGGGATTGAGCATCATCCTATGAACCAAGAGGGCCTGGTTGGATTCCCAGTCAGGGCACATGCCTGGGTTGCCAGCTCAGTTCTCAGTAGGGGACATGCAGGAGGCAACTAACTGATCAATGTTTTTATCTCTCTTCCTCTCAAAAAAAATAAATAAATAAAATAAGTATATTAAAAAAAAAGGCGACAGGCTCAGTTAAGGTCAAGGAAAGTACTGGCCTAGGACATGACTACCCACCATGACTCCCTTTTAGTTAGGAAGTTTTAATTTCAGACCATCCTGTGTGGTTAATCGTAGTCTCTGAGTTTGTAAGGCCACCATGCAGGTCTCCCTTGGGCTTGACAGGTTGGGATGTGGCCCCTTTTTGGTTCACAACACGGTCAGTGGGGTATATGAGGGTACCATTAATAGCAACAGAACATTTCTGAGAGGAACCTATTTTATGGGGGAAATGAAACAAATTCAGGTATGTTTATATACTCATGGCTGTACCTTTGTATACCAAGCCCTTCTCCAACCTAGGGTTTTCCTGGTACTGAATATACATTAGAGACATGAACTCTGGTGCTAAGTGGAAGTATATCACCACAGGAAACTTTACAGCTGTCCATTTTTTTTGAGTAGTAGTTCTTTATATATTAAGAAAATGAATCTTTATGTTATAAATTGCAAATATATCTTACCCCAGTATGTCATTTGTCTTTTGGCTTTGCTTATGGTGGGCTTATTTTACCATGTCAACTTAAAATTTTATGAACTCAAATGTACAATAATGTTCGAAGTGAAATAGTACCAGATGTTAGACCAGTAAAGTCAGACCGGATCTCTCAGTTCAACAGCCTCAGTACTTGAATTCTAGCTGAGAAAGTATTCAGAGTCAAGACTCAAACTGTAAGAGAAAGTTTATTTAGAAAGTCACAGAGGTAGAAGAAGTGAGCTGTATTAGAAAAGGGCTCAGGAAATAAGTTACAGAGGCAAAAGAAGGGCCCTTGGAGCTTATGAGAAAGAGAGAGTTAAGGAGACTGAGGGAAGGGGAGGGAAAAGATGAGGGTGTGCTCCATAGAGCCACACCAGTCCTCGGTCTCGAGGATATTTTTCTGGAGGTCTCAGGGAAGGATCCCCATCAAATATGCATCAGCTTTACAGGTGTGTCCTTTAAGGGTTGTGATCTTTACTGATTGGTTGGTGCCAGGGCAGGGCAGTCAATGCAGCTGGTCCTGATGTCAGCCTGGCTTGACTTGACTGGTTTTGCAGTTTACTGGGCCTGGAGCTAAAATACAACTGAGGCCTAGATGTATTTGCTGTGGGCCAGAACCTAATTGTCTTGGGGGCTTAATGCTTATGGCCTATTCTCCAGCCCCCTAGTTTATTCCCCCTCTAAGGGGGTCTAACCCATATGACTAGCAACATGCTGAGGAAAGGTCAGGGGAGGGTCCCAACCACACTCAGGAGGTCTAAATCTCAAAACCAGCGATATGCTAGGAGAGGAAAGGTTACCCTGGGGTCAAGGTCCTTGTTTTCCCAGCTTTGCCCTTTGCTAGGCACCTGGGGCTTTCCACCCCGGTGACTTTCTGTACCTGGCTCATGGTCCTTGCTCTGCTCATATCTGTCTGACTACCACAATAACAGGAGATTTTTAAATCAAAGTTACCTAATGCCAATATTGTTATAGATTAAGGGATCAAGGTAAACAATACATGCATAGTATTGACAACACACTAATAAAATAAAGATCAGGACCAGCATTTACTGAACAAGCATGTGTGTAGGCATTATGCTGTGGGCTCTCTGTGATTACCCCACAGCATCCCCGCAACCCCAGGAAGCAGATACTATTAGTAATCCCATTTTATAATGGAACCTGAGGTTTAAAAGGTTTAAGTAGCCCTAGCTGGTTTGGCTCAGCAGTTAGAGCATCAGCCCATGGACCAAAGGGTCTCGGGTTCGATTACTGGCCCCGGTCTGGATTGTTTGGAAGGCAACCGATCGCGCATTGATGTTTCTCTTTCTCTCTCTCTCCTTCCCTCCTTTCCACTCTCTCTCAAAATCAATGAAAACATCCTCTGGTAAGGATTAACAACAACAAAAAAAGGTTTAAGTAACTTGCCCAAGGGTATACAAGCAAGTAAGTGGCGAAAAATTGAAATTCATATGCTGGGAAAGAAAAATAATAAAATTTGAGATTCAAACCCAGGCAGCTGAACCCTAACCCCTGCACTCTCCAGCCTCTTTCTGTGGGTGATGTCCCTTAAAACCTGACCCTATTTAAGTCACAGTGAGGAAGCATGACCCACAATCTCTCAAAGACTGAAATAAACATATCCTTTCCCTTGTTAGTGCTGTTTTCAGTCACCTGGACCTGGTTTAAGAATCGAATGGCTCTAGTTCAGCTAGAAGAAATGTAATTGAATTCTGGATGAAAATAAACACAAATCAACTAAATGGCTCCATTTAATTAGGTACCTAAATGGGGAATGAGGAAAAAGCTTCAACTACAAGTTTAGAAAAAGAAATTTGGTAGCTCTTTCTAGCCTAAAGTAGTTCATGAAGAGCTAAGTGGTCTATTGTTTTGAAAATAAGAGCCCTAACAGAAAAAATTTAAATTAAAAAAGAATCACGTCAAGGTTTTTAAGTCAAGTTGAGTCTTTTCTCCTCGATGTTGTTTTATAACAATTCCCTTGGGGATTTTGAAACCTAAACCATTTTCCTTCTGAAAACATTTCTCTGACACAATACACATAGAGCCCTGTTGTGTTGGAAGCCAGCATTTTTGTAAAGCCTGCTGTAAAGGGATAGAACAATGAACAGCTACACGAACTACAAATATTTGATAAGAAAGTGAAAATAGAATTTAAGACTGCCAATATTTGTGATATCTCTTGTAAGTAATGTTAAAAATAAATAAATAACAGACCCAAAATGGAGTCATTTGTACCCACAACAGTAAACTGAGACATTTTTATTTTCTTGACTTGAGAGGGAGAGGGAGAGCGGCAGAGGGAGAGAAACACGAATTTGTTGTCCCACTTATTTGTGCATTCATGGGTGAATCTTGTATGCACCCTGACCCAGGATCAAACCCACAACCTCGGTGTATGGGGATGATGCTCTGACCAACTGAGCTACCCAGCCAGAGCCAGGATACCAAGATGTAATTGCAGTTTCAACCTCTCCCAGGAATGTGACTGTTAAGCAGTAAATCGGAAATTTCCTGGTTAGCACTAGTGAGGTAATCTGCAAGATAAGACCCCTATAGGTCCCCTGGGTGGGTGGGGGGGGGGTTGTCCTGGCCTCAAACAGTCCTTTATTTTGCCCCACTCTCTTCCTGCCTCTAAAACCTCCCAGGTTGGACAGCTTCTCCAAGCCCCTCTCCACTTGCTGGATGGAATGCTGACTGGTTCATGAATGGCTCAGTAAAGCCAATTAGATCTTCAAATTTGCTTGACTAAATTTTTGTCCTTTAACAGTAATAAGTACTGATTTGGACAATTTAAGAAGAAAATTTTAAACCTAAGGAAGTATGATATTTGAAAACTGTTGTGTATACCGCTGCTCTCTTTTTTGTTTAATTCCTTACCCGAGGACATGCTTAGAGAGAGGAAAGGATTAAAACACCAATAAGGTATCACCTCACACCTGTCAGAATGGCTGCCATCAACAAATCATCAAACAAGTGTTGGTGAGGGTGTAGAGAAAAGGGGACTCTAGTACACTGCTGGTGGGAATGCAGACTGGTGCAGCCACTATGGAAAACACTATGGTGTTACCTCAAAAAATTAGAAACTAAACTGCAATTTGACCCAGTGATCCCACTTCTAGGAATATACCCTAAGAAGCCTGAAACACCAATCAGAAAGAATATATACACCCCTATGTTCACAGCAGCACTATTTACAATCGCTAAGATCTGAAAACAGCCTAAGTGTCCATCAATAGATGAATGGATAAAAAAGCTGTGGTACATATACACAATGGAATACTATGTAGCTATAAAAAAGAAAGATCTCTTATCCTTTGAGACAACATGGAGGGACCTGGACAGTATTATCCTAAGCGGAACAAGCCAATCAGAGAAAGACAAATATCACATGATCTCACTTATTTGTGGAATATAATGAACAAAACAAACTGATGAACAAAATAGACCCAGAGACATAAAAGCAGGATACAGATTGACAAACTTCAGAAGGTGGGGGGGGCGGGGGGGATAAACCACAGAACTTATATGCATGTATGCATAACTAATGGACATAGACAGCAATGCTTGAGACGGGGCGGTGGGAGATTGGGAGGAGGGTGTCAATGGGGGAAAAAGGAGAAACATCTGTAACAAAAATAAATAAATTTTTTAAGAAAGAGAGAGGAAGGGAGAAAGGGAAAGAGAGTTAGATGTGAGAGAGAACCATCAATCAGTAGCCTTCCGTACATGCCCCAACCCAGGATTAAACCCACAACCCATGTATGTGCCCAGACCAGGAATCGAACCAACAACACTTTGGTGCACAGGATGACACCAACCTAGCCACCCTGATCGGGCCACAGCTGCTATCCTTTACTGAAGATTCCTAGCATCTTTACAAAATTAAGCAAAGAGAGAAATGTGGACCATAAAAATAAAAGGTTTTTGATCAAAACCAAAGCTTCCTTGATAGAAAATTGCAGGATAAAATCCAACCATCCTGCAGTCCCTTGCTCACATGATCTGTGAAGCCACCGTTTTTCATTTGTACATGATTGTTTCCTAAGGAGAACACAGAAGGAATTATTGATTTCTAGTTATATAGTGGTATACACCAAAGGAAAACAAACAGCTAGATTTAAAGGCCACTGTGGTCATTTTTCCTTGTATTCATTTCAGACCTTCTACTCCTTCCTCCTGTGCCCTGTAACAACTATCAAAGACAAGAAATAACTTTACATGTGACTAGGCTGCAAAAATGAGACTGAAAATCTCAAAGGTGGAGCAGAGGGTGAAGAACCTTCTCATATTTGTGACCTCCAACCACAAAACTGAATGAATCGCCAATATTCAACAGCGTAATGACAAACTTGTTGGGGATCCCTGCCCATTGGGCTTCCCAAATGAGGGTCATTCTCTTTCTCCAATCTTAGACAAAGAAGAGGTCATTCTCCTTAGAGATTTCTCCTTTAAGGAAATCTACTTCTTGTGTTGGGTGGCCTCAGTGAACTATTTGCTGTCCAATATGACTTAATATAAGAAATGCATTTTTGAAGTAAAAAAAAGAAGATTCAAAATATGTAAATCCTGAGAAATGTACTGTCATTCCTGGTATAATGGGTTAAACTAACCTTTAGAACATAAATCTGGAGCCACTGAAAATAAGTACTACTGGTATTCAATTAATGCAAGTAATTAGAAGGATGTACTGGGCCCCACTTCTCCCCAAGAAAAGATGCTTTCTACTGTTTTCATGCATGGCAATTAGCCTTTTGAAATCCAAAGTAAACAGGAATAGCAAATGCATGCTGCTTTGAAGTTTTCCTCCCATGATCTGTTTTATCAACTTCTATTTCTCACAATTACCCCCTGCTTACAGATAAAAGTAACAGTAATAACACTATTTTGTACTTAATAATAATGCTCACCCACCTACTGCCCTGCCAGGGATGGTATGAGGATAAATGGAAGACGGGCCGACAAGCAGTTTGCGTTCCTTGGGAAGGCACTCCCAGCACAAAGCCTTGCTGTGGTTAAATGACACCTTTCATCTAAGGATCTAAAAGTACCTCAGAAAGCCCAGCTCATTAACCCTTCAAAAAGTTGCTATGATGTAAACCAGAGCTGAGCATTATTATCCCCATTTAAAAGATAAGAAACAGACAGGCTAGGACCACTAACACTGTGCTATGAATTTAAGAGTTCCTGGGACCAGGTCCAGAACACAGACCAGGAAAAGGCCATATCCACAAGGCACTGAAATACCAAATCTTACCCCTGAAATAACAAATCTGTACCAAAGAATGTCAGGAGGAGAAGTAGTTCTGTCTTTGGTCAATATGTATGCAATCAGACAAGGAAGAAATTCACTTGGTTTTGTGGCCAAGAGTGAGAAACAAATGATATTGAAAACTATAATCACAGTCCTTGGAAAATGCTCACAAAAAACAACGAAACAAACAATGGTATAATCCAGAAACATTCTTCATGAAATTGGCTTCGAGGTACAGGATTAATACGACTTTAGGTAATAAACAGAAAGAGAGAGATACTAAAAATATAATTGATATAAAAAAATTCATAGCCAGCCCTGGCTGGTTTGGCTGAGCGGTTGGAGCATCGGCCTGCGGTCCAGAGAGACCCGGATTCGGTTCCCACTAAGGGCACGTACCTTGGTTGCAGTTTGTCCCTGGCCCTGGTTGGGTCGTGCGGGTGGCAACCACTCAATGTGTCCCTTTCACGTTGATGTTTCTCTCTCTCTCTCTCTTTTTTCCTCTCTCTTCCTCCCACTCTATCTGAACAAAAAATGAAAAAATGTCCTCGGGTGAGGATAAAAAAATATATATTTCATAGCTCTTCATATGTCATATTACTAATATCACTTAGAATTAGGATCACAAATAAGTTTTTTTCCCACATAAGTTTTGTTTCAAAGTTTTATTTGGTGAAATTCGCCAAACCTAAAAAATAATTCTGAATTTCTGCCAAGGTACCATGCAATTCAAATGGATCAAGTCTTTCGCACCTTGCATTTTCTTCTGGCTACACGCGCAATCACTTCTGATGAGAGCAATTGTGTGAGATGCGAAGAGACAAGAAGGAAATGGAGCTCCAATACAACCAAGGGTCAAAATAACCCTTCTGTCTACTTTTAAAATATTAATCTACGCTGCATGCCTTTCAATTCTTTCTAAATATCTTCACCGAAGAATACAATTGAGCCCATTCACACCAAGGTAAGGCATGTTCCTCTACACACACACATAAAACACACACACCTTCACCTGGAAACCAAAGACAGAAACTTCTCTTCCATTGAAGAGAGGTCACAAGGGCTCTTAGGGCATGCTAGACTTGAAGGCTTTCCTATCAATGACCACATAGCCACTCCCCTCCAATTTCTCTATCTCTAAACAGGAACTATGCTTTACAAGGATGTTCTGTAGTTATAGTAAGATAAATTATAAGGTGAAATTCTGAGTTCTGATTATTATTGTCACTCGCTGACTCTAACCACCATTAACCAAAAAGCAGAGTTTCCTTAAAAGGAAAACTGATTTAGTAGGAACTCTGACAGCGTACAGTCTCCGGTTTCACAGAGCTGTAAGGTTTGTAAAGAATGGAATAGGAACATGTACTTCAGGATCAATAAAGACTGGAACACCTACATCAGAACATACGAAGACTGGAATAAAAATATGTACTTCAGAATAAAAAAACACAGCTTACGGTCTCTGTGGTCAAGATCTGGTTTCACAGAGGTAATGTTTTTAAAGAATGAAATAGGAACATGTACTTTAGGTTAAATAAAAGACTAGAACAGAACATTTACTTCAGAACATATTAAGACTGGAATAAAAACATCTACTTCAACATACAAAGAGCCAACAGATACATGAAAAAATGTTCAACTTCATTAGCTATTAGGGAAATGCAAATCAAAACTACAGTGATACCACTTCACACCTGTTAGAATGGCTATTGTCAACAAGACGTGTGTTAAGTGGTGAGAGGTTGTGGAGAAAAAGGAACCCTTGCCCGCCCTCTGGTGTGGCTCAGTGGATTGACTGGCTGTCCCATGGACTGAGAGGTCCCAGTTCCATTCCCAGTCAGGGCACACGCCCAGGTTGCAGGCTCAATCCCTAGTAGGGGGCATGCAGGAGGCAGCGGATAAATGTTTCTCTCTCACATTGATGTTTCTATCTCTCTCTCTTCCTTCTTTTCTCTCTAAAAATCAATTTAAAAAATATTTAAAAAAAAGAAAAAGGAACCCTCACCAATACATACATAAAAATATTTCTGGGGAAGAAAATCACTACAATACAGTGGAAATGAACATCTAATACACTTAAGTTGGTATTTTATAATTCTTAAATGGTTGATTTTTAAATTTTAATGTACATTGTGTCTTTTGATGAATATATTAAAAATGTTTAGAGAGTAGCCCTGGTTGCTTTGGCTCAGCGGTAGAACGTTGGCCTGCGGACCAAAGAGTCTCACACTCAATTCCAGTCAAGGGCATGTACCTCGGTTGCGGTTCAGTCCCCAGCCCTGGTCAGGGTCATGCAGGAGGCAACCAGTTGATGTGTCTCTCTCACATTGATGTTTCTCTCTTTCTCCCCCCCCCCACCTGCACTCTATCTGAAGATAAATGGAAAAAAGTATCCTCAGGTGAGGATTTAAAAAACAGACAAACAGCCCTGGCTGGTTTGGCTCAGCGGTTAGAGCGTCTGCCTGCGGTCCGGAGAGACCCGGGTTCGGTTCCCGCTAAGAGCATGTACCTCGGTTGCAGTTTGTCCCCGGCCCTGGTTGGTCGTGCGGGTGACAGCCACTTGATGTGTCCCTTTCACATCGATGTTTCCCTCTCTCTCTCTCCCTCCCACTCTGTCTGTACAAAGGGTGGAAAAATGTCCTCAGGTGAGGATAAAAAAAAAACAAAAACAGACAAACAAAAATATTTGGAGAGTAAAAATTTAAATAAAAAAAATAAAATCTGTTTTACTGATTAAAACAAAAAAGGAACCCTCATTCACTGCTGTGGGGATATAAACTGGTACAGCCAATATGGAAAACAGTCTGGGGGTTCCTCAAAAAATTAAGAATAGAGTTACCATATGACCCAGCTATCCGTATTCTGGGTATCTACCCAAAAACCTTGAAAACATTTATTGGCAAAGGTTCATCCCTATGTTCATGGCAGCATTATTCACAGTGGCCAAGACATGGAGGCAACCAAAGTGTCCTTGATAGAAGATTGGATAAAGAAGATGTGGTACATATATACAATGGATTACTACTCAGCCATAAGAAAAGATAAAATACTGCCATTTGCAACAACATGGATTGACCTTCGGAATATTATGCTAAGTGAAATAAGCTAAAAACCATGATTCTATTCATATGTGGGATATAAAACTGAAACTCACAGACAAAGACAACAGTAGGGTGGTTATCAGGGGGAAGTGGGTAGGGAGATGAGGCGGGTAAAGGGAGCCCAATATATGGTGACGGAAGATGGTCTGAACTTGAGTAGTGGGCACACAATGCAACAGACAGATCATGTATCATAGAAATATACACTTGAAACCTATATAATCCTATTAACCAATGTCACCCCAGTAAAAATTTAAAAATCAACTTCAGAATAAAAAACATAGTTTACAGTCTCTGTAGTCATGACCTGGTTTCAGAGCTATAATGTTTTTAAAGAATGGAATAGGAACATGTACTTCAGGTTAAATAAAGACTGGGACAGGAACATCTCCTTCAGAATATATGAAGACTGGAATAAAAACATCTACTTCAGAATAAAACACAATGTAGTTGGCAGGTATCTACTATCCTAGAGTCGTCTTCAAATACAGCCCCAGCTCTGCCCAAGATGCCACTTTTAATCTGAAACCTCAAACTGCAGTAAGCAATGCTGACAGTGCCAATAATAATAGCTAATAATAGCCAATGAAAAAGAGGATATAATGTGTTTCCGAAGTCCTGGGACACCTCAGATCCAAAGGAGCGAGGTTAAGGACAGTGTGTGGGAAGAGTAGTTCTTAACATCATCAGTTGCCTCCATAAGGAAGACAGCAAGGCAGCTTGCAAATCGACGGAACAGTTGTGATTTTCAACCCATCACATGTCACTCCTGCTTTGCACATCTCCACTCAAACCGTACCACAAAGCTCACGTGCCACCAGAGCACAAGTCCCAATTCCACTGACTGAAAGGGTATATGAAGGTTATCAGGCTTCCTGCACAGAATGAGAACGTGACCATGAACATCCCTCATTCACTCTGTTCTCCCAAACCACCTGGCTTGGCTGCAGTGAGCATGAGTGTTAACAACCTGACTAAGGAGAAGCCAGGCAGAAGCCAGACAAACAGCCAGGGAATGAAGGGTTAAAACTTCCTTCAAATAATCACTCAGGGTTGCACTTTTGGATGGTTTGGCCTGAGCCTCACTGCTGATGTAAGGATTATCAAGTTTAAGACTCTGCTGGTAAGGCCAAATGACCAATTAGAGAGTGAATTAAAACCACTATATACAAACAGGATGCCAAGCAGTTCTGCTGAGCACCTCAATACTCAAAATACCAAGGGACTTCCCCTCCCTGCACAGTCTTTCGATTTTAAAAAGTAGCAAGAAAACATGTGGGGTGGAGGTAGGAGGAAGGAGGGGCTGTGCTGACACAGCTGAAGAACTAGCCCTGATCTCGGCACACGCCAGCACGCTCTGCCCGTTTCCACAGCAGCACGTTGACTTAGCATCGGAGATGGGCTGCTGGGAATTCAGTTTGTGGCAAATTTCTTCCAGAGAAAGCTTTGCCTCAGGGCAGAAATATAGTGCTTTACCAGGACAAAAGTGCCCGTGGTGGCTGCTAGCTAGCAAAGACTCTTCAGTGCCCTAAGCCTGTGACCACCAGCCCTATAGGCCGGCACCCTTTTGGAAAGAATACAGGTAATGCTTCTGTGGATCAATTCTTTCCCTCAGAAGAATGCCTCTTAATGTTCATTACAGTATGTTCCCACTCCTATTTTTTTTCCCCCACTCCTATTTTTGATTTGGTCATCTTCCCTTAGGTATTATTCGTAATTGTTCCTCAAACAACTGCAACAGATAAGCATTTGATTTGTGTATTATATATTAGAAAGAGAGTGTAAGTCAGCAAAAAGGAATTCCTGAGGGGGAGCAATGGGGACAGCCACAGAGATTATTTCTTCTTGGCCTAGGGGTCTCTAGGCACGTGGCTTTAGGGAGACTTGGCATAAAGGGGTCAACTATTATGCCAAGCAACAAATCCAGAAAAAGAAGAAAGTGAGAGAGGAGAAAATGAGGTCATCAGGCTCAGTTCATCTCTACTCCAACTTCTCCAACAGGAGAACAGCATCTAGACATTAAAGAGCAAATCAGATGCCCCTCAGCAATGTCGGGCAATAGCAAGAGTATAAACACATGTAAATAACAGCTAGCCAAATAATACCTGGGTGTGTAATGGTTCCTTGGAAGATTGGAGAGGCTGCCACATGTTAGCTTGGATTTTCATCTAAGTCATTTTATTAAACAAGACATGAAATACTTGATCCTCTGTCAGGACCAGAGGGAACCTGCCTTCAGTAGCACCACTGCAGCATTATATACAACACACACTTGTCTCTAACTTACTCAGACGGTCTCCTTCCCCTCTGCAAAGGTGTGAGTTAGAGTCTAATAAGCCAAAGGCCTTGGAAGGGAGTGAGGATTATTCCCCTATACAATTTAAGAAATTGGTATCAATGTTTTAACCTACAACTGAGGGAGCAAACTTTGAATTCCAGTTCTGGTTGACTTATATCCTGTTTTGTTTTTGTTTTTCACTTTTAATTTGCAAAAGTAATGTGGACATTTGATCATTAATTTGAAAATGGTTTCATGACTGGGATATGGAAAACAGGACATCACTTCTTAAGAAGTCATCACAGTTTCATGGCATAGTGGGCTCTACTCTCATTTCTGTTATCTCTTTCCACCAATGTCCTCTGTTTGGACACAGTCCTCTAACACTTAGACACCGTTGGCACCAAGCCACCCAATTTAACATGATTTCACTTAAACAAGCTGCTTCAAAGATGACAGTACCCTGTCACCCTCTCTGGGTGCAGGTTTACATTCTATTCTTGGTTTGTTCACACTATAGCTAAAAATACACAATGGAGTATATACATACAATGGAATATTATTCAGCCTTTAAAATAAATGAAATCCTGATATGTGGTACGTGCTGTAACATAAATGAATCTTGCAAACATGTAACTGCAATAAGCAAAAAAACCAAAAGGACATATATTGTACGATTCCACATACATGAGGTACCTAGAGTAGTCAAATTCATGGGGACAGAAAGTAGAATGGTGGTTGCCAAGGGCTGAGCAGAGAGGAGAAAATGAAGATATTGTTTAACAGTACAGAATTTCAGTTTGGGAAGAAAAGGTTCTGGAGATGGCTAGTGGTGCTGGATGCACAACAATGTGAATGTACTTAATGCCACTGAATAGTATATTTTAAAATGATTACCTATACTTTACAACTAAAATAACCCACAATGAACCCAAAGTAAACCATAACCCAACTCACTTCATTTGTGAACTACACACAAAATGATATGACTCGCCCTGGCCAGGTAGCTCAGATGATTAGAGTTGTCCTGATATGCCAAGGTTGAGGGTTCGAGCTCTGGTTAGGGCACATACAAGAATCAATCAATGCACCTAGCTGGTTTGGCTCAATAGTTAAAGCATCAGCCCGCAGACCACACAGGCCCAGGTTTGGTTCCCGCTAAGGGCATGTACATACCTCGGTTGCAGTTTGTCCCTGGCCCCGGTTGGGGTCGTGTGGAAGGCAACCACTCAATGTGTCTCTGTCACGTCAATGTTTCTCTCTCTCTTCCTCCTTCTCTCCCTCCTGCTCTATCCTGAAGACAAAAGCAAAAATGTCCTTGGACGAGGATTAAAAAAAAAAGAATCAACCAATGAATGCATAAATGAGCAAACAATAAATTGATGTTTTTCTCCCTTTTTTTTCCCTCTCTATCTACCTCTCTCTCCCCACCCCTTCCTCTCTCTCTCTCTCTCTCTCTCTCTCTCTCTCAAATCAATAAACAAAAATTTAGGGAGGAAATTACATGACTGGACCCTAAGAAATGAATACCTAAAAGAGATTAATATTTCCCACAATAAGAACAGATGAGAGTTCATAGGAATGGCATTAAAGGGACCAAAGACAACTAAATATTTATTCTCCCTCTCCCAAATACACCAAGAATCTAGCTTGGTGTTTTATATTTAGTAGGTATTCAATGAAATACTTATTTTTCATCCTAATAAGAACCAGAAATAATTTTAAGAAAAGTAATTTTAATCTCTTAATTTTTTCCCACTCTCATTGTCTTTGCCAAACCATGGCCTATTTCTTGTCACTGTGTAGGTTAGACCAACCCTTCAAATGCATCCTTCCCTGCCTGAGCCAACACAACACTTGGAAGTATTCCAGGACCACTGCAAAGATGAATAACCAAATAAACATAAATTCAAAAGACAGTGAAGGAAGAAAAAACAGTGTATGAACAGACAGCAACAGTCCAGAAAAGGTGCTTATTTCAGAATGGATGTTGACTTTGTCAAAAATCAGCCAACTGCTCACTTTCCAGTTTCATTTTAAGGATGGTTTCACCTCACTGATAATCATATGTCTGGTTGCCTTCATTAGTGTTTTAAGACTTCACTTTCCAGGCAAAGTGACACACAAAACAAATTCTGAGGATAAGTTTTGGTGAAATCTTTCTTGGATTTAAATCTTCCTCCCACCCCATTCTAACCTAATAGCCTAAAATAAGAAGGTACAAAACCAAACTGAAACATTTCAAACTTCACTTTTTAAAATATATCTGATGTACCTGGCTGGTGCGGCTCAGTGGTTGAGCATCGGCCCATGCACCAAGAGGTTGCCAGTTTGATTCCCAGTCAGGGCACATGCCCAGGTTGTGGGCCAGATCTCCACACAGGAGGTGGCCAATCGATGTTCTCTCTCATTAATGTTTCTTTCTCTCTCCCTCTCCCTTCCTCTCTCTGTAACATCAATAAAGAAAAAAAAATTTTTTAATTTAAATATATCTGATGCACTAAGACACCTGCCAGAAGTCTTTCAGATCTTTTTTTTTTTTTTTTTTTTAATCCTCAACCGAGGACATTTTTCCATTTTTTGTACAGATAGAGTGGGAGGGAGAGAGAGGAAGGGAGAGAGAGCGAGAAACATCGACGTGAAGGGACACATCGAGTGGCTGCCACCCGCACGACCAACCAGGGCCGGGGACAAACTGCAACCGAGGTACATGCCCTTAGCGGGAACCGAACCCGGGTCTCTCCGGACCGCAGGCTGACGCTCTACCCGCTGAGCCAAACTGGCCAGGGCTCAGATCTTTTAACATATATATGTTATTTCTATTATTATCAAAATATAAAAAGCCCCTAATAATTTCCTAATAATAATTTTCATGAGTTTTGTTTTACAATTGTCAAGAATGGAGGTAGAGCCATATTTTACTGCTAATATGCAAAGTAACACTGGCCATATTTTGGCAAAATGTCACAGGTTCCTTCCTAAACTCCACTTTTTTTCTGATATTCATGCTAATTATGAAATTAGCACAATTTACATACAAGTTCAGTATTCTTTATTTTTCATTCAATAATTTTTATTAATACATTCTATAATAAGGCATAAATGAAACTGCAAAAGAAATCACTGTTCATGTCTCAAGTTAATTAGTACATACCACAGAGAAGAACAAATTAGTTTTGGATGTATTTTAAAATAAAAGAAAGTTAAACTTAAATTCAAGCTCATTATCCATATCAGCTGAATTTGCTATGTAGTAAAAAAATTGCAATCAAATTTAATTGAAAAATCAACCTCACTTATTAATGGAGGATTATGAATATGAGCTATAGGTATATTTAATTTGGAGATTTCTTTTTTCTTGGATTTAGTAAACTCATTTTTAAAAAGAAATAAACATTTGTTAATAAACATAAACATTCAAGTAAACAGAAATTCAGTAGCCTTGACAACTGTTGTTAAATATTTATGACAAAATTAGCAAAACCTGAGGATCTATTAAATATGAGCATTATATCTAATCATAAAGCAGAAAGTTGCACCCTGGTCGGTTTGGCTCAGCAGTTGGGGCATCAGCCCTCGGACCAAAGAGTCGCGGGTTCAGTTCCAGTCAAGGGCACGTACCTTGGTTGCAGTTCGGTCCGTGGCCCTGGTTGGGGTCCTTTGGGAGGCAACCAATCGATGTGTCTCTCTTACATTGATGTCTGTTTCTCTCTCCCTCAACCCCGCCCCACTCCATCTAAAGATAAATGGCAAAATGTCCTAGGATGAGGATTAAAAACAAAACAACACAACACAACAGGAAGCTGTGTTGGGTAAAATAAAAGAAAGTTACACTAAACTCTAACCTTTAAGGCAGGGGTCAGGAAACTTTTTCCATAAAGGGCCAGGTGACCACATGATCTCCATGACAACTACCCAATTCCAGCACTGGAGTGCAAAAGCAGTCAGTGTGTAAACAAATGATAGCTGTGTGCCAATAAAATTTTACTTATGAACCCTTACATTTAAATTTCACATAATTTGTATGTCATGAAATATTACTCACCTTTTAATTATTTTCAACCTTTAAAAACAATATAAAAACCACCCTGGCCAGTGTGGAGCAGTTGGTGGAGTATTGTCCAGTGCACCAAAAGGTTGCCAGTTGAATTACCTCCAGGTCAGGGCACATGCTGGGTTTGCAGACTTGATCCCCCAGTGGAAAGCAGGAGGCAGCTGATCAATGCTTCACTCTCACATTGATGTTTCTCTCTCTGTCCCTCTCCCTTCCTTTCTCTCTAAAAATCAATTAAAATATTTATTTATTTATTTTTTAAATCCTCACCACAGGATACTTTTTCCTTTTATCTTCAGATACAGTGGGAGGTGGAGAGAGAGAGAGACACACATTGACTGGTTGCCCCCCACACGACCCGACCAGGGCTGGGGACCAAACTGAAACCAAAGTACCTGCCCTTGACTGGAATCGAACCCACAACTCTTTGGTCTGAGGGCCAACACTATAACCACTGAGCCAAATCAGCCAATTAAAATATTTAGAAAAAATATATTAAATAATATGTGTGTTTGTGGGTGTATATATCTATATATCTATATACCTATATAGAGAGATATATACCATTCGTAGTTTGAAGGCCATACACAAAACAGGTGGCAGGCCGCCTGGCCGGTGTGTACACAAGGGGTCGCCAGTTTGATTCCTGGTCAGGACACGTGCTGAGGTTGTGGGCCCGATCCCCAGTGGGGGCATGCAGGAGGCAGCCAATCGATGTTCTCTCTCATTGATGTGTCTATCTCTCTCTCTCCCTTCCTCCCTCTCTCTCTCTAAAATCAATAAAGAAAAAACAATTTTTTAAAAATAGGTGGCAGGCCATATTTGAGTTTACAATCTCAAGTATGGGGCAAAAAATATCCCCTTTGACAAACAGAAAATGTTTTTCTTTTCCTCTCCTAAAATCTGATTTCTACGGAAAACAGTTTTAGTTTGTCATCCAAAAAACGTCCTCAGTGCTTGTCCACACAAGACACGTTGCCCAGCACTGAGAGCACGTAACAGGTCTCTGCAAAATCAAAGCAAAGAGAAGAGGGAAGGAGCTGAGAGGTAGGCAAGCACCAGTGAAGGGATGGTCCTTACCATTATAGAGAGGTTGGACTTTAAAGAACAGGTACCACTGGCTGGTGTCGTTCAGTGGCTGGGTGTCGACCATGTACCAAGAGGTCGCCGGTTCAATTCCTGGTCATGGCACATGCCCAGGTTGTGGACCCGACTCCCAGTGGGGGGCATGCAGGAGACGACCAAACAATGTTCTCTCTCATCGATGTTTCTATCTCTCTCTTCCTCGCTCTCTAAAATCAATAAAGAAAAACAATTTAAAGAAAGAATGGGTACCATTTGGAAAGAACAAGATCACAATAAAAGAAAAACACAGAGCCCGGCCAGTGTGGTTCAGTGGATTGAGCATCATCCCATGGAATGAGAGGTCCCGCTTCAATTCCCAGTCAGGGCACATGCCCGGGTTTCAGGCTTAATTCCCAGTGGGGGACATGCAGGAGGCAGCCAATCGATGTAAGTTTCTATCTCCCTCTTCCTTCCTCTCTCTCTAAAAATCAATTTAAAAAAAAGCAACACAGAGATAAAAACAATACCATAGGGAGTGGTCACATAAAACAACAAATTTTTAAAAAGTAGATCCAGAAGCAGGAAAAAACCCAGGAGAGACAACTGCCATCAAAGCCAAGAAAATATTTGAAGGAGAAGAGGGTTTAATACTCTCAATGTAGTAACTAGGAAAAAATAAAAGTAGGTCAAAGTTCTGAACAAATGGGGGATACCAGTGACTTTTTACAGTGCTGTTTCAGTACAATGATAGGGGTAAGAGATAGATTTCAGGGAATTTAATAGGGAATAGTTTGAAAGGGATGATGGTAGGAAGAATGGCTTTACAAAGAAATGGACTCTCATTTCTTTAAACAAAACAAAAAGCACTGTAATGAAAGATGCACCTATCTTCTTAGTAACTTGTTCTAATATGAGACATTCTAGTCAGGAAGTTGTTTTACACACACACACACACACACACACACACACACACACACATACAGTTACTCTTTGAAATCAAATGTGACCCAGTGATCCCACTTCTAGGAATATACCCTAAGAAGCCTGAAACACGAACCAGAAAGAATATATGTACCCCCATGTTCATAGTAGCACTATTTACAATAGCTAAGATCAGGAAACAGCCCAACTGTCCATCAGTAGACAAATGGATAAAAAAGCTGTACACAATGGAGTACTTATGCAGCTGTAAGAAAGATCTCTTATCCTTTGAGACGACATGGAGGGACCTGGAGAGCATTATCCTAAGTGAAAACAAGCCAAGCAGAGAAAGACAAATATCACATGATCTCACTTATTTGTGAAATATAATGAACACAACCGTCTGAGGAACAAGGTAGTCCCAAAGACGTGGAAGTGGGGTACAGACTGACAATCCTCAGAAGAGGAATGTGTAGATAAACCACAGAACTTATATGCATGTATGCATGAACAATGGACAAGGACAACAAAGCTGGGGACAGGGCGGGGAGGGTGGGGTAGGAGGTATTGGGGGAAAAAGGAGAAACATCTGGCCCTGGCCGGTTTGGCTCAGCGGTTAGAGCGTCGGCCTGCGGTCCTGAGAGACCTGGGTTCGGTTCCCGCTAAGGGCGCACGTACCTCGGTTGCAGTTTGTCCCTGGCCCTGGTTGGTTGTGCGGGTGGCAGCCGCTCGGTGTGTTCCTTTCACATTGATGTTTCTCTCTCTCTGTTCCGCTCTCTCTCTCCCACTCTACCTGAACAAAAAAATGGAAAAATGTCCTCGGGTGAGGATTAAAAAAAGAAAAAAGAAAAAAAGAAAAAGGAGAAACATCTGTAACAAAAATAAATTAATTCAATAAAAAAAATAAAAACAAAAACAACAAAAAAAACAAATGGCCCAATTTTTGTAGTAAGATCAGCAGTTAATAAAACTTGCATCTAACCCTAAACACTAGAACCAAACACAGCTAAGACGTCAACAAATTTCTCTGGAAAGTGATTGTTAAAAAATATACACACACAGCCCTGGCCGGTTTGGCTCAGTGGTTAGAGCGTCGGCCTGCGGTCCGGAGAGACCCGGGTTCGGTTCCCGCTAAGGGCACGTACTTCGGTTGCAGTTTGTCCCCGGCCCTGGTTGGTCGTGCGGGTGGCAGCCACTCGATGTGTCCCTTCACGTCGATGTTTCTCTCTCTCTCTCCCTTCCTCTCTCTCTCCCTCCCACTCTATCTGTACAAAAAAATGGAAAATATCCTCGGGTGAGGATAAAAAAAAAATATATATATATATATATATATATATATACACACACACACACACACACACACAGAACAAATGGTTGGTGTCCTATTCCCCTCCTAGGTACATGTCTGTCTTTCCTTCTTTCTTTTTAAATTTTTTTATTTTTATTTTTTTATTTTGACATAGTTGCAAACTTACAGAAGAGTTACAAGAATAGTAAAAAGAATTCCTAAGTAACCTTGTATCTTTTCTTTTTTAAATAACTTACTTTAAGAAAAACATTTTTTAGCTTAATTTCCTTGGTTTTGTTCTTTGTAATATGCATACTGCCAACCAGTAGTCCCATAATTTGGTCACAAGTTACAGGAAAGAAAAGTATAGCCCTGGCCGGGGTGGCTCAGTTGCCTGGGTGTCATCCTGTGCACTGAAAGGTTGCCGGTTTGACTCCCGGTCAGGGCTCATGTCTGGATTGGGGGCTGGAGGCAGCTGATTGATGTTTTGCTATCAAAATGATGTTTCTCTCTCTCTAAAAATCAATTTTTAAAAGTCTTTTTAAAAGAAGTATAATATAATATCACTTAACAAAATTCCTGTTATTCATTTGGCTTCTTTTTTTTTTTACTTTTTTTCTTTATTGATTTTAGAGAGAGAGCGAGAAAGGGAGAGGGGAGAGAGAGATAGAAACACTGATGAGAGAGAACATCGACTGGCCGCCTCCTGCATGCCCCCCGCTTGGGATTGGGCCCACAACCTGAGCATGTGCCCAGACTGGGAATCAAACCAGAGGACCTCTTGGTTCATGGGTTGACGCTCAACCACTGAGCCACACCAGCCGGACTCATTTGGCTTATTTAACCTGCAGTTTGATGTCCTTCATCAGCTCTGACCCATTCTCTTTCTTCTCTCCTTCTGGGACTCCAATTAAATGTATTTTAGATCGTCTTATTGTATCCCATGCGTCTCTTATTCTCTCATCTGTAATTTTTATTCCCTTTGTGCATGCCACATTCTGAGTCATTTCTTCTGACCCAACTCCCAGTTCACTAGTCCCCTCTTCATCTTAATTTCAGTTACTGCATGTTACAGTTCTAGCATTTCTATTTGGTTTTTCCTCAAAACTGCTACATCACCTTTCTTTTGTAATAGTTCCTAATTACCTGATAAGAATTTTAAGCTTAGCTTTTATTTTTCTTTTAAATCCTCACTGGAGGACATTTTTGCATTCATCCTCAGATAGAACAGGAGGGAGAGAGGGAGGAAGAGAGACAGAAAAACATCTATGAGAGAGAGAGACACATCGAGTGGTTGCCAACCAACAACCCCAACTGGGGTGGGGGACAAATTGTAACCAAGGTATGTGCCCTTAGTAGTAACCGAACCTGGGACTCTCTGGTCCGAGGGCTGACGCTCTGATTGCTGAGCCAAACAGCCAGGGTTTAGCTTTTATTTGTTTAAACATAATAAGTATAGTTGTTTTTGCCTAAGCCTAATCATTCTCCTGTTTTTATGAGTTTTGTTATTTATTTATATTTTGGTTGTCAAATGGTCTTCAATTGAAACATTTTCCTTTGTAGCTCTTAACTAGCTGGGCATTACACAGCACCGCTGTTGATGTCATGAGGGTGATGGCCAAAAACACTGCAGCCCACACAGACTGGGCAGTCCCCAGGATCTCCTTAATGGTTCCAGAGAGTTCTCTAGCTAAAGATCGGTGCCGCGCCCTGGCCGGTTTTGCTCAGTGGTTAGAGCGTCGGCCTGCAGTCCAGAGAGACCCGGGTTCGGTTTCCGCTAAGGGCACGTACCTCGATTGCAGTATGTCCCCGGCCCTGGTCGGTCGTGCAGGTGGCAGCCACTCGATGTGTCCCTTTCATGTCGATGTTTCTCTCTGTCTCTTTCTTCCTCTCTCTCCCTCCCACTCTACCTGAACAAAAAATGGAAAAATGTCCTCGGGTGAGGATAAAAAAATAAAAAAATAAAATAAATAAAGATCGGTGCCGCATCTGTCGGGCAATGTTGACAATCTCATCAAAAGTGCTATTTCCACTGTACTTAATGTTCTTGCATCTTTCTGTGTCATGGTGGTTCTTTGAGGGCTTTGATAACCAGGGCGGAGGCAGAAGGCCTCCCTCAGTCTGCTGTCTGCTCTGAATGGTCAGTTTCACCGCACTCCTCAGACGCTTCCAATCACTGGTTTGCTTTGTCGATGTCATCACTGACCTTTTTTAGGAGACAGGCCCAGGGGGCCGATCTTGGGGGCCAGGGCAGACGTGGCACCGACTTTCTCACCAGTGCACCTCAGGTATACGACTTTGATCTCCTTGGCGTCGAACTTCGGCGGCATGGTGGAGGCGGCTGGTGTCAGATGAACCCGGATTCGGGACGACCGAAGAAGCGTTGCACCCAAGCCTCCTCCAAGCCGAAAGGCCCGAAAACCCTTCAGCGACGCTGGATAGGCAGGAAAGCGCCTGTTTTTATGAGTTTTGGATGTTTCTCTGCTTATGGGGAGTGGTTTCCATATATGCCTAACTATCTTTGACTGTGTGCTGGCCATGTTCGGGGGAGAAGTTCCCTGGAGGAATATTTCTAGACAAAGGGTGATGAAACTTGCTTCCAAAGGGGATTTTTCTTTGCTACTGCCTAGTACCTGCTACTACCAGTCCAGAGATTCCTTCAGTCAAGGTCTATTTTCTTCTTTTAGAACCTTAATAGTTAACTTTTGCAATGCCTGAGGATCATCTTTGTCATATTTCCCTCTTTTCACCTTTGCCAGAGATTTCCTTCAGTTTATCTTCCTTAGTTGAATTACATATTTGTTAGTATGTATATATGTAATTTCTATGGACTCTCTTAATCTCTAATTGACATTTTTCACATCTTATTTTTATTTTCCAAATGAAACACTTCAGAAAATTGTACGTTTGCTCCTCTAACAAGTTGCATACTTCACATGGCTGTCAAGGATAATATGTCTGTTTTCAATGCTAAAGATAAGTGCTATTACAGTAGTCGAAGTGAACTGAATTTAGTGTCAACCTGATTAGTGATTTTACTTAAGTTAAATTTTCAAGTTATAGAAATATCAGGTAGTAAAAATGACACCATAGCTATGGTGGTAATGAGCAATAGTAGCTTTATGGCACATTCAATTTGCTGTTATTTATCCTGATACAATAGTGCAATAGAACATTCAGTGATAGACTCTCAAGAAAAGGCTTTCTGAAAAAGTTGAGTTAAAAAAATTTTTTTCTAAAGAAGAACAAGAAGAAGTAATGTTCGGGAACAGTATATAACATGACTCACTACTGAACTGGATAGTACAAACACAATGTTTTTTCCTTAGAAATAATGTTTTCTAAAACACTAGTCTTCCTTTGTAGACATTAATATCTTTTCTTAAAAAATTACTACATAGTTCTCAATCTCTTCCCTAGAAAAATAATACTCTTCTAATACTTTTAAATACTCTTCTAACACTTCAAAATAAAGAAATTATTCAAATCAAGCCTCTTCACTGAGATTGTTTAAGAAATTAATTATGCCTTTGTTACCTTAGGATAAACAGACTAAAGAGTTGGCCAGGGAGGGACATGGGAGGCATGTCCTACTTTTTTACCTTGGTAGTAGTTACATTGTTCACTGTATGATTATTTAACAGTACATGTTTATGTTTGTGTGTGTGTGTGTGAGTGTGTATCTCTCACTAAAAAAGAACAAATAGTATGTATTTTTAAACAGCTTCCTTTACAGAAACTTCTCTAAGTAAAGCAAACTAAATAAAAATCTAATAGAAATTTATTCACTCTAACTGTCCCTTTTAAAGACTTTAAGGAACAGAGATGGAAAAAAGCAAAAATAAATGAAATACTTGCCTTACTCTTATTTACATCTTTCAAGAAAAGTCTTAATGTGGCTAGATACACTTAAATCATGTTTTCTAGTAAAGCATTAAAATTAATACCATTTAATACGGAAATTCCCTCTTTTTCTAAGTTTAAAGATTATTATATATAAAGTGTAAAAGACACAGATTCATTTCCTTTTTATTTGGCTTATATTTTCCAGGACTTTTAAGTGTTTAAAGAAATGGCACTTCCATGGTGTCCTTTATTTTGGACCTATAGTACTTTCTATTCCTTCCCAAATATATGACTATGCCTTTATTTGTACCAAACCATCTCCTCTGGTGACTACAACAGAGGGCTCCAATGTCTCCTCTTCATTCTGCAGTTAGAGCGATGCTTTTGAGCGGTTAATACTGTACCCCTATTCAATCTGCTGAGAGGACACTCTTGGAATACTGATTCTATTGCTTAAGGCCATTTCATAAGTCCCCCAAACAGACTGCCATTAAGACCATTTCTCTCTCGAGGAGCTGGCAGTTAATGACCATTATACTTCTAGCTAGCAAGGGAGCAGTTACTTCCTGGCCGTGTGTCTTTAGGTCAGCATAATTTTATCATTGTCTACGGATAAACAAATAGTATTTTAGTCTGTATCTCTTAGATTAGAAATGGAAACGCTCTAAGGGAACACTATTTTAGTAATTTGGCTTAGTTTTTTTTCACTCAAACATCCTCCTTTCAGAGCTATCTGTCAATCTTCTATAAAAACCACCATAACTAAATATGTTTGTTCCTTTTCTGGTTTGAAAAACACAGAAGAATGATTCTTTAATTTTCAGCTCTTCTTTCAAAGACCTTTTTAGGGTAAGAAAAGTCTTATTTTAACTAGAAACAACCAGATACTAGTTTATTACACCTGCAACAACTCTCAAAAGAACTGTACAAAAGAAAAATGTGGCTTCCTCTTCCAAAAGTTATTAGAGCTTTTCTGTTTTTTTCTTATTTAGGCACTCAGAATACATAATATTGCATCGAGCCAAAAAGACCAATTCTCTTTATGGAGGAGAATAGCAATTGGCTATTACTCATTCAAGTCAATGAGCAATGACTTGCTTTCTCCTTCTGTTTCTCTTTGAATAGTAGATGAAGTTGATTCTTTTCCAAGGCTACTTCCCCCATCACCAGCATTCCTGACCATTGACCTATGTAGCTCTTAATATGCTGTACACACATTAACTGCAGTATTTAATTGCAACTGAATTCAACCTTAACAACCAATGTAGTTAACCTTTCTGTTTACTCCAAGTCAGTTCCAATCTTGTTAGTGGAATCAATTTTTCCCCCTTTCTAAACATAACAATTTTATCTGGTACAAAAACTATATATATATATATAATCCATTGGTTTTTTAAAAAATATGTTTTTATTGATTTTAGAGAGAAGAAGGGAGAGGGAGAGAGAGAAACATTGATAAGAGAGAAACGTTAATTGGCTGCCTCCTGCACATCCCCTCCTGGGGATCAAGCCCACAACTCAGGTATGTGCCCTGACCAGGAAAAGAACTGATGACCTTTTGGTGCATGGGACAATGCTCAACCAACTGAGCCACACCAGCTGGGCATATAATCCATTGGTTTTAGATTTTTCCCCAAGAGTTTCAGGCACCATGTTCTATTAGAGAAAGACATGTCCATTCATGGTAATTCCAAAAGGTGGGCTGCTATAACTACTGTACAAATGCAGTTATTGCCTCTTATGTATTTGGGAGTAATTACTGGAGGCATCGTATGTCACCTTTATTCTCAAAAAAAGTTAATTTCTTTGATTAAACACAGGTGAAAGATTATCTTTATATTTTCTGGAATAAAATATTATAAACTATACCAAAAGATGCTTTGTTATAACTATCTGTATTCAAAGGTACTCCTCCATATTCATAACTTGCTCCCATCATTTTGTATTGTAATTGCCTATTAACCATCTGTACCCCTTCAAAGACAGGAAGCTCCTGGAAGGTAGGGATTATATCATAATGACTGTTTTATCTGCAGGGCACATGGTCTGGCAGATGGTACACAATAAGTATGTTCAATAATCAGCTCAAAAGTCCAATTCTTAATTAGGCACAATTTTAGACTAACTGACACACCAATTGCCCCAACAGTTATGAAACAAGTTTTAATCAGACATTATCACAGTTCAAATAGATATGCC
The DNA here is from genome assembly GCF_014108415.1 of Molossus molossus. Classification (NCBI taxonomy): domain Eukaryota; kingdom Metazoa; phylum Chordata; class Mammalia; order Chiroptera; family Molossidae; genus Molossus; species Molossus molossus. Next base: position 53,041,519 of record NW_023425352.1, read on the forward strand.
CAATTTCAAATATCTAATGATCTCTACCTAAACAATGAGTATCTTTATGGGAGGCAGCAGAAACAATTTTCATTTGTGAGTTTTGAATTTTTGTTGTGATTCAGACTACTAACTAGCAGATCACTTTCACAGATCACTTTAACCACACAGGATCTTGTGTCCTTAGAAATTAAAATGTGGAATGGGATTAATAAATGATCTCCAAGTACCCAAACAGATCCAGCTCTAAAACTGATTCCGCATGAACCAATAAGGGTACTACAGCTAAAGCTATAAGCCCTTGAAAACACTAGAGGGAGCTACACTCATGTCATCAATGGGCTGGTTAGGGAGATTTCAAGGCAAAGCATCCTTAAATGGAAAACTAACTTAACAAAACGGGAGATATTAAATATCAAGTGAGAGCTCCATAATGTTCATAGAACCACCCCACGCACAGGCTCTCTGCTGGCACCTCCCTCTTACAGATATCAAAGCACCTCACATCAACACATCTTCTGGGCTTTAATTCTAATTGCAAAAGAAGCGATTTGATTTGAGTCATTTATACAGATTTCTTTTCCCATACAGTCTGTTTTCATTCTTAATCAAATTAACAACAACAACAACAACAAAAGTAATTAATTAGACTACTGACAAGTCTCCAAGAAAATTATTGGAAGAGAAAGATTCATATCACACTGAAACTGTGGCCTGGAAAAATCAGTAGTTAATTGCAACTAAATTCATCAGCAGCCTGTCACTCAAACCCAAAGCGACCACAGCTACTTTGAAAACAAGAAAAATATTCAAAAAAGAGAAAGATACAATATAAGGAGAAGAAGGAATCAACATAGCTCTGCAATGTTGGGGCTGGAATGTAAGCCTAAGTGAATGCTGTCATTGCCTTGTTGGGCTCTGCAGCTGCTGGAGTGATGCTATTAAGTAGAGGCAACAGGGTCACATTAGGCATTTGGCAAGAAAACTGTCAAAGGACAAAACAAGATAAGGGAATAAAGGATGGGGTAGGGAAGGAAAAAGAAAAGCATTTCCAAAGCTCAAGTTTATTCTGAAGTTATATGCATTCTCTCTCTCTTTCCCAGCTCCAAAAAACATCCATGGCCTTGCAAATGTATGACCTAAGCCATTACAGAACAAGTGAAATGCAAACTCAAAAACCTTTCCATTGGTATCAACTTATGTTTCTCTGTGTCCAGAAACACAATGGCATGTTAACCTGAGAGAGAGGGCATAAACTATAGATATTACAGAATGTGGTCTGTGGGAGAAAGATAAATGCAATCCTGAAAAGCCCCTTTTATTTAAATTCCATGGATTAATTTAACATAGAGAAAGCACAGCCTCAACAGTCAGAACTGGACTACCTACTTTTTAGGACATGAGCTGTTCCTGAGTAAAAATAGATTATGAAGCAACTTTGGAGAGTCACTTTGTGGGAGAAGAGAAAACCTACTAGAACAAGACAAACAACTCTTTCTTCACTTAAAAAATGCAAATTCAGCCCTGGCCAGTTTGGCTTAGTGGTAGAGCGTTGGCCTACGGACCAAAGAGTTGTGGGTTCAATTCCAGTCAAGGGCACAAACCTCGGTTGTGGTTCAGTCCCCGGCCCTGGTCGGCAGGAGGCAAGCAGTCAACGTGTCTCTCTCATGTCGATGTTTCTCTCTCTCTCTCTCTCCCCCCCCCCCCCCCCCCCATTCTATCTGAAGATAAAAATGGAAAAAAGTTTCCTTGGGTGAGGATTTAAAAAAAAAGCAAACTCAGACCTCCAGAGATAAAATACAGAGTAAAACTGACCAGGTCAAAAATCAGCTTATTCCTGCCCTGGCCGGTTTGGCTCAGCAGTAAGAGCGTCGGCCTGCGGTCCTGAGAGACCCGGGTTCGGTTCCCGCTAAGGGCACGTACCTCGGTTGCAGTTTGTCCCCGGCCCTGGTCGGTTGTGCGGGTGGCAGCCACTCGATGTGTTCCTTTCACATCGATGTTTCTCTCTCTCTCTCCCTCCCACTCTACCTGAACAAAAAAAAAAAAGGAAAAATGTCCTCGGGTGAGGATAAAAAAAAAAAAAAAAAATCAGCTTATTCCTATGGATCCAAGTAGTTGGATTCTTGTTTCTTAAATCATCAATTTCAAATACTCTAGAGATACCACAACCTTAACAGAGTCCAGACAATTCTCTTTTCTTTTAGGACATTCCTTTCAGTCAACAAGCCTCATGGGAAGCATGAGAAAAATATACTGTTAAAAGGAGAAGGACCTGTTTTCCTTGCTTATTTAGGACACATGCCAATGGATTTCCAATTCACTCTGTTTCATACTGACCTTTAAAATGTTTCTGCCATCAAATGATTCTCTTTCCTTGAAGATATATTTGCCATCCGCCGTGTAGAGATTGTACCTGCCTTCAGCTGTAAATATTGCAAAGATAATGTCAGAAGAGAAGCTTGGACTATTTATGTTTGTTTTCTCTTGGATTTCTATAGGTACAGCTAGAAAAATCTCCATGTGCTATCTAGAAAGTGGCATAATATGGAGGGAAAACATCACCGTATTAATCAAGAGACCCAGTCTCTAGTTTCAGCTCTGTCATTAACACATTCAATATACATTTATTCATTCAACACTGTTTAATGATGCTAACTACATAACTAGCTATACTCTTAGTCATATATGTCTCCTCTAAGGACCTCAGTTCCTCATTTACAAAGTTACAGGTTAAGACTAAGAGATCTCCAGAGGTTCCCTGCAGTCTAAAAACCCAAGATTTTATAAAAGCTGCATGTATTTTTAAATATATAAAAATACAAAAAAAGTTCATACATTAACTAGTCATAAATGTTGGCAACTATGCTTTGGGTGACTTTAGGACATCCCCTGAATGAGGAAGACCCCTTTAGTTGCAATCAAAGGTATCTTAATAGACATTCTCCACAGAAATGCAGCAAATCTATGACCTTAGCCTCATCAAAGCTGCGCTCTAACTCCTTTAGTTAATTTAGTCAGCTTGCTTATCCCAAAAGATGTCCTTAAAGTATAGCAAGACAAGAATATCAAAGGAAAGGGATGACAGGAAAGAAAACATAAAACACCTTATTCTAGCCCAGCTGGTGTGGCTCAGTGGTTGAGTATTGTCAATGGACTGAGATGTCCCGGTTTGATTCTTGGTCAGGGCACATGCCTAGGTTGCGGGCTTGATTCCCAGTAGGGGGTGTGCAGAAGGCAGCTGATGGATGTATCTCTCTCACATCACTGTTTCTATCTGTCCTTTCCTCTCTCTCTCTTTTTTTTTTTTTATCCTCACCCGAGGACATTTTTCCATTTTTTGTTCAGGTAGAGTAGTAGGGGGAGAGAGGAACAGAGAGAGAGAGAAACATCGATGTGAAGGGACACATCGAGTGGCTGCCACCCGCACGACTGACCAAAGCCGGGGACAAACTGCAACCGAGGTACGTGCCCTTAGCGGGAACCGAACCCGGGTCTCTCCGGACCGCAGGCCGACGCTCTAACCGCTGAGCCAAACCGGCCAGGGCTCCTTTCCTCTCTCTCTAAAAAATCAATAAAAATGTATTTTTAAAAACCCACCTGATTCTATGTCCCTTTCAAGTAAGAATTCAACACAGAGAAGAACCCAGAGTATAGAAAAATCAAAGCATCCTCAAGAATTATTTAACTCAGGATATTTTCCAAAATAACCCTTTACTGCCCACCAATACTATAAAAAATATTTGTATTTCCACTTTTGAGTATGGCCTTTTACTGTATATAGGTACGGGGACTACCAAGTCAGAATTGATAAACTACATACAGAGTGCTAACTCCATGAACATAATATATTTTAGCTAGCCCACTGGAATTATGCATGGGTAACTATGGAGCCATTTCTCTAATGAGAAGTAATCTCTTTGTTTAATCCTCACCTGAAGATACTGTTTACATTAATCTTCAGATAGAGCTGGAGGGAGAGAGGGAGGAAGAGAGAGAGAGAGAAAGAGAAACATCAATGTGAGAGAGACACATTGATTGGATGCCATCCACACAACCCCAACTGGGGCAGGGGACAAACCGCAACCAAGGTACTTGCCCTTGGCCAAAATCAAACCTGGGACTCTTTGATCCGCAGGCGACACTCTTACTGCTGAGCCATACCAGCCAGGGCAAGAAGTATTCTCTTACTCAAAGATCCCAATACACTTGATATTTTACAACTTAAAAATAGTTCCCCTGTTAAAAGGAGATATACAATTTTAAAGTAAATCATATTAAATAAATATCTATCAAAAGCAGTAATCAGCCCAGCCAGTGCAGCTCAGTGGTTGAGCGTCGACCCATGCACCAGGAGGTCACCGGTTCAATTCCTGGTCAGGGCACATGACCAGGTTGTGGGCCAAATCCCCAGTGGGAGGCATGCAGAAAGTGGCCAATCGATGTGCTCTGTCATCAATGTTTCTATCTCTCTCTCCCTTCCTCTCTCTCTAAAAATCAATAAAGAAAAAAAAAATTTTAAAGCAGTAATCATATCTGAACATTGAAATGTTTAATGATAGTTTCAAAATCTAAGTGGTATTAGCCTTTCGGGAAATGGTAATCAAAACCACAATGAGATACCACTTCACAACCACAGAATGGCAATAATCAAAAAGACAGATAATAAAGACATAGAGAAATTAAAACCTTCATATACTACTGGTGGGAATGTAAAAAGGTACAGCCACTTTGGAAAACAGTCTGGTAGTTCTTCAAATAGCAAAACATAGAGTGATCATATGACCCAGCAATTTCACTCTTAAGTACAGACCCATAAGAAATGAAAACATATGCCTCCCAAAATCTTGTATATAAATGTTCACAGCAGCATTATTCATAACAGCCCAAAGTGGGAAACAACATAAATGTTTATCAATTGATGAATGGATAAGTAAAATGTGGCATATCCATACAATGGAATATTATTCAGCAATAAAAAAGAATGAAGTATGATACATGTAATAACATAAATAAACCTTTCAAACATGCTGAGTGAAAGAAGCCAGTCACAGAAGATCATGTATTACCTAACTGTATTTATATGAAATATCCAGAAAAAGCAAATTCATAGAACAGAAAGTAGACTGCTGGGGCTTAGTACTGGAGGGTTTAAAGGGAAATGGGAGTCACTGTCAAAGGTACAGGGTGTCTTTCTGGGGTGATAAAAATATTCTAAAATTGATTGTGATAATGGTTGTATAACTCTGAATATCCTAAAAATCACTGAATTATATACTTTAAATGGGCAAATTTCATAGTATGTGAATTATACCTCAAAGCTATTGTATTTAAAATATCTGTAAGTGGCCTGGCTGGTGTGGCTCAGTGGTTGAGCGCTGACCCATGCACCAAGAGGTTGCTGTTTCCATTCCTCGTCAGGGCACATGCCCAGATTATAGGCCAAATCCCCATGGGGGGTATGCAGGAGGTAGCCATTCAACGTTCTCTCTCATTGGTGTTTCTCTCTCTCTCTCCCTTCCTCTCTCTCTGAAGAAATCAATAAAAACATATTTTTTTAAATCAATAAATAAAAATCAATGGAAAAAATATCCTCTGGTGAAGATTAACCTCACCCCAAAAAAGGAAAAGTTTACTTTCTCAGCCCTGGCTGGTGTGGCTCAGTTGGCTCAGTATTGTCTCGTGCATCAAAAGATGACAGGTTCAGTTCCTGCTGAGGCACATACCCAGGTTGGGTTCGATCCCTGGTCAGGAGTGTGCAGGAGGCAACTGAGTGATGTTCTCTCAAATGATGTTTCTCTCTCTCCCTTCCTCTTTCTAAAATCAATTTTTTTAAATGTATTACAGAGATACTTTTTAAAATTTTTTTTCACTCTTCATCCTCTTTTATTTTTATTTTTTTAATCTTTATTGTTGAATGTATTACAGACGTTCCTCACTTTTCCCCCATTGACCCCCTCTACCCCACTCCCACCTCCCTCCCGCCTTTTTCCATACTGTTGTCTGTGTCCATTAGTTATACATATAAGTTCTTTGGTTTATTTCTTCCCACCCTCCAACCTCCTTCTCTTTGAGGTTTGTCAGTCTAGCAACCAATTTGTTCTTCTTAATCCCTTCACCTTTTTCACCCATTCCCCCACCCCCCTCCCATCTGGCAACCTACAAAATGTTCTCTGTATCTATGAGAATGTTTCTGTTCTGCCTGTGCATTTTGTCTGTAGATGCCATTGTTGATAGATATGTACTCATTGCCATTTTGGTTGTTCATATATTTTATCTTTTTCTTCAAAAAGACCCTTCATCATTTCATATAATAACGGTTTGGTGGTGATGAACTCCTTTAACTTTTTCTTGTCTGGGAAACTCTTTATATGGCCATCAATTCTAAATGACAGCTTTGCAGGATAGAGTCATCTTGGTTGTAGGTTCTTGCTTTTCATCACTCTGAATATTTCTTGCCACTCCCTTCTGGCCTGCAAAGTTTCTTTTGAGAAATCAGCTGACAGCCTTATGGGAACTCCCTTGTAGGTAACTAACTAGCTGCCTTTCTCTTGCTGCTTTTAAGATTCTCTCTTTGTCTTGACTCTTTTGCATTTTGATGATGATGTGTCTTGGTGTGGGCCTCCTGGGGTTCATCTTGTTTGAGACTCTGTGTGCTTCCTGGACTTGTATATCTGTTTCCTTCACCAAGTTAGAGAAGTTTTCTGCCATTATTGTTTCAAATAGGTTTTCGACTTCTTGTTCTCTCTCTTCTTCTGGCACCCCCAAGATGCGAATGTTGGCACGCTTGAAGTTGTCCCAGAGGACACTGATGTGAGAGACACATCAACTGGTTGCCACCCATACAACCCCAACTGGGGCCGGGGACAAACCGCAACCGAGGTATGTGCCTTTAGTGGGAACCAAATCCAGGACTCTCTGGTCCATAGGCCAACGCTCTGACCACTAAGCCAAACCAGCCAGGGCGGAAATCTAGAACTTTTAAAGATCCCCAATTTTCTGCATTTGACTCCTGTAGCAATTAGAAAGCACAGTGAAGCCCGTAAAGATTTCTGCACTGAGTGGCCAGCAGCACTAGACAGTAATGAGAACTGCCAGAAGTCTTTTCCAATTGAAATTGACACAGCTGACTATGTTTCATCAGGACCATCTATTCAAAATAGATGTAGTAGTAGTAGAAGTAGTAACTTTACGGGTTAAACTTTCTAGTTTGAATTTAGATGATTATGCAAAGAAGAAACTTATTAAATTTGTAGAAGAGCAATACTGCAAGACCACAGATGTGGTTATCATCAAAACAGATGCCCTTTAAAGAGACAAAATTATGATTAAACAAAGTATACCTATAAGAGTATATACAGACAAACAACTCCTCAGATAAAAATTCCGGAAACACTTCTCCAAATTAAAGCCATAGAGGAAAACCTGGAAGTAAATAAAGAAGAGCATCTTGGTAATAAAGAAGCTGAAGATTACAAAAAGTCCGTTGTTAGTCTTAAGAATGAGGGGAACAATGAAAAAATATTTTCAAAAAACAGAAAGAAAATAGCCCTGCTGGTTTTGCTCAGTGGTTAGAGCATTGGCCTGCAGACCAAAAAGTCTCGGGTTCAATTCTGGCCAAGGGCACATACCTTGGTTGCAGTTCGTCACCAGCCCTGGTTGGGACCATGCGATGGATGTCTCTCTGTCTCTCTCTCTCTCTCTCTCCCCCTTCCTCCCACTCTGTCTGAAGATAAATGTAAAAATATCCTTGGGTGAGGATTAAAAAAAAGAAGAAGAAAGAAAGAAAGAAAATACCCTTTCCCAGTACAAAGAATCAGTGAAGAAACTATTAAATTTCATGTGAATTATAATGAAAAATGTGCTCAATTTATTAATTTTATGATCGATATGTAATTGTTATCTAATTTGATATAAAGTTGAAATGTTATTTATTTATTTATTTATTTATTTATTTATTTTTAATCCTCACCCGAGGACATTTTTCCACTTTTTGTTCAGATAGAGGAGGAGGCAGAGAGAGAGAGAGAGAAACATCGACGTGAAAGGGACACATTGAGTGGCTGTCACCCACACGACCCAACCAGGGCCCAGGACAAACTGCAACTGAGGCACATGCCCCTAGTGGGAACCGAACCTGAGTCTCTTTGGACCGCAGGCCAATGCTCTAACCACTGATCAAAACCGGCCAGGGCTAAAGTTGAAATGTTTTATAAAAAATTGTTTTATGTCAGAGTTCAAATTACTCCTTTCATACTAATGTACAATGACAATGATGATCGACATATTTTCTTATTCATACTCTGGGGCAATTAGACTAATTAGATCTCTGAATTTTTTCTGGTTCTAAAATATTTTGATGTTAATGCTACTGTGACAACTTTAAAATTTAAATAGATATAAAAATACACAGTCGTTCCCTCTCCACTTCGCGCTTCTTCATGGCTTCACTCTATCGTGTTTTTTTCAAATTGGTGTGGTATGGTATGGTATGGTATGGTATGGTATGGTATGGTATGGTATGGTATAGTACAGTATAGTATAGTATAGTAATTTGAAAAAACTGCGATAGAGTGAAGCTGCAAAAGTCAAAGCGCGAACTGGAGAGGGACGACTATGTATAAAGAACCCTACTGCCCTGGCCGGTTTGGCTCAGCGGTTAGAGCATCGGCCTGCAGACCAGAGATCCCCGGGTTCAGTTCCCGCTAAGGGCACGTACCTCAGTTGCAGTTTGTCCCTGGCCCTGGTTGGGGTTGTGTGGGACCCTGTGTGGGGTCGTGAGATGTGTCTCTCTCATGTCCATGTTTCTCTCTCTCTCTCTCTTCCTCCGTCTCTCCCTCCCGCTCTATCTGAACATAAATGCAAAAATGTCCTCGGGTGAGGATAAAAAAAAAAAAAAGAACCCTACTTCACGGAAATCATTTATTACAGTACAGTCTGGAACCGATTAACCGCAATAAATGAGGGCCGACTATATATGTACATATATGGTTATTTTGTCACCTGCTACATTTGTTTCCCTACACATTTGCATGTATTTGATGCTTTTAAATTATAATTTTATTTATTTTTTAAATTTATTTATTTTATCCTCACCTGAGGACATTTTTCTATTTTTTGTTCAGACAGAGTGGGAGGGAGAGAGACGAAGAGAGAGAGAGAGAAACATCGACATGAAAGGGACGCATCAAGTGGCTGCCACCCGCACAACCCAACCAGGGCCGGGGACAAACTACAACCGAGGTACATGCCCTTAGCGGGAACTGAACCCAGGTCTCTCTGGACCGCAGGCTGACACTCTAACCGCTGAGCCAAACTGGCCAGGGCCAGTGTTTTGTTTTAATAATAGCTATCTACCCAATACATTTTTACCGATGCCAATTCTGCTTAGAAACAGGTCCTTGAGAATATTTTCTAACCTAAAAAGTGGGTTCTATCCCTCTATTTTGGGGTCTCTTTATATTGATTCAATTCTGTTTAGTATCTTGTTTTCTATTTTCTAAGGCTCATTTCTCCAAACCCAGCTCACAGAGAAGTGAAAATGGAGATTAACTGGTATTCATCTCTCAATTCCCCAGTTAGAGATTCCACAGCTCAAGAAAGAGATGAGGTATAAATAAGGACCTTGAGCCCGGCCAGTGTGGCCCAGTGGACTGAGCATGGTCCATGGACTAAGAGGTCCCACTTCAATTCTCAGGGCACACGCCAGGGGTTGCAGACTCAATCTCCAGTAGGGGGCGTGCAGGAAGCAGCCAATCAATGTTTTTCACAAAGCTGTTTCTATCTCTCTCTCCCTTCCTCTCTCCCTGAAAAATCAATAAAAAACATTTTAAAAATAAATAAATAAGGACCTTGAGTTTAAATGGAGTAAATGACAAAATGAGAACTGCCCTAAGAAACATACCAATCAATTTGGCTATCAATTCAGTATTTTTAAGAGTATCTGTAAGTTGTCCACAAGTGATTAATTTAAAATAAAAATAAAGGAATAACTGAGCTTAAAAAACTAAATATGGGCTTTTGGTGCTTGTATATTTTATTTCTTTATTTTAATCCTCACGAGAGCATATTTTTCCATTTATCTTCAAAGTGGGAAGGAGAGAGAGGGAAAGAAAGGGGAAGAAAGAAACATTGACATGAGAGGGACACATCAACTGGTGGCCTCCTGCACGACCCCAACCAGGGCTGGGGATAAACCGCAACCGAGGCACATTCCCTTGGCCGGAATCAAACCCAAGACTCAATGGGCCACGGGCTGACGCTCTAACTGCTGAGCAAAACTGGCCAGGGCGTGCTTGTATAGAACTTTGAAAGAGAAGCTGCATAGAACTTGAATTTGTGGCTTCTGCTCAGATAGATGCTGAATGTGTTAGGAGAAGCTTTTACTTAGGAAGTGGGGAGGGAAAGAAAAGAAGATCCTTTTTGAAATGTAGGGTTAAAACAAGACATTTTTATATGAAGGCTCAGATTCCATGAGGGAAAAGAATTATTACTCTAACACAAGGTTTCTCAACCTAGGTGCTATTGACATATTGAAATGAATAATTCTTTATTGCTGGGGTCTATACTGTGTGTTGTAGAAGGTTAGGCAGCATCCCTGGCCCCTACCTACTAGAAGCCAGTAGAAACCTACCCCTGCCCCCCTAACTGACAACCAAAAATGTCTCTAGACAATCCCAAATATCCACTGGTCTAACATATACTTTTACTATTTAATCTTCCTTCTTCTTTCTTCTTTCAAAATAAGCCAGCAAGGACTTCCGGTCATGATGGTAGGTAAAGATGGTACTTGCCTCCTCCCACAACCACATCAAAATTACAACTAAACTACAGCACAACCATCATTCAGAACCACCTGAAATTGAGCTGAATGGAAGTCCTACAACTATGAAATTAAAGCAGCAGCCACACCAAAACTGGTCGGAGGGGCGAAGACACGGACGGGCTGGTCCCACACCCACGTGTGGTAGATAAAAATCAGGAGGGACACCTCGGCTGGGAAGGTCCTCCCTGAGGAGTGAGGGGTCCCCGTCCCACACCAGGGGCACAGGTCAGAGTTCCAGTGCCAGGAGGAGAAGTCCCCATACCTTCTGGCTGGAAAAACCAGCGAGAACTGGGGCTAAGGGAGGCTGAGGCTGCTGGGGCCCCAGGCAGTTCCTCTTAAAGGGCCCGTGCATGGACTTATTCGGACTTGGTCCCTCTAAGCTCAGAGGGCAGGCAGCTTGAAAGGCACCAGAGTCATACAGGGAAGAACTGAGCTGTTTGGCCTCTGGACAAGGGCTGAAGAGCAGCTTGCTCTCAGGCAGAAGTGCTGGCAGAGGCCTTTGTTCCTTTGGTGAGCCTTTCCTGGGGGCAGCAGACAGCCGCCATATCTGGGACTCCAGCAACCTGGCTCACACTGTTTGCCCCACCCTGGTGATTCCCTGAGGCCCCACCCCACCTAATTTTCGGGCCCACCCAAGCTGTTTCCAGTGGCTTTACCATAGGATTGGCCTGTCTTGGATCCTGCTTTAGAGTTTCCTAAAATCTCTCAAACAAGCAGCATCTGGTCTCATCCAGCCCCATACCTCTCGATAAGTGGCCTCAGCCTGGCACTAGAAGCAGCCAAACATGGTTCACAACTTGGCTTTTCCTGGGTACCTCCAAGCCCAGCACAAGAAGCAGCCATCGGCAGATCACCCTGTAGCTTATGCCAGGTGGCCCCGGACAGAACACAGGCAGTGGCTGACCTTACCCCAGAGCCAGCACACCTAGTGGACAGCTTCAGATCACATCAAACCACCACCACCCAACCACCTCCACAAGTGACACACTCAATGAATGAACTCAGTGGGTACCAGAGCCCTGATGAAGTGAGTCTTGCTCTGTGTGGGGGGCCCCTACACAGCTGATCCTCCAAGGTAGTCACAGGCCAGTGGTCAGTGGGCACAGCCAGTCCTTGCAGCTAATTAGCCTGAGTAAATCCCTCCCATTGATGTGCCATCAGCAACCAATACTCAATTACAACAGAAGGTGTACAGTCCAAACTATGGGTGCACCTCGAGGGCCCAGATGGGGTGATCAGGGAGGCTGTGCCACTGGATCCTACAGGACACCTACAACAATAGGCCACCCTATGAAGTCTAGGAGACATTAGCAACTCTACCTAATACATAGAAACAATCGCAGGGAAGCAGCCAAAATGAGGAGACAAAGAAACATGTCCCAAATGAAAGAAAAGAACAAAACTTCAGGAAAAGAACTAAACAAAATGGAGATGAGCAATCAATCAGATGTAGAGTTCAAAACACAAGTTATAAGGTTGCTCAAGGAACTTAGTGAGACATTCAAGGAACTTAGTAAGACCTTCAAGGAACTCAAGGAGACCTCCAAGGGACTTAGCGAGAGTATCAACAACATAAAAAAGGACCAGTTAGAAATGAAGGATACACTAACTGAAATAAAGAATAATTTACAGAGAATCGACAGTAGAGTAGGTAAAGCCAAGAAGAAAACCATCTACTTGGAATCTAAGGAAGCAAAAAACACCCAATTAGAACAGCAAAAAGAAAAAAAAATTTAAAAAAATGAGGATAATGTAAGGAGCCTCTGGGACAAATTCAAGTGTGCCAACATTTGCATCATGGGGATGCCAGAAGGAGAAGAGAGCGAACAAAAAATTGAAAACCTATTTGAAACAATAATGACAGAAAACTTCCCTAACTCGGTGAAGGAAACAGACATACAAGTCCAGGAAGCACAAAGAGTTCCAAACAAGATGAACCTGAAGAGGTCCACACCAAGACACATCATCATCAAAATGACAAAGATTAAAGACAAAGAAAGAATCTTTAAAGCAGCCAGAGAAAAGCCATTTGTTACCTACAAAGGAGCTCCCATAAGACTGTGACCTGATTTCTCAAAGGAAACTTTGCAGGCCAGAAAGGAATGGCAAGAGATATTCAAAGTGATGAAAAGCAACGACCTACAACCAAGATTACTCTATCCTGTAAAGCTATCATTTAGAATCGATGGACAGCCCTGGCCAGCTTGGCTCAGCAGTTAGAGCACTGGCCTGCAGACCAGAGAGTACTGGGTTCAGTTCCCACTAAGGGCATGTACCTCGGTTGCAGTTTGTCCCTGGCCCTGGTTGGGGTCCTGTGAGTGGCAACTAGTCGATGTGTCTCTCTCACATTGATGTTTCTCTCCCTCTCTCTCTCTCTCACTCTATTTGAAGATAAATGCAAAAAAAAAGTCCTCAGGTGAGGATTTAAAAAAAAAAAATTGAATTGATGGACATATGAAGAGTTTCCCAGACAAGAAATAGCCAAAGGAGTTCATCACCACCAAACCAGTCTTATATGAAATGTTGAAGTCTTCTTGAAGGAGAAGAACAACAAAAATATGAACAATAAAATGGCAATTAATGCATATCTATCAACAATTGAATCTACAAACAAAATGAGGAAGCAGAACAGAAACAGACTCATAGATACAGAGAACTTTTTGTTGCTTGCCAGACGAGTAGGGGTTTGGGGGGCGGGGGGCTGGGTGAAAAAGATGAAGGGATTAAGAAGTACAAATTGGGCCCGGCCGGTGTGACTTAATGGTTGAGCATTGACCCATGCACTAAGAGGTCACCAGTTAGATTCCTGGTCAGGGCACATGCCCAGGTTGTGGGCCTGATCTCCAGTGGGGGCATGCAGGAGGCGGTTAATCGATGTTCTCTCTCATCGATGTTTCCATCTCTCTCTCCCTCTCCCTTCCTCTGTCTCTCTAATATATTAATAAAGAAAAAAAAGAAGTATAAATTGGTCATTAGACTGATGAACCTCAAAGGGAAGGGGGGAGGGAGGGTGGGATGAGATAAACCAAAGAACTTCTATGTATATATGCATAACCAATGGACACTGACAATAGTGTAGAGAAGGCAGGAGGGGGGCGGGATTGGGGAAGAGAGGGTAAATGGGGAAAAAAAGGGGGGGACATCTGTAATACACTCAACAATAAAGATGAGTTAAAAAGAAAAAACAACAAAATAAGCCAGCAAGTATTGCATGGGACATACAAACATTACAATAATTATTCATTGTTTACCTAATATTTACCTGAGCATCCTGTATTTCTATTTGCTAAATCTGACAATCCTATGTATAATAGAAATAAAAGATTTGGAATGGTCACATTCTCATGCTAGATATGTCCCTCCACATTTCTACTGTGCTCATTAAAAAAAGCCTAACAAATTCAAATAAGAAGATATATCAGAAATTATTTGATATCCCATCCTACTCAAACTTCAGAGATGATATCATTCGGCCTTACTAATGACAAACTGTGCTCCAGTTCTATGGAGGACTTACCATTGGGGTCTTTCCTGAATAGAGTATTCATGACAGTAGCATGGAGTTTCACACTATTCCACTCTTTCACGATTAGTCCAGATGCCTGAAAACGTTCCAGCACTCGATCAACTAATTCCTGCAGCCTGGCAAATTTGAAGAGAGAAGTACAGAAATGTTAGTAAACTCCTGAACTCCTGATTACTAATTCAACATTTATAAAGCACCTGCTCTGGGCCAATCACTGTACCATCATGAAGCTCACAGCCTTGTGAAGAAGACAAACATGGAAACAAATAACTGCAAAACGATGGTGAGTGTTAAGGAATGATCAACTGTACATGGAGCGAGGGAGGTTTAAACACGGTCCTGAAGAAATAAAGAAGTTTATCATTTTGAGAGCAGAGCTTAGAGGACAGGAAGCTAACTATTCTCAAATCATCTTTGTCTATCAGCTGAATAAGGAAATAACTTAAGCAAACAAATTTCAGTGAACATCTACTATAAGCCATGAATTATAAAAGGCACTGAATATACAATGCTGATAAGACATACTCTCTGTTCCCAAAAATCTATTTGGGCCCCATTTTCCCCCTGCTTGTCTTTATTACACTTTGCAGTAATGTGTTTATGTTATTTGTTAACAGCTGTTTCTCCATCATTCTGTAAACTACTTGGGGACAATGACTGTGTCTGACTTTATTCCCCAGTCTATATTCACAGCCTAGCACAATGCCTGGCACAAAGCGGACATTCAGTAATTTTTTGTTAAATAAACAAATGACCAAATGAATACCCAACTTCCTTTACACGGCATAGAATGGTGCTTCTAGAGCTGCACCTGCGATTTATTCCCTTTTCCTAAAATGCTACTCCCTCAGCCTGCAAACTCCTTATCCAGCCAAGAAACCTCTTTGAGCCTTCCTTTACAAAATCTGCCCACAGAAGGACATAGTTTTGATGCCCACCTATGTATCCCTAGAACCTCAATCAGAGCCCTCACTCCAGTGTACCCTAATTACTGACATCTGCCCCCCTCAAGACAGAACCCTGGAATTTATTGCACCTCACATACAGGGCATTTGAAAAACACCTGAGGGAAAGGGGACTGGAAATGCCACGTAGAGTAAAATAACGAAGTGCTAGTAGGTCTTTGAGGAGATAAGAAGGAATGGGGTAGCTCCTTCCTAGGAAGGAGACTAGGAAAAGGATTAGCTTCATCAGAGATCATGTATGTCATTCTTCAGAAAGAAAGTGAAATTGAGTGGGGTGGGTATGATGAAAATCATAGGTTGTGAAGGAAAAAAGGAGACTGATGAACTGGCTTCATGTGCTCAGTAAAATGTGAGAAAATCATTCTTCTAAGAGAAGCAAGTGTGGAGTCTTGAGAAAGTAACAGACACAACAGAATTGCCACTGTGTTCAACACTTATGTCTTAGCAATAGCTGACTACTAAGTAATAAGTAAAAGATAAACACAAATTCCTTACCCAGTCATGCTTCACCAAACCCAAGGATGCATCTATTAGTGTAACTACACTGTCCCAGATGTTTCCAAAGGAAAAAATCTGATCTAAGTGGCCCCATCCTTACAAAGGTCAGACACTTCACAGTCATTTTAAGGTAATCTTTGATTTAAAGTATATGAAATCACACAAAGAAAGTTGAGTGTTTGTATTTTTATTACAACATGGTCTCTCCCTCATGCCTCTTATACTGAGCCACGTCTCTTCACGTAAAGAAATGTAAAAGATTGAAATATTCCTTAAAAACAGGGTCATATCTTATTCAATTCTGTATTAATTTAAATGGTCTTGCAAAATAATTATACAAAGAAGGCATTCAAATAGTTTCCCCCCCTTTATTGGTTTTAGAGAGAAAGGAAGGGAGAGGGGGAGAGAGATGGAAATATCGATGAGAGAGAACATCGATTGGACGCCTCCTGCATGCCCCCCACTGAGGATCAGGCCCACAACCTGAGCATGTGCCCTGACCAGGAATTGAACCGGCAACCTCTTGGTGCATGGATCGATGCTCAACCACTGAGTCACACCAGCTGGGCTCAAATAGTTTTTTTTTTGTTTGTTTTTTTGGTGCCCCTAGTGGGAACCAAACCCAGGACTCTCTGGTCTGCAGGCCGACGCTCCAACCGCTGAGCCAAACTGGCCAGGGCTCAAATAGTTTTAATATTGAATTAAATAAGAGGTGTACAAGTTCCTCAGACACTTTGGATTTGGGGAGGAGAATTTATAAATATTTTTGAAGTAACACCAACACGTCTCTTGAGAAAGAGGAATAAGCAACAGAAAAGAGAAAATAAAGCAGTAAGAGAGATGGGAATTACTCAGAAATGTTCTGCATTGATCACACTAGTGGATTCAATGGGCATTTCACAAGACCTTTCAACCTACAAGGCCTTGACAACAGGAAGTGTGAAAAATTTGTAAGGACTGGACCTATGGGAGAATAAAGGATGCTTTCAACCTTCTGGGCCCTGATTCTTCCATTAATGTGAATACAAATTACATCTGTACATTGTCTTCAAAAGACATCTAGCTTCAATAGCTCTTATTTTTCTTCCAATCTGAAAAAAGTAATATAAACAGAGCCGCTTTAAAATAGACTCAGAGCGGCCACCATCCCAGAGTAACTGCCTTGCCAGTCTTACACCTCAAACCTTTAGAATATTAAAACTTTGCAAAATAACCTTTGGAGTGAGTCTAAAGCACGGCATCCCAAACAGCTGTTCGCAAAGAGAACAAGAAAGCATATATTATGACTACCAGACTGAAAACTAATCATTCTTTAGAATTAGCATCACTATTTTTAGCTTATCTGCACCTATAGAAATGCCTTCCTTCTACTGATGTCATTGTTATCCTTTCCCTTGCTCCCTTACTAGGAACAATATTCAGGTTTCTGCCTGAATCAGTGCTTCCCAAATAGCTATTCTTTCGGATCTCAAAATAATGCTTGTTGACTCTCACTTTTGTTTCTCACTTTTATTTTTAGATCAACAAATCTCTAAAACCTATTAGTTCTCTATACTTGAAGACCTTCTATAGAACTACGGGTATAATCATTAAAAGCAAAAGGTAAACATATACAGTTGAAAACACTCAAGGCAATGATTTTATCATCCTTTCTCAGTGACCACTCTTTATCCCTCTAGGGGCCACCAAGAATAGGGTAAATCAAAACTGTAGAGTTTATAATCTCTGTATGCTAAAACAGATGTGAAGCCCTAAATTCAGAAACATTCACTATTTTATTTCATAAAACACTGTAACCCCATGTATATTTTTCATATAACTTCACATTAACTGCACATCTATAAGACTATCACAGATATTAGTCTTACAACAGTAAAGTTTACACTAGTACTGACAAAAAATTAAGTAAATCCCATAACAGAGGAAAAGGAAACAAATTAACAGAGGTCAGGCTGAGTGACTATGATGCCTTATAAAATTACAAGCTTAATGAAGGAAATTAAAAGCATGACTTTAATCATTTAAAAAGTGGGCCAGCCCCAAATAACTGAAAACAGCTCTACTCACAATAGCGAAAAGGTAGGAACAACCCAAATGTCTATCAACTGATGAATAAACAAAATGTGGTATTTCTATAAAATGAAATATAACTCAGCCATAAAAAGAAATGAAGTATTGCCCTGGCCGGTTTGGCTCAGCGCTTAGAGTGTTGGCCTGCGGTCCAGAGAGACCAGGGTTTGGTTCCAGCTAAGGGTACGTGCCTCGGTTGCAGTTTGTCCCCAGCCCGGGTTGGGTGGTGTGGGTGGAAACCACTCGATGTGTCCCTTTCACATCGATGTTTCTCTCTCTCTCTCTCTCTCTCCCTCCCACTCTATCTGAACAAAATATGGAAAAGTGTCCTCGGGTGAGGATAAAAAAAAAAAGAGTAAATGCTTAGCCCTGGCTGGTTGCTTAGTGGTTAGAGCATTGACCCACAGACGAAAAAGTCGTGGGTTTGATTCCAGTCAAGGGCACGTACCTTGGTTGAAGTTTGTCCCCAGCGGGAGGCAACCAGTCGATGTGGCTCTATCACATCAATGTTTCTCTCTGTCTCTGTCTCTCTCCCTCCCTCCCACTCTACCTGATGATAAATGGAAAAATATCCTCAGATTAGGAATAAAAAAAAAAGTAAATGCATACACTTCTTTCCAACCAGAAGGTAAATAGCTTAAAACACCCTACTCAGGGAGATAGATAGCAGAAATCTAATTAGTGCTATTTGCCAACCACATCCAAGCACAGATCAAGGGAATAAATTTTATTTGAGCACATCAGCATAAAACTGATAATTATTCTATTGAGATCCTCCCCTAAATGCCCAGCCTTTAACTCTCAAAATGAAGGTCCTTGCATGCACTCTCCCTCCCAGGGGCACTCCCAAACGCCTTTCCCTCTTCTTCCCCCACACGCATGCATATCCTCAACTCTAAGGGACACCATGAAACTTGCAACCAGGGCAGCAATGGGCAGCTACAGCTCCTCCAGGGTTAACCACCTGACCCTGTCCCCAAGTCCCCTTTCTCTGACTTCTTGGTGAGCCAAAGCAGCCCAGCCTAGGCTCATTTCCCCACCTAGTCTGTCTCCAGCTGCTGCTCTATCCTAGGCGCTTCCTTGTTTCACTGTCCCCAGCTTGAATAAACGTCCTCTAAAAATCACCTGGACTTGTATTGCAAAATCTTTCCTGTCCTATCACCTGGACTGGTGTTGAAAAATCTTTCCTGCACTTGGGCTGTATATTGATAGACAGCTGTCTGGAGGAAAAGCACTTTTGGGGTTGTCTGAGTTGTGAGATGAACTAGCTTCTTTGTCCATGTAATACAATTTTTACTTGACAGAATAACTGTCAGACAAATTACACTTATTCAGACTTGGCTATTTAGCAGAATTTTTTTTTCAAAAAAGAACTTCAAAGAAAAAAAGTCACCAGTATTTTCAGCCAATAATGAAATTCAAGCATTCAAATGAAAATCTAAGTTTTAGAAAACATGTATCTGCCAACAAGAGCTTGACAGCTCCCCAATAATTAAAGATTTTTATAAAACTAGTGGTGATATTAACATGTACTTTTGTTGTTGTTGTTAATCCTCACCTGAGGATATTTTTCCATTGATTTTTTTTTTAGATAGAGTGGAAGGGAGGGTGGTGGGGAGAGCGAGAGAGGGAGAAAGGGAGAAAGGGAGAGAGGGAAACATAGCTTGGTTGTCTCCTGCACAACTTCAACCAGGGCTAGGGATCAAATCTGCAACCCAGGTACGTGCCTTAACATGTATTTTTTTTTCCCCTTATTGATTTTAGAGGGAGAGAGAGATAGAAACATCGATGAGAGAGAACATCGATTGGCCACCTCCTGCATGCCCTGCACTGGGGATCAGGCCCACAACCTGGGCATGTGCCCTGACTGGGAATCGAACCAGCGACCTCTCGGTGCATGAGTCAACGCTCAACCACTGAGCCACACCGGCAGAGCAACGTGTACTTTTAATATTGCATAATGAAATGTGTCAACATTTGGAAGATCTGCATAACTCTGTGAAACATTTTCTAAATGATCAATGTTACAAAATTAAGCATGAGTTAAAGATCCAGGCAAAGTATAAGAAAGACCAATGGATTTTAATGTAACAGAGCATGAAATGTTCATTCATATAGTTTCAGATTTCATACTACAACTGACCTTTAAGAAATGACCTTAAAAAAAAAAAGAAACTGACCTTCAAGTTTCAGTGTAATATCAAATATCCACAATTGTCTGACAGACCATTAAAGTACTTCTTAACTTTCCAACTACATTTCTGCATAAGGCCAGATTTTCTTACATAATTTGATCAAAACAACATATCACAATAGAGTGAGCAGAGAAGCAGATAAGAGAACTCAACTGTCTTCTACTAAAGAAATTTACAAAAATGTAAAACAATGCCTAGCTTCTCACTAAAATTTTTTGGTTTGGAAAATAGAGTAATTTTTCAAGAAAAATGTTATTTATATAAAAATAAATTATATTATTACTATTTTTTTTAATCCTCACCCAAGGACATTTATCTTCAGATAGAGCGGGAGGGAGAGAGAGGGGAAGATAGAGAGAAACAATGATGTGAGAAAGACACAGACTGGTTGCCACCCACATAACCCCAACCGGGGCCGGGGACAAACTGCAACCAAGATAAATGCCCTTAGCGGAAACCGAACTCAGGACTCTCTGGTCCGTGGGCCGACGCTCTAACCACAGAGCCAAAATGGCCAGGATTTACTACTATTATTTTAATGAGTTAACAAATCTTAAATTTCTCAGTTTTAATTTTTAATGAAGTAAATATTTATAGATATAACCTATATAAACAAAAGCTCTTTGGGGTATTCAATAATTTTTAAGAAACTAAAGAGATTATGGGACCAAAAAGTTTGATAACTGCTATCTTATTCATTGTTTCTGCTCACAAAGTTCAAAAGTAATCCATCCCACATATAGTAGTTTCATAACATGGTGAAGGAATGTGGATAGTTATGACTTGGATCACAAAATAAATTATCTATACAGGTATCAAATTTTAACCTGATAGAAATGTTAAAAATGTCCTAGTATATGATCTCCTGTTAAGTAATAATGTGTCCCTAGTTTTTAGGTCAGGGTCATTAGTATGCCCTTTAGGCACATGCCAGGTATCTAGGGGTAAAAATCTTGGTGCAGAACACACACAAAAAGTAGTGTTATACCACTTTTTTTCCTCCCTTTCCCTCAAATTCACTTCCTATTGAACTGAGATACTAGATAATTGAGATTATCAATTCAAATTTTTATTAAAAAAACCTTACAAGAGATCATCTAGGGAAAAAATCAATTTGGGGCCCTGACTGGAGACAAAAGTTTTCTCTAGACAATTTCTGGTTTCAGTGTGAGCTCTGTTCTTTCTGTTACCCTAATGAAAAGATCACACAAAAACAAACTAATTCAAGTCGGACTCCATTGCTCATCACAGGCCTAAAACTGTTCTAAATGCCTAGTGTGGCCTCAGTAATAGCCTGGGTTGCAGACTGATAAACCCTGAAATGAATCTAGGTGTGGTAATAAACATAAATTAAAAAAATAGCAAACATTTTTTTCCTCACCCAAGGACATGCTTATTGATTTTAGAGAGAGAGGAAGGGGGGGGGGGGAGAGAGAGAGAGAGGGGAACATCGATTGGTTGCCTTCTCATATTCGCCCTAACTGGGGATCAAACACACAACCTTTCCTTGTACAGGACTACACTCCAGCCAACTGAACTACAATGACCAGGGCTAAATATTTTTTGATGTGTGTGTTGATGAGTAAGTATATGCCAAGCACTATTCTAAAGCATTTTATATAGATTAACTCAATCCTAATAATCTTAAAAAGTTTATATAGCTATTATCACCATTTTGTCCAGGTATTCACTAGATCTGCATTATTTCACTTTTGTAACTAACATCCTAAAATGCTATCCTTCCTGCTGCCTATTATTCTGGAAAACATCAAAAAAGCACTGAATTCCATGAAAACTAGACTGCTATTGTCAATATCCACCATTCAAATAACTTAATAATTATCAGACTAAAATACTTTTTCCTACAACAAACTCCTCTTTTAAAATATGTTTACTATTTTTAAAAAAGAGAGAGAGAGGGAAAGAATTGACACACTCTTTGCAATAATAAGATCTTAAAGAAAAGGAATCAGCCCTGGCCGGTTTGGCTCAGTGGTTAAGAGTGTCGGCCTGCAGACAGGAGAGTCCCAGGTTCGGTTCCCGCTAAGGGTATGTACCTTGGTTGCAGTTTGTCCCCAGCCTTGGTTGGGGTTTTGTGGGTGGCAACCAGTCAATGTGTCTCTCTCACATCGATGTTTCTCTCTCTCTCTCTTCCTTCCTCTCTCCCTCCCGCTCTATCTGAAGATAAATGCAAAAAATGTCCTCGGGTGAAGATAAAAAAAAATAAAAAGAAAAAAAAACATGAAAAGGAATCAAAACTAGTTGAACTTCCACCCTGGCCGGTTTGGCTCAGCAGTTAGAGTGTAGGCCCCCGGAACAGAGTTCCGGGTTTGGTTCCGCTAAGGGCACGTACCTGGGTTGCAGTTTGTCCCCAGCCCCGGTTGGGGTTGTGTGTGTGGTAACCACTAGATATGTCTCTCTCACATCAATGTTTCTCTCTCTCTTTTTCTCCCTCTCTCCCTCCAGCTCTATCTGAAGATAAATGCAAAAAAAAAAAAAAAAATGTCCTCGGGTGAGGATAAAAAAAAAAAAAAAAAACTAGTTGAACTTCCAGGGATGCTTTTAGGTACCTCTTGATTGAAACAAAGAAGTATTCCAGAAACATACCTGTTGGAGCCATCCTTCATATGAACTTTGGCATAAAGAACATCCACCATGCCAGGATCATCATTCATGTATTCTATTCCTTCCATCTCTACTTCCAGGGGTTTGCCCCCAGCAATGTCACTGAAAAGGAAAAACCATTAGACTTTTATAATTATTTAAGCTAAGAGGGCTATTATATTTTGAAATATAGTTAATATACATAGTCAAACTACAAAAATGAAGTTCTTGGGTTTTTTTGTTTTGTTTTTTTTTTACTAACAACATTATTTAACCATCCTTCTAATTTCAAAATTAATACATGTTTAATGCAAACAGACTAGAAACACTAGTATTTTCAAAGTCACACTAACAATCTCTAAGAAAAAAGGCAAGCAACAACAGTTCTGATTGACAAAGACATTTACTGTGTTGCCCATATCTGAGGTTTTACATAATTATTTTTACAAGTTGCAAATAATATTTTACTCATATAACGATGGTGGAGGTGTAAGCTAATATCACATATTTAAGAGTAATTTCAGAATATTTATAAAAAGGCTTCAAGAAGAGAAACCCTTTGCCCAGACAATTCAACTTACAGGAGCCAACCCTAAGAAAATAATTATGAATTCAGCTACATATGCAACGACAGCTGATAAAGGACAGTTCTTTAAAGAAGAATGCCAACTGATAAATGCAGAAGTAATGACGGAATTAGAATTTCACCATTTTGCAACTCCTGATAAAGTAATGGATCTAAGCAAGATCACCAACGGATGCTAAAACTTAGGCAAAAGGCTGGAGAAAATATAGAGATCCCTCTAAAAGAGAACTCTATAAACAATGAATCAAGCTGACCACTCCCAAATCCATTGATCAAATTTACCACACACAAAAAAGAAACAACCAAATAATGTGTACCTCCTGATATGATGCAATAGGGTTCTGACTGATGCATTGTTTGGAGTAGCAAAAGACTGGCAACAGACTAAATGTCCAGTAACATAGGACTAATTATATAAATTGTACCCTGGCCAAGTGATTCAGTTGGTTGGAACATTGTCCCATTCACCAAAATGTTGCGGGTTCAATCCCTGGTCGGGGCACGTATAGGAGACAACTGATAAATGTGTCTCTGTCTCTCTCTAAAAATCAATAAACACATCTTTGAGTGAGGATTTTTTTAAAGTACAATAAAAAAGGTAAATTGAAATACTATGAGAAATAAAAAAAGTATTCATGACAAAGGAAGTTTTTCAGGTACTGATATGTAATGATCACCTTTTAAAGTTAAAAATAAAGTACACAGCCTTGGCCAGTGTAGCTCAGTTGGTTGGGCATCACCCTGTGCACTGAGGGGTTGCCCATCAATGGTTCACTCTCACATCGATTTTTCTCTTCCTCCCTCTCATTTCCTCTCTCTCTAAAATTTAATAAAGGAGACTTCTGGTCAAGATAGCGGCATAGTAAATGTGGTATTGCCTCCTCCCACAACTACATCAAAATTACACCTAATTATAGAACAACCATCATTCAAAACCGCCTGAAATCGAGCTGAATGGAAGTCCTACAACTACAAAATTAAAGCGGCAGCCATATCCAGACTGGTAGGAGGGGCAGAGGTGCAGACAGGCTGCTCCCACACCCATGTGTGGCAGATAAAAATCAGGAGGGACACCTTGGCTGCAAAGGTCCTCCCTGAGGACTGAGGGGTCCCTGTCCCACACCAGGCCACCAGCTCAGGGTTCCAGTGCCAGGAAGAGAAGTCCCCATCACTTCTAGCTGGAAAAACCAGCAGGAATTGAGGCGAGGGAGGCTGAGGCTGCTGGAGTCCCAGGCAGTTCCTCTCTCTCTCTCTCTTTTTTTTTTTTTTTTTATCCTCACCCGAGGATATTTTTCCATTTTTTGTACAGATAGAGTGGGAGGGAGAGAGAGGAAGAGAGAGAGAGAGAGAGAGAAACATCGACGTGAAGGGACACATCGAGTGGCTGCCACCCGCACGACCAACCAGGGCCGGGGACAAACTGCAACCGAAGTACGTGCCCTTAACGGGAACCGAACCCGGGTCTCTCCAGACCGCAGGTGGACGCTCTAACCGCTGAGCCAAACCGGCCAGGGCTCTCTCTTTTTTTTTTTTTAAAGCCTCACCTGAGGATATTTTTCCTTTTATCTTCAGATAGAGAGAGTGGGAGGGAGAGAGAGAAGGGGGGGGGGGGAGAAACATATATGTAAGAGACATAATGATTGGTTGCCTCCCACAGGACCCTGACCAGAGCCAGGACCAAACCGCAACCAAGGTACGTGCCCTTGACTGGAATCGAACCGGGACTCGTTTGTTCTCAGGTCGATGCTCTAACCACTGAGAAAACCAGCCAGAGCCAGGCAGTTCCTCCTAAAAGGCCAGGACTCAAACTTACTCAGACTCACACCCTCCAGGTTCCAGCATGGGAAAGGCAGCTTGAAAGGCGCCAGAGAAACATGGAGAACTGAGTTGTTTGGCATTGGGACGAGAGCTGGAGAGGCAGCTTTCTCCTGGACAGATGAGCTGGCAGAGGCCACTGTTCCTTTGGTGAGCCCTTCCCCGATGGGACCAGCAGACAGGCACCATATCTGGGACTCCAGCAACCTGGCTCACGTTTGCCCTACCCTAGTGATTCCCTGAGGCCCTGCCCAACTTTCAGGCCCACCCAAGCTGTTTCCAGTGGCTTTATCATAGGATTGGCCTGTCTTGGCTCCTACTTCAGATTTTCCTAAATTCTCTCCAACAAGCAGCATCTGGTCTCAGCTAGCCCCACACCTCTCACTAAGTGGTCCCAGGCCCGGCACCAGGAGCAGCCAGCCTTGGTTCACAACTTGGCTTTGCCTGGGCACCTCCAAATCCAGCACAAGAAGCAGCCATCTACAGATGGCTTTGTAGCTTATGTCTGGTGGCCCCGGATAGAACACAGGCAGTGGCTGACCTTACCCCAGCCAGAGCTCGCACACCCAGTGGACAGCTTCAGATCATGGAGAAGCACCACCATGAGAAGGCAAGCCAGATACAAACAATCCCTTTATCTCACAGTGCAAAGGCCTCCCCCTCACCCCACCCCTGACTTTTGTGAGAAGGCAAGCTAGGTACAGCCCCTTAGGCAATGCAGCAACCCCACCCTTGGCTTTTGTAATTCCCAACCACTTAAACTACAGTGGAACTAGAAGACCCCCAAATGCCCGGAGGCTCATCATGTATAAAAACAGCTGAAACCCAGGCTCTGGGCTCAGCCTTTGGAGGTGACTCCTCTGGGCTGGGACAGCACCAGTGCACATTAAACAGTCCTTTTCTAATCCTCCGAGTGCGTTGCAGTCTGTCTCTCCCAGCCACAACCACCAACCACCACCTCCACAAGCAATACCCTCAAGGAGTGGACTCAGTGGGTACCAGAGCCCTGCTGAAGTAAGTCTTGCTCTGTGTGGTGGGCCCCTACACAGCTGATCCTTCAAGGTGGTCAGAGGTCAGTGGTCAGTGGTCAGTGGGTATAGCCAGTCCTTGCAGCTGATCAGCCTGAGTAAATCCCTCCCATTGATGTGCCAATAGCAATCAAGACTCAATTACAACAGAAGGGTGTACAGTCCACACTAGGGGTGCACCTTGAGGGCCCAGCTGGGGTGATCAGGAAGCCTGTGCCACTGGACCCTACAGGACACTTACTACAACAGACTGTCCTACCAAGCCTAGGAGACATAGCAATTCTACCTAATACGTAGAAACAGACACAGGGAGGCAGACAGAATGAGGAGACAAAGAAACATGTCCCAAATGAAAGAACAGAACAAAACCCCAGGAAAAAAACTAAATGAAATGGAGATAAGCAATCTAACAGATGCAGAGTTCAAAACCCTGGTTATATGGATGCTCAATGAACTTAGTGAGGGCCTCAAGAGCATAAAAAAGGGCCAGTCAGAAATGAAGGAAGCACTAAGTGAAATAAAGAATAATTTACACAGATTCAATAGTAGAGTAGGTAAAGCCAAGAAGAAAACCATCGACTTGGAATATAAGGAAGCAAAAACACCCAATCAGAACAGCAAAAAGAAAAAAGAAATTCAAAAAAATGAGGACAGTGTAAAGAGCCTCTGGGACAACTTCAAGCATACCAACATTCACATCATAGGGGTGCCAGAAGGAGAAGAGAAAGAGCAAGAAAATGAAAATCTATTTGAAAAAAATGACAGAAAACTTCCCTAACTTGATCAAGAAAACAGACATGTAAGTCCAGGAAACACAGAGAGTCTCAAACAAGATGAACCCAAAGAGGTTCACACCAAGACACATCGTAATCAAAGGTTAAAGACAAAGAGAAAATCTTATTTATTTATTTATTTATTTATTTATTTATTTATGTTTTATCCTCACCCGAGGACATTTTTTGCATTTATATTCAGATAGAGCGGGAGGGAGAGAGGGGTGAAGAGAGCAAGAGAAACATCGATGTGAGAGACACACATTGACTAGCTGCCATCCACACGACCCCAACTGGGGCCAGGGACAAACTGCAACCGAGGTACGTGCCCGTAGCAGGAACCGAACCCAGGACTCTGGTCCATAGGCCAACGCTCTAACCACTGAGCAAAACCAGCCAGGGCAGACAAAGAGAAAATCTTAAAAGCATCAAGAGCAAAGCAGTTAGTTACCTACAACAGAGCTCCCATAAGACTGTCAGCTGATTTCTCAAAAGAAATTTTACAGGCCAGAAGGGAGCGGCAAGAAATATTCAAACTGATGAAAATCAAAGACCTACAACCAAGATTACTCTATCCTGCAAAGCTACCATTTAAAATCGATGGCATGGCCCTGGCCGGTTTGGCTCAGCGGTTAGAGCGTCAGCCTGCGGTCCGGAGAGACCCGGGTTCGGTTCCCGCTAAGGGCATGTACCTCGGTTGCAGTTTGTCCCCGGCCTGGTTGGTCGTGAGGGTGGCAGCCACTCGATGTGTCCCTTTCACGTCGATGTTTCTCTCTCTCTCTCTCTCTCTCCCTCCTGCTCGATCTGAATAAAGAATGAAAATGTGTCCTCGGGTGAGGATAAAAAAATAAATAAATAAAATAAAATAAAATAAAATAAAATAAAATAAAATAAAATCGATGGCATGTACAGTTTCCCAGACAAGAAAAAGCTAACGGAATTCATCACCACCAAACCAGTATTATATGAAATGTTGAAGGGTCTTCTTAAAGAAAAAGATAAAAAAATATTAACAATAAAATGGCAATACATACATATCTATCAACGATTGCATCTACAAACAAAATGAACAAGCAGAATAGAAATAGACTCATAGATAGAGAGAACTTTTTTGGCAATTTTTTTTTTTTTATTTCTTTTCTTTTTTTATCCTCACCTGAGGATATTTTTCCATTTTTTGTAGATAGAGTGGGAGGGAGAGAGAGGAAGGGAGAGAGAGAGAGAAACATCGACGTGAAGGGACACATCGAGTGGCTGCCACCCGCACGACCAACCAGGGCAGGGGACAAACTGCAACCGAAGTACGTGCCCTTGGCGGGAACCGAACCCAGGTCTCTCCAGACCGCAGGCTGACACTCTAACCATTGAGCCAAACTGGCCAGGGTGATAGAGAGAACTTTTTGATGGTTGCCAGATGGCAGGGAGGATGGGAGGATGGGCAAAAAAGGTAAAGGGATTAATAGATAAAATTGCTTGTTAGACTGAGGAACCTCAAAGGGAAGGGGGGAAAGGGGGCAGGAAGAGATAAACCAAAGAACTTATATATATATATGAATAACTAATGGACACAGACACTAGTGTGGGGAAGGCAGGAGGGGGGCGGGAGCGGGGAGGAGGGGGTCAGTAGAGGAAAAGGAGGGAATACCTGTAATACATTCAACAATAAAAGTTTTAAAAAATTAATAAAATATTTTTAAGTACACAACAAATGTGCATACTATACTACTATTTATACAAAAGATGGGGGTGAGAAAAAATATATATATTTGCTTGTACATATATAAAATCTCTGGAATGATACAGACACTGCTAACATCTGTTGCCTTTAGAAAGAATAGCAGGGTGCTTGGTGGGATAGCAGTGGGAAGAAAACTCTTCAGTGCATATCTTTTGTACCTTTAAATTTCTGAACCATGTGAATGTATTATCTATTAAAAAGTTAAAAATTTTAATAATATGCAAAATAAGCCAAACACAAAAGGTTATATACCAAATGATTCAATATATATGTATATATACATACATATATATATATATGACATTAAAGAACAAACAAGATTAATTGATGGTGATAGATATCAGAATGGTAGTTACTCCTCAAATAAGTGAATTTATTGGAAAAGGATGAAGCATGAAGGAACTTCAAGAGGTGATGGCAATGTTCTACATCTTGACTTGGGTATGGTTACACGGGTGTGTACATTTGCCTTAACTCATCAACTACACTTAAGATCTGTACATTTTGCCCGTCTGGTGTGGCTCAGTGGACTGAGCATCGTCCCATGGACTGAGAGGTCCCAGTTTGATTCCCGGTAAGGGCACATGCCTGGGTTGCAGGCTCGACCCCCAGTGGGGGTATGCAGGAGGCAGCCCATCGATGTTTCTCTCTCACATCGATGTTTCTATTTCTCTCTCTAAAATATCAATAATAACTTTTTTTGTTGTTGTTACGTGCCCCTAGCGGGAACCGAACCTGGGACTCCCTGGTCCACAGGCTGACACTCTAACTGCTGAGCTAAACTGGCCAGGGCGTAACATATTTTTTTTTAAAAAGATCAGTTGTCCTGGCCGGTTTGGCTCAGCGGTTAGAGCGTCAGCCTGCGGTCCAGAGAGACCCAGGTTTGGTTCCCGCTAAGGACACGTACCTCGGTTGCAGTTTGTCCCCGGCCCCAGTAGGGGTTTTGTGGGTGTCAACCAGTCGATGTGTCTCTCTCACATCGATGTCTCTCTGTCTCCTCCTCCCTCTCTCCCTCCTGCTCTATCTGAAATGCAAAAATGTCCTCGGGTGAGGATAAAAAAAAAGATCAGTGCATTTTACTCCAAGTAAATTACACCTCAAAGAAAAAATACATATAAACATATAGAAGAAGTATGGGAGTATATACTCCCAAGTGTTCATGGTAATTATCTTTAGGTGGTAAGATTACAAGTTATATGTTTGTTTATCTGAATTTTTGGCTTTTCTAGAACTAGCATGTATTACTTTCATATTAAGTAAAACCCACCATCCTGCTTTCTTCTCAGACCCCTTAAATAGACTTATACTTCATCTAGAAAAGACTGTGTGCCAGGTTGAAACCCAACTAAAAATCAGTTCATCACACATAGCCTTCTCCAAGCCCCATGAGGCCAGGGACTCTATCCATCTTGCCCACTCCTATAAGCTCAGCACCTGGCACAGTGCCTTATATGAAACGGGTGCTCCATAAATCTCTGGTTAACACTGACTGGATGTTCTGCTATAAAGGCAGAAGGCTGTTCTGGACAATTCTGAGAAGAATGTGGACACATTATATGGTTATTGAATAAAATGTGGTTTTGGCTCCAAGACAAAAGGATTCTAGGACAGTTCCAAAAAGGCAAAACAAAAAAGTTCTCTTGATATTGAATTAAAGTCATAAAAGACTCTTTGTGGCCTAGGAATCCTAATGATAAAGATTCCCTTAAAACTTCAAGGCCATATTATTGCACAGGACTAGAATTTTTCTCTGCAAGAAACTAAATAACAACTATTTTAGACAGATATTTGAAAGAAAAAAGTACAGCCTTGATCATAAGTATCCTGTAACTACCTCTAATATGTGGAATATTCCAAAACCACAAGCCAAGCTCTGAATTATTATCTGAGGCCTGTAGCTTCAATCAACAATACAGTGTATCTCCAGTACAAGTAATACCCAAATAATTCAATATGAAAGACTGCCATTCAATCCTATCAAAGTGCAATCAACAAAACTTATTTTTTTAAAAGTTTTATACTAACCATACATTCCTCTACATTTTTCAGCTTTAACCCTGCACAGTTAGATCACCAGAAAGTACCATATTATTAGTTTAGTTTCCCACTAAAATGATTTTACTGGGTTAATATTTTATGTCATATCCTCAATTTTTTGAGGCCAATATAAGAAAAAGCAATGTAAACAATGTTTATGTATCTTCTTCAAAACTGTTAAAGACACTGCTTATCATCATCCTGGGTTATTTATGTTAAGATTTATGCGACCAGTTTTTCTTGAATTGACAACCAGAAAAAGGTTCTCTCCTAAAAATTTGTTATGCTCCTTTTTATCAGATAAGAACTATAATAATCACTGTGTTTCTTTCCAGAACTTAGTTCAAGGATACTGGTGCTCGAAAACAGTACTAAATTTTAATGCTCAAGTACATTTACCTTTCCTTGGTTTTCAGGGAGAATTTTCTCTTTATTCTACCAGAGCTCTCTGACTTTTAACATTTCTTTTGTATGTAAGTCCTCATTATAAACTACCTCAAATCCTTGGAATTAGATGGGTTACCAACAACAACAACAAAAATGAAACAATAAAACAGGATCCATCAGCCTGCCTTATGAGTAGAAACAAATTCTTTCAATCAATGATTTATCAATTTATTGAGAGGGAGATTAAAGAGCAGGAGAGAAATACAATGGTTTGTCTGGTAAATGCTCATCTTGGTGACCAAACTATTCCACCAGGAACACCAGTGAGCATATTTTTCAATTCAGTGACATCTGAGACAATAATTAGAAACTAACATTTGTCCATGGGTATTTTTCTTCCTCTTCTCTCCTCCTTCTTACCCCTCTTTAACTTACTTGGTTTAACCTCCGGCCTACTGGGAACACACAGGTGTAAGTAGGGTGATGCTGGAGCTACATTAGTGCTGCCTATTTGTCAGACTAGATACTCAAAGCCATTGCACTCTTTGTGTTCTACATCTCACAGAGAAGTCACAAGGGACACATTCAGAGCTTCAACATTTACTGGACACTATGAATAATTCACTGTAATTCTATATAGCTACACGAGTCTTGAGCCTAAGAATTGAAATCGAAGTTTTGTTTCTCATCAGGTAACAGTCTTAAACTCAAAAACCAGCCCCCAATTTTTTTTTTCTTTTTTGATTTTATTTTATTATTATTTTTTTTTATCCTCACCCGAGGACATTTTTCCATTTTTTGCACAGATAGAGTGGGAGGGAGAGAGAGGAAGAGAGAGAGAGAGAAACATCGACGTGAAAGGGACACATCGAGTGGCTGCCACCCGCATGACCAACCAGGGCCGGGGACAAACTGTAACCGAGGTATATGCCCTTAGCGGGAACCGAACCCGGGTCTCTCCGGACCGCAGGCCGACGCTCTAACCGCTGAGCCAAACCGGCCAGGGCTCTTTTTTGATTTTAGAAAGAAAGAAAGGAAGGGGGAGAGAGAGAGAGAGAAAGAGAGACACTGATGAGAGAGAACATTGACTGGCCACCTCCTGCACGCCCCGCACTGGGGATCAGGCCCACAACCTGGGCATGTGCCCTGACCAGCTAATGAACCAGCAACCTCTTGGTGCATGGGTCGATGCTCAACCACTGAGCCACACTCGCCGGGCCCAAATTTAAAGCAAATATTCAACCACCCATTTCTTTAAAATACCTATATAATAACACAATTTTAATTAAAGTCCAATATAGCCACATGTATTTACTACTTTAATTTTAAAAGACATCAAATTAAACTACAGCATATTATACACCAATCTATTCATTTTCAGTGTTTTCATTTTTTATATTTTAATTTGAATCTTTACATCATAAAGTGTTCAGGTTAGATTTTACTCACCAGAGCTGTAATATAAATATCTTTTTTTTTATCCTCACCAGAGGACATTTTTGCATTTATCTTCAGATAGAGCAGGAGGGAGAAAGGGAGGAAGAGAGAGAAACATTGACGTGAGAGAGACACATTGACTGGTTGCCACCCACACAACCCCAACTGGGGTGGGGACAAACTGCAGCCGAGGTACGTGCCCTTAGCGGGAACCAAACCCGGGACTCTCTGGTCCTCGGGTTGATGTTCTAACCACTGGCAAAACCAGCCAGGGCAATATCTTTTTTTTTTTAAGAAGATATTTCTTCCTTTTAGGAGAACAAAGCACTTCTAACCAATCCAAACAACCAATTCTGATTCTCATCCTCCTCCTCAGAAATAAATTAATTTTGCATTGTGTACTTTTTAAACAAATGTGTGTGACAGAGGGGAAGGTGGGAGAAGAGGGCTGGAGAGGCTTGTTTTACTAGCTGATTTCAAATCTTTCCAGATTCTTGAAAAGAGCATGTTCAAAAATGTTTTGCCTACACTGCAGATTTTTGGCAGGGTAACTTTGTCCTATTTCAAAAGCTTTGCTGAATTTGAAAAACTACAATTACTGTTTTCATCCTGTCATATAAAAAATCCTGAGGAATGATTAAGGCTATTCTTCATTGCCTATGCACACCAACCCCAACATGCGGAACGGCTTAGATTTGGCCTGTAGTCACGAAAGACACCAAGAGACGTAAAAGAGAGGAACTCAGCTAAATCCTCACATAGCTCAGGATAAAACCTCAGTGATTAGAAACTGGTGACCTGATTTTTTCTTTTCTTTTTTTTTCATTTAAGAAGAAAGTTTATTTAATGAATGTCTGGTGTCTTATGGAATCTTCAGGATTCTGAGAAAATCAGATTCAGGGCTACACAGTCAGGAACAATAGGCAAAAAGCAAAAAAATTGGTTCAGTGAGTTCATAATCTACTCAGTCTATCATCAAAATACCAGAGACTTGGTGGCTAAAACAACAGACATTTATTCTCGCAGATCTGGAGGCTTGGAAGTCAAGATAACGGTTCTACCGATTTGATTTCTGGTGAGAATGCTCTTTCTGGGTTGCGGATGGCGATGTTCTCACTATGTCCTCACATCGTGAAGTGATTTTTTATAAGGTAAAACACAAAAACAATCAAATACTTCTCTAAACAAATTATTTATTTACCTTAAAAATATTTTTAGCAGGATTATTCCAATGGCAGCCAAGAAAATGCAGCTGCTTGCAGTTTTGTTTAGCAAAAGGTGACCTGGGTTTAAGTTAAAGTATCAGAACTCATTCTTTTTTTTTTTTTTATCCTCACCTGAGGACATTCCTCCATTTTTTGTTCAGATAGAGTAGGAGGCAGAGAGAGGAAGAGAGAGAAACATCAACATGAAAGGGACACATCGAGTGGCTGCTACCCACACAACCCAACCAGGGCCGGGGACAAAGTGCAACCGAGGTACATGCTCTTAGTGGGAACCGAACCCAGGTCTCTCTGGACCGCAGGCTGATATTCTAACCGTTGAGCCAAACCGGCCAACACAGAACTCACTCTTACATCAGGTAAACAGCTCTGCTTGGCAAGCAGATGATAAAAAGAAAAATATCCTCGGGTGAGGATTAAAAAAAAAACACAAAAAGACAAAAGTATTCAGTATTCTTTGCTGTTGGAGATTCAGAAAGAATAGGCAGACTGCAAACCCAATCAGCTTACGATTTTATTCACGAAAAATATTTTGTCTTCAAAACAATGGAAAGGAGAAGTGGTCATCATATTACAAAGCTTCATATATAACACAGCTAGAGAAAATTTAAAAATCCTTTTCCCTTGTTTTACTCAAGGAACCATTTAACCCATTTCTACAAGGCAATAATACAATGTATGAGACCTGAATATTATAATAATTTTTTTTTAATTCAAGTGAGTCAGTTTTCTTTTCCTTTAAAAAATTTTTTTTTTCTTTATTGATTTTAGAGAGAGAAAGGGAGAAGGAGAGAGAGAGAAATATCAATGACCGCCTCCTGCAAGCCCCTCACTGGAAATCGAACCAGCGACCTCTTGGTGCATGGGTTGATGCTCAACCACTGAGCCACACCGGCCAGGCAGTTTTATTTTCTTTTACTCCTCACCCAGGGAGAGGAAGGGAGAACGAGAAAAACATTAATCAGTTGCCTTCCGTACATGCCCCAGTGCAGGGGACAAGTTCAACTAACTGAGCCACTCAAGCCGGGCTTAAGTGAGTCAGTTTTCAAATTTCACTTGTTCTTCATCAATCCTAAGTAAAAGGAGTAAAGTGAGAGGCGGGGAGAGATGCTTCTTTGAAATAAAGATGGAAGGTCAGATGTATGTGTAAATCAAAATTTTATAATAAAAAGAATAACAACTCTGCCCCCAGAACAGGAATGTTTTCTCTAAGCCAAAACATTTGCTTGGATAGTGTTTTGGTATCCTCACATTGACGCACACAAAATCACCTGTATTAAAAACAGAAAATTGAAATCTGCATTTCTGAAATACAATGAAGACTTTCCTACAGAATCATGTTATAGTGCTGAGTTACCATGCTAAGCAGAAGATACCCACATCCTAGTGTCTGGTATCTGTAAATATGCTACCTTACATGGCAAAGAGACTTTTGTATATGTGATTTAGGTTATGGAGTTTGTGAGAGAGAGATTATCCTGGATTATCGGGTGGACTCAATCAAATCATGTGAGTCCTTAAAACCAGAGAACTTTTCCCAGCTGTGGCCAGAGAGAGATGTAACAAAAGAAGAAAGGTCAGAGAGATGCAACGTTGCTAGTGTTGAATTAGGAGGAAGGAAACCACTAGCCAAGGAATGTGCATGGCCTCCAGAAGCTGATCTTGAAAGGCAAGAAAACAGCCCTGGCCGGTTTGGCTCAGCGGTTAGAGCGTCGGCCTGCGGTACAGAGTGACCCGGGTTCGGTTCCCGCTAAGGGCACGTACCTCGGTTGCAGTTTGTCCCCGGCCCTGGTTGGTCGTGCGGGTGGCAACCACTCAATGTGTCCCTTCACATCGATGTTTCTCTCTCTCTCTCTTCCTCTCTCTCCCTCCCGCTCTGTCTGAACAAAAAATGCAAAAATGTCCTCGGGTGAGATTAAAAAAAAAAAAAAAAAAACGCAAGAAAACATTCTTTCCTAGAGCCTCCACAAAGGAACACAACCCTGTTATACCTTGATTTTAGTGCATTAAAACCCATATCAGACTTCTGCCCCACAGAACTACGTAATAAATTTACTGTTTTAAGCTACCAACCTTTAGTAATACAGAAAACAAACACAGTAGCCTATATATACTCTTTGATGGACAATAAAGAGAACTTCCTTTTGGGAAAAATAATGGCATGTCCTACTAAAAAACGAAAGTTGCCTACTGAACTAGTATAATTTAAGGTAGAGGCTTTCCATAAAAATTTGTAAATATAAGCTTTAAATCCATTTTAAACCTTTCAGACAATGGTCCAATATTAAGTGTTACATATGGGTGAGTCAACAAACCTTGTTCCCATGTCACCTGCTCTCTAGTCCCAAAACAAGTCTCTCTAGTCCTCCCCCCCCCAAAAAAAGCCAGTACAGGTAGTGACCACTCCTGCAGATTACTTACTCAATGAATTCCTCTTTACACTGCTTTAGCATCTCACATGTCTGCTGGATCTCTTGCTCACTCAAAAGTACCAACATCCCAATAGTTAGGTGAAGTTTTTTTGGATTCTGGAAAATGCTGCTATCAACTCCATGATCCTGTTGAAAGGGAGAAAAATCTGAAACTCAGCCCATACAAAAGTAAACGGTAGGACTTCCAGTCAAGATGGCAGCGTAGGTAAACGCAGTATCACGTCCTCCCACAACCACATCAAGGTTACAACTAAACTACAGAACAACCATCATGCAAAACCGCCTGAAATCAAGCTGAATGGAAGAATACAACTATGGAATTAAAGAAGCAGCCACACTCAGACTGGTAGGAGGGGTGGAGGTGGACGGGCTGGTCCCACACCCATGTGTGGTGGATAAATATCAGGAGGACACCTCAGCTGGGAAGGTCCTCCCTGAGGACTGAGGGGTCCCTGTCCCACACCAGGCGCCCTGCTCAGGGTTCCAGTGCCAGGAAGAGAAGTCCACATAACTTCTGGCTGGAAAAACCGGTGGGAACTGAAGTTCAGGGAGGCTGAGGTGGCTGGAGCCCCAGGCAGCTCCTTAAAGGGCCCGCGCACGGACTTATCGGACTCTCTCCCTCTAAGCTTGGAGGGAAGGCAGCTCGAGGGGCACCAGGACATACAGGGAAGAACTGAGCTGTTTGGCACTGGAGCGAGGGCTGGAGAGGGGGCTTTCTCCAGGACAAACGTGCTGTCAGAGGCCTTTGTTCCTTTGGTGGCAGAGCCCTTCCCTGGGGTGGCAGACAGCCACCATATCTGGGACTCCAGCAACCTGGCTCACACTGGTAGCCCCGCCCTGGTGACTCCCTGAGGCCCCGCCCCACCCAACTTTCAGGCCCACCCAAGCTGTTGCCAGTTGCTTAACCATAGGATTGGCCTGTCATGGATCCTGCTTCAAATTTCCTAAATTCTTTCAAACAAGCAGCAGCTGGTCTTAGCCAGCCCCATACCACTCGTTAAGTAATACACAGAAACAGCCCTGGCCAGTTTGGCTCAGCGGTTAGAGCGTCAGCCTGTGGTCCAGAGAGGCCCGGGTTCTGTTCCCACTAAGGACGCGTACCTCGGTTGCAGTTTATCCCCGGCCCTGGTTGGTCGTGCAGGTGGCAGCCACTAGATGTGTCCCTTTTACATCGTTGTTTCTCTCTCTCCCTCTCCACTCTATCTGAATAAAAAGTGGAAAAATGTCCTCGGGTGAGGATTTAAAAAAAAAAAAGTAATACATGGAAACAAACACAGGGAAGCAGCCAAAATGAGGAGACAAAGAAACAGGTTCCAAATGAGAGAACAGAACAAAACCCCAGGAAAAGAACTAAGCGAAATGGAGATAAGCACCTAACAGATGCTGATTTCAAAATACTGCTCGTAAGATGCTCAATGAACTTAGTGAGAACCTCAGTGAACTTAGGGAGGGCCTCAAGAGCATAAAAAAGGACCAGTCAGAAATGAAGGAGGCACTAATTGAAATAAAGAATAATTTACACAGATTCAATAGTAGAGTACGTAAATCCAAGAAGCAAACCACTGATTTGGAATATAAGGAAGCAAAAAATGCCCAATCAGAACAACAAAAAGAAAAAAAGAATCCAAAAAAAATGAGGATAGTGTAAGGAGCCTCTGGGACAACTTCAAGCGTGCCAACATTCGCATCTTGGGGGTGCCAGAAGGAGAAGAGAGAGAACAAGAAATCGAAAACCTATTTGAAACAATAATGGCAGAAAACTTCCCTAACTTGGTGAAGGAAACAGACATACAAGTCCAGGAAGCACACAGAGTCCCAAACAAGATGAACCCCAGGAGGCCCACACCAAGACACATCATCATCAAAATGCAAAAGAGTCAAGACAAAGAGAGAATCTTAAAAGCAGCAAGAGAAAGGCAGCTAGTTAGTTACCTACAAGGGAGTTCCCATAAGGCTGTCAGCTGATTTCTCAAAAGAAACTTTGCAGGCCAGAAGGGAGTGGCAAGAAATATTCAGAGTGATGAAAAGCAAGAACCTACAACCAAGATGACTCTATCCTGCAAAGTTGTCATTTAGAATTGATAGTCATATAAAGAGTTTCCCAGACAAGTAAAAGCTAAAGGAGTTCATCACCACCAAACCGTTATTATATGAAATGATAAAGGGTCTTTTTGAAGAAAAAGATAAAATATATGAACAACCAAAATGGCAATGAATACATATCTATCAACAATGGAATCTACAGACAAAATGCACAGGCAGAACAGAAACATTCTCATAGATACAGAGAACATTTTGTTGGTTGCCAGATGGGGGGAGGTTGGGGGAATGGGTGAAAAAGGTGAAGGGATTAAGAAGTACAAATTGGTTGCTAGACTGACAAACCTCAAAGGGAACGGGGTTGGGGACCGGGAAGAGGTAAACCAAAGAACTTATATGCATAACCAATGGGCACAGACAACAGTGTCGGAAAAGGTGGGAGTGGGGTGGGAGTGGGGAGGTGGGGGTCATTGGGGGGAAAATGAGGGACATCTGTAATACATTCAACAATAAAGATTAAAAATAAAAGTTTTAATTTAAAAAAAAAAGTAAATGGTAGGAATAAAATTTAGTCCAGAAATAAATCAACACATTTATATATAACCAACTTATTTTTAACTAGGGTGCCAAAACAATTTAATGGAGAAAAGAGAATCTCTTCAACAAATGATTCTAGGACAATTGAATATCCATTTGCAAGAGAATGAAGTTTAACCCCTACCTTATACTATATTCAGGAATTATATCAAAATGGATCAATGACATACATATGAAGCTAAAACAATAAAACTCTTAGAAGAAAAATAGGGAAAAATCTTCATGACCTTGGACTTGGCAATGATTCTTAGATGATATCAATAGGAAGAGCAACAAAAGAAAAATAAATAAATTAGGCTTCATCTCAAATAAAAAATTTTGTGTATCAAAGAACATTATGAAGATAGTGAAGACAACCTATAGAATGGGAGAAATATTTATAAATCATGTCTGAAAAGAACCTATAACATATAAAGAACATTTACCACTCAACAAGTAAAAGATAAAGAACCCAATTGGTGTGGCTCAGTGGTTGAGTGTCAACCCATGCACCAAAACGTCGCCAGTTCAATTCCCAGACATGGCACATACCCAAGTTGTGGGCCAAATCCCCAATGGGAGCATGCAGGAGACGACCAATCGATGTTCTCTCTCATCGATGTTTCTATCTCTCTCTCCCTCTCCCTTCTTCTCTCTCTAAAATTAATAAAGAAAAAAAATGTTTTTAAAAAAAACCTCATTCACATAGGAAAGTTGCTCAAATAAGGCAGACTGGTGAAAAGATCACTGGCTTTGCAACCAGACTGGCCTAGGATCAAATTCTAATTCTGCCACCTATCAGCAGTGTGACCCAAAATAAGTTACTCAGTCTCTCTGAAATTCAACTTCATCATCTATAAAACAGACATTTCCTTCTCAGGGTTGTTTTGAGGATAAAATAAAATATATGTGAAGCCTCTGGAACACGGTAGTATGGAATAAATACAGGCCCCCCCCCCCCAGCTTTCTATGTGACTATGCAACACTCTAAACCAGCAGTTCTCAACCTGTGGGTCGCGACTCCTTTAGGGGTCGAACGACCCTTTCACAGGGTCGCCTGAGACCATCAGAAAACACGTATTTCTGATGGTCTTAGGAACCAAGACACCGCTCCTCTACCGGTCTCCAGGCGGGTCCGCCCACATGCAGATACGACCACATACAACATGAGGAACTATATTAAAGGGTCGCGGCATTAGGATGGTTGAGAACCACTGCTCTAAACCATTCTTGATCTTCCATCTAAATCACCATAGAGAACAAAATTAGGCTCTGATGAGTGATTTCGTTATTCTTTAAGAATGTTCACAAAAGCTGACTTTGATTTAAAAGTGTCTGTGTGTTATTAATAAAATGCCTTGTTATGTTGAATAAACTTCAGAAACAGGGTTTTGAGTCTTCTGGCTTATCAATTCTATCCAGACATAATAACGTGAAAGTGGAGAGGTTCTTAAAAATAAAAGACAAATAAATATTCAAACATCAGGTTTTAACACAGACGAGAAAAAATGTATTTTTATACTGACCAGAAAAAAGAATATCCTTACCATTAAAAATGAGCAAAGAGCATCTACCCTTTACCAAAAGACGCATCCCTCTTATCTTTGATGAGCATAATGAATAATTAAAGCTACTTCTCTAAAAGCTTAACTGTTCCTCCATAAGTTACTTGTAAGCACTAGTTAGAAACCCATCTACCAATCTACACTTATTCCAAAAAATAGGCACTCACCACTCAAACATTAGTGATGGTTTAATTGTACACCACCTGTTCCAACCAGACCCTCCGCTTCTTCCTGATGCCACACTTTCCCTCATGTCCCATATGGTATCGGTGGTATTACAACAGCTAACACATACAGTACTGCCTACGTGCCATGCGATGCTGTAAACATCTTAAATTTATTAATTCATTTACCCTTTGTATCAACACCAAGGTAGGTACTATTATTATTCCCACCTTAGAGAAGACCTCCTAAACATCTCTGGAATATATCCCCTACCAAATATGCCACAGACCCTATTCTTTTTTCCAAAAAACTGTACTAATAGTCTCTAACCGATAAGCTGTCTCTGGTACCCCACTCCTTAACTCTCAATTCATCCTCCACATTGCCTTCAGGATTATTTTTCTATAATGCTAAATTATTCACATTAGTCTCTACTTAAAATGTTTAATAGTTTCTGACTACCTATAGGATACATTCAAAATCCAAAACTCAGAAGACCTTTCACAACCAGGTATATACCATTCACCTTTCCCCTTAACTCCTACCTCTTCCCTACCCTACCCTACCCACTTTTTAGTCTCTAATCTTAATAAACTCCTACTCTCCCCTGAACATAGCGGACTACAACACCTCCATTCCTGGCAAGTGCCATTTCCCCTGCCCAAAATGCTCATCTCCTCCTTGCCAGCCTGGCACAAACTCACTCTTTCAAAACTGTGCTCAAGTGTCACCTTCCTTATGGAGACTTTTCTGACCACTGGCGAAAGAAACTCTCTTCTGGGTACCCACTGCACTCCCCTCTAATAGCACTTATCACACAGTACTGTTAACAAACACTATTCCTCCTCAGAGCATGGGATCCATAAGAGTCCACTGTTAGTATATAATGCATTGCCTGGAAAATGATAGACATTTAATAAACAACAAATGAATGAATAAAAGATAAACACTTGTTCACAACTGGCAGCATCCAAATGGTGCAATATATAAGTCTTGCCATTTCTTACTTTCTTACCCAACACCAGAACTCAATTTACAACTTTTCTTACAACCAAAGACAACCATTTCATCTTCACTCTAAATTAATTCATAAGATAATTATAAATCCCCTAACTCTCCTTATACATGATGAATCCTGAATTACACACTAAAGCTTTTATAAACAAATTTTCTTCTTTGGTGAATAATAATAAATGAAGAAAAACTAATCCTAACTGAGGGGGAGACCCCAGATCCATTAGCCATTTGTGCCCAGTGTTAGCCTTCACATACAACATGAGCAGAATTATGTAGTTTTTGATGCTAAAACGTATTTGGGTCCTCCAAGCAGCCTGAGAAATCCCCTATAGCTTTAGACAGATCTATAAGCCTTCAGAATGCTCCACCAGACATAGCTTTGAATTACTGTTTTCCATTATTGATGTGCTTTCTACTGTGAAATAAAATAGTAGCATTGAGATAAAATAGCAGCATTACTATGATTGAGAGATATACAGAGTTTTAATATACTTCTTGAACTTGCAGACGGTGAGACACCTTTGAATCCTAATGCAAGAGAGGAAAGAGTGAAAAAATAAGATGCTGTTTATCTGCAGATCACACAGATAAGCAATACCTTGTCGATGTCTGTGAGCTGCCAAATCCTACATTAATTACTCAAGCTTAGGGAGCTGAAGCATAGGGATGATGGTGGTAATGTCTATAGTCAAACAGCATTCCTTATATAATTGATCAGTACAAAGAAAGGTAATTTTAAGAAATGCTATTCTAAAAGGTAAATTCACATTTTCTTGGAGCATCAAGGGAGAGGTCAAGGACAAACATGCTACCAAATACAGAAAACAGCCAAGTATTTTAAACAAAGAAAAGAGAAATTCAAGGAAGAGAGAAGGACAGGATGAGACTTGGGAGTAGAAACCTGTCTGCTGTGTTAAAATTGTGACCTTCACAATGAAGAGTGACAGCTGAAATGTATATGGGCTGATAGAATGATTCTAGAATTAGTGGCAATGGATGCACAATGTAGTGAATATACTGAAAAATACTGAACTGTGTACTTTAAATATGGGGATTTTATTATATACACATTATATATCAATTTTTAAATGTATGAGAATGTCTTCCTTTTGCCCATGAAGAATTAACTCCTATAAGGACTTGCCCTTCTGCTATCAATAACAAGAAAACTAGATAAAATATGTACAGCAAATGTTTTCAGACATTGGACTGTGCTGGACTATAATCCCTAAGAAAGGAGAAACAAACAAACTGAGCCCCATCCTGGCTTTCTGAATAGAAATAATTTCCAGACAGTAGCACAGAGTAGGGAACCCAAAAAGAGTCCACTGAGTCCTATGAGTTGAGGTGACAAAAACTGGAACTTAGGAATGCTAAAGCAAATAAAATTTGCAGGGCTAAGCAATGAAGACGAAGAAACTTTGCAAAAAAAAAAAAAGGTGGGGGGGGGTCTCCAGAAAAAGTCTGATTTTATTATGAGAACAGCACTCTGGGTTGGAGAGGATTTCCCCATCTAAATGAGTATTAAGAAGAAGAAAAAAATGAAACCCTCTAAAGCAGAGAAAACAAAAAAATTTCAGATGAACCAACAGCATATTGATTGAGAAGAATTTGGAGATGTTGCCATTCAGGCAGAATTAAAAAAAAAAAAAAACATTTAAAAGCAACAATGAGGTATCACCTCACACCTGTCAGAATGGCCGCCATCAACAAATCATCGAACAACAAGTGTTGGCGAGGGTGTGGAGAAAAAGGGACTCTAGTGCACTGCTGGTGGGAATGCAGACTGGTGCAGCCACTAAGAAAACAATATAGTGTTACCTCAAAAAATTAAAAATTGAACTGCCATTTGACCCAGCGATCCCTCTTCTAGGAATATACCCTAAGAAGCCTGAAACACCAATCAGAAAGAATATATGTACCCCATGTTCATAGCAGCACTATTTACAATAGCTAAGATCTGGAAACAGCCCAAGTGTCCATCAGTAGACGAATGGATAAAAAAGCTGTGGTACATATACACAATGGAGTACTATGCAGCTGTAAGAAAGAAAGATCTCTTATCCTTTGAGACGACATGGAGGGACCTGGAAAGTATTATCCTAAGCGAAACAAGCCAATCAGAGAAAGACAAATACCACATGATCTCACTTATTTGTGGAATATAATGAACATAACAGTCTGAGAATTGGGTAGACCTGGAGACGTGGAAGTAGGGTACAGACTGACGACCCTGAGAAGAGGGGGTGGTGGGGGAAGGGAAGAGATAAACCACAGAACTTATATGCATGTACGCATAACTGATGGACATGGACAACAAAGCTGGGTATGGGGTGGGGGAGATGGGGAGGGTGTCAATAGCAGGGGAAAATAGGACAAACATCTATAACAAAAATAAATTAATAAAAAATTTTTAAAAATAAATAAAATAATAAAATAAAACATTTAATTTTTTTTTCTTTCTTTTAATAAAACTTTTGACATGAAAACACACACACACACACACAAAAGGTTCTAGAAATCTGCATTAGGTCTCTTTGAAACCTGGGCTGAAAACCTATCTGTACATGCATAAGGTGAAATCCACAAGATCAGGTAAAGAATAATTACTGGGGAACTGTACCCCAAATAATACCCAAAGTTCAAACATCAGGGAAACGCAAGTTCCCATCAGCCAGACTGAAGAGGCCACTTTTGTTGTTG
The DNA here is from genome assembly GCF_014108415.1 of Molossus molossus. Classification (NCBI taxonomy): domain Eukaryota; kingdom Metazoa; phylum Chordata; class Mammalia; order Chiroptera; family Molossidae; genus Molossus; species Molossus molossus. The sequence continues at coordinate 53,085,700 of NW_023425352.1, forward strand.
TTGTTCATTCTTACCCAAGGATATTTTTCCATTGATTTTTTGATAGAGTGGAAGGGAGGGAGGGAGAGAGAAACATCAATATGAGAGACACATCAATTGGTTGCCTCCTGCAAGACCCGGACAGGGGCCAGGAATCAAACCTGCAACCCAGGTACGTGCCCTTGACCAGGAATCCAACCCATGACCCTTTGGTCTGTGGGCTGACACTGTAACCCCTGAGTCAAACCAGTCAGGGCTGGAGAGGCCACTGTTAATTACAAAGAGCACTGAATAAGTTCCAGGAGAGACACACCAAAATAGTGAAGCTAAATTAGAGTATTAGTAAAGAATACTCTAGATCTGTCCTTAAGAGACTTAAAAACAAGCTTTGGAACAATTATGCTAATCCACAAGTAACTATTTTCCAGAACAAAGTTTATGACTCTCTAAAAAGAAAAAACAAAATTTGCTCTCAACAAAGTAAATTCACAACAATGAGCATCCAATAAAAAACTATCAGCTGGCCAGTGTGGCTCAGTGGTTGAGCGTCGAACTATGCACCAAGAGGTTTCTGGTTCGATTCCCAGTCAGGGCACATGCCCAGTTTGTGGGCCCGATCCCCAGTGGGAGGCATGCAGGAAGCGGCCAATCAATGTTCTCTCTCATCGATGTTTCTATCTCTCTCTCCCTTCCTCTCTCTAACATCAATAAAGAAAACATTAAAAAATATATACATTAAAAAAAAAATTACCCGACTTGCACAGTTGGTGTGGCTCAGTGGCTTGAGCATCGTCCCAAGGACTGAGAGGTCCAGTTGGATTTCCAGTCAGGGTGTGTGCCTGGGTTGTGGGTTTGATCCCCAATGGGGGATGTGCAGGAGGCAGTCGATCAATGTTTCTCTCCTGCACTGATGTTTCTATCTCTCTCTCCCTCTCCCTTTCTAAAAAAATCAATAAAAACATATTTTAAAAAAAATTACCAGACTTGCCCGGCTGGTGTGGCTCAGTGGTTGAGCGTCGACCCTGCAACAAGAGGTCACTGGTTCGGTTCCCAGTCAGGGCACATGCCCAGGTTGTAGGCCTGGTCCCCAGTGGGGCGTGTGCAGGAGGCGGCCAATCGATGTTCTCTCTCATCAATGTTTCTATCTCTCTCTCCCCTCCTCTCTAAAATCAATAAAGAAAAAAAAAAAATTACCAGACTTGCAAGAAGCAGAAAAATGTGACCTACAGCAGGTAAAAAAAAAAAAAATCAGTCAATAGTAACAGATCTAGAATGCTACCATTTCTGTGGAATTAACAATGACTTTAAAATAGCTATTATAAACAAGCTAAACTATTTCAAGGAAAACATGAAGATAATGAGAGAAAAGGATAATATGAAAAAGAGAAACAAATGGAACTTCGAATGATAAAAATAAGAGCAAAAATGAACATTCCACTGGATGTAATTAAAAGCAGATTACAAACTTAAAAAAAAATATCAGTGAATGCCTGGCTGGTGTAGCTCAGTGGACTAAGCGTTGTCCCATGGACTGAGAGGTCCCGGTTTGATTCCCAGTTGCAGACTCTATCCCCAGTAGGAAGCGGGCATGCAGGAAGCAGGCGATGGATGTTTCTATCTCTCTTTCCCTTCCTCTCTCTCTAAAAACTCAATAAAAACTTTTTTTTTAATCAGTGAAGTTGCAGACATAGCTACATATAAACTATCCAAACTGAAGCAGGAAGAGAAAATAAAATCTAGAAAACAAAAAAAGAGTTTCAGTAACCTGTGCAGCAATATCAACTGATCTAATATATGTGTAGAGTTCCAGGAGAAGAAATGAAAGGAAGAAAAAAAAGATATTTGAGGAAATAATGCCTGAAAATTATCCAAATTTAAAGCAACATTAGCATGATGGCAAACTAAGAAGAACCAGGCCTTCATTCCCCCGCGGAAACACTAAATAAACAATAAGATATGGACCAAAGTAGCTCTGGGAGAACTCTAGAAATCAGTTAAGAAGATGCAACACCCAAGCAGACACCTAACCAAGACAAAGCTGCACTCAAAATGGTAGGAAATTCCATGTTTTCTCTCCACACTGTTTTCTCTCATGCCTTTGAGCTCCATCCAGCCTGGGATGTGAATCATCCCATTGTCCGGTTTATCCACCCTATAAGTTACCCACCTGTTAGTCACTTAGTAGCCATCTTGGTTATCAATATCAACAGTCAGTTTTACAGTACTTCTCTTCAAGTAACTCTTATTTTACTTAAATGGAGCCAACGTGCACAAGTAGTAATGCTGACAACATGGATATGCCAAAGAGAAGCCAAAAACTTTACCCTACTATGTAGGTATAGAAAAAACATTATATCGGGTTCAGAACTCTCTGTGGTTTCAGGGATCCATGGGGGTATTAGAATATATCCCCTGCAGATAAAACCAAGAGGCACCACACCATGCCTACTAGAATGGCCAAAATCAAAATAAGACAGATACCACCAAATGTTGGCAAGAATGTGGAGCAACCTAAACTCTCATACATCATTTATGGTAGAAGAACACAACCTCATTGGGAAAAGGTCCAAGTTTCCTATGAAACTAAACATCTAGACCTAGCTGGTTTGGCTCAGCAGTTAGAGAATCGGCCCAGGGACCAATGAGTCGCAGGTTCGATTCCAGTCAAGGGCACATACCTTGGTTGCAATTTAGTCCCTGGCCCTGGTTGGGGTCGTGCAAGAGGCAGCCACTCTATGTGTCCCTTTTGTGTCAATGTTTCTCTCTCTCTCTCTCCCTCCCTCCCACTCTATATGAACAAACATGGAAAAATGTCCTCTGGTGAGGATAAAGAAAACAAAAACAAAAAACTAAACATCTATCTGCACTTGATCCAACAATTATACTCCGAAGTATTTTCCCAAGAGGAATAAAAACATATACTTAACACAGTTTTCTGCACAAATGATTATATGCAGTAGCTTTATTTATAATAGCCAAAGACTGGCAACTATCCAAACATCCATCAATAGTTGAACAGATAAATAAATTCTGGTATATCCATGCAAAGGAATACTACTCAGCAGTAAAAAAAAATAAAATAAAATAACTAATGTAACACACACACCAACATGAATCTCAAAAATATTATGCTGAACAAAAAAAAAGCCACACAAAAGATTATACACTTATATTTATATGAAACTCTAGTCAAGGGAAATCAAAGAATAATAGAAAGCAGATTAAGCAGTTGCCTAGAATCACTGGTAAATGATGAGATGGCAAGGAGTGAAACTGATTGCAAAGAGGTACCAGGGAACTTTTTGGGTGATGGAAATGTTCTATATCTTGTTTGTGATAGCTGTTACACTGCTGTATGTTTGCCAACACTCATCAAAGTGGACTCTTAAAACAAGTGTAAGTTATAAGTCAATAAAGTTGATTTTTAAAAAAGAATAGGAAAAATGTTATCAAAATTGAAAGTCTACATTTCCTTAATCTATGTATTCTACATATAAGAATTTAACCCAAAATGTATCCCAAAGAAAACATCAGCCAAGGACATAAAGATGCAAGTACAAAATGTTTCTCACACATTATAATGAATAACAGAAATAACCCATGCACCAAGAAAGAGGTAGTGCCTGTTTGATTCCTGGTCAGGACACATGCCCAGGTTGTGGGCCCAATCTCCAGTAGAGAAAACTTTTGTGACTTGGGGTTAGTCAAAGAGTTCTTAGACATGACATCCAGAGTATGATCCATAAAAGTAAATTAGTAAATTGGACTTCTCCAAAATTTAAAACTTTTCTCTGTAAAAGACACTAACAAGAGAATGAAAGACTAGCTACAGCCTGCCTTTGGAAATCACATATCCAGCCCTGACCGGTTTGGCTCAGCGGTTAGAGTGTCGGTCTGTGGTCCAGAGAGACCTGGGTTCGGTTCTCGCTAAGGGCACGTACCTCAATTGCAGTTTGTCCCCGGTATCGGTTGGGGTCGTGTGAGTGGCAAGCACTCGATGTGTCTCTCTCACATTGATGTTTCTCTCTCTCTCTCTCTCTTCCTCCCTCTCTCCCTCCCACTCTATCTCAAGATAAATGCAAAAAAAAAAAAGTCCTCGGGTGAGGGTTAAAATAAAAATCCATTTTACTATATGATAATTTTTTTAAATTCTCACCCAAGGATATGTTCATTGTTTATTGATTTCAGAGAGGGAGGAAGGGAGTGAGAGAAAGAGGGAAAGGGACAGAGAGAAGAACATCAATGTGAGAGAGGAACATTGATCGGTTGCCTCCTGTAAGCAACCTGACTGGGGATCGAACCTACGACTTTTTTGTGTACAGGATGATGCTCCAACCAATTGAGCCACCTGGCCAGGGCACTATATGATAAGTTTTAAGGTAAAATAAAATTCTTAAAATTATTCTGAAAATAAATGGTTAATAGGGGTAAAAAAAAGTTATAGCCTTACCTCTTACTAAATACCAAAATACATCCATGTGAACTAAAAGTTAAATGTAAATTATGAAGTAATACTGACTAATACATATGAAGCTCTTACAAATAAATTAAAAAATGAACACTCTGAGAAAAATGACTGAAACATAAAGAAAAAAGAGTTAAAACTTGAAAAAGTCTTAACACCAATAATCAAATAAATTAACAGTAAATCAATGATTCTATTTTTTGTCCACTGGATTACAAAAAAATATATAAAAGAATGATAATAGCCCTGGCCAGTTTGGCTCAGTGGTTAGAGCGTCAGAGGGTAGACCAAAGAGTCTCGGGTTCAATTCTGGTCAAGGGTACGTACCTCGGTTGTGGTTCAGTCCCCGGGCCTTGGTTGGGGTCTTGCAGGAGGCAACCAGTAGATGTGTTTATCTCACATCAATGTTTTTCTCTCTCTCTCCACCTCTCACTCTATCTGAGATAAACAGAAAAATATCCTCAGGTTAGGATTTTAAAAAAAAGAATGATAACACCCAGTATTGGCAAGGGTAGGAAAAGAAATCTAAGGAAAGCTATAATTTGAAGTATAAAATGCTATAGCATTTCCTGAAGGTAATTTAGATATACATATCAAAAGCCTCCACACACACTTAGTCTTTTTCAACTTCTAGGAATTTACTAAATAAGAAGAATACTCATAACATCATTATTTATAATAAAAAATAGAATAAATAGGACTTCCGGTCAAGATGGCGGGGTAGGTAAACACAGTATCGCGTCCTCCCACAACCACATCAAAGTTACAACTAAACTACAGAACAATCATCATTCAAAACCGCCTGAAATCTACCTGAATGGAAGTCCTACAACTACGGAATTAAAGCAGCAGCCACATCCAGACTGGTAGGAGGAACGGAGGAGCAAGGGGCGGCAGCGGTGGAGGCGGCACGATGGGCTGGTCCCACACCACGTGTGGCGGATAAAAATCAGGAGGCTCCCGCGGCTGGGAAGGTCCTTACTGAGCACTGAGGGGTCCCCGTCCCACACCAGGTGCCCCGCTCAGGGTTCCAGTGCCAGGAAGAGAAGTCCCAATAACTTCTGGCTGGAAAAACCAGCAGGAACTGAGGCTCAGGGAAGCTGAAGCGGCTGGATCCCCAGGCAGCTCCTTAAAGGGCCCGCGCATGGACTTATCGGACTCTCTCCCTCTAAACTTGGAGGGGAGGCAGCTCGAGGGGCGCCAGAGACACACAGGGAAGAACTGAGCTGTTTGGCACTGGAGCGAGGGCTGGAGAGAGGGCTTTCTCCAGGACAAACATGCTGTCAGAGGCCTTTGTTCCTTTGGTGAACCCTTCCCTGGGGGGTCAGACAGCTGCCATATCTGAGGCCCCACCCTGGTGACTCCCTGAGGCCCCGCCCCACCACGCCCCACCCAACATTCAGGCCAACCCAAGATGTTGCCACTTGCTTAACCATAGGATTGGCCTGTCTTGAATCCTGCTTCAGGTTTTTCCTAAATTCTTTCAAACGAGCAGCATCTGGTCTCAGCTAGCCCCATACTGGTCTCAGCTAGCCCCTTACCTCTCGTTAAGTAATACACTGAAACAAATGCAGGGAGGCAGCCAAAATGAGGAGACAAAAAAACAGGTCTCAAATGAAAAAACAGAACAAAACCCCAATAAAAGAACTAAGCGAAATGGAGATAAACAACCTAACAGATGCTGAGTTCAAAATACTACTCATAAGGATGCTCAATGAACTTAGTGAGAACCTCAGTGAACTTAGTGAGGGCCTCAAGAGCATAAAAAAGGACCAGTCAGAAATCATGGATGCACAGTTAGAATTGAAGGAGGCATTAACTGAATTTACACAACTTCAATAATAGAGTACGTAAATCCAAGGAGCAAACCATCGATTTGGAATATAAGGAAGCAAAAAATGCCCAATCAGAACAGCAAAAAGAAAAAAGAATCCAAAAAAATGAGGATAGTGTAAGGAGCCTCTGGGACAACTTCAAGCGTGCCAACATTCGCATCTTGGGGGTGCCAGAAGGAGAAGAGAGAGAACAAGAAGTCGAAAATCTGTTTGAAACAATAATGGCAGAAAACTTCCCTAACTTGGTGAAGGAAACAGACATACAAGTCCAGGAAGCACACAGAGTCCCAAACAAGATGAACCCCAGGAGGCCCACACCAAGACACATCATCATCAAAATGCAAAAGGGTCAAGACAAAGAGAGAATCTTAAAAGCAGCAAGAGAAAGGCAGATAGTTACCTACAAGGGAGTTCCCATAAGGCTGTCAGCTGATTTCTCAAAAGAAACTTTGCAGGCCAGAAGGGAGTGGCAAGAAATATTCAGAGTGATGAAAAGCAACAACCTACAACCAAGATTACTCTATCCTGCAAAGCTGTCATTTAGAATTGAGGGTCATATAAAGAGTTTCCCAGACAAGAAAAAGTTAAAGGAGTTCATCACCACCAAACCATTATTATATGAAATGATGAAGGGTCTTTTTGAAGAAAAAGATAAAATATATGAACAACCAAAATGGCAATGAATGCATATCTATCAACAATGGAATCTACAAACAAAATGAACAGGTAGAAAGAAACATTCTCATAGATACAGAGAACATTTTGTTGGTTGCCAGTTGGAAGGGGGGTGGTGGAATGGGTGAAAAAGGTGAAGAGATTAAGAAGTACAAATTCATTGCTAGACTGACAAACCTCAAAGGGAAAGGGGTTGGGGGTTGGGGGGTGGGAAGAAATAATCCAAAGAACTTATATTCATTACCAATGGACACAGACAATAGTGTGGGAAAAGGCAGGAGTGGGGAGGAGGGGTCAATGGGGGAAAAATGTGGAACATCTGTAATACATTTTACATCCAACAATAAAGATTTAAAAAAAAAAAATAGAATAAAGAGTAAATAAGCCCTGGCCGGTTTGGCTCAGCGGTTAGAGCGTCAGCCTGCGGTCCGGAGAGACCCGGGTTCGGTTCCCGCTAAGGGCACGTGCCTTGGTTGCAGTTTGTCCCCAGCCCTGGTTGGGTCGTGTGGGTGGCAACCACTCGATGTGTCACTTTCACATCGATGTTTCTCTCTCTCTCTCTCCCTCTCACTCTATCTGAACAAAATATCAAAAAATGTCCTCGGGTGAGGATAAAACAAAACAAAACAAAAAAGAGTAAATAATTATACATCCATAGAACAAAACAGTAAGCAGTCATTTAGAAAAATCAAGTCATCTGAACAGTTATTGAAATCAAATAATGTTATTTTAGTCATCACTACTATAATTTTCTTCCTAGTCTCCAAAGGAAAGGTAAAATATTTAGGTTTAGTTCAATGATGAAACAGTGATCATGGTATAGTGTTAAATTTCAAAGAAAACAGGATATAAAACCATATGCAAGACATATTATTTTTTATTTTTATTTCTTTTTAAACAATTTTTTTTCTTTATTGATTTTTTAGAGAGAGAGGAATGAGAGGGAGAGAGAGATAGAAACACTGATGAGAGAGAACATAGACTGGCTGCCTCCTGCATGCCACCCCTGGGGATCGGGCCCACAACCTGGGCATGTGCCCTGACCAGGAATCGAACTGGCAACCTTTTGGTGCATGGGTCAATGCTCAACCACTGGGCCACACCAGCCGGGCCAATAAATATTTCTTTAATCACCTGAAAGTATATCCAAAAGGAGTTTTTTTGTTTGTTTGTTTTTTATCCTCACCCGAGGACATTTTTCCATTTTTTGTTCAGATAGAGTGGGAGAGAGAGAGAGGACGAGAGAGAGAGAGAAACATCGATGTGAAAGGGACACATCGAGTGGCTGCCCCCACACGACCAACCAGGGCCGGGGACAAACCGCAACCGAGGTACATGCCCTTAGCGGGAACTGAACCCGGGTCTCTCTGGACCGTAGGCTGACACTCTAACCGCTGAGCCAAACCGGCCAGGGCCAAAAGGAGTTTTTTATTTTTGTTTTTAAACATGCTTTTATTGATTTTTTAGAGAGAGAGGAAGGGAGAGAAAGATAGAAGCATCAATGTGAGTTACATCAATCAACTGCCTCCTGGACATCCCCTACTGGGGATCGAACCCACAATCCAGGAATGTGCCCTGAATGGGAATCAAACCAGGACCTCTCAGTCCATGGAATGACGCTCAACACACTGAACCACACCAGCCAGGCCAAAAGGAGTTTAAAAACTTATTTTCTACCCTGGCCCAGTGGCTCAGTTAGTTCGAGCATCATCCCATACACCAAAAGGTTTTGTGTTCAATTCCGGGACAGGGCATGTACAGGAGGCAACAGAGTGATGTTTCTCTCTCTCTCTCTCCCTTCTCTTTCTAAAAATCAATAAAAATAAATTTAAAAAAAAATTCCACATGCAAAATTGCTTTTTTTTATTAACCCCAAATAAGCCATGATGTCCAGAGGTGGAAGATCTATAAATAATGGCATCTCATTAACACTGCCGTCCACAAGGTGCAGGATATGTGCATATTAAGATGATCCTTTTGTGTATCAGAATTTTTAAATAGCCCTGGCCAGTTTGGCACAGCGGTTAGAGCGTCGGCCTGCGGTCCAGAGAGACCCGGGTTCGGTTCCCGCTAAGGGCACGTACCTGGTTGCAGTTTGTCCCCAACCCTGGTTGGTCATGCGGGTGGCAGCCACTCAATGTGTCTCTTTCATGTCGATGTTTCCCTCTCTCTCTCTCTTCTACTCTCTCCCTCCCACTCTATCTGAACAAAAAATGGAAAAATGTCCTCAGGTGAGGATTTAAAAAAAAATTTTTTTTTAATAATATTTCAACAATATTTAGACACTTATGTGCTGATATGTTTATACTTTTATTTCAGTTCAGAATTAAAATGGTTAGGTTTTAAAATCCGAAATGGTTACTTTTTTTGGTAGGAGAAGAGATTTGTATCTACTGTTTGAATTATGAACGGTTTTTGTAGTCTTCATTTTACTTTTAAACTTTTCGTTGTGTTTTGTGTACTGCTTACCATGGAGCACTTCTCCAGTACTTCTTCCTGGAACTTCAGGAATCGTTCCTGAACCTCAACTTCATTGAGGAAAAAGGAAAGAAAGTGAGTGAAGGGCTGCTTTCTTCTAAAAGTGAGCAAAAGAACATCAATCCGAGTTCGGGCTGAAATTACACCACTTCGATGCTGGCCAGTGATAACTACAAACAAACAAAAAATAGGGTTAACATACTCAAGGACCATCAAAATTCTTGTAATATAGGTGACTACTTGATACTGTCATCTGTGGGGAGCTGTCCTGAATGTGTACATAATTCTAAACAGGGAACAGTATCAAGGGTAAGAAACTTAAAATGAATTCAATCTAAGCAGAATGAGATCTAAAACAGAATATGCTTAGCCCTGGCCGGTTTGGCTCAGTGATTAGAGCGTCAGCCTGTGGTCCAGAAAGACCCGGGTTCAGTTCCCACTAAGGGCACGTACCTCGATTGCAGTTTGTCCCTGGCCCTGGTTGGGTCATGTAGGTGGCAGCTACTTGATGTGTCCCTTTCACGTCGATGTTTCTCTCTCTCTCTCTCCCTCCCAGTCTATCTGAACAAAATATTGAAAAATGTCCTCGGGTAAGGATAAAAAACAACAACAACAAAAAACAGAATATCCTTAAAGACCAGCTGATGAACTAGAAAAATGAGTTCAAAACTACAAAGCAAACTCTCATATATTGTTGATGGGAATGTGAACAGGTACAGCTGCTATGAAAAAGTCTGGCAGCTCCCTGAAAAGTTAAAAAGGAATTAGCATATGACCCAGCAATTCCATACCTAGACAGAAACCCAAAAGAAGTAAAAACAGGTAATCAAAAAAACTTGGACACAAATAAAATGTTCATAGCAAACTTTTCACAATACCAAAAGGTGGAATGAAACACAAATGTCCATCAACTGATAAACTGATAAACAAAATGTGGTATATCTACATAAAATAGAATATTATTTAGAAAAAAAAAAGGAATGAAGAACTGATGCATGCAAAAATATAGATGACTTTTGAAAACATTATGCTAAGTAAAACTCTAGACAAAAATAGGCCACATACTGTATGAATGTTTCCGTTTATAGGAAATACCCAAAACAAGCAAATTCATAGACAAAAAGCAAATTACTGACAGTCAAAGACTGGGGGTAAGAAGCAATGGGAAGTGACAGCATAATGGATATGAAGTTTCCTTCTGGGGTGACAAAAAACGGTTCTAAAACTTAGTCGGACAACACTGTAAATGTATAAATACCCGTGAATTCAATATTTTAAAAAGGTAGAAATGGTAAATTTTATGTCTAGAGGACAAATTAAAACCTACTAGATCATTTCCTTTTCTGGTCTCTCTAATTAAGGACAAACAAAATGCAAGTGCAGTCTTTTTTTTTTTTTTATCCTCACCTGAGGACATTTTTGCATTTATGTTCAAATAGAGGGGGAGGGAGAGAAGGGGGGGGGGGAGGGAGGGAGGGAGGGAGGGAGAAGGGGAGAGAGAGAGAGAGACATTGATGTAAGAGAGACACATGGAGTGGTTGCCACCCACACAACCCCAACCAGGGATGGGGACAAACTACAACCGAGGTAGGTGCCCTTAGGGGGAACTGAACCCGGGACTCTCTGGTCTGCGGGCCGACGCTCTAACCACTGAGCCAAACTGGTCAGGGCTGCAGTCTTGAATTCACATCACAATTCAATTTACTCTAACCAATACATTTGATGTTTCCATATACTTTGTTTCCCTACCAGATCAATAAGCCAGTTTATCCTCTTGTTTTCAATTAAATTAGTTCCACCAAATTCTTACTTTTTTTTCAATCCTCACCAGAGGACATTTTTTCCCATTTATCTTCAGATAGAGTGGGAAGGAGAGAGAGAGAGAGAGAGAAGCATCAACGCAAGAGGAACACATCAACTGATTGCCTCCCGCTTGACCCCAACCAGGGACAGGGACGAACCACAACCAAGATATGAGGTACGGGCTGACACTAACCACAGAGCCAAACCGGCCAGGGCCAAATTCTTACTTTTAATGATTAGACACACTTATTTTTCACACTGAAATATCTGTACTTTCTAAATCAAAAGTTAATCTTTACAATCTGCTTACCCTTTTCTGGTTAAATTTTGGAATGATTCATTATTTTAAAATGGCCAATGTCTCGCCCTGGCCAGTTTGGCTCAGCAGTTGAGCGTCGGCCTGTGGACCAGAGAGTCCTGGGTTCGGTTCCTGCTAGGGGCACGTACAGAAAGAAAAAAAAAAGGGGGAGAGGGCCAATGTCTCCACATTTATGCCATGTTATAAAAATTATTAATATGGCCCTGGCCGGTTTGGTTCAGCAGTTAGAGCATCGGCCTGCGGTCCAGAGAGACCCAAGTTCAGTTCTCACTAGGGGCACGAACCTCGGTTGCAGTTTGTCCCTGGCCCTGGTTGGGTTGTGCAGGAGGCAGCCACTCAACGTGACCCTTTCACATGGATGTTTCTCTCTCTCTCTCTCTTCCTCTCTCTTCCTCCCACTCTATCTGAACAAAAAATGGAAAAATGTCCTCGGGTGAGGATAAAAAAATAAAAATAAAAATTATTTATATGTTACTATATAGATAGCAAAAATGGGGAATATATTAAACTGTCAATAGCAATTAGATCTGGGATTCCTATTACAAAAGATTTCCCTTTATAGCTGCATATAATTTCTACAAGATTCCATGTTTAAAGTATACAGTAATTTTAAATTTAGGAAAAAAGTAGGTAAATAAGTTTAAATGCAATTATAAAACACTTCAGTATTTGTAACTTGAACTTTAAAGCTTAAGGAAAGACCCATGTTTTCTTTATTTATAATTCTAATGAACTGAATATTTATTTTAATAATAGCCCTATATAAATGTGGCTAAAGTTCTTATACTGGAGTTTACTGAGGTTACAAGAGGCTGGGGAAAACGCTAGTATAGGACCCCACGTGCAGCTAGTTAGACTAAAAGTTACATGAATTAAAATTAAATAGTTACAAATTCAGTTCCTCAGTCACAGCAGCCACATTTTAAGTACTCATAGTCACATGTGGCTAGTGGTTCCTGTGCTGGACAGTGCAAATGTAGAACATACCCATCATCACAGATGGTTCTTTTGGACATCACTGCTCTAAAGTCAACTTTACATATCTGTCACAGTGATTATTCTTACAGAGCACAAAATTAGAAGAGTACTGGTCATTTTTTTTCTCCTGAAACAAAACAATCTATGGGAAAAAAAAAAATTCCCAAAAGGCAGAGGAGTGAATGGAAGCTACACAGACGGTCTCCCAGGACCAAACTGGAATTACAACTAAAATAAAGACAAACCGTCAGGAAAAAGCAACAGAAAAGCAGCTTGCAAGGATCATATAACCAGGGACACTGGCTCGATCCTGGTAGGATTGCAGAGGCACAAGAGTGGGGCTGGGAGCCCAAGGTCGGCAGTGGCCTTAGCTGTGAGCAGCACCCTCAGGGTTAAAGTTCCAAGCGGCTCCACAGCCCAGAGTCAGGAAAGACGCTAAAATAGCCACAGCCACTCACCTTGGGCTCTGGCAGAGGGAGGGCAGACTGAACTGGAACTGCGTGGGGACACTTGGGATTTGGAGGGCGCTCAGAGCTTTCGCTGAGTTGCAGCCACACAGGATGGTGGCCATCTTACTCCTTCCCAGGGCTCTGGGGAGAGGTGGAGGCCCCTCCCTCGGAGATTCAACCCCACCCAGGTGGGCCATTGAAATGCAAATTGAGGCTCATTAATAACCAGCATTTGGCCCTGGCTGGTTTGGCTCAGTGGTTAGAGCATCGGCCTGCGGTCCTGAGAGACCCGGGTTCGGTTCCCGCTAAGGACGCGTACCTCGGTTGCAGTTTGTCCCCGGCCCTGGTCGGTCGTGCGGGTGGCAGCCACTCGATGTGTTCCTTTCACATCGATGTTTCTCTCTCTCTCTGTTCCTCTCCCCCCACCCCCACTCTACCTGAACAAAAAATGGAGAGGTGTCCTCGGGTGAGGATAAAAAATAAATAAAAATAAAAAATAACCAGCATTTGGCCCTGGCCAGTTTGGCTCAGCGGTTAGAGCGTCGGCCTGCTGTCTGGAGAGACCCGGGTTCGGTTCCCGCTAAGGGCATGTACTTCGGTTGCAGTTTGTCCCCGGCCCTGGTTGGGGCCCTGGTTGGTCGTGCGGGTGGCAGCCACTCGTGTTCCTTTCACGTCGATGTTTCTCTCTCTCTGTTCCCCTCTCTCCCTCCCACTCTACCTGAACAAAAAATGGAAAAATGTCCTCGGGTGAGGATAAAAAAATAAAAATAAAAAAATAACCAGCATTTGCCCCACCCTTGGGAAATCCCCTTATGCTGAGCACCTGAGGGAGTTTTTCATTCAACTGAGAACACAAGGCTCTTCAAGTAACCTGCTACTGATAGCCTCCAGGCAAAAAGCTAGAGGATAACTGAACCATTCCTGAGCTAGCAACTCTAACCAGGAAAGTAAGACTTGACAGTGGTGTTTAACGTGGGTCCTCCCTCGCTCATCCAAAACCGAGAGAGGGAGCCACAAACAGCAGAACACCAACACCTACAGGGAAAATTTGGCAGGCTCCAAAGCCCACTGTGATAGCCAAAATGGTGAAACAAAAAAACAAATGCCAAATGAAAGAACAAGAGACTTATACAAAAGATGAGATAAATGAGGAGCAGTTAAGCATGGTAACAAAGCTAGAATTCAGAGCCATGATTTGAGGAAGCTCAATAGCATGAGTAAGGATATCAACACCATGAGTAAAGATATAGAAATGTTGAAAATCAACCAACTGGAAATCAAAAATCACTAAGAAGAAATCAAGAATGACATATCAGAAACAAAGAACACATTGGAAGATCCAAACAGCAGAGTAGAGGAAGCTGAGGACTGGATCAATGAATTAGAAGACAGTGTAGAAAAAACTCAACCAATCAGAAAACCAAAAGGAAAAAATTTAAAAACAGGAAGACAGCTTAAAAAAATTGTGGGACAACTGGAAATGTAATAACATTCGCATCATAGGAGAACCCAAAGAAGAAGAAAATGAGCAATGGTTAGAGAATATATTTCAAGAAATAGTGACAGAAAACTAACCTAATTTGGTGAAAGAAGGCATTCAAGTTCAAGAAGCACAGAGAGCCCCAAGTAAGAAGAACCAAAACAGGCCCTCACCAAGACACAGTTATTAAAATGCCAAAAATTAAAGACAGAGAGCATCCTAAAGGCAACAAGAGATAAGCAACAGGTTACCTACAAAGGAAACCCATACGGCTCTCAGCTGACTTCTCAACAGCAACACTACAGGCCTGAAGGGAATGGCATGAAGTAATCAAGGTCAAGAAAAACAAGGATCTGAATCCAAGACTATTCAACCAAGTAAGGCTATCATTCAAAATAGAAGGTCAATAAAGAGCTTCCCAAACAAAAAAAGGTTAAGGGAATAAATACATTAGCACCAAACCAGCACTGCAAGAAATATGAAAAGGACTGCTGTAATTGGTAGAAGAAACAGGAAGAAAAATAGAACCAAACTAAACAAAAATGGCAATAAATAAGTACATATCAATAATCAGCTTAAGTGTAAATGGATTAAATGCTCCCATCAAAAGACAGTAGTTGATTGGATAAGAAAGCATGACTCATCTATATGTTGTTTCCAAGAGACCCACCTCACAACAAAAGACTCACATAGGTTGAAAGTGAAGGAATGGAAAAAATCTCGCAAGCAAATGGAAAGGAAAAAAAAGCAGGAGTAGCAATACTCATATCTGATATAATAGATTTCAAAATGAAGGCCATAACTAGAGACAAAGAAGGCCACTATATAATATTGAAAGGATCTATCCAACAAGAAGATATAACCTTGATAAACATATATTCACCCAATATAGGAGCACCAAATATATTAAAAATCTTCTGAAGGACTTCAAAGGAGAAATCAACAGCAATACAATCACAGCAGGGGACTTCAACACCTCGCTGACATCTCTGGATAGATCCTCTAGATGAAAAATTAGCAAGAGACTCTAAATGAAGCACTAGACCAAATGGATTTAATAGATATATACAGAGAAAACTACACCCTAAAACTACAGAATTCACATTTTTCTCAAGTGCACATGGGACATATTCAAAGATAGACCACATGTTAGGACACAAACTAAGTCTCTACAAGTTCAAGAAGATTGAAATCATATCAAGCATCTTCTCAGATCACAATGGCATGCAACTAGAAATCAATTGCAACAAGAACATGCAAAGACATTTGAACACATGGAGGCTAAATAGCATGTTATTAAACAATGAATGGGTTACCGAGGAGATCAAGGAAGAAATTAAAAACTTCCTGGACACCAATGAAAATAAACACACAACAACACAAAATCTATGGAATACAGTGAAAGCAGTTCTGAGAGGGAAGTTCATAGCACTACAGGTCTACCTCAAGAGGCAAGAAAAATTTCTAATAGACTATCTAACCTCACTATCTAACCTAGTTAAAAGTTATCTAGTTAAGCCCTGGCCAGTTTGGCTCAGCGGTTAGAGCGTCGGCCTGCGGTCCGGGAGAGACCCGGGTTCGGTTCCCGCTAAGGGCATGTACTTCGGTTGCAGTTTGTCCCCGGCCCTGGTTGGTCGTGCGGGTGGCAGCCACTCGATGTGTCCCTTCACGTCGATGTTTCTCTCTCTCTCTCTCCCTTCCTCTCTTTCCCTCCCACTCTATCTGTACAAAAAATGGAAAAATATCCTCGGGTGAGGATAAAAAAAAAAAAAAAAAGTTATCTAGTTAAGCCCTGGCCGGTATGGCTCAGCGGTTAGAGCGTCGGCCTGCGGTACAGAGAGACCCGGGTTCGGTTCCTGCTAAGGGCATGTACCTCGGTTGCAGTTTGTCCCCGGCCCTGGTTGGTCGTGCGGGTGGCAGCCACTCGATGTGTCCCTTCACATCGATGTTTCTCTCTCTCTCTCTCTTCCTCTCTCTCCCTCCCGCTCTATCTGAACAAAAAATGGAAAAGTGTCCTCGGGTGAGGATAAAAAAAAAAAAAAGTTATCTAGTTAACTAGACTATCTCACCTAGTTAAAGAACTAGAAAGCAAACAAAAATAAAACCCCAGAGCAAGTAGAAGGAAGGAAATAGTAAAGATCAGAGCAGAAATAAATGACATAGAGACCAAAAAAAAAAAAAACAATTCAAAGGATCAATGAAACAAAGAGATGGTTTTTCGAAAAGATGAACAAGATTGATGGACCCTTAGCTAGACTCACCAAAAAACAAAGAGAACCCAAATACACAAAATCAGAAATGAAAGAGGAGAACAACTGACACCACAGAAATACAAAAGATCGTTAACAACTACTTTGAACAATTATATGGCAACAAATTCCACAATCTAAGC
The DNA here is from genome assembly GCF_014108415.1 of Molossus molossus. Taxonomy (NCBI): domain Eukaryota; kingdom Metazoa; phylum Chordata; class Mammalia; order Chiroptera; family Molossidae; genus Molossus; species Molossus molossus. Next base: position 53,102,553 of record NW_023425352.1, read on the forward strand.
GTAATGGACAAATTTCAGGAAACACAGTCTCCCAAAATTGGACCGGGAAGAGATAGAAAACTTGAACAGACCAATAACAACTAAGGAAATTGAAGATGTAATCAAGACTCTCCCAGCAAACAAAAGCCCAGGCCCAGATGGCTTCACGGGGGAGTTTTACCGAACATTCAAAAAAGAACTAACACCCATTCTCCTCAAACTATTTCAAAAAATTCACGAAGAAGGAAGACTTCCAAACTCGTTTTATGAGGCCAGCATAATTCTAATTCCAAAACCAGAAAAAGACACTACAAAGAAAGGAAAATACAGGCCAATATCCCTGATGAACATAGACGCCAAAATCCTGAACAAAATACTAGCAAATAGGATCCAGCAATACATCAAAAAAATGACTCACCATGACCAAGTGGGATTCATCCCAGGGATGCAAGCTGGTACAATATTTGCAAATCAATAAATGTAATACACCACATAAATAAAATGAATAAAAACCACATGATCATATCAATAGATGCTGAAAAAACATTCGACAAAATTCACCATCTATTTCTGATAAAAACGCTCAGCAATGTGGGAATAGAGGGATCATATCTCAACATAATAAAGGCCATATATGAAAGACCTACACTACAGCCAACATCATACTCAATGGGCAGAAACTAAAAGCATTTCCCTTAAGAACAGGAACAAGACAGGGATGCCCACTTTCGCCACTCTTATTTAACATACTACTAGAAGTCTTAGCCACAGCAATCAGACAGGAAGAAAAAATAAAAGGGATCAAAATTGGAAAGGAGGAAGTGAAACTGTCATTATTTGCAGATGACATGATATTATACATAGAAAACCCTAAAGACTCCATCAAAAATCTACTAGACTTAATAAATGAATTTGGCAAAGTAGCAGGATACAAAATTAACATCAAGAAATCGACGGCATTCTTATACACCAATGATGAACTCACAGAAAGAGAAACTAAAAAAAAATCCCATTTACTATTGCGGCAAAAAAATTAAGATACCTAGGAATAAACTTAACCAAAGAAATAAAGGACCTATTTGCAGAAAACTACAGGACATTGAAAAAAGAAATAGAGGAAGATATAAAAAGTAGAAACACATACCTTGTTCATGGATTGGAAGAATTAACATCATTAAAATGTCCATACTACCCAAAGCAATCTATAGATTCAATGCAATCCCCATCAAAATACCAATGATGTATTTCACAGAACTAGAACAAATACTTCAAAAGTTCATATGGAACCAAAAAAGACCCCGAATAGCCACAACAATTTTGAAAAAGAAGGACAAAGTAGGTGGGATCACAATACCAGATATCAGGTTATACTACAAAGCTAATGTAATCAAAACAGCCTGGTACTAGCACAAGAACAGGCATATAGACCAGTGGAACAGAACAGAGAACCCAGAAGTGGACCCAAGACATTATGCTCAATTAATATTTGACAAAGGAGGCAAGAGCATACAGTGGAGTAAAGACAGCTTCTTTAATAAATGGTATTGAGCCCTGGCCGGTTTGGCTTAGTGGTTAGAGCGTCGGCCTGCGGTCCGGAGAGACCCGGGTTCGGTTCCCGCTAAGGGCACGAACCTTGGTTGCAGTTTGTCCCCGGCCCTGTTTGGGTCGTGTGGGTGGCAGCCACTCGATGTGTCCCTTTCATGTCGATGTTTCTCTCTCTCTCTCTCCCTCTCACTCTATCTGAACAAAATATCGAAAAATGTCCTCGGGTGAGGATTAAAAAATAAATAAATAAAATAAAAAAATAAATGGTATTGGGAAAATTGGACAGCTAACATGCAAAAAAAATGAAACTAGACCATCAACTTACACCACACACAAAAATAAACTCAAAATGGATAAAAGACTTAAATGTGACCCATGAATCCATAAAAATCCTAGAAGAAAATGTAGGCAACAAAATTTCGGACATCATATGCAGAATTTTTACTGATAAATCACCGAAGGCAACAGAACAAAGGAAAAAAATGAACACATAAAACTACATCAAACTAAAAAGCTTCTGCACAGCAAAAGAAACAACCATCAAAATGGAAAGGCAACCCACTGTATGGGAGAGCATCATTGCCAATGATACATCAGATAAGGGGTTAATTTCCAAAATATATGGAGTACTCATACAACTCAACAAAAGGAAGACAACCCAATTAAAAAATAGGCAGAGGAGCTGAATAGACACCTCTCCAAACAGGACATACAAACGGCCAAGAGACATATAAAGAAATGCTCAACATCACTAATCATCAGAGAGATGCAAATTAAAACAACAATGAGGTATCACCTCACACCTGTCAAAATGGCCGCCATCAACAAATCATCAAACAACTGTTGGCGAGGGTGTGGAGAAAGGGGACTCTAGTACACTGCTGATGGGAATGCAGACTGGTGCAGCCACTATGGAAAACAATATGGTGTTACCTCAAAAGATTAAAAACTGAACTTCCATTTGACCCAGTGATCCCACTTCTAGGAATATACCCTAAGAAGCCTGAAACACCAATCAGAAAGAATATATGTACCCCATGTTCATAGCAGCACTATTTACAATAGCTAAGATCTGGAAACAGCCCAAGTGTCCATCAGTAGACGAATGGATAAAAAAGCTGTGGTACATATACACAATGGAGTACTATGCAGCTATTAGAAAGATCTCTTATCCTTTGAGATGACATGGAGGGACCTGGAAAGTATTATCCTAAATGAAACAAGCCAAGCAGAAAAAAACAAATACCACATGATCTCACTTATTTGTGGAATATAATGAGCATAACAGTCTGAGGAATAGGGTAGACCCAGAGACGTGGAAGTAGAGTACAGACTGACAACCCTCAGTAGAGGGGCTAGTGGGGGAGGGAAAAGATAAACCACAGAACTTATATGCATGTACGCATAACCAATGGACATGAACAACAAAGTGGGGGACGGGGTGGGGAGGATGGGGAGGGTGTCAAAGTGGTAAAAAAGGAGAAACATCTGTAACAAAAATAAAATTAAAGAAAAATTAATTTAAAAAAAAAAATCTATGGGTGTCTATAGAAAATGGATTAAAGGAGACTGCTAAACTTAGTTGACTTTTTAGAAGTACTATAGTTTTAGGATGAGCTTTTTTCTTTTTTTTTAAATTCCTCACCCGAAGATATTTGGATATTTTTCTACTTATTATCAGATAGAGTGGGAGGGAGGGAGAGAGAGAGACCGAGAAAACATCGATGTGATAGAGCCACATCGACTGGCTGCCACCCACACGACCCCACCAGGACCAGGACGAACCGCAACCAAGGTACATGCTCTTGATCAGAATCGAACCCGTGAATCATTGGTCCATGGGCCAACGCTCTAACCACTGAGCAAAACTGGCCAGGGCTAGGATGAGTTTTTTTTAAATTTTGTCACCATAATGCCCCTCACTCAAAGCCATTTTACAACACAAGCCTGTGCCCTTGGTTCACACTGATGTTTGGCACAGACACTTTCTGACTTGTTTTATATTACCAAACAATTTCCCCTCGCCTCAGCAGCTATTTGAATCAAATTGGTATTTTAATCATTACTCATAGCCTACAAAGCAAGGGAAGAATGAGCAAACACTTATGGAAAGGGTTGAACTTTATTTCAAATTTGCAGGTCTCATTGGTTCTCGCTAATTCTATATATATGTATATCTTTTTTTATCCTCACCCGAGGGCATTCCCGCATTTATCTTCAGATAGAGCACGAGGGAAAGAGGGAGGAAAAGAGAGAGAAACATCGATGTTAGAGAGACACATCGACTGGTTGCCACCCATACAACCCTAACCAGGGCCAGGAACAAACTGCAACCGAGGTACATGCCCTTAGCAGGAACCGAACCCGGGACTCTCTGGTCCGCAGGCTGACGCTCTAACCGTTGAGCCAAACCAGCCAGGGTAGTTCTCTCTAATTCTAATTTGAAACAATTCACAAACTCCATTTCAAGATATTAAAGCATAAAAAAAAAATCCCCTATTCACAACAAAATCCGGAAGCTTTATCCCATCAGTGCATGGTAAAACATAAAATGAAGGCCCAGGTCCTCAATCAGGTTGTATAATTATATCTTTCCTCATTTGGGAGATTAATACTGATATATCATAAAAAGGTCAATAGCTACAGAACCTCATCAAGAATATAGTCACACCCTGCCAGTGTGTCTCAGTGGTTGAGCGTTGATCCATGCACCGAGAGGTCACCGGTTCAATTCCCGAACAGGACACATGCCCAAGTTGTGGGCCAAATCCCCTGTGGGAGGCATGCAGGAGGCAGCCAATCAATGTTCTCTATTAATCGATGTTTCTGTCTCTCTCTCTCTCCCTTCCTCTTTCTCTAAAATCAATAAAGATTTAAAAAAGAATATAGTCACTAAACACTTCAGTTGGGTTACATTATTCCATACACACGCAAAAATGATTGCACATATAACACATATACTGGGTCTCACCAATTTCTCCTTCTTGTCCAGGTTTAGGAATACTAATAGAAGTTTTGGTCTCCGCTTCTAGTTTCTTCCTAGTGTCCCCTCTCTTTCCAACTATATGCCTATAATATAAATAAAAATTAATTACTGGAAGGAAATTAAGCAAAAATGTACCAAAATAAAGAATTCTATCATGTTTAAATAATATGTATCCAGAGACACTCCCTTACAGAAAAGTGCTTCAGAAAAGCTCAATATTTGTAGAGGAACTAACAAGTCATATAGCTTTACAGAACATGCAGCATTACACTCATTGACAAAATGATGTCCTACAGCCAAAGTTAATGTAAGGATATAATAACTATGCCCAACACCTGTTTGCTTCTCAAAATTAAAATCTGAGTCTGCAGTTCAGTGAAAGGAAAGCTGGCATAGTCTCAAAGGCAATTTCAGAAACCAATGGGGCTACAGTTTGGGGGGCGGGGGAGCTTCTCCTTTTGGAGAACAACTTAACTATATTATGAATCCATCCTAAGGGAATTGTCCTTGCTTAATTAAATAAGAATAAAGAACTTAGCAAAGAGTAGAGTCCACCATTCAGAATAGATTTAAAAGCAGAGTAATCAGGTAAACCTCAGGAGGCTGAATTCACATAGACATGTTTTATTTGGGAGTTTCACCTATAAATTGGGAAATTTCACCTAAAAATTTCTATTCCAGGTTCTATAGCTAAATTAGACAATTCATAGCAACAATAGACTGGAGCCTGTTCTCATCCCTTAAAATGGAACATGAGCTCATCACAATTCCCATCATACCCTACTGTCTTTCATCTGCTCCACTAGATTATCTATTGGCTCATTTGCATTACTTGCCTGGCCCTCCTAGTATAAATAATTCTGACATTCCAAGGTTATCTTCTGGAACCCATAGTAATTAATGTGTTATAGTGAATGAGACTACTGAATCCCAGGAGAGAAGTTTCAGAGTCTATAAAGTACTAAGAGACCATCTCTGGACTATAAAGTTAAGAGGAAAAACTCCCCCATCATCACAGTATTTTGGCTTCTATTATTTCAATACAGTACCCAATAGCATGGATGACTATATATAAAACTGTACATGTGCTTTAATTCTTTTCAACATTATTTTATATTAGTTTCAGGTGTGCAGCATAGTGGGTAGACAATCATATACTTTACAAAGTGATCCTCTAAAATTTCAAGAACCCACCTGGCATTATATATCGTTATTACAATATTATTGATTACATTTCCTATGCTGTACTTTAGATCCCATGACTACTTTGTAACAACCAATTTGTACTTCTTAATCCCTTCACCTTTTTCACCACCACCCTACCCTCTGCCCCTCTGGCAACCATCAGTTTGTATTCTGTATCTCTGAGTCTGTTTCTTTGTTTATTTTGTTTTTTAGATTCCACATATAAGTGAAATCATATGGTATTTGTCTTTTTCTATTTTCACTTAGCATAATACCCGTTTTGGTCCAACCATGCTGTCACAAATGGTAAGATTTCATTCTTTTTTATAGCTGAGTAATTTCCATTGTATATAGTACCATAGGTTTTGTATCTACTCATCTACTGATGGACACTAGGGTTACTTCCATATCTTGTCTATTATTTAATGCTGCAGTGAACATAGGAATGTATATATCTTTTCAAATTAACATTTGGGGTTTCTTCAGCTATATACCCTGAAGTGAAACTGCTTGGTCATAAGGCAGTTCCATTTTCAATTTTTGAGAAACCTCCACACCATTTTCCACAGTGACTACACCATTTTGCATTCCCACCAACAGTGCACAAGGGTTCCTTTTTCTACATCATCGCCAAACCCTTGTTGTTTGTTGATTTATTGATGACAATCATTCTGACAATTGTGAGTATATATTTGTTCTTAGATGGGCTAACCAAACCCTACTATTTCCATTAAGATCCACTGTAGTAAGCCTAGTTCTAAAAGTACAGTATGTTGCCCAGTTGGTGTGGCTCAGTGGTCAAGTGTCGACCCATGCACCAAGAGGTTTCCAGTTTGATTCCCAGTCAGGGCACATGCCCAGGTTATGGGCCCAATCCCCAGTAGGGGCATGCAGGAGGCAGCCAACTGATGTTCTCTCTCATCGATGTTTCTATCTCTCTCCCTCTCCCTTCCTCTCTCTCTAAAAGCAATAAAGAAAAAAAAAAATACAGTATGTTAGGAAGCTGGTGAGAACTCCCAAATTTACATATGGTTTTTCTCTGTTTTGGGCTACTGCATCAACTCTGTCAGGACTTTGTCTTTCCAGGCCTTATCATTAAGGGGTGCTTCCAACCAGGCCCCTATTTGATAGCATGTTGTTAGTGGACAAGGCTCTCACAGAAAGTGACTGGCTCAAAGTGGTCTACACACCTTAGGGAAGTAGTTGAGAGTTAAAGAGGCTTTGGATTCAAATAAACCTTGGGCAAGCCACTTGACCACTCTAAGTCAGTTTCCTCACTTATAAAAATGCAGTGAATAATACCTAAGTATCCTAAGGTTGTTGTAAGGATTAAATGCAATCATATATAAAAAGGGCTTCCCAGTGACTGGCACATAGCTCAGTATCGTCCATGCTATCCTTATTAAGCCCATAATGGCAGACTCCCAGTTAAGACTGCAGGCAGACTCAAAGAGGTTTACATGGGAGATCTAAGACATTCATTACAATAATACAGATACACAGTGAAAGGGTGACTGCTTTATTAAATATGTAAGTGGAAATTCCTACCAGATTGAGTGGTTCTCAATCTCAGCTGCACAGTTAAATCACCTGGTGTACTTAAAAGAACTAATGATACCTGGGTCCAGCTCGAGATTATGATTTAATTGGTCTGAGGTGCAGCCATATATCAAGTTTTAAAAGCTCCCAGGTGATTCTAATGTGCACCCGAGGTTGAGAACCATAGTATTAGAGCTAAACCATAGACAGGTGTTAACCACCATTGGGCTTTGATTATAAATTAGTTTGACCAGGTAATTTGTTCCTTGATCACAATAAGCCTACAGAAATGATTCATAGGAATCTTTCTAGTAAACACTGTCTATTAATTTGAATTTAACAGATTCAATATCTAATCTAACATACAAGTCATTTGGTACAGGAGTACTCAGAATATAAAGAATTCAAAAGATCAAGTTGGAATCATAAATCTAAGCAATTTTTACACACCTTAGCAGTAATAGAAAAAGAGGGCCTTGGACACAGGTTCAGGGGGTTAGCCTGGAATCGAACCCACGACCCTTTGGCTGAGCTGCCATTGCCCATTGCTTCCCTGGTTACAATCTCGTGGAATCTCTGAGAGTTTAGGAGGTACATGCCTGTGGGGGAATTAGAGGGGGAAAGAAAAGGTGTGGGCTTGCTCAGGGGAGGGAGAATGCAACGACATTTTCTTCTAAGAAACATGATTTGAGAAAGTCATGGCTCAGTTCCTGGTAAAATCAATGTAATGTCTTATTTAATGTGTGTATTTACTACTGTGTCACTGGAACCCAAGAGGAAAGTGACCTGTCTGTGTTAACATTTGGTTTTCTGTTTGGTCACATTCCAGAAGAATTTCATCCTTAAGAGGTATTTCAGAATACTCTCAAGGCTGATGAAAATGAAACTCTGCCTCTTGAAGCTTAAAGGTATATGATTCCATATTTGTAGATCTCCTCTCATAAAGGAGATTAAACAGACTTAATTCAACTGGTACAATACAGAAAAAGAATTTATGGACTTTCCAGACCAGCCTATCTTCAGAGGTGTAAGCCCAAATGAAGCCTGTTAAGCACATAAGTTAGCCACATTAGTGGTTAATATGGGATAGAATGTGGTCAAGAAGCACAGACTGAAGTAATGACAATGTTTCCAAGCAATTTATAAAGATGATCCTGGAAAAAACATAACATAATAGTCTTAGATTAAGTGTTGGGGATAAATACAACAGACACATGCCTACCTTCAAAAAGCTTCTCATCTAGTGGAGAAGACATCAAATAGCACAGAAGTAAATATAAACACAAGACTGAGAAATATACAAAGGAAAAGTAGAGGGTGTTATGAAAACATATAGTAGGGTAATAAATGGGGTTGAGAGGGAAAATGCTGTCAAAGCAAGCTTCCCTAAGGAAGAAGAATATAACTAGGTAAGAAAGAGGAGAGACCTGGCCAGTTTGGCTCAGCAGTTGGAGTGTCGTCCCTCAGACCAAAGATTTGCGGGTTTGATTCCAGTCAAGGGCACGAACCTCGGTTGCAGTTCATTCCTCAGCCCTGGTCGGGGTCGTGTGGGAGGCAACCAATCGATGTTTCTCTCTCTCTCTCTCTTTCTCTCCCTCCCTCCCTACCTCTCTATCTGAAAATCAATAGAAAAATATCCTCAGGTAAGGATTAAAATAAATGAATGAATGAATGAATGAATGAACAAATTGGTAGTTACAAAATAGTCATGGGGGTGTAAAGTACAACATTGGGAATGTAGTCAGTAATATTCTAATAACTAGGTACGGTGACAGATGGGTACCAGATTTACCAGGATGATCACTTAGTAAGTTGTATAATGTCTAATCACTGGGGTGTACACCTAAAACTAATATAATACTGTATGTCAACTATGAACAATAAAAAGTGATTTAAAAAAAAATTCTAGGACATAAAACACTATTTTGTCATTAGTAATCAAACATTGCAATTAAGTGTGGAAGAGAGACGAGTCAGCTTGCTGCTGAGTTTCCTGGAAATACCTCCCTGTGAAGTTGCCCTGGACCTCACTCACTTGTAGAGCAGGCTGGGGGCCTTCACAGTACACTGGAAACCTTGCTGGGTCTGCACCACGTCGTAGCCATCACAGGGTTCTTCTGCACACTCCATGAAGCCTGCACAGAAACCGTAACATCTTGCACAGAGCTTCTGCTCTGTGGACAAGTCTTCTCCCCAGCTGACAACCACTCTCGAGGTTTAAAAACAGCAACACACACACACACACACACACACACACAGAAGAGCCTGACACTTTACACTGCAGAGCACTGCTCTGACATTCCTTGTGACCTGCTCTTAGAAGAAAAATAAACAATAAAAAACACATGACTATTTCAAATCTTCCAGTCTTAGAACCTTGGAAAATTAGTATGTACATACCACTGTTTCTCCCAACTGTTTTCTCTCAAAAAGCTAAGACATAATAAAAAAAGTTTTACTATTTTTTTATGGAAAGGTAATTCATGTAATATAAAATTCATTCTCTTAAAATGTACAACTCAGGTCCTGGCGAGTTTGGCTCAGCAGTTAGAGCATCGGCCTGCGGACCCGAGAGTCCCAGGTTCGGTTCCCGCTAAAGGCACATACCTCAGTTGCGGTTCTTCCCGGCCCTGGTTGGGGTTGTGCGGGTGGCAAGCAATCAATGTGTCTCTCTCATGATGATATTTCTCTTTCTCTTCCTCCCTCTCTCCCTCCTGCTCTATCTGAAGATAAATGCAAAAAAAAAAATGTATAACTCAGTTGTTTTTAGTATTAAAACAAAAAATTCCTCCAGTGACTAAACCAGGAGTGATGCTGGGAGAACTTACTCCATACAGCGGAGACAATGTAAAATAAAGGAGCTCAAAGGCCCCAAGGCTGAAGGGAAATAGTGGGGAGCATTAGGGAGACAAACCCCCAGGGCTTAGGCCCCAAAGAAAGCAAAGAACCTAAAAGGCCTTGCCAATTTATGCATTAAACCCAAGCCGAAGTTAATTAGCCTGAAAACATTTATAATCCATCTCGACTGTTCAGTTTATTTCTTAAAATTATCCCTATATAATAATAAAGTTGTGTATTTAGAATTGCCTGTATATGACTGCAAAGAAGAGAAAAATAACAATAATAATAGCCAACATTATTGGGCACTGTATAAAATACTTTACATATGTTCATTTATTTCAGCAATTTATATATATACATATGTGTGTGTATGTATTACTTCATACAACTTTACAGATAAAGGAAGTTACTTATCACAGAATATTAATGGTTAATCTTAACAATTAAAGTTATCCCTTATTACGTTGACACCCCTGTACAAAAATTAAATGTAACTTGACTTATGAACTGCAAGTGAGAACACCTCATCAAACTCAAACACATCTGTCCCCTTGAACATCAACACAAATGGAGCTATGAGAAACCAATCATCTCAAATTTCAGTACCTACAAAGAAACACACTGAAACAAAACACAGAACTTATTCTACAGTACACAGAACATTTTACTTCTAATCTGAACAAAGAGCAACTAGGATTACCTTGATAGAAGTCCTCATCCTCTTCTTCATGTTGGTAAGTCTGTTCTTGAATGGGATTCTTCCTATAAACCCGTCCACCAATTCTAATAAGCTGTGGGCGCAGAACTTCCATGATACTTTCCCAAACAATATTCCAGTGAAGTCTTGAAAAAAAGAAAGATCACCTTCTTTTGATCAGAAAGAAGACCCCTATCTCTATTATATGGATTATTATGTAGGCCTGAAAAGACATAATTAGGCATCAGTTCACAGTACATTCTAAGCAAAAGCAGCACTGTTTCCATTAGACCTCCCCTTTTTGTAAACTGTTTTAAGTCAAATGCTGCATTTTCCACTACATTATATCATTTCTGGCTGACTTTAGACAGTAATTTGTAAACTATGCAGCGGTACAAAAAAAGGTGATTAAAAGATACTGAACCCTTTATATACAGCCTGTACATGGTTTTGAAAGAAAGAATAGAGGTCTAGTTATTACTTTAACCTAAAAGGAATAAAATGCACCCTTCTGTGTTTAACCCCTTTCAAAGTGTTTCACCCTTTCTATGCAGCATGATAATTAATAGAATTAGGGATATTTAATACACAGCCCTCTGGGTGGGGGGAGCCCCTAGTACTTTCAGAGGTGCTTGAAATATACATCCAACAATTAGATCCGGTTACCTATGAAAACAGTTAAAATATGACTTAACCAACATGGTTCTTCAAACCAACACATTACTACTTAACTTGGGATGGTGAACATACAATATAGTGTACAGATGATGTTTTATGGAATTGTGCACCTGAAACCTGTGTAATTTTGTTAACCATTGTCACCCCAATAAATACAATTAAAAAAGTGGAGGGAACCCACATTGCTGAGGGGAGGAATCCAATTTCCACAGACCACTGCCCAACAAACTGTACACCACTCACTGAGAAGCCAAGTTTCTAGTCACAACTTAATGAATCAATAATTCAGGAAACAAGGGTTGCTTATGGGCTGGCTGTGTTTAAGTTCAACCAATGTTCCTACCACATAGGTGGATAGTCTTGAGACCCAAAATATATAAAGTTCCAAAGAAAGTAGATTAATCCTTAATAAATACACTAAGACTCAGTCCAATCCTCAGAAAGTACCTTTAATTGGTAGTTTGCTTACAGAACCAAGGAGAGCCCTGGCCAGTTTGGCTCAGCGGTTGGAGCGTCCACCCGCAGACCAGAGAGTTCCGGGTTCGGTTCCCGCTAAGGGCACGTACCTCGGTCGCAGTTTGTCCCTGGCCCTGTTTGGGGTCGTGTGGGTGGCAGCCCCTCGATGTGTCTCTCTCACATTGATGTTTCTCTCTATATATCCCCCTCTCTCCCTCCTGTCTGATGGCCTGGGGACTGGCGCCAGGCAAAGTGCTCGACCATTGTCTCCCTTGCTCAGCCTTGCCTCCCACCCTGAACGACCTGCCTTGAGTTTGTAGATTAACTCCCATCTTGCTCTTATCGATTCACATTCCAGAGGCCCCATGCATAGCCCCCGCAGGGTCAAACCCTAAGGGACAAATTCCAGCTACAACAGGCAGATATAAAAGACACAAGCCGCTACATTGAGCGCGGCTTCTAGGACTCAACCCCCGGAGTCTGTGAACCTGCCCGGAGTGCACCCAATAAAGCCTGATCCCTGTTTATTCGGCTGATTGGCTCTCCAGTCTCTCTTCTGTTTTATTCGGCGGCGCCCCCGATTCCTTACACCTCCCATTCTATCTGAAGATAAATGCAAAAATGTCCTTGGGTGAGGATTAAAAAAAACAAAAAAACAGAACCAAGTAGAGATTTTATGTTGTGAGAGATAACATAGCAGGAAAAGAGGCTTGAATGGAGAAGAGAGGGGCATAATTAGCAATAACTTAATGGCATTCCACACTAGTGAAAGGGGCAGGAGAAAATAACAGAACTAATCCTAGTGGCATACTAACCATAGTTACAAGAAATGGTAAGCATCCTTTGCAATGTTAATCGTGGTTGCTTTGTTCTGATTAAAGAACAGCACACTCTGACCTGGCTGGGAGGTGTGTGCCTCAGAAGCTCACCTCAGGAATGCTGTCCATTCTCCTAACCTGAGGACAAGGGGGACTACCTGACACGTGGAAAGATGAACAACCTGATTATCGGAACACTGGCCCAGGGACCGTGACTCACTGGCAACCAGCCTCTGTAGCCCCCAGCCCACATTCCTCCCCCTTGCCAGAAACCTTTTAAAATCCCCGCTCCCAGCCCACGTTCCTACCCTCCTGCCTGTAACCATTTTAACTGCTCACCCCTATTAAAGCAGCTGGCAAGTGAGGGTGGGCAGAGATTGTCGGGGATGACCCCTTGCTCTCCCACACTGCCAGCAATGTTGGAGTAAACCCTCTTCTATGCTCCGGACTATTCAACCATGTCTTTGCTTCACTGGCTCAAGTAATGACAGGTGGTCCGGACCCATTTGTGGTCCGGTTTCACCAGCACCCTATTTCCCCAAGACCTCTGAAGAAAAAGGCTCTCCACAAAAGACTTTAATGTCAAGGTCAGGCCCTCCCCCAGGAGCTCTGGAAGAAGAGAGGGTTGCCTCAGGCACGACACACTTCATTTGCCTTTGCTACTCAGCCCTGGGCTACGAAAATGCTCAGAAGTAAGGGGGAATACCCAATTTATCCCTGCTCCCTGGTGGTCTGCAGAGGTAGAGGAAAGCAGAAGGCCTGCAATGTCGGGGGGGAAGCTGAAGCCCTGAATCATAAAAACCGAGATACGTCAACGTAACTAAACAAGACTCGGTTGCTGCTGCGGATACACCGCGGTTTGCAGAAGAGACCCGGAAGTCCTCTCCGGAAGCGCGTTCCCGCTCCACTCCGCCCGGCCACGCCCACCATTACTCGGGCGCGAGCACGCCGCCGTCCTCGTCGTTGTCAGCGCGGCCGCCCGGCTGAGGCACTGGGGGTGGGGCTGTAGGGGAAGTGCCAAAGCCGCTGAGGTAAGTGGCCGAGGGCTCAGGGACCCTCAGGAGCTTGGTGAAAAGGGAGTTCATCCTTGGGATCCTACCTGCAGGGACTAGTGAAAAGGAGAAGCTAGGAGAAACAGGAGCCTGCCGCAGAGGGCGTGTAAAAGGAAATTTCCTCAGGCCTCGACGGGCTAAGTGCGCTTGCGCACCTAGTGTTGGCGCATGCGCAGTGGACCTCTGAGGGGGTGGAATAGGGCTTTGTGGGGAGTGTGGCTTGAAATTATCTTGGGAACCTCTGACATTCTGACTCCTCCCCTCTCCAGCCCTTTCCCCACCTGGTTTTAGCCGTAGCACCTGTTTGAGTGGTAATCCAGCTATTTAAGTGGGATACAGTGGAACGATTTGTTGATGGAATTTAATGATGGCTTATAATAGTTTGTCATTGTACCACGTTACCTCTTTCATCGTCTATATTTTGAATAAGACTTTTTCAAAACGAAGTAATTTTTCTTAACAAAATAGGCATATATCTGTTAGGAAGGAAAAGGAGTTTATGATGCGAAGTCGTCCCTCGTGTGGTAAGTAAATATTTAGTCATCTTAGTGTGGACACATCCATTCTGTGTCTCCCCAAAATAGCATTGCTCTTCTATGAGGATCTTCATTGCCAGTAGTCCCAGCTTCCTTGATCAGGCCAAACCCCAGTTTACTTCATCATCAATATTTTATTCATTTAACAAAATCTTACTGAGCCACCTACTTTGGGCCTGGCAGCCTAGTGGGAGAGGGTTGTGTAAATAGATCTGTAGAATGAGGAAGAAAAAGAAAACAGTAATGAATTAATCTTTATGACACCAAGCTTCTCTATCCCCTTCATAACCTTTGCTGAGCTGCTAGCACTGTGTTCTGTCATTTATTCATCGTTCCTGCAGGAAACATTGTGATACAGATTCTATACTAGGTCTTTTTCTTTCCCACTTACAGTTGACTTTCATATTTTCTACTTGGCCATGTGACCAGAACTCTGTGCCAGGACATGGCGGTAGAAAGACAGCTTCCCCCTTTCCTATATCATAGGATTCTTCCTAAGATCAAGAACCTTAAAATGAAAGTGTGAAGTGTATTAATGGAGGGCATTTTTCCTCTTCCTGAGCAGACACTTCCCCCTTAGAAGCTTGCTCACCCAATGTCACATGCACAGAATTCGAACTTTTCCCATGAGTGTGTTAGGACATAATAAGTACAAAAAGCGGATCTGCACAGGGAAAAAAAAGATTCAAGAGTAAGTATTCATTAGTGATTTGGGATAGCTAATACTATTGTTTACTGTGCCTATAACTGTTCCAAATGCTTTCGTTATATTAATCTTTGTGACATCTCTGAGGTAGGTGCTATTATTATCCCTGTTTTAGAGATGAAGCAGCTGAGGAACAGAGGTAAAGAGATTTTTCCAGAATTACACAGCAAGTAGCAAAAATCAGGACCTGAACGCAGGCCTAGAAGCTTCAGAATCTGAACTTTTTTTTTTTTATCCTCACCCAAGGACATTTTTTTTTTTTTTTCATTTTTTGTTCAGATAGAGTGGGAGGGAAAGAGAGAAAGAGAGAGAGAGAAAAACATCGACGTGAAAGGGACACATCGAGTGGCTGCCACCCGCACGACCCAACCAGGGCCGTGGACAAACTGCAACCGAGGTACATGCCCTTAGCGGGAACCAAACCCGGGTCTCTCTGGACCGCAGGCTGACACTCTAACCACTGAGCCAAACTGGCCAGGGCATGAACTTTTTTTTTGATGGATGAGGGAGAGACATCGATCAGTTGCCTCCTGTATTCAGGCTTAAACCTGAAACCTCGGTGTAAGTCCTGACCGGGAATCAAACCCGAAATTTGTTGGTATATGGACGACACTCCAACCAAGTGAGCCACACTGGCCAGGGCCAGAATCTGAACTCTTAACCACTATGTTATTTCACCTTTCACATGGCACATGACGTGCCAACAAAGCCGTTGCTTGAAAAATGTCACCGCAAATAAGCTAAAGTCTCTATGCCTCAGTTTTGTTTTGTCATCTATAAAATGAGGGAGTTGGATTAGAAGACCTTTAAGGAATCTTATGATTCCTGTGAAATGTTTAGCTCATGTAGCAAACATTTATTTAAATCTGCTACTTGGTGTATACCAGGCATTATGTTGGTTCTCATGATCAGAATGCCTTCCTTCATAGAGCAGTTATAAACCAGGGTTTATTGTTAGTTTCACTTTAATTCCTGTTATCATCTGCTGATAGCATTCAAAATTTAACCTAAATCTTTAAAATTTGAAATTACTCAGGTGTATCTCTTCACCTCAGCAGAAAACTGCTTATTTATGTTAAAGTTAGCTTTGTGCTAATTCTGCACTCCAGTTTTCAACCCTGGCTGTTTCGTGTATTGAATGATAGTTGTTCTGAATTTGAAAGAAAATAGGATGGGCCACATCTACAGTGAGAGGATGAAGACCATTCTCAGCAATCAAACTGGCAACATCCCAGAAAATGTGGACATCACTCTGAAGGGACGCACAGTTATTGGAAAGGGCCCCAGAGGCACCCTGCAGAGGGACTTCAACCACATCAATGTAGAACTCAGTCTCTTTGGAAAGAAAAAGAAGAAGCTTTGGGTTGACAAATGGTGGGGAGACAGAAAGGAACTAGTCATGGTTCGCACTATCTGCAGTCATGTACAGAACATGATCAGGGGTGTTACACTGGGCTTCCGTTACAATGTCAGTATTCAGGAGAATGGTTCTCTTGTTGAAATCAGAAATTTCTTGGATGAAAAAAAAAATACATCCACAGAGTGCGGATGAGGTCAGGTGTTGCTTGTTCAGTATCTCAAGCCTGGAAAGATGAGTCGATTCTTGAAGAAAACAACATTGAACATTGTATGAAGTTCAGCTGCTTTGGTTCAGCAAGCCACAACAGTTAAAAACAAGGATATCAGAAAATTTTTTAACAGTACCTATGTTTCTGAGAAAGGAACAGTTCAGCTGGCTGATGAATAGGATCTAAGTTGTTCGGCTATAGAAATACCAAGATGCCAAATGATTTGTCACACTTATTTGCGATATTTTAAAGATGCAATAAAAGCCTCCTATTGATTTGGGGTGGAGGGATAAAATAGGATGAAAGGGAATTTCTTTTATGATACTCAGTTTAGAAGTCACATTGTATCTAGCCTTTGAAGCTGCCCTCACTGTGGCAGTCAGCTTGAGTGCTCTGCTGAGCAACTTGGTTTGAAAATATAAAGTACCCCTTACAGCCCTGGCCAGTTTGGCTCAGCGGTTAGAGCGTCGGCCTGCGGACCAGAGGGTCCCAGGCCATACCACTAAGGGCACGTACTTCGGTTGCAGTTTGTCCCCGGCCCTGGTTGGGGTTGTGTGGGTGGCAACCACTTGAGGTATCTCTCTGGCATCGATGCTTCTCTCTCTTCCCCCCTCTCTCTTTCCCGCTCTATCTGAAGATAAATGCAAAAATGTCCTTGGGTGAGGATAAAAAATAATAATAATAAAGTACCCCTTACATTTGCAACTGAGTAAAGCACATATCAAGGTGTGGGGAAAAGATTAGAGTTTAAGCCTTAGGTGAGATATATACACAGTTCACAATGGGTTCTATTCTGAACTGATGGGAAATAATACTGAGCTACTCCCCAAAAGATAGCTAAGTTGTCTATAAACTTTATTTAGATTCCAAGAGGAATTTACTTAGAAATTTGGATCTGGTCCATTACTGCTTATGTTTTTATAAAGAGAATTTTTAGCCCTGGCTGGTTTGGCTCAGCGGTTAGAACATCAGTCAAGGGCACATACCTGGGTTGCAGGTTCAATCCTGGCCCCTTTCACGGTCACTGGGGTTATGCAGGAGGCAACCAATTGATATGTCTCTTTCCCTCCTTCCCTTCCACTCTATCTAAAAATCAATGGAAACATCCTCAGGTGAGGATTAAAAAAATGCACACACACACAAACACTTTTTAGAGTCTTTTATAAATTTATGGTATAAGCTTCTATGGCAAAGGTAGTATTTTTGTTTTGAACTTTTGTAAGGAGTCATGTATTCAGTATAGGTTTTATCATCTACATTTGGACTTTTTGACTTTTTGATTTTTTGACATGATAAGAGATAAAACACTTAATAGCTGCTCTATTCCTAATGGGCCGTGAATTCTGAAATCATTTCCGAGCTGTTTTGTTCCAGTCTTGGGACGCCACCAAGTGATCAACTTGCATATTACATTTGCATGAAAAGGTCTTTTTAAAATGTTAATACTAAAAGGGCCAATATGTACTTCCTAACCAGTTCCCCTTCCTTGGGAACAGAACACAGTGTTATTCTGGAATTTTATTTGGAAAATTTTAAAGTCAATTTTGCTGTGGCGTGGTCAGGATGTATCCAAGACAAACTGTCCTATGAGGCATGGTTGTTTTATCCTCATATAATTTATTTCCTCAGTCAAATTACTACCTTGGCATGGTCCTGTCACCCTTTCCTAACTCATAAATCACCCACAGTCAATCCCAAGCAATTTAAACAGTTTACTAATGGTAGGAAGTAGTGTTTTAAGTAGAAAAACTAAGAAACATATCTTCACTTAAAATCTGAGTGACATTTTGGCCTGAGGGATCAATAAAAGATTGTAAGAGTAGAGAGGGTAGAAAAAAGGGAAGCCAATTTTTTTTAAATATGTTTTTATTGATTTTTTAGAGAGGGAGGAAGGGAGAGATAGAAACTTCAACATGAAACATCCATCTGCTGCCTCCTGTACGCCCCCTACTGAGGATGGAGCCTGCAACCCGAGCATATGCCCTGACCAGAAATCGAATCCAGACCTCTCAGTCCTTAGGACAGCGCTCAGTCCACTGAGCCACACTGGCTGGGCGGGAAGCCAATTCTTTTACTAAATTTATGCTGGCTTTTATGGCAGCTAGAATGAAATGTTGTCAATCTCACTCCCATAAATGTGCCAATTGCTGTTTTTCTTTCTCTGCAGTGAAGTGAGAATTCTACTAGAAAGGAAATGGCTGCCTCTTCATCATCCTCCTCAGCTGGTGGGGTCAGTGGAAGTTCTGTCACTGGATCTGGTTTCAGTGTCTCAGACCTTGCCCCACCACGGAAAGCCCTTTTCACCTACCCCAAAGGAGCTGGGGAGATGTTAGAAGGTGATCTCATGTTGCTTTTTGCTGATAATTGAATTCAGACCTGCAGTGACTGTTCATTATAAAGATGCTATTAAGTGGATTAGAGAAGAATTTGCCCCGATTTCAGCTCCACATTTCATCTTTTGTCCCCATTTTAAAATAATATCTTTAAAATACAAATCTCCAGAATCAGAACTTTGGAGCTGAAAAACACTGGAAGTCAAGGAGATCATCTAGAGTTTTGTTTTTTTTTTTATCCTCACCTGAGGATATTTTTTTTTTTTTTTCTGTTTATCTTCAGATAGAGTGGGAGGGAGGAAGAGAGAGAGAGAAAGAGAAACATCAACTAATTGCCTCCCGCACAACCCCACCAGGGCCAAGGACGAACTGCAACTGAGGTACGTGCCCTTGACTGGAATGGAACCTGTAACTCATTGGTCAGAGGGCCAACGCTCTAACTGCTGAGCCAAACTGGCCAGGGCCATCTAGAGTTATTTAGACCCAGGAAAGTTAAAATGATTTGCCCAGCCCTGGCCGGTTTGGCTCAACAGTAGAGCGTCGGCCCAAGGACCAATGAGTCTTGGGTTCCATTCCAGCTAAGGGCACCTACCTCAGTTGCAGTTAATCCCCAGCCCTGGTCAGGGTCATGTGGGAGGCAGCCAATTGATGTGTCCCTCTCACATCAATGTTTCTCTCTTCCTTTCTCTCCCTCTCTCTCCCCCTCCCACTCTATCTGAAGATAAATAGAAAAATATCCTCGGGTGAGGATTTTAAAAAAAGAAAAAATGATTTGCCCATGTTAAAAGACAAATTCAGCACTGAAACCAGGAGTTCTCCTGACATCCTGCTCCAGTTTGCTTTATCCTGGCACCAGCCTGTCTCCCTATGATTAGTAGGTTTGATGTATTTTGTCTTGTGTAGTTAATCTAAAGATAGACTAACTCCACCAAAGAGGTTCTGAGAAGAAATCAAAACTAATATGCTACTTTTATATGTGCAGATGACTGTGCTGGCCCACTTCAGGACAGTGCTGTGTGGTTTTTCTAGCACTAGAGATGGATTTTGCATCATACTATCCATCTTATTCAGCACACATTTGCAAACTGGCTGGGTGAGATAAGGGCACAGGCTATAAGCACAAAATGTCATTGGTACTTGGAATTCATCTTACTTTAGGAGCTACATCAATAAATTCTTAATGGGGATCATAAAAATCACCTGAAGAGTTTACTGAACTCCACATGCCTGGCCAACCTTAGCAATTCTGAATTAGTAGGGTGTAGCACAGGAATCTTTTTTTTACTAACACCCAGGGGAGTCTCATTAAAATGATCCTTAACTATTAAAATTTTATCATGCTTTGGAAAAAGTCAACATAGAACCTATTAAGAATTCAAAATCTACTTGATTCTAGCACTTTTGTGTTTAATTATATATTGATCTTTTTTGCTTTAAATATTGCAAATTTCGGTAAGTGTATTTAATCTGAAAATGTCTCTGAGAAAGGTATAGACCCAGTTGGAGTCCGTTTCTGGGGGTGCTCTTTATTCATTTATATCAGGTATAATAAAAAACAGTTTGGGGTTAAGCCAGGACAAATAGAAGAATCATTTTGACGGGAAAATATGGAAAGACCAGGACCTTAAGGCTTCCTAGAATTGGTTCAAATCATGGTTACTGACGTAAACAGTAGAGTAACACAGTTAGTAGTACATCTGAAGTGTGTGTACTTGTGTCTTTGCCTTTTCACTTTCTTCAGTTATGTTAGCAAAAATTCGAGTTAGTGTCACTGAGTCTGGAGGTAGTAATATAGGCCTTATTTTCCATATTTGACATTGAAAATATATTATGACTTTAATTAGACATAGCAGAGTTTTGGTATTAAGGAAGTTTCCCATAAAACAAATCAAAAGTTGGGGGCATTTAAATTGTTTAATGAGCAGCAGCAAAAAAAAACAAAATTGCTTAATGAGTTTTATAGCAGCAGAAGAGGAATCAATGTTTAACAATGGACTCTAAAATTGAAGTCATTTAAATTCTACCTACAGGAGGCATTTAATACTGGAGATACCTCCTTAGTCTCAAAGCTATAAGCATTCTTTGTCAGTGTACACAGATTACTTAGAAACATTGAAAGAGGAAAGGCTTCTGAGATTAGTTTGAATGTTGATGTTTTAACAAGTTACAGTTCTGTCCATTTTTATTCAATCAGTGTGCTTTATGGAGGACTGTGTTGGCTTTCTAGTGTAGGATGAATTAAGTTTAAATTCACAGTGCACAGTTTTGATTCTCTTTCTTAAGTTTAAAGTTTCGCCCATATTTTAAAGCTGCTTACACTTCAGGACAGAATATGAAAAATTAGAGATGGCAATCCCTGAACTGTCTTGTTCAAATCAAGAATGTTAAATTGTCCCACTTCTAGGAATATACCCCAAGAAGCCTGAAACACCAATCAGAAAGAATATATGTACCCCCATGTTCGTAACAGCACTATTTACAATAGCTAAGATCTGGAAACAGCCCAAATTTCCATCAGTACACAAATGGATAAAAAAGCTGTGGTACATATACACAATGGAGTACTATGCAGCTGTAAGAAAGAAAGATCTTTTATCCTTTGAGATGACATGGAGGGACCTGGAAAGTAGTATCCTAAGCAAAACAAGCCAAACAGAGAAAGACAAGTATCATATGATCTCACTTATTTGTGGAATATAATGAACATAACAGTCTGAGAAATGGGGTAGTCCCAGAGACGTGGAAGTGGGGTACAGACTGACAATCCCTAGAAGAGGGGGTGGTGGGGGGAGAGATAAACCACAGAACTTATATGCATGTACGCATGAACAGTGGACATGGACAACAAAGCTGGGGACAGGGCAGGGAGGAAGGGGGAGGGGGGAATCAGTGGGGGTGAAAGGAGAAACATCTGTAACAAAAATAAATTAATGGAAAAAAAAGAATGTTACATTGAAAAGAGTACTCCTGCCCTGGCCGGTTTTGCTCAGTGGTTAGAGCATCGGCCTGCGGTCCGGAGAGACCCGGGTTCGGTTCCCGCTAAGGGCATGTACCTCGGTTGCAGTTTGTCCCCGGCCCTGGTTGGTCGTGCGGGTGGCAGCCACTCGATGTGTCCCTTTCACGTCGATGTTTCTCTCTCTCTCTCTTCCTCTCTCTCCCTCCTACTCTATCTGTGCAAAAGATGGAAAAATGTCCTCGGGTGAGGATAAAAAAAAAAAGAGAGAAGAAAAGAGTACTCCTAAATGTGAGTTAATAAGGATGTTAGATTTGAAAGCCATCTTCTGCCATACTTACAGGTGATACTGTTTTGCAGTTAATATTACCATGTACTAAACCATTTTTTTTAACCATTTTTCTTAACAGTACTTGAATTGAATATGAAAATAGAGTAGGAAGAGTTGCCTGTTCAAAGGAACAAAAACGATCAGGAATCAAGGTTGGATGCTGTTTATAATCTTAACAGGTTCAACTTGATCTTGTATCCTCCTAAATCTAGGATAATAAGCCCAAATAACCTGTAGTTAGCCTTGTAAATTAACTTTTTTGTGCACCTACCTGCTCTCTGATAACAGACATCTCACATAAGCAGTACACAGCAGTTTTCAGCATTCTCCTGCCCTTTGGTAAG
Source organism: Molossus molossus (assembly GCF_014108415.1). Taxonomy (NCBI): domain Eukaryota; kingdom Metazoa; phylum Chordata; class Mammalia; order Chiroptera; family Molossidae; genus Molossus; species Molossus molossus. The sequence continues at coordinate 53,125,100 of NW_023425352.1, forward strand.
ATTGTCCTCACCCAATTATTAGTAAGCTTTCCAGCCCAGAAGTGGCTGAATTTTAGTGACATTGTAGGCCACTGAAGTGAAAATTATCTGACATTGTCTAACTTCTTGTTGTGAAATGAATTTTTTTTTTTTATCCTCACCTGAGGACATTTTTCCATATTTTGTTCAGATAGAGTGGGAGGGGGGGAGAGAGAGAGAAAAAAACATCGACGTGAAAGGGACACATCGAGTGGCTGCCACCTGCACGGCCCAACCAGGGCTGGGGACAAACTGCAACCGAGGTACATGCCCTTAGCGGGAACCGAACCCGGGTCTCTCTGGACCGCAGGCTGTCGCTCTAACCGCTGAGCCAAACCGGCCAGGGCTGAAATGAATTATTTTAAATGAATTTGTTATTCATTTATTGGAGTTGCAATGGTGTTAGATTTGGGCAATTTACTGAACTTTTCAGTATTTATAACCTTTGCTTGCCTCTTAAGAGGAAAGCTGATATATTGCTACTTGGTGTGTTACAATGGGTTTGATTACAGTTTCTAAATGGAAGACAGATTGCCCCAGGCTGACGACTCTCTGGAGAAATTCCAGGCTTTAGATTAGTACAGATATCACATTTAATAGGATGTGGCTAGGAAGCAGTGGACGTTGTGGTTAATACAGAGCTGCACATCAGCAAAAGTGTATTCCATAAGCACATAGAGTGGAAAGTGCAAGTGGCAAGGGCACACAGAAAGGCGTAGAGTGTCTATCTGAAAGATTAGCTTACATCCTTTGGCTTTGAAGTTTATTACCAAGGGAAATATGCAAATGTTATAATTTAAGCATTTTATCCTAATAGCACCAGTGATTAAATGTAAGTAGAAGGTAGCATTTCCAAGAGCTTCCAAATATATCTTGGCCTGATCCTTACAGCTCATTAATCCCCACTGCCTTGTTTGAGATTTCAAGTTCAGTATAGTTCAGGATCAAACTACCTGAGAAGTGAGCTCTAATTCTCTATGCTTTGCTCTTTCTAAAATAAAACTTCAGTTATAATTTGACTCTTTAAACAAGGGTATGACTAGGATAATGAACACTGGTGTATCTACACAGAAGAGCTATAACAAATTGTGTCGTTGTTGTCAAATGTTCAAACAATCCCTCTTCCCGTAGTGGAATTTATAGTTACTTGTTGCCCAATTAGCTAAAAAACTCAGTGATATCATTAGCTTACCTAGATCTTTAAAGTGGACAGTCAGTATAATATTTAGTTCTTTGAAAGTAATTTTTTTTGCTCAGTGTAGATGATCTGCTCACAGCTGACTTACATTCAGCCAGAGGAATGGGAGTGGGAGGAGAAGATAGGATTATATCCCATATAGCACAATATGGAGAAAAGAAGTTGAATTTAAAGAATGTAACACTCTCCCTAAAATGTCCATCACTTTATAAAATAAATATTTTGAAATAATGCATAATATGTATGAAAATAAATTTTTTGTATCCATTTTGAAGATAAAATTGGACAAAAGGAGCACTTTTGGTTGTATATTCAAGATATCTAGACACAATACCTGTGGTTTTTCTTATTGTTTATCATGCTTACTGAAATAAGGTCTGCCTTGTGTGAAACTCAGCATGAAGTCAAAATGTGTTAGTCCTAATTCCTTATCACTTAATACCTGGCTGACATACCAACCCATGATTGATGGGTGAATGTTGGATACCTGGCAGTGCTGGCATGAACTACCACCTAAAAAAAGGACAGCTGTGTCCTCTCCCTCCATTGGTTTTAGGATTTTTGCAATAAAGTACCTTCTCCAAATGGTTTGAGCTACCCTTCTAAAAGCCACATTTTCCTATATGACCTCTATGTCATTTGGGGTCTGTTTTGCTGTTTCTGCCCTTGCCTGACTAGGAATAACATGAGCTAGCTTATATTTCAGTCATCTTCCAAATGCTGTGGTGACTGAGTTAGCTACCTTCTTGTTGCCAGTTCTTGGCACCAGTACAGTGCTAGGTTCTGAAATTGCACTGTACTCTTATCGCCATCCAAATTGCAATGTTTTGGTTCAGTTGGAAAATCAAGGTTACAATTTGCGTTGACAGAATGAAATTTCCCAGCAGTGTTTTGTCATGGTCATAATGATGTAATTTGATATACTGAAAATCAACAACAGCTATTTTTCCCTCAGCTTGACTTTTGAGAATGAAAATGAGTACGAGTTTTGGTGTACCTTTGTATTTTGATAGCACAGTGGCACCTGGCCAAAGCTGTCAGTGTTTGCCTGACATACAGAACAGGAGAACATTAGAAAACTATCGGGCTGGGAGGGGGGAAATGTTGACCAGGACATCAGACTGAGGTTTCTTGTTTTTGTTTATGTAAACCCTATTTTTAAATTCTTAAACAAGTAGAGGAACTATTTTAATATTCTAGGTATAGAAGAAATAGCTTTTATAGCAGAGCAGTAGTATTAGTTCTCAAATGAAACAGAAGCCCTCTTAGTAAATACTGAAAAGTAGACCCTGGATATAAAAGCAGGATAAAACCCTGGCCGGTTTGGCTTAGCACTTAGAGTGCTGGCCTGCAGTCCAGAGAGACCCAGGTTCGGTTCCTGCTAAGGGCATGTACCTCAGTTGCAGTTTGTCCCCGGCCCTGGTTGGTCATGTGGGTGACAGCCATTCGCTGTGTCCCTTTCACATTGATGTTTCTCCCTCTTCCTCTCCTTCCCACTCTATCTGAACAAAAAATGGAAAAATGTCCTCAGGTGAGGATAATAAATAAATAAATAAAAGCAGGAAAAAGAATGGGCATGTTTACTAGGCTTATGGGAGCCATAGAACCCTTAGAGCAGATTAAAACTTTTCCTGTTTTGTTTGTAGATGGCTCTGAGAGATTCCTCTGTGAATCTGTGTTCAGCTATCAGGTGGCGTCTACACTGAAGCAGGTGAAACATGGTAAGCACATGAGTGTTGTGTATTAACTATGAGAATACATTTCTGGGGCAGAGGATAGAGAGGGGGATTCAGAAAGGTCAGTGTATGCTTTGTGACAAACTCCTGAAATTCAGCAAGGCTGTTTTGTGGACTTTCTAAATTACCTGCAGACAAGAACATTTTACAGCCTTAATCCAGACATACTGTCCTCATTAAGGCTTAAATTTGAAGTCAAAAGGGTTAGTTTTCTAGGGGAGTTACAGCTGCTACTCTTGTGTTGCTTTTCCTCTCCTTTCTGAAAACTTCTTTTAGTGTCATCCTCCACTGGTTACCATCATCTTCATCTTCAAGTGTTTATGTAATACTGCTGGTCTACCTGGCTCAGCTCCTGTAGCACCTTGTCTGTTCCATCATGCTGCACTAGGCTTCACTTACACATCAGGAAACTGGGTTCCCCCACCAGATCATTTCACCATTGAAGGCATGATGTCGGAGGAAAGCTGCAATCGCCTATAACCCTAGGATTTTAGTACACATCGCTTTACTACTTTTTTTTAAAGATTTAAGTCTGTGACCAACATAGAATAAGACCCCATTACTAGACTATTGAGGAAAAAATTCCTTGTAGAAATTACTTTTAAATCATCATCATCATGTTGGTGGTTGGTGACTGTCTAATGAGAAATACATTGTATTATGTATTACCTCCTTGACTCTTTACAGATCAGCAAGTTGCTCGGATGGAAAAACTAGCTGGTTTGGTAGAAGAGCTGGAGGCAGATGAGTGGCGGTTTAAACCCATCGAGCAGCTGCTGGGGTTCACACCCTCTTCCTGTTGACCTTGCCTGGGTGGTCACCTCTGGTGTGCACAGCAAGTGCAGGGCCAGCGAGGAACTTTCCTTACTGCTTACATAGCCATCCAGAGTTCACAGTTTCATCACTGAATTGTTCATTCACATCAGTCAGTACTTGTTTAATTCACATCAGTACTTGGTTTCTCTGTTTCTATCCACAAGCAACAAATATTTAAATGTGTGATCTTGCAGGGAAAATTTTTGTTTGTTTAAAACATTGAGAATTAGGTTAAGACAATCGGCATCAGAGAACCAGGAGGTCTGGGTAAGAGATGTATAAAACTTCGCAAACCAGGTAGGTCACACGCCAGAATTGGCCAACGGAATGGCTCCTCTCCTGACATTCATGCAGTGCATGGAATCCTCACCGGTCAAGCTTAGGTCAGGATCTGGAGTTGTAAAATACAGCATTTCCGACCTAAAACATTCTTTTTGCTAATGAATGTGATTTCTACTCAGGACCTAAGTGAGGAATTTTTAAATGTTTAGGGTTTTTTCTATTTTTAGACACCTAATTCTATAGATTCTAACTTTTTCTAACCTCTTTTAGACATGCCAAATGCTGGCAAAAAGAATTGTTTTTTGAATATTGAAGCACTTGTAAGAATAAAGCAGTGAACAAAATCCTTTAAACACAGAAGTCCTGAGTTCCTCTTGTTGGTGGACTCAAGCAATTCTGTAGCAAATAAATCCTTTGAAAGAGCTCCAAATTGGCTTCTTTATCCTTTCAAAGTCTCAGGGATTTGGGTTAGGGGGAGGAGGTCAGATTATTTTTTATAAGACAGGAATCTGAAAACCATTTCTCCTAAGCAAATGGGAGATTTGCTTTATCTCAGGAATATTTTGTCTTTACAAAAGTATATGAATTTATCAATATCTGAGTAGGTTTTTAGATCATGATAGGGAAAAACCTAAAAAGGGAAAAGGTGTCCTTTGTTCTCCCTCATGGAACCCATGTCCACACTGTACAAATAAGAGAATCATTTATTAGATTTTATGCAAATTTTGCCTCAGAAACATTTGCCTTTCTCCTCATTAATAACTTGTAACTGACCTACTTAGAGTTGCTTAATTATGAATAAATATAATCTCAGTAGCAACTGGCCTTAATCTCAGGAGTTCAAAATGTTTAGCACGTACGACCTGACAGGGAGGTGGCAGCCTCATTGCGCTGGTAAGGAATCTGAGCACAGAAGTCAAAGGCCTGCTCGCAGTCACACAACTCAGGGAAGAAAACCTTGGAATTGGAATATATTCCAGCTGATAATTCAGCCCACTGCTCTTGTCTCTAAAGCACATCAGAGCACCAAAATTGCGAGCCCATATTAATTTCTCAACCCAAACAAGCTTCATATTTGAAAACCAATGAGTTCCCTAATGTACTTCTTTTTTTTTTTTTTTTATCCTCACCCGAGGACATTTTTCCATTTTTTGTGCAGATAGAGCAGGAGGGAGAGAGAGAGAGAGAAACATCAGTGTGAAGGGACACATCGAGTGGCTGCCACCCGCACGACCAACCAGGGCCGGGAACAAACTGCAACCGAGGCACGTGCCCTTAGCGGGAACCGAACCCGGGTCTCTGTACCGCAGGCCGACGCTCCAACCGCTGAGCCAAACCGGCCAGGGCCCTAATGTACTTTTTAGCATCAACTATGGATTATTACCAAAGGAAAAAAATAAAAATACGTAGATGCAGTAGACCTTTAAATCATATTTTCAGTGACAATTTAGAAGCAATCACTAATTTTCTCTCTTGGTTTCATTTGTAACAGACACTGTATTAGCTCATCTTTACCCTTTGGTGTTTGAACTTACAGAATTTTTTTCTCTTTAAATTGGACATTTCTCTTTATGAGTTTAGAAACTGAAGAGATCCTAGAGTTGAATGGAAATGCTTTCTGAAGCACCTTTCCCAGTGATCATTCAGCAGCGGCTTGATGCTGCCAGGAAAAAGACCCTCATTGTTTAAGTTAGCCGCCCCCACCCCTGCACCTTTTGGTTGGTTATTATGTTTCATCATTCACAACTCCTGTTACCATGCTTTGAGCCTGGAGGCGGACCTTGCTGCTCATCTGTCATCTCTGCACTCATTATGTGCCAGTCAGTCACAGGCATTAATTATAATCCTTTCAGGACACTGCAAGACATGTAATGCCCTCATTGCGGATGAGGAACCTGAAGCCCAGAGCGGGCATGACTTGCCAAGGCTGCATGGGTCAGTAAATGGTCAAGTCTGCGTTTGAACTCCAAGTCTGCCAGACTCCAAAGCTGAGATTATTTTCGATGCACGATGCTGCATCCCACTGAGCCCATCCCAGTGTCTTATATAAAGAAAACACCTAACGTTCTTTTTATGATAAAATGAATTAACTACCTGGAGGAAATAAGCCTTGTCTCAGTACTTGGTCTCAAGCACAATGAAGGAACAGCCTCTTTAAGAACTGATAGGAATTAACTATGTTTGTATGTGCATAACCTTTTAATATTCAGTACGGTGAAAGTGTAGTTCTGTCCTTGAGGGTAAGATGTAAGGAGGAAGGCAAGAGGACGGAGCAGCTGTGGACCAGGACTGCACAGACAACCATGCTAAGGAAGCGGATGGTACCGGCACCTCTGCATGAAGCTCTTTGCAGGTTCCAGAGCACTGTCACGTGTAGTGTCGGTTCTCACGTTGACCCTGTGAGGGAAATGAGGCCATTACTGTTTTACAGTGGAGGAAGCAGGCACGGAGAGGGTAAGGTACCAAGATGATGGTTAAACAAGGGGCTGGGTCTTTCAGATTTTTTCTCCATGCCTTCTAGTTCGCATACAAAAAATGTGAAGGTAGCATTTGTGTTAATACAGAATTATTCATGCCAACCTGATATATAATTACATATAGCTTGTCTCATGGTAATGAGACATAAATAGACCTTTTACATAGTCGAACAAAAATTAAATTTTTTGATTTCACAATTATCCAGGATCAGTATTAAAATCCTTATTTTTCACTGATACACTTAAGTGTGCTATTTACTAGTGCCATCCTATGCCTGACGACTCACCTGGAATGACAGTCATCTGAACTCTAAATCATGTTTCTGACCCAAGGACGTCTTTTTGCTTTGTCCATTTACTTGCAGCCCATGGCTTGCCTTCCCCCACATGGTTGAGAGTTCTTGAATCCCTTCTTCCTGATTGAAACACCAGATACTGAAGTGGTAGAAACAATGGACCTTAGGGCCAAGTCAAAGGCAGAAGACAGGAAATAGGACCAGGGGGTGCCTGTCATCCAGAGGAAAAGGAGGAACCTAGTGCCCTTTCAGACCAACTTAAGAGATACTGCACTTAGCCCTGGCCAGTTTGGCTTATACTGAGCACATACCTTAGTTGCGGTACGTACCGGCCCTGGTCGGGGGTCATGCAGGAGACAACCAGTCGATGTGTCTTTCTCACATCGATGTTCCTCCCTCCCTCCCTCCCACTGTATTTGAAGAAAAATGGGAAAATATCCTCAGATGAGGATTTAAAAAAAGAGATACTGCATCTGGAGTATGGCCACTCTGCCTCTCCCTTTTGCCAAAGCACCTAACTTTACCTAAAATACCTTGCTAGGTCTTGTTCCAACCAAAACAAAGCCTTTCCACAAAAAGAGTGAAAAAGCTTAAATAACAGACCTTCAGAGAGTTAAATCTTGGGTTGCAGGCAGAGTACAAATGATACCAGATGTTTTGCTTCCCAGAGCTGAGTTTGGAATGGAGAGGGAGAACAGGAAGGAGGCTGGAGCATGATGCTTTGCCACTAGTCTGCCTTGTTTATTTGCAACTGATCTCAGAGCTGGAAGAGACCTTAGAGATCATATTGTTCATCCTCCAGCTTACAGATATGATGTCAAAACCTTGTCTGTGTCATTCACCGCCATCCACTCAGCATCTAGAACACCACCTGGCACAAAATAGGTGTATTATAGGTATTTACTGAGTGAGTGGACATATGAATTTATGTGTGTACCCTGTTTTAGAAGCTGTGCTATCTGCAGTGCAGCATCCATAGTGGAGTAATGCGTAAGGTAACTAAGGTAGGTAGTGGACAGGGCCAACACTATAGCCCAGATCTCAGCACAGAGCTCTCTATAATGCTATACTAAGAGGTGGAAGCTTGCCAAAGCAGCCATGTCTCACACAATCCCTTCCACATGAGGAGCCAAGGCCAGTGATGCTGGTGGCCCCCTGCCCTACTCATGGGCTCCTGCACTTGTGCCCGATGATAATGCCACGTTTGTATCCATGAGCTTTTCTCCACCTCTCAAGATTCATTAAGTTTCCCTAGAGAAGTTATTTTCCACAATCAGCTTATTTCATTTTTATAATATAAGCTCTTTAGGGCAGGTGATGAAACAACATATAGTTTACCAATAGCAACAAAATGGGATGATCCTTTCCAAATGTCCTTTATTCATTCAACAGACAACTACTGAGCACTTACTATGTGTCTAGCTTCTGTTAGATGTTGAGGATGTCCTATCAAACAAGACACAGTCATCAACCTCGAGTTTTTAAATATATTCAGAGAGGGTAATTTGAAGTGTAAAAAATGTCTGATAGGCCCTGGCCAGTTTGGCTCAGCGGTTAGAGCGTCGGCCTGCGGTCCTGAGAGACCCGGGTTCGGTTCCCGCTAAGGGCACGTACTTCGGTTGCAGTTTGTCCCCGGCCCTGGTTGGTCGTGCGGGTGGCAGCCACTCGATGTGTCCCTTCACGTCGATGTTTCTCTCTCTCTCTCTCCCTTCCTCTCTCTCCCTCCCACTCTGTACAAAAATGGAAAAATGTCCTCGGGTGAGGATAAAAAAAAAAAAAAAAAAATGTCTGATAGGACAAAGCATGAGATGCTATAAAATCAGAGACAGCTAATTCAGCTGAGCCAGAGAAAGGCTTCCTTAGAAGGATGATGTCTAGGCGAAACCTGAAGAGCAAGTAAGGTGAAAAGGAAGGACTTTATAGGTGGAAGGAATAATACATGCAAAGGTCCAAGGGTGAAAAAGGGTATCATGCTTTCGTGGAGCTGCAGGTGCTTTGTTGTGGCTGGTTCATAGAGTGGAAGGGCAAGAGAAGAGACAGGATTGGACCTCATGGGTTTTGTTAAGGAATTTGAAGTTCAACCAAAGAACAGAGGAAACCATTAAATAGTTTTAAGGTAAGGGAATGACAAAATTGGGTTTAACTTCAGAAATTTTAGTTGAAGGGAATGATGATGAACAAGTGGCAGTAAAATCCAGGTCCTTTAGGAAACTTGTGGAAATCCAGGTGAGAAATAACTGCAACCTGAATTAAAGATGTGGAGACAGCCCTGGCCAGTTTTGCTGAGTGGTTATAGAGCATTGGCCTGTGGTCCAGAGAGACCCGGGTTCGGTTCCTGCTAAGGGCGGGTACTTCGATTGCTGTTTGTCCCCAGCCCTGGTTGGTCGTGCAGGTGGCAGCCACTCGATGTGTCCCTTTCACGTTGATGTTTCTCTCTCTCTCTCTTCCTCTCTCTCCCTCCCACTCTATCTGAACAAAAAAATCTGAACAAAAAATGGAGAAAGTCCTCAGGTGAGGATTTAAAAAAAAAAAAAAGGTGTGGAAACAGCCCTGCCAATGTGGCTCAGTGGTTGAGCATTGACCCACGCACCAAGAGGTCGCCGGTTCGATTCCCAGTCAGGGCACATGCCCAGGTTGTGGGCCAAATCCTCAGTGGGGGCATGCAGGAGGTGGCCAATTGATGTTCTCTCTCATCCTTGTTTCTGTCTCTCCTTTTTCCTTCCTCTCTCTCTAAAATCAATTTTAAAAATTTAAAAAAAATAAAAAAGATGTAGAGATGACCAATTGACATGGACATCAGACTGGGGAAGGGAGGAGGGGGGTGGGAGTAGGAAGGAGGGGGTCATTGGGGAAAAAAGGGGACATCTGTAATACTTCTTTTTAATTTTTTTATTTTTATGTTTTTATTAATTTTAGAGACAGAGGAAGTAAGAGGGAGAGAGAGAGAGAAACATCGGTAAGAGAGAACACTAATTGGCCGCCTCGTGCATGCCCCCCACTGGGGATTAGGCCCAGAACCTGGACATGTGTCCTGGCTGAGAATTGAACCAGTGACCTCTTGGTGCATGGGTTGACGCTCCACCACTGAGCCACACCAGCTGGACTGTAATACTTTCAACAAATAAATAAATAAAGATTTGGAGACAGAGGATGGATTTGATTTGAAAGTTACTCAAGCCTGGCTGGTGTGGCTCAATGGTTGAGCATCGACCCATGCATCAAGAGGTCACCAATTCGATTCCTGGTCAGGGCACATGCCCAGTTTGTGGGCCCCATCCTCAGTGGGGGGCATGCAGGAGGCAGCCAATCGATGTTCTCTCTCATCCATGTTTCTATCTTTCTCTCCCTCTCCCTTCCTCTCTCTCTAAAATCAATAAAGAAAAATAATAATAATAAAAAAAAGAAAGTTCCTCAAGTATCATATGCAGGATTTGAAACTTAGAGAACTCAGGGAGGAAACCCAGGTTTCATGTGCCAAAGCCGAGGGACTGGTGGTACTATTCACTAAGACAGGTCCAGAAAGAGGAGTGGGCTCAAGGATGTGGCCAATAAGCAGGTGACTACAAGTCTATAACTCAGGAGAGTGAGCTGAGCTACAGTTAGGTTTGGGACTCACTAGCCTAGAGATGTTGTTAAATCAAAGGAAGGCATGGACAGAATTGCCCAGGGAGAGAGCCCATAGAGCGAGAAGACAGACCAAGCAGGGATCAGATCCCCAAGGAACCCTGACATGCAAGGGACAGGCAGAGGAGGAGCCCAGGAAAGCAACTGGCAGGAAAGAAAGCTGGAAAATGAGGGGTATGGATCCGGGGAGCCGAGGGGATAGGCCACTGTGAGGAGTATCTGGTGTAGCCAAACAATTACATGAGATCAGGGATGGAGAAGGTCTTTGGATTTTACCAGGGAGATTGTTGGTGATCTTGTCTCAAGAGCAGTTGTTGTAGTGGTGTGGTGGAGGCAAAGCTAGACTGCACTGCGTGGGAGGCAAAAATGTGGGGCCAAATCTAGGCAACACTTCTAAGACTTTCCGTGGGAAGGGGAGGCAAAGTGAGGGACAGAGGGTGACCGTTAAAGGAGGACACACAATCAAGACATTTGTTTTTCTTTTATGATGGGAGAGGTCAAAGAAAAAGAGGGGATAATTGAGGGTGAAAGTGGGAGGGGAGGGGACCCGAGCCCAGTGGGAGTGACTGCCCGCAGAGGGAGGGAGGATGAGGACAGTGCTAATGTGGGTAAATGTGTAGGTGAGGAGGCAGGAAGTTGAAGGAGTGCCCATCAGATGGCTTCTGTTTTCTCTGTGAAGAAGAAAGCAAGTTGGTCTACTGCCTGTGGTAAGGGGCAGGAGGAGTTGGGGACAGTGCAGGGTTGGAATAGTCTCTGTGAAGAAAGGAGAGAGCTGACCAGGGTCAGAAGACTGCCAAGCGCACCCAGGAGCCAGCTGCAGTTAGAGTCCCTGAACTGCAAGGGCACCAATCTTTGGGGAAATATGCCAGCAGCTCCTAGCAGCATGGCAGCAGGAATGGAAAAAAACGAACAGTTGGTGGTTACAGTTTTGCATGATAAGAGAAAGAGGGTAAGCAAATTGTTGGTCTAGGGCTAGCAAGGGAAGGAACTGAAAACAAAAAGAGGTTATGAGAGAAACTAGAAGGGTCAAACATTTATTGAGGGCCCACTGTGTCTGTAGTAGTATGTAGGGAAACAGAAATACAAAGATAGGCAATAGTTCCCAACCCTGGCTGTGCCTCAGAATCAAGCTTAATAAAATACAGACTCCCTGACCTCATTCCTGAGGTTCAATGGGTCTCAAGTTGGGGGGCTCATATGACTCTTCTGTAGCCAGGTTTGGAAACCACTTGGACCAATGGAAAAAGGAGACAACTAAACAGACATGTGGAATATACACAGGGCCCCCATGACTGGTCTCTGCAGGCTGCTGTGGAGGCCAAGAGGGCTTGGAGGTAGAAATGCAGAGGGCACGACAAGGAAACGTTCCTAGACAAGGTGAGCCTGTGCCCGAGTGTGACTGGTGAAGCATTTAGCCGAGCAAAGACGGGAAGACGCCAAAGACGCATTCCAAGTACAGGGAGCAGCACGTGCAAAGGCAGAACTGCATTTGTGGAACTCCAAGACTCTTGGTGCGGCTGGAGCAAAGGGTGTAAACAGGGGAGTGGTGAGCTCTCAGCAGAAGGAAGCAAAAACCAGATTGTTTTGAGCCTCATTCCCTGTGCTCCACTTTCCATCAAAAGAGCATTTGTCTGACACAGCCAGGGTACACCTAAGAAAGAGGCCAAGAATCCTGACTTTCACAGTAAATAACTTAGAAAGCAGGCTCCTCAGGGCTTGGGAGGGTTAGACCCAGAGGCTGGCATAGGGCAGCAGATGTGATCTCCGCAGGCCACTAGGTGGTAGACAGTATTTTTGCTCTGACTAGAAACTAAGCATTTGCAGATTCGTATTTATTTACTTACTTTGAGGGAAAGGCAGATGTCCTAAGCTCAGACAGAATTATTGAAGGAGCCTCCCTTCTAGGCTCTGAGCCAAAAACCAGAATGAGGCAGCCTAAAGTGATCAAATGTAAAGTATATGGACATTGTGGGAAGATGTTTTCCCCCTAAATGGTTTCCCCTCCTTTCCCCGGCCTGAAAGCCTGAGACAGACTCCCACGCCCTCTCTCCCCTCCTTATTCTCAGAAACCTCCAGGCATATATTTCAGGATAAACCCACAAGCACGGGCATTTCATTTGTTTAGAAAACCCAGAGTCCATGTTTTGAGGCTGTTAAAGTGAGACTTTATCCACTTAACCTTTTGCAGAGTCTCCAAAATATAGTTGATCTGGGATGTCCTGAGATGTCAGGGCAGTTCAGCTCTCAGACGCAGCCCAGAGAAGACTCAAGGTCATTCTGTGACCCCACTTCAACAAGCTCAAGGCTAGAGTGCTTTCTGAAAGCACTCCTAATAATGAAAAGGAAAATCAGACTGTCCTAGCCAGCCAGAGATTGCAGCTGGAGTACCAGGCGCTGTGATCTTCAGAGACCCGTGGACTCAGGAACCAGGACGAAAGCAGGGCACAGTCCCCATGCCATCTCAGTACAGAGGAGTACTCATTCCCAGAGCTAGGCAAGAAGCAGAAGGGGGGGGGGGGGGGGGGCGGAGGATCAAGGAGGAAGGCAGTGCCTTGTGGTCTAGAAGCACAAGCCCTGACCCCACCTGTAGTTAAGCCTTATCCAATATGCTGCCAGGCAAGGGATGTGCTCATTAGGCCATCAGGAAAACAGAGGCTTAGCCTTCAAGTTCTGCAGCTCTGCGTGACCCTGGGGATCATCGAGTCCAAGGGCAGAGAAATAATCTCCCATTCTGAGCCTTTGCAGTCTCTTTTGAGTCCTTTTGGCTCTGTGGCAAATAGCTTTTCATTAAAAAGAGTTGGGGCCCTGGCCGGTTTGGATCAGCAGTTAGAGCGTCGGCCGGTGGACCACAGAGTCCCAGGTTCGGTTCCTGCTCAGGGCATGTACCTCGGTTGCAGTGTGTCCCCGGTCCCAGTTGGGGTCATGTTAGTGGCGACCACTCGATGTGTCTCTCTCACATCGATGTTTCTCCCCTCCCCCCATCTGAAGATAAATGCAAAAAAAAAAAAAAAAAAAGAAAAGAGTTGGGCACCTAGAAGGTGCCAATTTAATGCTCTTAGATTTACAAACTGTGAGAGGGGAGGAAAGGTTTCAATAATGAAGGCCTAAGAAATCATGAGGGCTTGAGCTCTGAACCTACACCTCTCATTTTGACACGGAGGGTCTCAGGGTAGGTACAAGTTGTATCTAGGTACTGAGAACCCTGATAATGTTCATCACGGTTAATAGGTATGGAGAAGTTACTGTATGTGGGGCATTGTGCTAAGCACTTTTCACACATGCTGTCATTTACTCCATGGAAGAGGGTAAGAGAAAGGCCATGTGGGACACAGGAAGCCACCAAGGGATGGCAAGAAAGAATCCGATAGCCCTAGAGCTGAAGGGGCCTTAGCAACTGCATGAGTGTGGGCCAAGGCTGTACCAGCCTCCTGGAGCTGCCATAACAAAGTACTACAGCCTGAGTGGCTTTCACTTCAGAAACGTAATTGTCTCAGTTCTGGAGGCTGAAGTCCACGGTTCAGATAGTGACTTGGTTGGTTCCTTCTGAAGGCAGAGGAAAGGGATCTGTTCCAGGCTTCTTCTTGGGTTACAGATGACCATTTTCTCCCAGTGTCTCTTGACATCATTTCTTCTCTATGCACGTCTCTGTGTCCAAATTTCCCCTTTTTATAAGGAAACCACCATATTGGATTAGAATTAACTCTATTGAGCTCATTTTATTGTTATTTATTTTATTTATTTATTTTTTAATCCTCACCCAAGGATATTTTTTTTTTTTTTTTTTTTTTTTTATCCTCACCCGAGGACATTTTTCCATTTTTTGTTCAGGTAGAGTGGGAGGGAGAGAGAGGAACAGAGAGAGAGAGAGAAACATTGATGTGAAAGGAACACATCGAGTGGCTGCCACCCGCACGACCAACCAGGGCCGGGGACAAACTGCAACCGAGGTACGCGCCCCTAGCGGGAACCGAACCCGGGTCTCCCAGGACCGCAGGTCGACGCTTTAACCGCTGAGCCAAACCGGCCAGGGCAAGGATATTTTTCCATTTATCTTCAGATAGAGTGGGAGGTGGAGAGAGAGAAACATCAACATAAGAGAGACACATTGACTGGTTGCCTCCCACATGACCCCAACCAGGGCCAGGGACCGAACCACAACCAAGGTATATGCCCTTGACCGGAATTGAACCCACGACTCTTTGGTCTGCGGGTCAACACTCTAATCACTCAGCCAAACCGTCCAGGGCTATTGAGCTCATTTTAATGTGATTACCTCTATCAAGACCTATCTCCAGCCCTGGCCGGTTTGGCTCAGCGGTTGGAGCGTCGGCCTGCGGTACCGAGAGACCCGGGTTCGGCTCCTGCTAAGGGCATGTACCTCGGTTGCAGTTTGTCCCTGGCCCTGGTTGGTCGTGTGGGTGGCAGCCATTCGATGTGTCCCTTCGCATAGATGTTTCTCTCTCTCTCTCTTCCTCTCTCTCCCTCCCGCTCTATCTGAACAAAAAATGGAAAAATGTCCTCGGGTGAGGATTAAAAAAAAAAAAAAAAAGACCTATCTCCAAATAAGGTCACTTTCTAAGGTACTGGGGTTGGTTAGTACTAACTAACTGGGGTTAGTTAGCAACATATGAACTTTGGGAAGGGACACAACTCCACCTATAACAGTGATGTCTAACCAAACTTTCTTCTTTGATTAATGAGGATGTTGAAGCCTTCAGTGGGCAAGTGACTTGCACAGTGTCACACAGCAAACTGAAATAAGACCAGAACCCAGGTCTTCTGGACCCTAAACCTTGAGCAGACTTCCCCAGGAGTAGCAGCACTGCCTGCTCTTGAATGCCCGTTCTCCAAGAAGGGAATCCCTAAGCCTAGACAAGTCTGGGCGGCACCCCACAGAATCTCTTTATACTCCTGGGTGAGGATACCCTAACACTCTTATAAACCATATGTGAAAAAAGACTCTGGCTGGTTTAGTTCAGCAGTTACATTGTCAGCCCGCAAACCAAAGGGTAATGGGTTCAATTCCCAGTCAAGGGTTCAATTCCGGTCAAGAGCACGTACATACCTGGGTTGCACTTTTGATCCCAGGCCCTGGTGGAGGTCGTACAGGAGGCAACCAATCGGTGTGACTCTCCGACATCAATGTTTCTCTCTTTCTCTCTTACTCCCTCCCTTTCACTCTATTTAAAAACCAATGGAAAAATATCCTCAGGTGAGGATCAAAAAAAAAGAAAGAAAAAAGACTCTAAAATGTCAGAGTGGAGGGAGCCCTAAAAATGGAGCTTAACATAAGCACTGAGGCTTATTTTCTATGGCCAGGCCCCTTGTCAAGGAGGCAGATATGCAGTGTGCTACCCAGGACTTTGCTCCTTACAACCCTCCAACAGTGCAGTTAGCCAGAGTATGGCTGGTGGTGCTGGCTTCTCACGTGCTCTGTGCTCTCTCGCACTGTTCACTCTCTTTGCCCCGCCTCTGCCTAGAGGCTGCCATCTGGCCTCCATACCTGGCCAGAAGGCTGGTAGATCTCCATTTTGCAATCTGTTTTGAGAACTCACTAAGAAGGCTGTTTTGAAAGTCTCATGCAACTTGTAGGAACAACACAGGTTTAAGAACCTGGTTCTTACAGCTTCAAAACCAAGCAGGCAAAAATTGAGATTGAATATAGCACAGGAGTGTGGGTGACACCAAACCACAGATGAGTTGATAGGCTGCGGGGAAGGAAGTGAAAAGTTCACCTTGTCCTTCCCTGTAATAGAGGGCTGTTTGCTTTTTGCAGAGGTTTGCTTTTTTAAAAAAATTTCATTCAATAAAAATAGCTCGGTGGGACAATGTATTCTAGCATTCGTGGAAATAAAAACTCGGAACCACATCATAGGATGTTCTGCTACAAACTTGGCCCTGGTTCCCCAGGCAGCTCCCAGTTTCTTCTGATTTATGCAGCAGCATTGGAGGCCCTGCCCTGTCCCAGGTGGGGTCTGGCCTGCAGGGAGGAAGGGAGGAGATGGTTCAGAGGCATCAGCTGTTTCCCTTCTCTGAGCCAAGACCCTGGCCTCTGCTAGCAACTCAGCTTTGTCCCCTGAGTCTGCCTTCTGCACTGTGAAAAGTTTCCATTACAAAGGGTCGATTCAGGAAGCCAAGGTTAGAGGCAAATGGTCTTATTTGAAACTGGTGAAGGCCGGGAGGCCTGGGCTTCCTGCATCGATTGCTCTCCCAGGGCCTGGGACCAGCCCAACAGGGTGGGATGGGCCGCTCCGCAGGTTACAGGATGTGAAAGTGGGGACTGAGGTTAAGAAAAAGAATAAAAGGCTGAGACCAGAACACACCCAGCAGAGGGCCATGTGCAGTTCTCTTTAGGGTTTCCTGTGGGTACACTGAGAACATTGTGTTCTGGCTGGGAACTTACCCAGCTGAGCCGGCTTGGGACACCGCCCCTGGGTCCTAGTGCTGCCTCTCACACACCCTCAGCCTCAGCTGGCCTGCACCTGCATGAAGCCCATTATAGGACCCCCTGGAGGCCATTTCCATGGTGTCCTTCCTCCTGAGTGAGGCCCCTATTGCTCAGACTGTGAGCACTGACCTTCTGATTCATCCTGCATTTCTGAAGCATCCTCAGTGTGCTTGGTACTGTCACACAGTAGCATCTCATGTCCCCCCTGACAAAGCGTCCTTCAGATGACAAAAGGGAGGCTCTGGGAAGTTGGGAGGAACAACCAAGGTCAGTATCAAGGTTTTTGGACCCAGGTCTCCTGACATTTTAGGGATAACTGATTTTGAGATATCGCTTCAAATCCTTGAAATGAATGTAAGTCTTTGCCTTCAAAGTGTCTCTCCAGAGGAATTTGAGAATAAGGTGCTTTCTTAACTAATTCAAAACAGCTAAAAGCTCAGGCATAGCCCGAACCCTGTCCTGGCAGAGTCTGGCAAGCCCTAGTGATCGTACCTGTCCTGTGCACGAGCTCCCTGACCTGCCACCAGGAGCCTCTGTACAGGCCCCAGATGGTTCTGGCCTGTGGAGGGTCCCAGAACTCAGAGGCAGATGCTAGGCCCCAGCTCAAGTAGCCAAGAATCAGTGAGCCAGCAGTGAGGGAGAGAGGACTCAGGAAGGGATGGAAGCTCTCTAATTAGAAGAGATTTTTGCAGTTTTTAAAGTGGGTTCTGGATTATAAATTTCTCTACTAGACTGTAAGCCTCTTTTTCCAAGTTATCATATATCCTGTCTGTGTGCTGGTCCTTGATAGACACTTGTTGGATGACCGGAATGAAAGTCACTTAGTGGAAGGCTTTGCCTTTAGCTATGGATCACAAGTCATTCAACAACTGCACTTCAAGCACCTACTGTATACCAAGAACTGCCTTAGATAATGTGTGTTTTCAGCACACAATTGCTGAAAACAAATATACAACGAAAAGGTAGCCATAGTGACTACCCCTCTTAGAGATCACTGTCCATTGGGGGTTGGGGGAGGCATTCAGTAAGCAAGAGCAATCCCAAGATCCTTGGTCATCCTAGGGGAAGTCCAGGGTGCTATGGGTGAGCACAGGGCACTATGGGCAAGTCCAGGGTGTTATGGGTGAGCAAAGTTCTTGAGGAAGAGACCTTTAAGCTGTGACCCAGTGGGAATTAGCCAGATGAAGGAGGTTGGGGAAAGGAGGTCAGGCAGAGGTAATGGTGCTTGTGAAGACCTGGAATTTAGCAAGCAGGTGGCTCATTGAAAGAACGAGAAAAGTCTTCCAAGTCTTCCTGAACTCCACCAACAGGAAATCCAGTGCTCACTGCAGGGAGAGCCCCACAGTTATTATCAGTGAGAAAGGAGTCCTACTCCTTCTCTGTGGCCTTCCCCCAGGCCCTAGACTCCATTCCTGGGAAAACCAGAAGAATCCTAAAAGATGACTGGGACCCATCTCGAGGCCGGAAGGAGGAAGGCCATGGGTATGACCAGAAGGAGCAGGTACTGGTCCAGTCACTGGGACCCTGGATTGAGAAACTGGGCAAATCACTCTCCTCCTCTCTCTAGACCTCAAATTTCATGCTTTATATTATTCCCGGTATTTAGCCTGACACTCAGACCTTCCTGAATTAATGAATGACTGCAGTTTCCAACTGTTCCTTCCAGTGCTAAGATTCTGGGTCTAAGACCCACAGTCAGTCCTGCCCAGGATTCTTCTGGCAATAGAACTGCCATGAAAAGCAGGTACAGTGCCCAGCACGCCCACAACAAATGTTTGTTGAATAAATGAGTGAACAAGCAAATGAATGAATGCTCTCCCTGAAGTCACTCTGAAAGTTGATCCTTGCTTTGCTCTCCCTCACTCCTATCCCTGTGAGTCGTTATCACCCAGCCACTTCACAGGCAGACACCAGACTTAGTGAGGAAAATGAACCCTAGATCTTGCCTTGACTGCTTCATCCTAGCGGAAGAAGATGTGAGAGTTGGGTGGCAGGGTAAGGAAGAAAGAGAAAGGACTAAGATGTTCAGAGTCTGAAAATCAGTGCACAGCCTCATGCAGCAGGTCCTGCCTTATAAACCCAGACCTGCCAGCGCCCTTCCCCACGCCTGTGAACATCTAGAACTCACTAGGGCGGGACCTGGACAGTGCTCCCTGAGCCGCCATGTCCCCTGCTTGCCCTGAATCAGGTACTACAGCAAGGGCAACAGTTTCCAGCTTGGGAACTGCATTTTCCCTCTCCTGTGGGTTTCCAGGCTAGCCCGCAGAAGCCCTGATTCATCCACAACCACACTGAAACATAGAATTAATTCTGGCTATACCCTGGGTGAGCTAGGCCATTATGGCAACCAAACCACCACTTACAGCATTATTTTGATGGGAAAATGTGTTCTGAGCTCCAAGCAACCAAATTATAAGTGGGACACAGGCACACCCAAGTTCGAATCCCAGTTTTAACACTTCCTAACCATGTGGTCACGGGCAAGGCACCATCCTCCCCAGCCTCAGTTTCCTGCTTTGTAAAAGAAGACCTCCTTTTAGAAGGTTGTAGTGCAGATTAAACAGACACCTGTGGAGGTGCCCACGGGGCATGGCAGATGTTTTCCTCCTTCCTTTCTTGGGGGCTTTTGTGAAGAGACCTGGAGACAAGACTCCAAGCACAGTCCCTTCAAAGTGGGTCCTTATTCAGCTTGCATGGGGGCAGCACTACCACTGGACTTGGGCTCAGAGCAAGTGTTTATGAGATAAATGAGTTGCTGTCTTAGAAATTACAGAACATTCCTCGTCTTTGACCTTCTCCAGCCTTTTACTGGCTTATCTGAGCCAAGAAACTTCTCCTGCCCTTACCCAGCTCCCTCTCCCCCGATCTCTCCATGAACAGCATTGTTCTGACTTCCTTTGCTCCTGGTCCTGGGAAGGGGCTTCGCCTCTGGAAGGGGCCAGAAGTCCTGGCCTTTCACCCCAGGCCTGGATGACAGCCCAGAAGAGCAAGCAGGAGGAGCTCAGAGACCCAGGCTGGTGCACCACCCCGGCCAGAGGAAGACAGACCTCCTCTGCTGGCTTTGGCTTTGGCCCCTCCTTGCTCAGTTTGTTTCCAAGCTTCAGCCAGAACAGTCTGTACCCAAAGGATGGTGAACTGGCCAAGGAATCCGTGGGGTCCTAAAGGTCCACCTTATTCCTTTCTTTGCCCCTGTTCCCACAAGTCAGGGTCCCTGGTTTGGTTTCCTGTCCCCTGCCCAGGGTCACGGGCACTGTGGTCAGCCATCTTGAATGAGCCTCCTTACACTGCACTGTGCTCCCCACATTCCATCTCCACCTGATGCCACTATCTCCACAGTAATCCCTACCTTCCCACGTTGGGAACCACAGAGCCTCCTCAGACCCTTCCTCCATCTTTCCAGGTCCTGTCGGTGCCCCTCACTTCTCATCACATCTGCTCTGCTCCAGCCCCACCCCACCTCTTCACCCATCCCCCAGTCCTGCAATAACAAAAACAAAACCTCTTGTGAAAGTATTATGAGTTCATAGTGAAAACCAACAGTGCAGAAGGTGAAAATGAAAAAGTAAAAGCTCCCCTCCCCTCCATCCCTCAGAGATAACCTCTGTAAACAGTTTTCCAGTATCCTCCTAGATGTTTTCTCTGCACACTTAAATGTGTGTCTGCAGGGGAGTGGCCTCTGGCTTTTTTCCAGAATTAGATTACAGCATACAAATTATACTGCAACTTGTTCTATTTACCTAACAACCTTTTTCCAAAATCTACTTACTCTTTTTAACATCTACATAATATTCCATGATTTGCATCGACTATAATTTATTTCACTATTCTTTTGGCATAGGCACCTAGGTGGTTTTAGTTTTTGCTATCACTATCTACTTGGTTCCCAGTCTCAGGTCTCAAACCTCCAATCTGCCCTCCACACCACTGCTTACTGCCAACACCCAGCTCAACCACCTTCCTTGTGTCAGGGTTATTCACTAGGTGTTTTATCTCCCCTCCTAGATCTTAAGCTCCTCAAGACAGGGTGTTTTCCTAGGAGCTCCTAGCAAGGAGCACTCGAAGCCTGTCAACTCTGCAGTTTTTGAGCCAACCTCAGTGCTGCCCTAGGGGAATGTAAGGAGGTTCTCAGGCCACACAGACACTCGTTCTTTGTCTTCACATATATTTATTGGAAACTCTCTGGGCCTGACTTTGTGCAGGGTACTGGAGCTCCAGGGTGCAGCAGGTACAGGCCTCGGCCTCCGGAAGCTTACAGTCAGTGGGAAAGGCAGGCTCTGGATAAGCACATGTATAATTACGTACGGAATGAGTGCTCTGAGAGGAAGCCACACAGGAGGAGGGAGGGGCCCCCAGGGAAGGCCTCTCTGAACAGGTGAGGATGTACAATGGAAAAGGCCAGTGCAAGCCAGCAGACCATGGGATCTGGTTCCCATTCCAGGCCACTCTGGACACGTCCCCTTTAGTCTTCTCATCTGACAAGAAGGGAAATCTTTCTCCCAGTTTTAACTTTCTGTAACAATAATAGATGCTACTAGAGTTCAAGGGAAGCAGAGTTCCCCACTGCCCGGGAGGGGTCAGGGAGACTTCTTGCTGATTTTACACTGACCTTGATTCATACATGGGCTCTAGTTCCATTCAATTCTGGGCCAACTATTTGTAGAGCATACACCATATGTACGAACATATAGAAGGGGTGTGTGTATGTATGGGTGTTGGGAGTTGTGGTGGTGGTAGTGGAGGGTGCTTCAACATTTAAAATATGTGACTTCTAAAGAAGTTTACAGTCTGATGGGGCATCAGACTCAGAATAGGATCATCTCAATATACAATGTCAAGTGGGAAGAGAGCAACTCATCCATGATTATGTGAACTGAGCACTGGCTTCAAAGTCAAGCAGGTCTGGGCTGGACTCCCTGCCCTGCACCACCTGGCAGGGTAACATGGAGCTTCCCCAGTGTGTTGAAAGAGGGCTCCTGGAGGGCTCTGAGCTTCACAAGCTTGGAGTGTGAGTCAGTGAGAAGGGCATCTGGGGAAAGTAATCACTCTGAAGATGAGAGCAGGTGGAAAGAGAAGACTCTTCAGACCCTAGAGGAAAGGCATCCCAACGGTCACAGGAAACCTGGGTAAAGTCAATTATACCAGTGTTGGGGAAAAAAAATCCAGGCAGAAAAAGAGCAGTTTAAGGAGTGCAAGCATCCCCCATTTTCCTTCCCTGGGCCAACGATTCCACGCCCCAGAGAGGGCACCAGATAGAAGACAGAAATCTGCTGTTACCTCTGCTGGTCTTACTTCTGAGTCTATATGTCTGTTTCTCTCTAACATGATTAAAAATACTGCAAATTATATGCTTATACTTTGTTGATGCCCTCTTTACAATCTATTGTACATGGCTGTATATATTTGGCACTCTACATACATATTACTGTGCAAAGTTGTATACACAAAGCTATGTACACTGTACTTTATGGAAAATTTAAGAGCATTTCAGATGTAATTAGAACCACATGTGATTTTCTCCTCCTGTGCTGTGGAAGGGAGATGACTCTCGGTAGGCAAGGGTCTGCCCTGGAGGCTTGGTGGGCCAAAGTAAGGAGACAGATCTGTATTAAAGACCAAGTGGGACTATTAGAAGGTTCATAGAGAAGTCCTGGTGAGGCTACATTAGGTACAATAAATAGAAAGTTCCAGACTATACTTGTTTCCACTTAAGAAAACAGTTGTCGCCCTGGCCGGTTTGGCTCAGCGGTTAGAGCGTCCACCTGCGGTCCGGAGAGGCCCGGGTTCGGTTCCCGCTAAGGGCATGTACCTCGGTTGCAGTTTGTCCCCGGCTCTTGTTGGTCGTGCGGGTGGCAGCCACTCGATGTGTCCCTTTCACATCAATGTTTTTTTCTCTCTCTTCCTCTCTCTCCCTCTCACTCTATCTGAACAAAAAGTGGGAAAATGTCCTTGTGTGAGAATAAAAAAAAGAAAACAGCTGTCTCACCCTGGCCAGTGTTTCCCAGCGGTTAGAGCATCTGCCCACACACCAAAGGGTCACGGGTTGGATTCCTGGCCAAGGGCATGTACCTGGGTTGCAGGTTCAAGGCAACCAATCGATGTGTCTCTTTCATATTGATAGTTCTTTCTCTTTCTCTCTCTGTCTCATTCCCTCCCTCCCTTCTACTCTCTCTAAAAATAGAAAAAAATATCCTGGGGTGAGGATTAACAAAAAAAGAAAAAACAGTTGTCTCCACAATCAGAGCAATAAATCCAAATCAGTTCTGTCCATAACTCATCTCTGCCTCACTTTCTCCACCTGTAAAAGAAAGCCTGCCAGTGTGGGGCTGCAAAACCACAAGGTCAGCTTTGGCAAGCCAGGAGGCCCAGAGGCCAGGGGCTTCAGATCAGCCTCAGCAAAACCCTGTGAGTGTTGTCACATCCGAATGTCAGTCCTTGCTTCCAAGGCTGGCCAGCTCTGGAGTTGGTGCATCAGGGTTAGGACCCTGTTCTTTTGAGAAAGAGCTTGGTGAAGCTTCTGCTGACCTATTGATGTCCTTCTTTCCAGGGCCAGAGACTCTTAAAACTTCCTGGGAGAGTGAGGCAACACGCTTATTTGTGCAGCCCTCAGCAAATGCAGCAGCTGCACCAAGTGCTAAAGAAAAGCTCCCATAATAACCACGTGTGATAATAAAAAAGATAAAGAGGCAAATAGGTATGTAGGTCAACTCAAAAATAGCCACCCACCCATTTGACCTGAGTAACCATTTGTGCCAGGTGGGTACAAAGGATTTTCTTCCATCTCCTCCCAAGCTGATCTTCCCTGTTTTGTTTTGTTTTTCAAGGTTGCCTTAAATATAAGTCCCTTCCTGCGCTAGCTGGAGGTGGCCTGGGCATTCTGGCAGGCAGCCCTACAGGGGCAGGCATTACTCCCTGCACTCTCTCCACCAAACAAATCCCGGGGTCAGAGGGCACAAGAGCTTGGCCTCTCTGACGTGGGTTCTTGAGGCTAAGTCTGGGTTTAGGGTGGTGACTCATAGGCACTCCCCAGCTCACCCCCATAGGTTCTGCGTGCACCCAGGAGGCCTCCCCCACCCCAACAGAGACTGCTTTGTTAGGAGCCGGGGTCCCAGGAGAGTTAACAGCCTCAGGGCTGTGAGGGCCTCCTCAGCCTCTCCCTCCCCCCACTTCTCTCCCTTCCTCTGCCCTCACCAGAACGGCCGGGCCCCTCCGCCCAGCCCCTACTCAGCAGGCGCGCGACCAAAGCGCTGAGCTCAGCATCTCTGCGCAGGCCGCAGTCTTCCAGGGTGGTGGGAGGAGTCTCCTTCCTCCCAGGGATGGGCGGGGCCGGGGAAGCCCCGCCTTTCACCCTGTCCCTCTCTCCCTGAGTCCTCCTCCCATCCCCCAGATGTACGTTCTCCAAGTCACGTCCCTGCTTCCCCCTACCCCACAACCCCCGCAGGGGGTCCGCAGAGACAGACTCACCCCCCAAGTCAGCTGCTCAGCATCTGTCACCTCCGAGGCCGGGCTCCCCTAAGGGCGCACCTCAGTAGGGGGTGGGGCAGGACAGGGGGAGGGAGCCGGAGGGTCTTCCCTTCCCCCACCCCGGCTGGCCCTACTGCAGGCCGCGGGGAAGTCGGTTAAGCTCTTGTGTGCTCCAGAAATCTAGAATTTTTGTGTTTCTCCCTGCATTTGTTTTTCAAGTACGAAAAGATTCAGCAATGGCCCCTAGATTCCTAAGCGAAAGTCTACCCTTTGTGGGTTACAAACTAGACACTTGGGGATGCGGAACTGTCCCTGTTTTGGCACACAGCTTCACAAATTAGCCTTCCCAGAGGAGACCAGAGCTCTCGGGAAGTTTACAGGGAGGGATGTGGTGACAGAATCACTGTCAATTTTGGGCCTGCAGGTGTGTAGCTAGAGGGAAACCCTTGGGCAACAGTCTTCTTTGCCATTGAGTCAGCACTGGGACAAGGTGCGGGGGCGGGGGGGGGGGGAGGGAGAGGGGGGGCTGCTTACTTAGGCACCGGGAGGGAGAACCTGATCAGATAAAACAAGGGCCAACCCAGGAAAGTTTTATGTCAACTACTCCAGATGTTCACTCTACCTCTTTTACACCAACACTCCCCAACAGGTACTGGCCCCCTTCTCTGCCCACAGCCCCCAAACAGGCTCACAACTAAGAGTATCGGTGGCTTGGAATCAAGGAAATGAGCCTATATCCAGAGACATGGTTCCAGCCTGCTGTCGGGTTGTGGGACCTTAGGCAAATCACACCGCACCTATCTGAGCTTCAGTTTGCTTTTTTCTTTCTTTTTTTGTTTTTAACACCAGAATGTATTCTTTTCGTTGTTGTTAATCCTCAACCAAGGATATTTTTTCCATTGATTTTTAGAGAGAATGGAAGGGAGGGATGGGGAGAGAGAAAGAGAGAAACATCCATGTCAGAGAGACACATCAATTGGTTGCCTCCCTTACGACTCCAATGGGATCAAGGATCCGAACCTGCAACCTAGGTATGTGCCTTTGACTGAGAATCAAACCTACAACCCTTTGGTTTGAGGGCTGGCACTCTAACCATTGAGCACACCAGCCAGGGCCAGCATATGTTTTTTTGTTTTTGTTTTTTTTTAATCCTCACCTGAGGATATTTTTCTATTTATCTTCAGATAGAGTAGGAGGGAGAGACAGAGAGAAACACTGACGTAAGACACATCAACTGGTTGCCTCCCGCATGGCCCTGACCAGGACCGGGGACCAAGCCGCAACTGAGGTACGTGTCCTTGACTGGAATCGAACCTGCAACTCTTCGGTCCATGGGCCAACACTCTAACCACTGAGCCAAACTGGCCAGGGCCAGCAGTTTTTTGTTTTGTTTTTTTTTTCATTGATTTTTTTAGAGAGAGGAAGGGAGAGAGAGAAAAACATCAATTGGTTGCCTCCCATAGGCACTAGGCGCCTCGACCCGGATTGAACCTGAAACCTGGGTATGTGCCCTGACAGGGGAATCAAACCTGAAACCTTTCGGTGCACAGGAGGACACTCCAACCAACTGAGCCATCCAGCTGGGGCTCAGCCTCAATTTTCTTACTTGTAAAATGACACTGATGAGGCCTGGCCTGCCTATATGACACAAATATTAGTTGTTATTTTTATTGACAGAGTTATGAAAATACTAAAGGATGTGGAAGTGTTTTTTAAAACCATAAATAGCTCCAGAAAGGTCAAAGAGCTTTGTGAGAGGTGGCAAAGTTGCCAGGTGAAACTGGCAGCTTCCATCACCCGCCAAGGATTCCAGAAAAAGGCCCAGGTCCATAGACCCTGGGTAGCTGCCTTTTGCCTAAACCTGAGTTTCCCAAGCCTTTGGCTACTAAGGGCACTGAAGATTAAAACAAAACAAAACACTTCTGAGTGAAGCTAGAGACTTGGCAGAGGGGCGAGGGAATGATTTTATGCCTGGGAAAAGGAAAGTTCCTGGGGATTGAGTGAGGCCTAACTGCCAGGCGAGTGAGAGACCATAGGGCACCTCCTAAGGCTCCCAGCCCGCTGGCACATTTCCTGTCCATGAAGTGGAGAGGGGGTGGGGATGGGGTGCTCTTCCAGGACCCACAGGCCCTAACATTAAAAGATTTGAAGGTTCATTACACTGACTGCAGAACTCTGACAAGTGGGAGGGCTGATTCCTCTCTCTGCTGAACACTCTAATCCAGCCTTAACTCATCTCCGCTCCTTGGAGTATCCCGAGACTGGACAGCCCTCCTGGTCTTCCTGGTCTGGAAAAACAAACAGAAAAAGAGACCTCGTTTTGCTGTGCAGGCAGGCGGTGAGCCTGGATTCAAGCTATCCCCATTGTAGCAGCTCCTGATCATCCTTGCCATCCCCTCCCCCACCCACCCCCAGTTTGATGAGCAAAGCCCACCCCAACCCCATTTACCCTTTGATATATGGCAACTGGGAACCCTCAGACGGCAAGAACACTGAAGAGGCCGGAACTGGAATGTCTGTTTCTACCTTCTCTGGCAGGCCTCCTCCAGATGGTCCACCCCCCTACAGTCCTGGCCTGAGATTTTTAGCAAAGTAGCTCCATGAAACTCATGATTTTTCTTTCCTTTGTTATGATCCTTATGGAAGTTGAAGAGGCCTTTGAGATTCTCTAGTTCTGGGTTTTCAAAACTGGGGTATGAAAAACCTATCACTACATGAAGCCAGTGTATCTTGTTTTCATTAAAAGGGCTTTAAAATGTATTTTTTTAAATTCTCACCCAGGATATTTTTTAATTGATTTTTTAAAGAGAGGGGAAGCAGGGTGGGGGTAGGGGGTTTGATGGGTTTCATCTCATACATGCCCTGACCAGGAATTGAACCCCCAAACTTTTGGGGGTGTACAGGACAATGCTCAACCAACTGAACCACCTGGCTGGGCTAAGATATTTTTTAAGTAAAAAAAAATTTAACTTAAGTAAAACTTTTACTTAAGTTAAACTAAGTAATTAAACTAGTAATTTTAAAGTTTGCCACTAAAATTAACATAGACAAAATGTAAAAATAGAATGCAAAGTTGCATTATTTGTAATAAAAATACTGAACTTCAAAGATATGTTACGTTTCTCACAGGCTGTTTCAGGCCACGGCCCAGAACCCTGTTTATCCTTCGTGGACAAAGAGCCTGAACTCAGGTCAGCTGATGCTGGGCCTCCTGAGGTCTGGACTGGCCTCAGAGCCCTTTTGCTTAGGCTTCAGGCACCAACTGAAGAGGGACGTTGCCTCACCCTCCCTTCACTTCTGTTTTCTTTTCTCAAAAGGGTTCAGAAGCCAGGATGGGAGAGGGACCTAGCTAAAAGCTGGCCCTGGACCAGATGCGTTTCCTTTCTGAGAGGCAGTGGAGTGTGTTAGTGAGAAAAGAGACGGGGTCCTGGAATCTGGCTGGGTCCCTTTAACAACGCACTTGACCGCTGGGTGTGGAAAACAAGGTGGAAAGCAGTGGAAGCCTGGCAGCCCTCTGTGCCTTCCACCACACTGGCTGGGGTTCGTGGAGTTCTGTCAGGGTCCTAAGACTACCCTCCTGGCTCTCAAAGCCCCCAGCCTTTTTTATGGGGATTTATCAAGCCATCCCTTGTGGGGTTCCCACTGCCCTTAATCTGTTCCCAGAGAAAATAACTTCTTGTTGTCACCAGAAAGGGACTGGGACCAAGGCAGGTCTGCCCCCGGTATGGTCTGAAATAGGTGGGCTCTTGACTTCGAATAGGAAAGATCTCACAACTCCCGTCCAGGTGATTTTGTTGTTTTTTGTTTTTACCCTCACCCGAGGACACCTTTCCATTTTTTGTTCAGGTAGAGTGGGAGGGAGAGAGAGGAACAGAGAGAGAGAGAGAAACATCGATGTGAAAGGAACACATCGAGTGGCTGCCACCCACACAACCCACCAGGGCCGGGGACAAACTGCAACCGAGGTACGCGCCCTTAGCGGGAACCGAACCCGGGTCTCTCAGGACCGCAGGCCGACGCTCTAACCGCTGAGCCAAACTGGCCAGGGCCAGTCCAGGTGATTTTGAGAGGACGTTTATTAAAGCTGGAGACAGGGAAACAAAGGAACGGCTTAAGATAGAAGAGGCGCCCCCGCCAGTTTGGTTGTTCGTTTAGAGGGTCAGCCTGTGGATGAAAGGGTCGCAGTTTGATTTCTGATCAAGGGCAACTTGGATTGCAGGCTCTATCCCTGGCCCTGTTGTGATCTTGCAGGAGGCAACTAATAGATGTATTTCTCTCACCTCCCCCCGCCCTTCCTTCCACTCTATCTAAAAAAATACAAATCAGTGGAAAAATATCCTCGGGTGAGGATTAACAAACAAACAAAAAGATAGAAGAGGCAAGATCACAGCAACAGGAATGAGCCTAGACTGGGCTGCCTAGAGTCAGGAGAGGAAGTCAGAGTAACAGAAGGCAGCTGTGCTGGGCTGCGTGGACACAGGAAAGAAAGTTACGGAGGCAAAAGGAGAGTCCTTAGAGACAGGTTCCGGGGATTAGCCCACGATGAGCTGCTGCTGCCTGCTGCTCCCCTGGTTGCAAGTCTCATGGAGACATTTAGAGTTTAGGAGAAAGAAAGAAAAGTGCACACTTGAGGAAAGGGGGTGGGACACATGGGAGTGTTCAAGAGAGAGAGCTTGTACTGGGTCTTTTGTCTTGAGGGTTTTAAAGATTTTTTTTATTTACAAACCCATGTGTCAAGGGCTGATATTCAGTAGATTGCAGCAAGGGAGCTGCTCTGCTACATATGAAACCCAGAAGCAGGTCAGCCTTGTTTAACTATCTTGTAGACAACCTGCTTCTGGGTCGGAATTTCGTGGTTTAAACAAGATAAACAATGGTTTAGCACCAGGTTCCCCATGAATGTGTGTTGCATGACAGGCAAGTGGTTAGCTCCCTTTCAAGGATGAGGGGCTCTCCACACCAGACCTTGGTCCAGACTCTTAGAGGGGCATGACATGCCATACAGGGCACAAGGTGCCGGCCACCCGTCTTGAGGGTTTTTATCTGTTTTCTAAAGGTTTTTATCTGTTTTTTAAAGGGGAGAAGGAGGTCAGTGGGGGAGGGGGGATCTCAACAGAATATTCAGTAGCTTTCCAGGTATGTTCTTTAAATTTTCTTTTTCTTTGTTGATTTTTAGAGTGAGAGGAAGAAAGAGGGAGAGAAAGAGTTAAAAACATCAATGAGACAGAACATGGATTGGCCGCCTCCTGCATGCCCGCACTGGGGATCGGGCCCACAACCTGGGCATGTGCCCTGACCAGGAATCAAACTAGCGACCTCTTGGTGCATGGGTCGATACTCAACCACTGAGCCTCACTGGCTGGGCGTCACTGCTTTACTTTTATCTTGGATTTGTCGGCTCTAATTGGGTTTGTTGTTGTTGTTATTGTTGCTGTTATTTACTCTCCTGACTTCCTCCATTCTGGGGTTTGGCTGGCACGAATGGCACTAACTGGGTCTCTGTTTTCTCTCTCCCTGACCAGGGTGATTCAAGCTACTCAGTCTCTGGTTGAGGAGGAGAAGAATAAACTATCTGTTCCTAAGTGTCCTTGATTAGGGAAGATAAGATCTTGCGATTTATTAGCAGGCTGTTCATTGCTTGGCCTTGTTTAACTTACTTGTCTCAGTTTCCCTCATTTCACTTGCCCGGGAATCTTCCTAACTTCTTACTATCCTGCCTCGTTGTGAAACCTAGGAGCCCAGCAGAACTGGCTGGCTGTGAGCGCATCATTATCACGTGCGGGCCTAGTCTCCACACCTGCATGCCATCTCACTGGCCCCTAACCCATCCCTGACCCACTGGGAGGCCTTTTGATGGGCTGGGGAGCCAACCCCGAGTTCCTTTCAGGACTTATCTTTCTGGGAGGCCAGCAGACAACCCAACTAAAGGAAAGCATCAGGACTGCCTGGAGAACTTTTGTACAAAAGAACCCCATCCAGACCTTCAGAATGGGGGCTAGGGAGATGGAAATCTATGTTTTACAAGCTCCTCTGATGTTTCCAATGATCAGTCAGGCTTGAAAGCCATTGGTTAATGAAGGATCACTCTGGGCCTCGATTTCCTCATCTGTGGAATGGCACTATATTCATTCCTCAGGGTGTAAGCAGCAATACATTTTAAAAGCTTCTTTGAAGGGCTGCACAATACAATGTATTGTTAGTATTTCCATTTGAAAGAGTAGCTTGGTTTGCAAGAAAGATTCCCCACTGAGTTTTTAATTCTCCCTCCAATAGCACTGTGAAAATCCTATAAGCCCTGGGCTGCCAATAGCTTTCACAGCCCTCCAAGGAAACCAGGTACATTTATAATCTTGCTATTTTGACTAGTTGTTTGCTGTTTTTCAAGTAAAAAACCCACAGAAGTCCTGGGAACACCTTTGCCAGCTTCACTGTCCCACCTCCTATCACCACACTTTGACCTTCCCCCACCACGCTGACCCTTGACCCACTGTCTCCTCCTGCTACCTACTTGCTGAGAAGTTTCCAAAGGGCTGTGGGCCAGAGCCATGCAGACAAGCTGCCTGGCCTTCAGAGGTTCCCATCCTGAATTCTGGGGTTCCCAGAATCACACCCCCACCCCAAGATCTGGTTTAACTCGACTTGGGCAACTTGCCAGACTGAGGCCCTGGGAACCGGTGCGCAGGACAGAAACCGCCTGAACAGGGAGGGGCAGGTGGCCAGGCATGAGTGCTCATTGACTTTAAATTGCAGGCTGCAGCGGGTCCCACGGGAATGAAGCAGAGCCCAGGAAGAGACAATATCTGCATGGTCAGGGCTCTGGCCACAGAGACTGGGACTTGGGGCCTGTTTAACTCCATGGGCCTGAGTAACCGGGGACGTGACACTAGCCCACAGCCAGTCTCCCCATCAGAGTTGTCTTGATGCAGATTCAGGTTGCACATTGTGTCTATGTGACCAATGCTCCCAGGAGCACAACTCCCCAGAAGACATATGTAAATGCAGAAACTCTAATGGGAAGGGTGCCCTCTGGAGCTATGCAAAAGAGCAGCCTTACTCCCTACAAGGAAGGACTATAAACTTCAAAAGTATTTTGAGGAGAGTAACTGCTTGATGGGTTTGGGGGGGTCTCCTTTGAAATGATAAAGATGTTTTATAATTAAATTGAGTTGGTGAATACACTAAATGCCAATGAATTGTTCACTTTTACTCATTTATGTATTTATTTTGTTAATCCTCACCCAAGGATATTTTTCCATTGACTTTTAGAGAGAATGGAAGGGAGAGAGGGAAAGAAACATCAATGTGAGAATATGTGAGAAAGACACAACAATCAGTTGCCCCCTACCCCACGACCCTGACTGGAATCAAACCCGGGACCTTTTGGTCCTCGGGCCATGCTCTAACCACTGAACAATCCAGCCAGGGTGAATTGTTCACTTTTAAATAGTTTTACTATATGTAAATTTCATCTCAATTTTAAAAAATGTTTTTACAGTATCTTGAGGCACTTGAAAGTAAAGTACTAATTGCTTTAAAGATACCCCACATCAAGTCAGCCATCTGTATGTCACCTCTCTCCCCAACTTCCTGGGGTTGCTGATATTCCAACTGGAAGAACTAGGTTACTGGAAGAACTAAGCTCCACTCCCAGACCTTAGCTGAGGAGGAAGGGAAATGTTCAGATACATCCAAGGCTCTTGGCAGCACTTGTCAGAAAGGGGATAGAAAGCTAGTAGCATCAAGGTCTTCTGAAGGGCCACCCAAAGGCCCACCTAGATGCTGGGAATTCAGAGGTAAATCTGATAATTCTGGGAAATTCCACCTTCTTGCTTAATCTAGCCATCCATTTATTCATTCATTCACTCATTCATTCATTCATTCATTCATTTTTTCACCCAATGAATATTCACTGAGCCTCTACTATGTGCTAGCCACTGGAAGTTAAGAAGACTCTAGACTACTATCCTCAACAAGCTCATAGTCCAGTGGACAGATGAAAGTGGAAACAATTATGTTTTTATTGATTTTTTTTTAAGAGAGAGAAGAAGGGAGAGAGATAGAAACATTGATGAGAAACATCCATTGGCTGCCTCCTTCATGCCCCACACTGGGAATCAAACTGGCAAGCTCCTGGTGTATGGGATGATGCTCAGCCAATTGAGCCACACCTGCCAGGATGGAAACAATTAACAGACATATGCACACAGTGTAAGGATGAGCTGAGCACGGGCACCTAAGGGATCAAGGTTTGGAGTGGGGGCACTGGGGAGGCCTTTCTGGAGGAAAGGATGCCAGAGCTAGGTCTCCAAGGCAAGTCTGACCTGTAGCCAGCCTAAGCCCAAGAGGAGTAGGAGGGGGAGAGAAGCACATCAAATGTAGGGTTTATAGGATCTTTGAGGACTCTGAAGAGGCCTGGCTCAAAGGCCAGAGGATGGAGATGCCTCCTCCTAGGAGTGCCACATTTCTGGGTTCCCCCCACCCCATCTGCTTCAAGGGTCTGTGAAGTAAGTTACAGTCTTTTTATCTCCAGCCAGGTGGAAGGGACCCTACCCTTCACCTCATAGGGCGAACCAAGACCCTTCACCCTGGCTCCTCAGAGGGACTAACAGTTGGAAAATTACCCTTCCAGCTCCAGTGGTTCTCCAGGCAGACAAAGGGATGGGTTTCTGCCCCCTCCTCCACAAGAGTGAAGAGTATCAGTGGAAACCCATGTAGAGTTCTCTTCCCTCCTCCTACTAGGCCTCAGCCAGGCCTCCTTGCAGGTGGTTTTTCACCCTGTACCCCACTCCCTTGTACTCTGGGAAAATGTTCCAGGGTGAAGGCTGCCTGCCTTTTTTTCATCACTTTTAAAAAAACACAGACAACAACATTAATGGATTTCTTTTGAAAAGAAACAAAATTACTTAGTGCCCATTAACACAGTCCTTCCCATTTCGGAAAAGCTGTTTTACTGACAGAATAAGACAGTGAATGAAGAAAGGTGCTTAGCCCACTGGTGTGGTTCAGTGGTTGAGCATTGACCCATGTAGGAGGAGGTTACCAGTTTGTATTCCTGGTCAGGGCACATGCCGAGCTTGTGGGCCTGATCCCCAGGAGGGCCAACCGATGTTTTCTCTCATCAATGTTTCTCTCTAAAGTCAATAAAGTTTACTGAGTGAATGAATGATTCCTAGTAAACTGACCCTACCAAAATGGTTCTGGATTGTTTTGCTTATGAAGATCCACTTTTTTTTTTTTTTATCTCTATTTTTCTTAAAGTAGTGTTCCACAGTTTTCTGAAATACTTCCTTTTATTTTCTTTCTCTGAGAGATAGAGAGAAGAAAAATACCCCAATATCCTAAATCTATCTCCTGCTGTCTCAGGTGTCCCCAGCCCAGTCAGTCTGGTGAGAGGAGTGGATGGTCCTCTGATGAATTAATTCTCTGATCATCTCTTCTGGGCAACAGAAAGACACATCATACTGGTAATCCCCAACTCTCTTCTTCCCACTTCAGTACAAGATGATCTCAAGAGGATGTCATTTACCCCCAGCCCTCCAAGCACTTCACATAACTACCCTGACCTGGTGTCTTAAAAGTTCACAGCAAGTGACAGCAGTTTGGAAGATATTCGAGAAAGAACCAGAGTTCAGGCCTTGCAAGCCCCAGAGGCTAAGGGACTATTGGATTCTGCTGCAGTTTCCTCATCTGAATCCTAATCTGAGATCTCTCCTAATCTGAGTCCCCTAATTTATTTTTTATCAATAAAATTGTTTCCACACGTGGTTTCTCATCTAGAAAATGAGGATGGGGTTCAGGGCTTGAATTCCCGTCCTTTCCAGTTCTGTCTAGATTTGCAAGGTTGGACCACGGGTCAGACTTTTTGTTTTTAAATGGGGGTGGGGGTGGGGACGCAGTAGCCCGACCTCTCCAGCAGGAGCCTGCGGTCACGTGCAATCCTGCCCAGAGGAGAGGCCCCACCTGTCTGATCTGGTTAGGCTCCCGCCTGCCCCGGAGAGGAAGCATCTGATGTAAGCTTGGTTCCCCCTTGAATCAGGATCCCCTTGTTCCAGATTGATAAATCTTTAAAGAAATAAAAGTCGAGACCTATTCCCACCCTCTGCAATCATATCTGTCTTCCAGTACCGCTGTCAAGGCAGATTTCCTGTGGCCCCGCCTGAATGATGAAAGCTGGGATGGCCATTGCACTCCCGGGCTTTCCCAGAGATCTAGATCCGCGGTCCTGATGCAACTCTCAGGGGCTCTTACACAAAGCTCTTTGAAGCAGGGGCGCTAGGACCCGATGGACGCCCGAGGGCTCTCGGCCGCAGTGGGCCGGGGAGTCACTTTTGCACCGCGGACATCTGTAGGGACATGGGTGGGTCAGTGCGTCCATCTGATGTGGGTCCTAGTTCTCAGCCCCAGGATCAGGCGCTAGGAACCCCATCAACACTCCTTTAACCACCCTCTCCTTGGAAGCAGTTGGGAGGTGGGAACGGACACGGTTTGGGGGCCAGGCGCTTATAGCGGGCACGGACTCCCTCATTAACCCATCCCATGGGGCCGGAGAGTAACAGGAGGGTGGGCAAGTGGGCTGCGGGGCAGGGGGAGCCCAGTCTTTGGACCCCATCCCCATATCCGGATCATTCGCAGGGCAGGGTTAGCGTGGGGTACGTGCGCGAGAACCGGCCAGGTTCAAGTCAGCTCTCCGCGCCGCCGTCCCACCAGCATCCACCTTGCGCCCAGTTGTACTTTTAGCTCCAGGTTCCCAGACTCTGGGGCAACCGTTTTCCCTGCCCGCCGCTTCTTCAAGTTACCCTGCTTCTCCCCCGGCGTGGTGACGGGCTACCCCATCCCCCAGCAACACGACCCTATAATAAACAACTCTTTCCTTGATCCTCCCCTGCCGCGAGCGCCCTCGGGGACCTTGGCAGCTGCAGCCGCCGCGGATCCTTTCCAGAAAAGGGGCGTGGTCACAGCTCGGGGTTCGGCCGAGTAAGTGCTGGGGCTCAGCGGGGGCGGGGCCAGATCGCTGTCACCGGGCAAGAGAGAACGTTGCGAACGTGCGCCCGGAGCCCATTGGCCGAGGCGGGCCACACTCCCGGGTCTGGATTGGGCTGCAGCACTAACGGGGCGTGGCTTCTCTGCGCTAGTCCTTATAGGCCTCTCCGCGCTGGTGCTAGGGACCGCGGCAGGCCAAGGGGGAGGTGAGAGTGGTTGGAAAGGACAAGTCTGGGCAACGCTCGGGGGTTGGCACCACTTCGCGCACTCATTCAAGCGGCACTTGTCCCTGCAGTTCTCGCTGACCGTGTTAGCTGGTGAGTGTCCCTTCTCGATTGCCGATGCCTGGGTGGGGAGGTCTCAGTCGTACGGGTCCTAGCGTTCTCCGTCTGGTCCAGCCCCCAGACTGACGCCGGTCCGTGCCCCTCTTGTCTTACAGCGTCTTCTGCGCTCCCGCACCCTGAGCTCATCCGCAGACGTCCTGGTGTCGGTCCTCACCATGCCTAGCCTTTGGGATCGCTTCTCGTCTTTCTCTTCCTCGTCGTCTTCGTCCTCGTCCCGAACTCCCACCCCAGATCAGCCACCGCGCTCAGCCTGGGGGTCGGCGGCCCGAGGAGAGGGGCTCGGCCGCTGCGCGAGCCTGGAGAGCTCGGACTGCGAGTCTCTGGATAGCAGCAACAGTGGCTTTGGACCCGAGGAAGGTAAGCCGTGGGCGGGGACCGGCAGAGATTCGGGGGCCGGGAAGGTGAGAGGAGGGCCGCGCAGGAAGGAGTCAAACCCACCTTGTCTTCCTATCCCATCAGAACCCAGATTTCGGAGGGATGATGGAGTGGAGGAGGGGTATTGGAGTATAGGGCACGAGTGTGGGGTGGAAACTGAGGCACGGAGTGGGAGGGAGTGTTGGTTTCTTGGCGAAACAGCATCTCCCCCGTGAGCGACATGCCCTTACACCCTCCCTTGTGTGCTCTCCCTTCTAGACTCGGCGTACCTGGATGGGGTGTCCCTCCCTGACTTTGAGCTGCTCAGCGACCCTGAGGACGAGCACCTGTGTGCCAACCTGATGCAGCTGTTGCAGGAGAGCCTGGCCCAGGCACGACTGGGCTCGCGGCGCCCCGCGCGTCTGCTGATGCCGGGCCAGCTGGTGAGCCAGGTGGGCAAAGAACTACTGCGCCTGGCCTACAGTGAGCCGTGCGGCCTGCGGGGGGCGCTGCTGGACATCTGCGTAGAACAAGGCAAGAGCTGCCACAGCGTGGGCCAACTGGCCCTCGACCCCAGCCTGGTACCCACCTTCCAGCTGACACTCGTGCTGCGCCTGGACTCACGCCTCTGGCCCAAGATCCAAGGACTGTTTAGCTCCGCCAACTCTCCCTTCGTCCCTGGCTTCAGCCAGTCCCTGACGCTGAGCACTGGCTTCCGAGTCATCAAGAAGAAGCTGTACAGCTCAGAACAGCTGCTCATTGAGGAGTGTTGAACTCGGGGCTGAGGGGCTGACACAGCCCCCACAGCAGACAACTGAACTTTTGGGGTGGACATTGGCAGGACATTGGAGGAACTGTTGCCTGCCAGTTAGAGAACTGACAACAGCCACTTGAGGGGAGGAAGGTGAGGTGGCAGAGAGTGTTTCCTGGGGAGCTCAGTGAAGTGGGTGTAGGTGGCTTCTCATTGGGGACACACACTTGTCCCTCAGTACTGTAGCATGAAACTAAGGTTTAGGGGCCAACCAGGCTTCTGGCTGGATGTGTATGTAGCATGTACCTTATTTTTATTGTTACTGACAGTTAAGACAACAGTGGTGTGACAGCCAGGAGAGCAGCTGGGCTGCACTGGCCTCTACAATTACAGTTGGTGTGTGCTCAAGGTAGCTGGCCCTGTGGGAGGGGGGAAGTCATCGAGGTGTTTTGTGTATCTCATGGTCTGAAGGGGCCAAATGTGTTTGTTCTTTGGTTTTGCATCTGTTGTTGTTGTTTTTTTGATCCGGAGCTTCACTACTGACCTGTTCTAGGCAGCTATCTTACAGACGCATGAATGTAAGAGTAGAAAGGGGTGGGTGTTGGGATCACTTGGGGGATCTTTGACACTTGAGAAAAAAATACACCTGGGAGCTGCATTTGGCCCATCCCCTGATGTGTACTGAAGAATTTATCTGTGAGGGGTAGGGCTGATTGGGGTGGGGGCTGGAACCCCACCCCCAGAGGAGTGCCATGTGGGTCTTCCATCTAGAACTGTTTACATGAAGATACTTGCTGTTCATGAATACACTTGATGTTCAAGTATTAAGACCTATGCAATATTTTTTACTTTTCTAATAAAAAAGTGTTTGTTAAAAGTTGGTTGAGTCTCTTATTAGTGCCAAGAAATAATAGGGAGTAAGATGGGTGCTGTTAAAAGGTGGGTTACATCAGATTCAGGTCCACCTGTGTGTTTCTCTGTCCCTTTCCAGGGCTGCCTGCCAGCCTGGTAATAGAGGTATGTGGATTGTGTGCCATCCGTGCCAAGAACCCTGGATCCCTGCAGACTGAGGCTACCAGGGGAAAATGCTGGAAGGTGAGGAGTGAGTCAGACCTCCCACAAAGCCAGAGTCTCCAGTAGGCAGAGCTCACCTGGCTGTGCCCTGGGTTAGGAGGCCCAGGTACAAGGGCCCCCTAAGCCCAAGGTCCTTACAGGTAATGAAAGGACTGCAAGAAACTTTTTTGGTGAAAGTTCTATTAGTGCTGTAATCATGAACATTACAAATTTTATCTTTGGATATAAAAAGACTATAGGGCAGAAACATCAATAAATGGATTTTACAAAACATTATTTCCTCGGCCGGTGTGGCTCAGTTGGTTGAGCATATGCCCAAGTTGCAGATTTGGTCCCCGGTTGAGGTGCATGCAGGAGGCAGCCGATTGATGTTTCTCTCCCTCTCCCTCTCCCTCTACCTTTCTCTCTCTCTAAAATAGGTAAAAACATCAAACAAAAAACCCAAACCTATTTCCTTCAAGCTTCTTACTAGACAAGGAAAGTAGGGTTCAGAGAGGGACATGACCTGCCACTGGGAGGTGTGGTCCAGGCAGGTGTGGAACATACAACGCACATACAGACACTCATGTACATGGAGGTGAAGGAAGGAGGAATGAGGCCCCAGAGACAAGGGCATTACAGACCTGTCTTCATGAATGCCTTGGGTGACTTGGACTCATTGTACTCTCTGGGCCCCAATGTTCTTATCAGTGAAACTGGGGTTGGGCCAGATGAAAGCCAAGGCCTTTTCCACTTCTCACTCCCTGTGACTGTCAGGCAGCCCTCCCACACTTGCCTTTGGAGAGTTATCTCTCTGTTTCTCTTCCTGGTCCCAGATAGGCCTTGTTTGCCCAACTGTAAAAGTAGTTTTTCCACTTGAGTGTATAGTCAGATCTCTTGGGTCCCCAGTTAAAACACAGATCCCTGTCCTGGCCAGTTTGGCTCAGCGGTTAGAGCCTGCGGTCCAGAGAGACCCGGGTTCAGTTCCTGCTAAGGGCACGTACCTCGGTTGCAGTTTGTCCCCGGCCCTGGTTGGGTCGTGTGGTGGCAACCACTCGATGTGTCCCTTTCACGTAGATGTTCTTCTCTCTCTCTCTCCCTCCCACTCTATCTGAACAAAATATCGGGAAAAAAAAATAAAAACAGATCCCTGGTGGAGATTCTGAGCAAGGGTGCTGGAGAAGAGACCTAGGAATCTGCATGTTCATCAGGGATTCTGACACAGGGTCCTGGACTTTGAGATGGTTTAGAAGACACATCTCTTTGGTAGAACTGAGTGACTTGTTCCCCAAAATGAATGAATTTGGGTTAGAACTAGATTTGAAAATGGTGAGAGCAATTTTTGAAGCACCCTCACACTCATTTTCTGAGCAAATCCTCCTAATAGCCACCTTGTGAAGTGTGGATCCGGCAGGGGTTTGTAGTATTTTACAGATTAATAAACAGAGGCCCATGCCCTTCCATGTCCATCTTCTTCTGACCATAGCTGACCTATTATCCACCCAGGCCCTCAGGGTGGGAGCTGGGAGTGAAGCAAGCTCAACATTTGCGTGGTGTCTGAGGGTCACTTTCCCATGAGTTGAGATCAGTGCCAATGCTTATGGCTGTTTCCTTGGCTTCAAAAATGGAGCAAGAAAAACAACTGTGTATTGCTTCAGAAGAGTCTTATTGGTACATGGAGGCTGGATGGCACAACAAGCATTAACCCCTCTCCAGGACTAGGAGGCAGTAAGCACACTCGGTTAGACTGGTGCCCGAGGAAAGCTTGGGTTCTCAAGAAAGCTCAGCTGAGAACCCTCTTCTGAAGCTAGACGGGCTTTTTCATCTTCACAGCGCTTGAAAATCTCCACAAGCAGGACAGAAGAGCTCCTGGGTGGTAGTTCTTGGGCCTCCTAAGATGTAGCAGGAAGCTCTGCCCCAGACATTGGGCTTTTGAAAGGAAGATGGGGCAGGCTCCTTTTTGCTAAGACTGAAGTCCAACTTTGAAAAACGCTTTCAGAAGTCATATTATTAGGCCTACAAAATTTGTACCGATTACCTCCCTTTGTATACGATTCCCTCCCTTATTTCTATTTCCCACCTATTCAAGATACTACTCTAGGACCTGCACTAGCTCCCTATTATCAGATTCTGCTATCTGCCTCTCAGCTTTTGGTATTGGGTCCTAGTCAGCCTATCCAAGATATTCCCTGCCACTCTGCTTCTTTTGGTACAGGTCAGTGTGGCCTGCCCCCTTTTCTAGCCCCAGACTCTGCTCATTACAGTGCCCTATATGAGGGATGTGGACCCTTTCTTGCCTGCAAAGCCTGTCCTTCCTTTAAGGCCCAGAGCAAGTTCTAGCCCTTTTATGACTCCCCTCTACCTTCCCTTGCCTCCCCCTTAATGACTGCAGTGTTGAAAGCTTAGCAATGTTCTGATCTCATTGTACGTACTTACTGAGTATCCATCCAGCTCTGTGGGACACCTCTCTCTTGAGCATCCCCCTCTCCCTTGGCTCAGACAATGCAAGATTCCTCTGCCAGCCTCAGACTCTCAGGCTAAGGAAAAAAGAGGGCAGGGTAGGA
Source organism: Molossus molossus (assembly GCF_014108415.1). NCBI lineage: Eukaryota > Metazoa > Chordata > Mammalia > Chiroptera > Molossidae > Molossus > Molossus molossus. The sequence continues at coordinate 53,165,502 of NW_023425352.1, forward strand.
ACACTTTGTTCTTCTATTATACCTGTCACCTCATGTAGAGGAATAGTAAAGGCTATGTCCTTGGCTGAGGCCGCCATGCAGTGGAGATAGTGAAATGTGGGTTTGAATCCTGGCTCAGATATTTCTAAGCTGATGACCTTGAGCAAGTCACTTTCAGTTTCCTCAGCTGTAAAATGGGGGTAATAGTGAGGAAGACAGTGGCCCCGCAAGAGATGGGGGTCTGAGCTGTGGCAGAGCTGCCTGCTGAGCACCCTGCACAGTAGGGACCACCTTTGACTTCTTCCCCCTCCGGTCCTGCTTTCCTCTACCATCTTTCCAAAAGCTACCATCTTAATAACAGTCATGTCAACATATAACCTTAATAAATTCTTGTGAAAAACATTTTGGAGTAATGTGCTTAGACAGCATTACTTCTAAGCTATATTTTTCTAAGCCTGGCATATATATTAAGCACCCTGTAAAAGTTTCCTTTCTTTTTAAAATTTTATTAATCTTATTTTTTTAATCTTTACCCGAGGATATTTTTTCATTTATCTTCAGATAGAGTGGGAGGGAGGGAGGGAGAGAGAGAGGAGAGAAACATTGATGTGAGAGAGACACATCGACTGGCTGCCTCCCGCATGACCCCAACCAGGGCCGGGGACCAAACTGCAACTGAGATAGATACATGCCCTTGACCAGAATCGAACCCTCAGCTCTTTGGTCTGTGGGCTGACGCTCCAACCTCTGAGACAAACCGGCCAGGACTAAAGTTTCCTTTCATAAGCCCTGGCCAGGTAACTCAGTAGGAGCATTGTTCCAATAAGCCTAGGTTGCAGGTTCAATCTCCAGTCAGGGCACCAGGAAAAACAAAAAGGTTCCTTTAGTTTTACCTCCTAGTTCAGAAGGAAATGTGGACACCCTGGCTGGTTTGGCTCAGTGGTTGAGTGTCAGCCTGCGGTCCGGAGAGACCCAGTTTCGGTTCCCGCTAAGGGCGCGTACCTCGGTTGCAGTTTGTCCCCGGCCCTGGTTGGTTGTGCAGGTGTCAGCCACTCGATGTGTCCCTTTCACGTCGATGTTTCTCTCTCTCTTCCTCTCTCTCCCTCCCACTCTACCTGAACAAAGAATGGAAAAATGTCCTTGGGTGAGGATAAAAAAAAAGTAAAAAAAAAAAAAGAAGGAAATGTGGAGGCCCAAGGTGGCTCAGTGAGCAGGGCTGTAGGGCTAAGATGGGAAGTGTGGTCTTCTGCCTCCTGGTCCTTCTATTCCTGGTTCCCCAGCTCAGTGTCTGGGTCAGCCATATCCTGCTTTTCCTGGCAGAGGTGGCCAAGTGCTGCTGGGGCATCCCAGCATAAGGCTGAGGACACATGAGGCACCAAAACCAGGCCCAATTAATAGACAACTGCAGGACTCGGTAATTATCCTGAAAGAGGGGCTCTTTATGAAAGAATCACAAATTAGAAGACAGCCCATTAAACCCAGACACATCCATGCAGGGACCCAGCCGAAGAGTCTTCATCCCCATCCCAACAATGGCAGTATCTGTGGTCATGTGGTCTTCGGTCTGTGACTCTGAAAGCAGACACTGATGGACTGTCACTTGATTACTGCATTCATTCACTCAATCTATATATAATTAAATGGATCCATGGGGCTGCAAGAGAAAGCCAAAATAAGTGGGACCCCTAAGAAGCTGATTCTCTTTCTCTTTTTCTATCTCTCTCCCCCACTCTCTCACACTTATAAACAAAATTGTGGGGCATAAGGAGAGAAAATGGGTACTCAATTTTTTTCTCTCCCTAACTTCCCAGGAAAAATTATCCAACAATATAGAATGACTAAAATTGGTAAATTTTATTGAATGTAAATTACACTTCAATACATGAATTTTTAAAATGGATTTTTAGAGAAAGAGAAAGGGAGAGGGAGAGAGAGAGAGAAACATAGATCATTGCCTCCTGAATGTCCCCTACCAGGGATTGAGCCTGCAGCTCAGGCATGTGCCCTGGCCAGGAATGGAACCGGTGCAGAGGATGATGCCCAACCAACTGAGCCATATCAGCCAGGGCGTCAATACATGCATTTTTGAAAAAGGTATATATACACAAAAATCAACTCAAAGTGGATCACAGACCTAAATGGAAGAGATAAATTATAAAACTCTTAGAATAAAATCTAGGAATAAATCTTCACAATCTTGGATTAGGCAATGATTTCTTAGATATGACACCAAAAGTACAAGATAAAAGAGACGATCAACAAGTTTGACTTATTATTGGTTATTAATTTTTTTTTCTTTATTGCTTTTAGAGAGAGAAGAAGGGAGAGGGGGAGAGAGACAGAAACATCGATGAGAGAGAACAATGATTGGCTGCCTCCTGCATGCCCCCCACGGGGGATCGGGCCCACAACCTGGGCATGTGCCCTGACCAGGAGTTGAACCAGCCACCTTTTGGTGCATGGGTCAATGCTCAACCACTGAGCCACACCGGCTGGGCAACAAGTTGGACTTTATAAATTTATAAAATTTGAAAACATTTGTCTTTCAAAGGACACAATCAAGTGAGTGAAAAAAGGACCCACAGACTGGGAGAAAATATGTTGCAAATCATATATTGATAAGTGATTTGCATCTAGAACATATAAAATACTCTTTTTTTTTTTTATCCTCACCCGAGGACATTTTTCCATTTTTAGTTCAGGTAGAGTGGGAGGGAGAGAGAGGAACAGAGAGAGAGAGAGAGAAACATCAACGTGAAAGGAACACATCGAGTGGTTGCCACCCGCACAACCGACCAGGGCCGGGGACAAACTGCAACCGAGGTACGCACCCTTAGCGGGAACCGAACCCGGGTCTCTCAGGACCACAGGCCGACGCTCTAACCGCTGAGCCAAACTGGCCAGGGCTAAAATACTCTTATAACTCAATTAAAAAATGAGAAAAGAGCCCTGGCCGGTTTGGCTCAGCGGTTAGAGTGTTGGCTCGTAGACCAGAGAGGCCCAGTTCGATTCCCGCTAAGGGCACGTACCTTGGTGCAGTTTGTCCCCCGCCCCGGTTGGGGTCGTGTGGTTGGCAACCAGTGATTGGGGTCGTGTGGGTGGCAACCAGTCAATGTGTTTCTCTCAGGTCAATATTTCTCTATATTCCTCCCCCTCTCCTTCTCCCTCTCGCTCTTTCTGAAGATAAAATGCAAAAATGTCCTCAGGTGAGGATAAAAAAAAAAATGAGCAAAGCATCTGAAGAGACATTTCTCAAAAAAAGATATACAAATGATCTATAAGCCAAGATGTTTAACATTATTGCTCATTAGGAAAATGTAAATCACCTTTCAATGAGATACCATTTAATACACCAAAATGGCTATAATCAAGGAGACAGATAAATAATATCTACTATTGGCACGGGTATGGAGAAACTGGAATCCTCATACATTGTTGAAGGAATTGTACAATGGTGCAGTCACTTTGGAAAACAGTTTGGTAGGTCCTCATGATGTTAAACATAGAGTTACCATCTGACCCAGCAATTTCACTTTATAGGTATATACCCAAGAGAAATGAAAACATAATGTCCACACGAAAACTTATATAAGAATGTTCATTCCTCAAAACAACAACAACAACTAATGAACATGTGGAGAAGAAAGGAAGGATAGAAAGGACCCTGACTAGAAATCTGGGGATCTGGGGATTTGGGGATCGATCCTGCAACCATCATCATCAGTTACCGTTCAGCTCACAGGATGATGCTCAACCAACTGAACCACACTGGCCAGGGCCCATACACTGTTTTTTAAAAATTGTGGTAAAGTGCCCTGGCCAGTTTGGCTCAGCAGTTAGAGCATCAGCCTGCAGTCCTGAGAGACCCTGGTTCGGTTCCCGCTAAGGGCACGTACCTCGGTTGCAGTTTGTCCCCGGCCCTGGTTGGGTTGTACAGGTGGCAGCCACTCAATGTGTCCCTTTCATGTCGATGTTTCTCTTTCTCTTTCTTCCTCTCCCTCCCTCCCACTCTATCTCAACAAAAAAATGGAAAAATATTCTTGGGTGAGGATAAAAGAGAAAAATTGTGGTAAAGTATACAACATAAAAAATACCATCCTAATCATTGTAAGTGTACAGTTCACTAATATTAAATAATTCTCATTGTTGTGCAACCTTTCTCAAAAACTTTTCATCTTGCAGACTGAAACTATATACTCATTAAACAGTCCCCATTTACCCCTTCCCTCAGCCCCTGACAACCACCATTTTACTTTGTGTCTCTATGAATTTCACTACTCTAGTTATCTGATACAAGTAAAATCACACAGTATTTGTCTTCTTGTGCCTGGCTTACTTTACTTAGCACATCTTCAAGGTTCATCCATGTTGTTGCAACTGTCAGAATTTCCGTTCTTTTTAAGGCTGAATAATATTCCATTGCATGTATATACCACATTTTGCTTATCCATTCATCCACCAATAGACACTTGAATTGCTTCCTTCTTTTGGCTATTATGAACAATACTGTTATAAACATGGGTGTACAAATAACTCTTTGAGACTTGCTTTAATTTCTTTAGGGTATATTCCCAGAAGTGGAATTATTGGATCATTATAATATTTCTATTTTTAATTTTTTGAGGAATCACCATACTGTTTTCTTTTTCTTTTCTTTATTGATATTAGAGAGAGAAAGGAAGGGAGAGGGAAAGATAGAAACATCGATGTGAGAACATCAATTGGCCTCCTCCTGCATGCCCCCCACTGAGGATCAGGCCCACAACCTGGGCATGTTTCCTGACCAGGAACTGAACCTAGATCTCTTGGTGCATGGGTCGACACTCAACCACTGAGCCACACCAGTTGGGCTCACCACACTGTTTTCCACAGCAACTGCACCATTTTTTTTTTTTTTTTGGTACGTGCCCCTAGCGGGAACCGAACCCGAGACTCTCTGGTCCGTAGGCCAATGCTCCAACCGCTGAGCCAAACCGGCCAGGGCGCAGCTGCACCATTTTACATTCCCACCAACAGTGCACAAATTCCAAGCACTTCCTGCCACTCCACATCCCATCCAAGTTCAAATGACCCCAACAGTCAAGTCCCACTGCACCCATGCCTACAAGGTGGTAAGTAGGGAAAGACCAGGGGAGGGCTGTGGAGCTGCAGTATTCTATATGTTCTAGGAAGATGGAGGAGAGGGGGTGTCAGCCAGCCAGAGTGAGGACGGGCTCCAGGGGAGGAAGGAGGAAACTTCAGCCCTGAAGATGTGAGGGCAGCTCTCCTCATTCTCTCACCTGGACCTCATCCCAGGCATCCCAGGTCCCTGTCAGAGACCCCCTGGGGGTGGCCGGAGGGGCGGGGAGAGTGGTAGAGCTGATTTGGGTTCACACATCTCAGAGGACAGGAGAGGAGCCCAGGCCACCACAGGGGAGAAGGGCTGAGGATTGAGGCACCCGTCCCAGTGGCCCCCAACCTGTTCTGAACCCCCATTACTTATCATTGATTGAACTAATGTATGACAAACCTGTGAACTCCAGTAATAATGTAAATGAATTTGTTTTTTACTCACTGTAATTGCATCTGCATACATTTAAAAAGCAGCAAGACACATATGGGCCAGACGTGCTGTGGACACAGGCTATAGGCCGGGCAGGGGCAGGCTTCGGTGGACGTGCTTGCCTCTGGCGATGACTTCCAGCCCTCACTCAAGCCTCCGTCCCGGAGCCAGCCACCTCCTGCAGAATGCTACCAGCACACTCCAGCACGGGGCTCTGAGGGGGGCAAGCTCAGACTGGAGAGGACACAGAGCTCGTATTTATAGAATACTTTACATCTTTAACTCATTTAACATCACCAATCCAATGAAGTAGGTGCTATTATTATTGTTCTCATTTTACAAATGAGGAGACAGGTACATGGAACAATGGAAGGAGGTTGGACTGGGAGTGGGGAGACCTGCAATCCAGTAAGATTTTGCCACTGACCTGTGTTTCTTCATCTTTGAACTGAGGGGGTGGGACTAGAGGACATCAAGAGTCATTCTCTGAGGCAGAGCTGAGCTGTCATCTGCTGTCACTGTGGCTTTTCCCCAGCCCTTCCCACTCATCTCTGCTTCTTGGGCTCTAGCCTGGGATGGGAATGGAGGAAGGACAGAGCTGCCCTGCAGGTTACTGGGCGAATGCTTGACTGCTTTCTGGGGCAAGTCCAAGTTTGGAAAGGGAATGTTAAGAAGAAATTTCCACGGCCCTTCCTTCAGCCAGGGATTTTCCACTCTACCTGGGCAGACATGCCTCTCAGAGAAGGGATCTGGCACTCCATAGGAGCAACTGAATGGCTCGGCTCTGTGCTGGGAAGCGTGTAAGACCTGGTTCTGGTTTTGGGTCTGGTTCCTGCCCTAGGAAAAAGGGAAAGTGTGTTGGAAAAGCACAACCGCCCTAGAAAGATGAAGGGGGTGGGTGGAAACCAGGATGGTGTAGAACAAAGTATTCAGCCTAGAAGAACCTGGCAGAGACCAGCCAGGACAGAACCATCAGGGGAAACTTCCTACAACAGACCTGAGCTGGAGGGGCAATGAGAAGAAGTCTGCGAAGGCAGACAGGAGCATGCAGAACCGATGAGAAGGGAGATAATGTGGACCAGCTTTACAAAGCTTACCATGAACACAGGGACAGTGTTGTGGCCAGGAGAGAGTTGGATGCAAGAAGTGGAAAATTTGGTGAGCAGATTGTGCAACACAGACAGCCGAGGTGGGGGCTTGTGCTCTGGCCTCTGCACTAGTTGTTCACTCTGCTGGGAACATCCCTCCCTCAGAACCTCACCTGGCTGGTTCAGCGTAAGTTAGGTTTAGTTCAAAAGTCCCCTGCTCCACAGGGGAGCCTTCCCTGGCCACAGCCTCCAGCCACTCTTGAGTAATTATCCACGTTTCATTTTCTCCCCAGCACTTAGCACCCCCTGCACTGACCCTGTTTCTTTTAGAGGCTGCCTCCCTCTTTGCAGATGGGAGTTCCACAAGAGCAGAGGCAGGAGTCCGATCTGTCTCCATCCAATCCCCAGAGCCCCGCACATAGCAGGCTCTCAATAAATATTGAGTTTAATTGAACTGCACTTGGAGTGTTACGATAAAAGGAAGCCTATAATAATGTTGTTTTATTTCCCTGAGCACTATTATATGCCAGGCACTGTGGTAAGTGCTTTACAAACATTATCTTCTTTATTCCTCTATGAGGCAGGTGCTACTATTATCCCTAACAGGTGAGAAAACTGAGGTTCAGAGAGGTTGGTTAAATTGCTCCAGGACACACAGAACCAGGATTTGAACTTACACATTTAACTTCCAGGCTAGTACTGTCTGATAGAAATATAATATGAACCACATAAGTAATTGAAAAATTTTCTAGTAGCTACATTAAAAAAAAAAATCGGGTGAGGTGCACTCTCCCTCTCAGGAGCAGGCCGTTACCCCCTCTTCTTCCCCCAGGGGTGTTACTGTTACCTTTGCCTTTCTCTCTCTCAAGCTCCAAGGGCCCTTCTGCTTCTGTGACTTGTTTCCTGAGCCGACCCAGCCCAGCCGGCTCACTTCTACTGCCTGTAACTTTCTAAATAAACTTTCTCTTATCTATTAAAAAAAGCAGGTGAAATTAATTTTAATAATATATTTTATTTAATCTAATATATTAAAGATATTATTTCAACATGTAATCAATATAAAAATATTAATAAGACGGTTTTACATTTTATTTTACTAAGTGTTCAAAATCTGGTGCCTAGTTTATACTTACAGTGTTTGTTAAATTTTCATTAGAAAATTATCTGGCCCGGCCGGTGTGGCTCAGTGGTTGAATGCCAACCCATGCACCAAGAGGTCGCCGGTTCAATTCCCTGTCAGGGCACATGCCCAGGTTGTGGGCCCGATCCCCAGTGGGGGGCATGCAGGAGGCGGTCAATAGATGTTCTCTCTCATCGATGTTTCTATCTCTCTCTCCCTCTCCCTTACTCTCTCTCTGAAATCAATAAAAAAAAAAAAAAGGTAAAAAAAAGAAAATTATCTGTATTTAGAGTTCATAAAATTTGCAGTTGAAAAGTAGATTCACATATCCAAGTTGTTCCACACATATTTAAATGTTTTTTAAGAATACTACTATCAATTTAAAAACTTACATGTAGCCCTGCCTCGGGTGAGGATAAACTTACATGTAAATTGATTAACATGAAATAAAATTAAAAATTCTGTTCCTCAGCTGCATGAGTCACGTTCCACGTGCAGAGCGGCCACGTGGCCGCCGGATTGGGTCACGCAGCTCCAGGCCACAGGTTCATCTGCTGTGAAGGTGTATGGGTGGGAGAGGTCCAGGAGGAGGGATCCGGAGCAGACTGGGGACCAGCTGTGGGAGGGTACAGTGGGGAAACGGAGGGGGCAGGCCTGGGCCCACATAAAGTCCAGGTGGGATGGCCACCAAGCAGCACAGGCCGACCCACTCACAAAGGGACTGCCTCCTGTGGGCATTCTGTAGGTCTGGGCTTCCTCTCACCAGGAAGTGATGGCCCTCAGATCCCTGGGTGGCTCCTCAGAGGGGCTATTCCCTCCACAGCCCACCACAAGGGATCCTGGGGGGTGCATGAGGCTGGATCTGAGCAGGCTCAGAAGTGATGGGTGAGCCCTGGCCAGTTTGGCTCAGCGGTTAGAGCGTCGGCCTGCAGTCCAGAGAGACCCGGGTTCGATTTCCGCTAAGGCACATACGTCGGTTGCAGTTTGTCCCCGGCCCTGGTTGGTCGTGCGGGTGGCAGCCACTCGATGTGTCATTTTCACATTGATGTTTCTCTCTCTCTCTTCCTCTCTCTCCCTCCCACTCTGTCTGAACAAAAAATGGAAAAATGTCCTCAGGTGAGGATAAAAAAAAAAATCAGGAGGACACCTGAGCTGGGAAGGTGCTCTGAGGACTGAGGGGTCCCCGTCCCACACCAGGCGCCCAGCTGAGGGTTCCAGTGCCAGGAAGAGAAGTCCCCATAGCTTCTGGCTGGAAAAACCCGTGGGAACTGAGGCTCAGGGAGGCTGAGGCCACTGAAACCCCAGGCAGTTCCTCCTTTTTTTAAAAAAATTTTTTTCTTTATTGATTTTACAGAAAGACGGAAAGAGAACATCCATAGGCCGCCTCCTGCATGCCTCCCACTGGAGATTGGGCCCACAACCTGGGCATGTGCTCTGACCAGGAATCGAACTGGTGACCTCTTGGTGCATGGGTAGACACTCAACTAGTGAGCCACACTGGCCGGGCAAGGCAGTTCCTCTTAAAGGGCCTGCGCATAAACTTACTCGGACTCATTCCCTCCAGGATCCAGTGTGGAGAAGGCAACTTGAAGGCACCAGAGACATACAGGGAAGAACTGAGCTATTTGGCCTCAGGATAAGGGCTGGAGAGGCAGCTTTCTCTCAGACAGATGTGCTGGTGGAGGCAGTTGTTCCTGTTGTGAGCCCTTCCCTGGGGCAGGCAGATGGCCACCATATCTGGGACTCCAGCAACCTGGCTCACACTGGTAGCCCCACACCTGGTGATTCCCTGAGGTCCTGCCCCATCCAACTTTTAGGTCTACCCAACTTTCAGGTCCACCCAAGCTGTCCCCAGTGGCTTCACCATAGGATTGGCCTGTCTTGGCTCTTGTTTTAGATTTTCCTAAATTCTCTCAAATAAGCAACATCTGGCCTCACAAGCCCCATACCTCTCCTTAAGTGGCCCCAGGCCTGGCACTAGAAGCAGCCAACCTCGGTTCACAACTTGGGTTCGCCTGGGCACCTCCAAGACCAGCACAAGCAGCAGCCATCTGTAGATCACTTTGTAGCTTATGTCTGGTGGCTCTGGATAGAACACAGGCAGTGGCTGACCTTGCCCCAGAGCCAGCACACCCAGTGGACAGCTTCAGACCACGTTGAAACAGCACCACCCAACCACCTCCACAAGTGACACACTCAAGGAGTGGACTCAGTGGGTACCAGAGCCTTGCTGAAGTAAGTCTTGCTCTGTGTGGTGGGCCCCTACACAGCTGGTCCTCTGAGACAGTCACGTCAGTAGTGGGAAGTGGGCACAGCCAGTCCTTGCAGCTGGTCAGCCTGAATAAATCCCTTCCATTTATGTGCCAACAGGAATCAAGACTCAATTACAACAGAAGGGTGTACAGTCCACATGAGGGGTGCACCTCGAGGGCCCAGCTGGGGTGGTCAAGGAGGCTCTGCCACTGGACCCGACAGATCACCTACTATAATAGGCCACCCTACCAAGCCTAGGTGACATAGCAACTTTACCTAGTACATAGAAACAGACACAGGGAAGTAGCCAAAATGAGGAGACAAAGAAACATGTCCCAAATGAAAGAACAGAACAAAACTCCAGGAAAAGAACTAAATGAAATGGAGATGAGCAATCTAAAAGATACAGAATTCAAAACACTGTTTATAAGGATGCTCAGTAAACTTAGTGAGGGCCTCAAGAGCATAAAAAAGGGCCAGTCAGAAATGAAGGATGCACAGTAAGAAATGGAGGAGGTACTAACTGAAATAAAGAATAATTTACAGGGAATCAATAGTAGAGTAGGTAAAGCCAAGAAGCAAACCATCAATTTGGCATATAAAGAACCAAAAACTACCCAATCAGAATAGAAAAAAAAAATCCAAAAAAACAGGACAGTGTAAGGAGCCTCTGGGACAACTTCAAGCATGCCAACATTCGCATCATGGGGGTGCCAGAAGGAGAAAAGAGAGAGCAAGAAATTGAAAACCTATTTGAAAAAATAATGACAGAAAACTTCCCTAACTTGGTGAAGGAAACAGACATACAACCCCAGGAAGCACAGAGAGTCCCAAACAAGATGAACCCAAGAGGCCTACACCAAGACACATCATCATCAAAATGCCAAAGGTTAAAGACAAAGAGAGAATCTTAAAACATCAAGAGAAAAGCAGTTCGTTACCCACAAGGACGCTCCCATAACTGTCAGCTGATTTCTCAAAGGAAACTTTGCAGGTCAGAAGGGAGTGGCAAGAAATATTCAAAGTGATGAAAAGTAAGAACCTACAACCAAGATTGTTTTATCCTACAAAGCTATCATTTAGAAATTGATGAACATATAGAGTTTCCCAGATAAGAAAAAGATAAAGGAGTTCACCACCACCAAACCAGGATTATATAAAATGTTGAAGGGTCTTCTTGAAGAAAAAGATAAAAAATATGAACAAGGCCCTGGCTGGTTTGGCTCAGGGGTTAGATCATCGGCCCGCAGACCAGAGAGGCCTGGGTTCGGTTCCCGCAAAAGGCACATACCTTGGTTGCGGTTTGTCCTCAGCCCCGGTTGGGGTCGTGTGAGTGGCAACCACTCGATGTATCTTTCTCACATCGATGATTCTCTCTCTCTTTTTTTTTTATCCTCACCCGAGGACATTTTTCTATTTTTTGTTCAGCTAGAGCGGGAGGGAGAGAGAGGAAGAGAGAGAGAGAGAGAGAAATATCGATGTGAAGGGACACATCGAGTGGCTGCCACCCGCACGACCAACCAGGGCCAAGGACAAACTGCAACTGAGGTATGTGCCCTTAGCGGGAACCGAACCCGGGTCTCTCTGTACCGCAGGCCGATGCTCCAACCGCTGAGCCAAACCGGCCAGGGCCTCTCTCTCTCTCTCTTCTTCCCTCTCTCCCTCTTGCTATATCTGAGAATAAATGCAAAAAAAGAGAACAATAAAATGGCAATAAATACATATCTATCAACAATTGAATCTTCAAGCAAAATGAATAAGCAGAACAGAAACAGACTCATAGATACAGAGAAATTATTGTTGGTTGCCAGATAGGAGGGTGGTTGGGTGAAAAAAATGATGGGATTAAGAAGTACAAATTGGGCCCTGGCCAGTCTGGCTCAGTGCTTAGAGTGTCGGCCTGTGGTCCAGAGAGACCCGGGTTTGGTTCCCGCTAAGGGCATGTACCTCGGTTGCAGTTTGTCCCCGGCCCTGGTTGGGTCGTGCGGGTGGCAACCACTCGATGTGTACCTTTCACGTCAATGTTTCTCTCTCTCTCTCTCCCTCTCTCTCTCTCCCACTCTATCTGAACAAAAAATGAAAAAATGTCCTTGGGTGAGGGTTAAAAAAAAGTACAAATTGGTTGTTAGACTGATGAACCTCAAAGAGAAGAGGGGAGGTGGGGTGGGAAGAGATAAACCAAATTTATATGAATATATGCATAACCAATAGACACAGACAATAGTGTGGGGAAGGCAGGAGGGGGACAGAAATGGGGAGGAATGGGTCAATAGGGAAAAAAAGGAGGGATATCTGTAATTCATTTAACAATAAAGATAAGTTTTCTTTTTTAATCCTCATAAGAGGATATAGTTCTATTTATCTTCAAATAGAGTGAGAGGGAGAGAGGGAGAGAGAGATACACCAATGCCAGACACATTGATTGGTTGCCTCCCACATGACCCGAACCGGCGCCAGGGACAAACCGCAACTGAGGTACATACCCTTGAAGGGAATCAAACCAGTGACTCTGATCTGCAGACTGACGCTCTACCACTGAGCCAAACTGACCAGGGCAATAAAGATAAATTTTTTAAAAAATTAAATTAAAAACAAACAAAAAAACCAATAGCTATTCTTGCCCTCACTACTGTGGCTAGTTGATTAGAGCAATATTCTGTATGCCAGAAGGTGGTGGGCTTGATTCCCGGTCAGGGCACATATGCAGGTTGGGGGTTCGATCCCCATTTGGAACATGTGTGGGAGGCAACCAATTGATGTTTCTAACATCGATGTATCTTGCTCTCTCCCTGTACCTCTCTCCCTCTTCGTAAAAATCAATAAAATTAATTTTTAAAAAGCTATTCTTCCTAGATAATATCCTTTTATGTTAAGAACAGAAAAGTAGATGAGAATGTTCATGATCACTGGAAAGATTTCCAGAGAGCAGTAGAGGGAGGGACTTAACCCCAGGTTGACGAGGGTTCCCTAGCAGGGCTTCCCTACTTCCCCTGCCTGACACAGACCGGTCAACCATCGGGAGTCTGGAGGGCGAGGTGCCACTCCCAAAGACCCTGGGTGCCTGAACGTGAGATAAAAATAGCCACGAGGCACCTTCCAGAAACTTGGAAGATGAGTCAAACTGAATCAGGAGCAGGTGAGGTCACCCTGGGTCCCTAGAGTTACTCAGAGTGACACTGGTGTGTCTGGCAGGAATGATGGATGAACTGGACTCCAGGAAAGCAGGTGGGGCTGGAAACCACCAAGACAAGGAAACTGTTGGGGTGGAAACTCCCAGCAGGCAGAGTACAGCCTGAGAGGTGGCAGCCAGAGGCCGAAGTTAGCTTGGTCCGGGTATTTTTGAGGGTGAAGCAGCTCCAACTCCCTCTCCCAGTTAGCACCCCACATGAGCCTTCCCCTAGCCTTCCCAATTTTAACTCCCCAGCCTCCAAACCTCTGCACAGCTGGGTCCTCCCAAGTGCCAGGGCTGAGTGGATCTTGTCCTCTGCTCTGCCAAAAGTCCCTTTGCCCTTGTCACCTCATTCTGCCCACATTCCCAACATTTCCTGTCTTGTCTTTCACCCCCTACTGGAACTGGTGCTCCTGAAGGTAAGACGAGTCTATCCTGCTCACGTCACTGTTCCATGTCCTGGGCATAGCTCAGATTCTGACATCCTTTGAATGTCCAGGAGATACTTGATGAGGCAGTAGACTCGAAACCTGAGTGGGTTCTCATTGCATTTCTAACACTCATTATGCAGCTGTGGGTCAGCTTCTCTGCCTTGTTCCCACATCTACAAAGAGGGAAACATAATCCCTATGAAGACCCCAGAAAAGAACCGGGTCAGAAAGCAGGGAGGATGAAGCATTCAGCCGGTTCTACAACGTTTCTGACAGATAATGTCCCAGAGCAGATGGACTTAGAGGAGAGGTGACTGAGGCACAGGCAAATCGTGCTGAAAGATGACCTAGAGAAAGCAGCTGACCCTCCTTCCAGGACCTCTGCTTAGATCCCTCTAATTCAGTGTCGCTGGGAGTTTCCATCCAGAGGCCTTGAGTGTGCCAGCCTGCTCCTGCCTTGGAAGATGCCTTTCCCCACTCAGCTTCCTGTCTGGGCTGGGCTCCTGGTGGTAGGGAGGATGTTGGAGTTGGCCAAGGTGGCTGCGTCTGGTGCTGGGTGAGCCAACACTGTGTGTGTGTGTGTGTGGGGGGGGTGTATTCATCACTCCATAAGCACCCACTGATTCCTCATTATACCCCAAGAGGGAGGCAGTCCAGCCTAGTGGTGAGGTGCTTGGACTCTGGAGTCAGACTGGAATCATATTAAGGGAATTAACACACCTCGCTCTTCCTAAGGTCCAGTCCCCTACCTGAAAAAGAGGCTATGAGGATGGTGCATGTTCAGCACTTGGCACAGCGCCCAGCTTGCCATAAACTTAAGAAATTGCAAGTATTTTTTGTTTTTAGTTTGTTTGACTGTCAGCCCTGTGAGGACATGAGGGACACTTGTTTTGGCCAGTGCTTACCCACAGCCATCATCCTCAGAAGGTGCTCAGGTGGCTAAATGAATGAGTGGAAGGAAGGACAGAAAGAAGAGGAGGGAGGGAGGGAGGGAGGGAGGGGGAAGGGAGGAAGGAGCAGATTTGCTCGGGGAGCTCCTGGCTTCCACCCCACCACACTCTCCCTCGGTCCCCAGGACACCAGTGAGTTGAGTCCGTCACTGCATGCTGCCTGGGGTCCGAGAGAACTCCTCTCAGATGGGAAGAGTGAGCCTAAACCCTGGAGCCACCCACCAGCTAACTGAACTTGGCCTCCTCAGCACTCCCTCCATGAAATGAGCATGGTCATACCAACGGCCTTGCTGAATTGTAGGGAGGTCCGAAAGAGATATATGTACACACCGTATACATTTGTAAACTGGAGTATTAGGTGTTCTTTCGGTGAAGTGATAGGCAGTGTAGGCTCCGGAACCAGCCTTCATATGGTCAAATTCCAGCTCCACTGCTTGCAGACCCTGAGTCTCACTTCCCTCATTTGTAAAACTGGGGTGATAAGCCCTGGCTGGTTTGCTCAGTGGTTAGAGTGTCGGCCTGCGGACCAAAGAGTCACGGGTTTGATTCCAGTCAAGGGCATGTACCTCGGTTATGGTTCAGTCCCCGGCCCTGGTTGGGGTCACGTGGGAGGCAACCAATTGATGTGTCTCTCTCACATCGATGTTTCTCTCTCTCTCTCTCTCTCTCTCTCTCTCTCTCCTTCCTACTCCATCTGAAAAATCAATGGGAAAATATCCTCAGGTGAAGATTTAAAAAACAAACAAAAAAACTGGGGTAATAATTGTACCCACCTGCCCTGGCCGGTTTGGCTCAGCGGTTAGAGCATCGGCCTGTGGTACAGAGAGACCCGGGTTCGGTTCCCGCTAAGGGCATGTACCTCGGTTGCAGTTTGTCCCCGGCCCTGGTTGGTCGTGCGGGTGGCAGCCACTCGATGTGTCCCTTCACATCGATGTTTCTCTCTCTCTCTCTCTCTTCCTCTCTCTCCCTCCCGCTCTATCTGAACAAAAAATGGAAAAGTGTCCTCGGGTGAGGATAAAAAAAAACAAAAAACAAAATTGTACCCACCTGACAGTTGTGAGGACTGAATGAGACAATGCATGAGAAGCTTTTGAATCAGTGGAGGGCACTCAGTAAATGGTGGCCATGACGACAAAGCCGGCCCTCAGGGAGGGTTCTAGGAACTCCTTCTCACTAAAAATGTGAATGAGTGATAAGACTACTATGTTCCCTCTCCCAGGGAGTTTAAATGTTAATGGGAGTTAAATGAGTGAAATCCCATCTAATGATGGAATTTTAAAAGTAAAGAAGGTATATAGTGGGTAGAGAAGGGCTCCCCGGGACCCTCAAAATCACAGCTGCTGCCTAATGCAAAGCCTGCCTTGTCCCAGAGGACCACACACAGGGAAAGGGAGAACACAGTCCCAGTGTCTAATGAAGCTCTCCTCTGCTTGGAGAAACAGGGAGCTACTAGGCCCCAGGCAGCGCAGAGCCCAACTAAATGTGGAGGGCCTTCCCCGGCATGGCAGGCAATACCCAGGCCCAGCTCTCAGAAGGCTCCAGGCCCCTCCGGGACAACAGCAGCCAGGGCAGGAGGTGGGGATGGGCACTGACCTGAGACCAGAGAGAAAGGGGTGGGTTCTCTCCCAGGGCAGGGCCTCACCTTCTACATCTGTTTTCTCTACTCAGTACTTAGCACCAGGCCGGCACCTGTAGTAGAAGGTGCCGAGAAGTTCAGAATGTGGGTCCTTGGGTCAGACTCCCAGGGTTCAATCCAGGCCTCATCTCTTCTCAGTTGTGTCGCCTGTGGTCACAGGTAGAGTTAGCTACTGTCACCCATTCCCCATCTCTTCTGTTCTTCCTTTGGAGAAACATTCCTCCCTCCTTCCCTATCAGCCCATTGGTACAGGTGAGGCTACAGGTGGGGGCCTGTGACCAGACCACTAGCCCTGCTAATCAGCACTGACTTTTCCTGGGCAGTGCCCTTTGTCAGAGTGGTCGTTTGACCCCCAACTGTATAATTAGAGTGAATCCTGGAACTTGTGTCCCAATTTCCAAGAAGACTCTCTTTTCTACTGAACTAGAACTTGGAATGATATGAACCACTGACAGAGTCGAGACATGACACCAAGATGGTGAAGGCAGAGTAGAGAGACTCAATCTTTATGATGTTTTTGAGTCTCCAGATCAAGTCATGCCTGGATACCTGTTTCTGAAACCAAGAAATGCCCTTCTTAGCATAAATCAGTTTGTGTCAGATTTTTTGTCATTTGTATCAGAAAGAGTCTGAAGTTCACATGGTGAACTTTCTTAACCTCTCTATAAACTTCAGTTTCCTCATTTGCAAAATAGGGAATGATGATCACAGTATTTCTCAGGAGAAAGGAGGGGTTGTTCTAGGATGATGAAAAGGGTTGATCAGGGTCCAACACTTAACACAGAGCTTGACACGTTAGACATTCAAAAAACACCAACTTTTAGGTGTTCCATAAGCATTCGTTAATGACTCTGGCCCCTGGAGGTGAACTGCAAGGGCCTTCTGAAAAAAAGCCTCTTCTTGAGACACTGTGGGGTCCCAGGAAACTCTGGTATGTGTGTGGGGTGACGGTGGGGGATGGGACACACTTTGCAAAGAGAACTGCCTGACCCACCCAGATAACAGATGGCACCAAGAAATGCTCTAGTGGGTGTCATGATTATTTTTCTCATTCTCACAGTCTAATCAAGCCCATTTCACAGATGAAGAATGTGAGGCCCAGAGATTAGATTCAGGGGAATGCTTAGTCCAGCGCCCACTCAGCTGGCTCAGCCCCTCCCCTGGGGCACATCAGTGCTGTCCCAGGACGCTCCTTGCCAGGTCTCCATCCCAAACAGGCTAAATGAAAGTCGTCTGTTACTGTTCAATGAGGGCTTCCATAAATAACCTTAGGCGGTTTTGAAAGGGCAAAAAGTTGTTACAAACATGCCCTCCCTCCTTCCCGTGAGGGCGGGCGGGCTCTGTCTTCTTTCCCCTGCGGTCTTCTACAAAGGGAATGTTCCGGAGAGGTCTTGGTTTCCCCTTTCTGATCTGTAGTCTAGGCCTGCCACCAGCTAGCAGCAGCTAGCCCTCAGGGAGAGCCTGAGGCAGTTTTGCTAAAAGAAACCACACAGCTTGGCATGACCCTTCCTTCTGGGCAGGCCGGATGCCTGGGGTGGGGGTGGGGGTGGGGTGGGAACGCCACCTCCCACTTCCTCCCAGATAACCACCAATCGCTAGATAATTCTACATCTGGGAATTGAGCTCACCTTGGGCTCTTCCCGTGTATCCTCCTTGAGCCTCAGTCTCCTCATCTGTGAAGTGGTTCCCACAGCTCTGGCCCCTGTGGCTGTTTGTTAGGGTGTGCCCCTGCACGGAGGGTGGCTGGTTGATGCCTAGCCAGGGCACATACCCAGGCTGCGTGCGCCATCCCGGGCTGGGTGCCTATGGAAGGCAACTGAGTGATGTTTCTCTCGCACATCCTTGTGTCTCTGTCTTCTCTTCTCTCTCTCCCTCTCTAAAATCAGTGAAAAATATATCCTCAGGTGAGGATTAAAAAATAATAGAAATAAAGTGGCTCCCACATATTTCAGGGTCCTTTTGAGGACATTGCGGAGAGAATTACCCCTAGGATGTTCACAGGGATCAGGAAAAGTAACGGGTATTTGTCCCCTTCCCCAAGCAGAGGGAGGCGTGTGATTCGAACCTGCGTCGTCTTTGACAGCAAGTGCGGACCTTCGGCCTCCGGGAGCTTCAGCCCTGTTTTGCCAGCGGGATCCTAATACTGTGCTGTTCCTCCTCTCCCGGCCCAGCAGAGGCCCAACTCCGCCTGCGCCTGGTGCCCTCGGGGACCTGGCGGCAGCCCCACGGAGCCGGCCTTCCTGGCCTAAACTGCTGGCAAGAAAAACTGCTTCCTCCCGGGTCCGTCCACTCCGTCATCATCTACCCGGCTCTGCCCGAGCACACGTGCTGCGAGATGACCTCCCGCGCCCCCCGCCCCCCGCCCCTTGCCCTGACTCCTGGACACAGCTCCTGCGTGGCCAGGGTGGCCGCGAGAAATGGGATCATATGCCGGTGAGTCTCCCAGCAGGATGGGAATGAGAGGTGTCACCCACTGATCCCTCAACAGGGTCTCAGCCAGTTGGCCCCTAGTTTGTCCCTTATGACAAAGGTGGGATCTCGACCTCAGTGGCCAATGAAGAAGTTATTGGTTTCCATGGCCACAGAAAGCTGCAGCATGCTTTCTCCACTCTCCCAAGGACTGGAAGGCCCCAGTTCTATCTCTAGATAGAGTGGGGATCCGAAGGTGGGTGACAACCAGGTCCCAAGCCCTTCACAAATGCCAGCAGTGTGGATGAGCCCCAGCAAGCCCAAGATTGTGCAGCGAAGGCTGCCTAGAGGGGAGGCACTCTGAATAGAGACCAAACCCAACCTAGTCAGTGGAGTGGACAGAGCACTTGCTGGGGGTGGAGCGAGACACTGAGATCTGTTTTTGATCTGAGTATTGGTTTCACAGATGTGTCCTCTTTGTGAACATTCATCCAGCTATATACTTAAGGTTTGTGTATTTTGCAAGGCAGGGCACAGGGCAGGACAAACTTAGGAAGGATGAGCAGGGTAGGTGCTTAGGGTGCTTAGTAAGCAGATTAGGGCTTCCAAGACAAGACCCACCCAGAGCAGGGTGGGGGACAAGATGAGTAGCCATGGTTATGTCCTGTCTTGGACATTCATTAACCTCCAACTCTTCTCAGGAAAAAGGAAGGTGACCAGGTTCATTGTCCTCATTTCACAGATCAGGAAACTGATGCCTGCCTGGTCCGGAAAGCCCTGCGCCCCGGAGCCTGGCGAAGCGGGCTCCTGAATTCCCGGTGTGGTGGCTGTGTGAGAAAGCACGTGCCACGGTTCTGGTGCTGTCCGCCTTTGCTGATTCTGCAGAGGTGCTGGGGCCAACTGAACCCCATGCTTAATGATGCAGGTGAGCCAGGACAGAGACACTGCCCCTTTCTCTGATGGCCCTGGGTGGGGGTGCAGCAGGACTCCCTCCTCAGTCACTCTGGGAATGAAACCAGCATCCCCTCACCCTCCCACAAAAGCCCACAGACGAACCTGAAGTGACCACACAGTGTGATGAGTGGAAGCACAAGAGAAGAGGTGCCAGAGTCCACCCCAGGAAATTAGGGGAGACCTCACAGAGAAGGCACTCTTTCAGAGAACACAAGACACAGTGGCCTTGCTAGGCAGATAAGCAAGGGGAGGGCATGCAGGCAAAGGGGAGAACATCTGCAAACACCTAGAGGCCTGGCTGAGCACAGTGTATTGGGGAAATTGCAAGTCTGGCATAGGACTGTGGCAGTTCCTAGGCTGTGGAGTGAACACCCAGGACAGGACTGCGTGCCCCATAGCTGGCTGCTTTCAATATCCTTCCGAGCCAGCAGGCACCCACATGCTTTTTTCTCCAACCAGTAGATCCAAGAACCATATCTGAGGATCCCACTTTAAGAAACATTGGATTAGAAGCTAGCCCCTGTCAGCTTCAGCTACATGCCAACAACATGGATAAATCTCATGGGCATAACTTTGAGATAAAGTTGCCAGGGACCAAAGAGTCATTCTATATGACCCAGTTTATATCAAGTTCAAAAACAGGCAAAACTGGTCGATGGTGGGAGAAATCAGGTAGCAGTTTCCTCTGGGGACGTGGAAGATCTTGAGGAGGGTCTCTGGGGGGTGGAGGGAGACACTAATATCTGTTTTTTGATCTGAGTATTAGTTTCACAGATGTGTTCTCTTTGTGAACATTCATCCAGCTATATACTTAAGGTTTGTGTATTTTTCTGTATGTAGCTTCTACTTAAAATTAAAACTAAAACAAGTTAACTGCCTTTTAAAAATATTCCTCACCCAAGGATATGTTTTTATTGATGAGAGAAAAGAGAGAGAGAGAGAGAGAGAGAGAGAGAGAGAGAGAGAGAGACACGCCCCGATTGGGGATTGAATCCGCAACCTGGGTATGTGCCTTCACTGGGAATTGAACTCGCAATCCTTTGGTGCATGGACGCTGCTCCGACCAACTGAGCCACCAGCCAGGGCCAAGTTAACTGCTTTTCATAAACATCAGTACAAACGTAGACACTAACATTTTGTGATCACATAATAGGCTGTAAGCCAAGCATCCAGATGATGTAGAATATGTTTGTGTTGATTTTTTCAGATTATTCCAAAATGACAACTCAAACACTTTAAAGTCTTGTAGAGATCTCTCAGACTCCAGAGAACCAGGGTTTGGGAAACCCCAACTCAAGAGGAAGCATTACAACGCTCAGTCCTGGGGCTAGGGTTGGGGGGTCAGTGAGTGGCCTGGAGTCTTTTCTCAGGGAACAGGGAGGTGCTGTCCTCTCCCAGTGGAATGCCTGGTCCTGCCCTGGCCGGTTTGGCTCAGGGTTAGAGCGTTGGCCTGCGGTCCACAGAGACCCGGGTTCGGTTCCTGCTAAGGGCACGTGCCTCACTTGCAGTTTGTTCCCAGTCCCGGTTGGGGTCGTGCGGGAGGCAGCCACTCGATGTGTCCCTTTCATGTTGATGTTTCTCTCTCTCTCTCCCTCCCACTCTACTTGAACAAAAATGGAAAAATATCTTCGGGTGAGGATAAAAACAAAAAAAGAATGCCTGGTCCTAAGGGGCTGAGGACCCACAGGGGGAGGGGATCATTTCCTTCAACATGCCCTGTGTCTTAGACCCAGCTCCGTCGTGGCTGAGAGGGGGTCTACCTGGCTCAGCTGTGAGCTCCTGGAGGGTTGAGGTCTGCCACTCTGTGCCCTGGGCCTGGCACGCAAAGGGTCTTTATGTCAGGGTCTCTTTGCCCAATCCCACGTTGAGAGTAGAGGAGGGGAACTGTGTGGGCAGTTGTGAGTTCCCAGTCACTGTCTGAGTTCCACAGCACAGGCTCACAAACCACGAACAGGCAACGTTGCAGGAGGGGTTCAAAGTGGGGTTTGAGTTGTCCCGGTCTCCCTGCAGGGGAGAGCTGGAGGCAGAGGGGTCTCTGAGCTCTGGGGACCATGAATATGTCAGGAGATCCCAGCCCTGCCCGCCCGCCGGTCTTGCTGGAGCTGCTCACAGACTTCCCGAGCCCAGAGCGGGCATCTGTGGGCAAGATGTGCGGCAGCTGCTGAACAGCTGTCTCCTCCTGTCCCCTGGGACCTCACTTCTCATCCGTCCCCTGACTCAGGCACCTTGCCCTCTCGGAAGAACCATCCTCCATTTTTTCTTTGCATCTCCACTCAGCCAGCATTTCTAAACCACCTTTATGATTTCTACCCCAGCTTTGTGCTACCTGGAGTATTATTCACTCAGTATTTTTTCTTTAAAATGTTACATTTTTGTTGTTGTTTTAACATGCCTTGTTCTAAGCAATAGTACTTTCTTTTTTCATCCTCACCTGAGGAGGTTTTTCCATTTATCTTCAGATAGAGTGGGAGATGGGGAGAGAGAGGAACATTGACGTGAGAGAGCCACAGCGACTGGCTGCCTCCCGCACGACCCCAACCGGGCTGGGGACGAACTGTAACTGCGGTACGTGCCCTTGGCCGGAACTGAACCCGTGACTCTTTGGTCCATGGGCCGACGCTCTAACCGCTGAGCCACATGGGCCCAGGCACAATCATACTTTTGAAATCCTGGATTTGATATGCTAGTTTTATTTTTTCTGAAACACATTAAATTTTGATTTAAAATTCTTATTGCTAAGATTCTCCTGTGTACCACCACACTGGAAACCACCTTATACCATGGTTCAGCAAGGATGGGTGGTTATTACTTATCACTAAAAATTACAGCCTCGTGTTAGCAGTGAGTTTCATGTTTCTTCCTCACTTTCACATTCACAGTCTCATTTGATCATCTCAGTTCCTGCACCGTGGACAACACTGGCCTCGTTTATGGATGAAGCTGAAGATTAACTGAAGCTCCGAGAGTAGCAATAACTTGTCTAGGGTCACACAGGGAGTTAGGACGCTGGCCCCGATTTAAGGCTTTCGTGGTGAAGGAGGCATTTCCCTGTCTCCAGCCAAATCCACGAGCCACAGGATGGGGACTCGCATCACAGAGAACTGACTTAGACATGAGGAAGGACTTCCTGGCTAGAAATGTTTAGACATGGGAATGACTGCTCAAGGAAGGGTGTGGAACGCCGGCTTCTCAAGTCCTCAAAACAAGATAAAGTTTTGCCTAGCTGGGATCGCCCCAGTGCTGCCCGGGGGCAGGGGATGGACTGAATGACCTCTCCAGGACTTGTCTAGCCCCAAGATTGGGTGCACCCTGCCATCAGGGTGGCCATCGTGGCCATTTCCCCAAAGCATCTATTAAACAAGGACATGAAGGCTCCACCTTACAGGACCTGGGAGAAACCTCATCCTGGCCCCTGCCTCTGGGAGGGAACCCTCGGCAGCAGGAGGGCAGGGGGCAGGGGGCAGGGGGCAGGGGGCAGGGGCTTTCTCTACCCTGATCCCTTCCCACAGCACTGGCAGCTCCACCCAGGTCTCCGAGGCTGGAATTTGAAGACCTGGGAGCCCTCAGAAACACTGGGGCCACCCAGCCTCCTGGGCTGGGGCACCTGCATTTCTTCAGTTCTCTCCAGGGAGTTCTGGTCAAAACTCCCCGAGCTAGGAAGTTGACGCACACTGACTTGAGGTGTTTGCCTCTGCAAGGGATGAGTTGCATTTTCTTTGAAAGTCAAAGTGTTTATTTCTCAAAACAGAAAGAACATTACCTTCCTTACTGATTATATAACTAATACATGTACAGTTTTGTTTTGTTTTAAAATCAAATAATATAGAAAAGTATAAAGATGAAAGTAAAATTACCCCAAATTTTATATCTATCTAGAAAAACAGTGCTATTTGAACTCTTGGAGCACATCCTTCCAAAAATTTTTTTTCATGGTAAAATACACATAACCTAAAATTTATTATTTTAACAATTTTTAAGTGCACATGAATCATAATATAATAAGGCCTCCTGAGAATAGGGTGACAGTATAAGGTAAGACGTGCCAACAGGCCAGGGGGGAGGGTTTCGGAGTAAGGGCCCTGTGACGTTGTTCAGATAGAGACACAGAGGCAGCCAGCCACTGCGTGGGGTGGTAAGGTTGGTCCTGCTAATGTATTAAACTAAGGAAAACTCCAGGCCCTGGCCGGGTAGCTCAGTTGGTTAGAGCAATGTCCCATTATGCTAAGGTTGTGGGTTTGGTCCCCAGTTAGGGTACCTACAATACAAGAATCAACCAATGAATGCATACGGAACAACAAACAAGTCTCTCTCTCCCTCTCTCAACAAGAAAAAGAGTAACTGCTCTTGGGTGCAAGAAGATGAAGGAAAGGGGCTGTCCCTTGACAGAGCCTCACAGGAAGCACAGGGCATCACGGTGCTGAACTTCTCAGCCAAGGAAGGCGACAGGCCAGCTCTCCCTGGGGGAGATGTCTGTGCTTGTCCTGGTGGGAGCCTCTGTCCACGGTGTTTCTCTGGGCCCTGGCCTGCGGGGTGACAGGAGCTGAGAACTCTGGCAGACAAGAAGGCCAGGACACAGCAGCAAGTGGGGAACGTGATAGCCACCCTGGGGACTGACGGGCCCCTGGCGGAAGGGGCAGCCAGCAGGCCAGGGAAGAGCTGCTCCAGCCTCCTCCACCAGCTCGGCCCGGCCAGGCTTCTTTCTTCTAACCCGTGGAGGGCAGGAGGGCAGGGTGCTTCCAGATGCCAACCAAGGGTTTCTGAGGGTGGTTGGGAGATTTTCAATCAAGAAACCACAGGCACTGATTTGGCAGATACCATGTGTTGGCTTCCAAAGATCCCTGAACTTGAGGAGC
Organism: Molossus molossus; assembly: GCF_014108415.1. Taxonomy (NCBI): domain Eukaryota; kingdom Metazoa; phylum Chordata; class Mammalia; order Chiroptera; family Molossidae; genus Molossus; species Molossus molossus. The sequence goes on from NW_023425352.1 coordinate 53,189,886, forward strand.
TGATACTGACTAGGCAGGGCCACCCTCTTGCTCCCGTGTGTCAACTGTCCCCTCCTTTTCAAACCCAAGTGATCACTGTCCTCACTGCTGTCCCAGCACATTGACTATGAACCCTCTACCCTCACTCAGCCTTCATCACACCCTTGTTCGTGTGTTTGCCCTCTGTGCACCCCAACGTAAGATCCTTGAGGGCGGCTACTGGTCTTTAGGGGTCTTTGTAACCCCCATTTTGCTCAGTTTACCGTCTTGCACAGAGCAGATGTTTGGGCAACATCCACACAATGAGGCCTGCGTGAGGGGCTCTGGCAACAAGCGGAGCTGGAGATCTGAAGGAGGCAGTTTAAGGCCCTCCCGGGGTGCTTGGAAGGCAGGCTTCCAGGAGGTGGTGAGAAACACACAGGGTCTCGGAGGTGACATGTAGTTCAGCTAATGGAGAGGGAGCCAGTAGAGGAGATATTCTGGTGGGCAGACCTGCTGGGGGAGTGATAGGGTGTGGACGGAGCCCCAGGAAGTGTCTTACGGGTGACTCCGAGGCTGAGATACCCTGCAGGCTTGCACCTGTGTCTGCCAAAAGGCAAGGGTGAGATGCAGGGGCTCAGATTACAGTCATAAGCCTGGTTGGTCTCAGGGGTGCCGCTCTTCCAAGAAGCTGGCTTTTGAGGAATCTGCCTGGCCGTGGGAATCATGGTGTGTTTGCATTGGCTTCAGCTGTTGATTAAACTGCCATCCATGCAACTAGCACCCCCGGAAGAACATTCTCTTCCTCACAGTGTGTTCCTGCTCCTGTTTTTCATATTTATTGGCATCAGGTGGCTTTTAGAGTGATCCACACCCAGACATGCGCACCCAGTGAGGTCAGCTGAGAAAACAACAGCTGCCACCCTGCTGCCCTCATTCTGGGAGCTGCAGGCCTCGGCTACCATCAACCCTGGGCTGGTCCCCTCCTTCCTGCCCGCACCCCTCCTCCCCCAGCCTCGCTTCTGTCCCTGCTCCAGCCTTGTGCCAGCCCAAACTGTTGTTTATCAACACAGAGCAGAACATTCTGCCGCCAGCAGAAACACACATGGCGATGGCGCTGCCATCCCACACCCTGCCGTCAACACACTCCCACGTGCTCTTGCCACCGTCGGAGCTGTGCTGATCACATTCTCACCGGCTGCTGCCAGCACAGCGCCCCCTGCTGCTGGGAACCCGCCCGCCTTCTCCCATGGCACACGTGTGCTCTGTGACTTTTCAAATGTACATTCGTACTCATGGCAGGGGCTCACATCTGGGGGCCAGGCGGGCGCATACTCTGCCCTCAGACCTGAGCTACTGATACCATATCTTGCCATTGTGTGACCTTGGGCAATTGACGTAACCCTTTTGGACATCAGATGCCTCATCTGGAGAATGGGGATAATAATGACTTTATAGGACCTTTCCCATAGGCCAGGGTGGGGAATGCCCAGCCTTTGGGCCCAATAAGTCCCGTGAAATCATTTGGTTTGGCCCTGCCAAGGCGACTGCAGGCAGAACTTGAAATTCAATAAATTTAGGAGCTTTTTTCATAGCAACATACATTTATATGAAGTGAATCATAATAATAATGTAAATTTTGAGGGACAAGCATGGAATGTCCATTCGGGATAGCCAGGGCACATACGAGTATGTGATGGGACAGACACGGATGCTCCTCATCGGCTGCCCTGGGCCCGGCTGCCTGTATCGCGGTGACTCAGAGGACAGTCAGTGCCAGGCAGGCTGGGAGTGTACATGCTGAGAAAGTGTTAACACACTGTGCTGAAACTATGGCGATTCGGTGATGATGAGACAAGATGCAGTAAGATGATTCCTCGAGGCGTTGATGACCTCACCCCGACTGACGAAGATGCTGACTTCTTTGTCCACACAGACGGTAACTCCAACCTTTATCCACATGTCCACGGTCAGCAATCCTTGAAAAAACTGAATCTCAGATGGATATTAAGGAAATTACAGTACACAGAAAAGCTCTCAAGAGTCGATGATACGAACGTTGACTATGTTCCAAATTCAAGATGCAGAGTTAGAACAGCGATCAAAGCAAAATAATTGTGTTGCTGGCGACACACACACCGGATAGTTATTAAAACTTAAGTGGTGTGACATCCTACAGTGGCGACTACAAAGAAAAGTTGATGCAGAATGTCGATCTTTCCAAGAGAAATGGACAAATGATTACTTTTTTGTTGAAGTCAAAGGCAAACCTGTGTGCCTGGTTTGAGGCGAAGCGTTAGCAGTAGCGAAAAAGGCCAGTCTGGAGCCTCGTTACAGCTCAAAACATGCTAAACTCGATGAGTTGGGAGGTCAAATGCATCTGAATAAAATCAACACTCCTCAGTGAAGTTAGGAATCACAACAAGCGGCTTTCACTAGGCCTCCTTGTGACAGACAACGTTATTCAGGGGAGTTATGTAGTGAGCGAGCTAATCACCAAGAAGCTGAGGCCTCACGCACGGGGAGAGTCTGTGAGAGTGCATGGTGGCTGCTGGGAAGTTAGCACCAGACAGTAACATCGTTTCAGAGTGTTTGTTAGTTTGTCTCAGAGAACCTCTCAGAGAACCATCTCAGATTGGATTACTGATTTAGCACAAGACATTGGAAAAACATTGAAGGATTCTGCAGGAGATTTCCAGTTTTTCTCTCTGGTTTCTGACGAGACGATGGATCTAGCAAATACTGCCCAACTGGCCGTTTTTGTTCGTGGGATAATGCAGAGTTTGACACGTCAGAGGAACTGCTGTCCCTGGGAGCCATGCGTGGCACTACCAGAGGTGAGGGGGTTTTTGAGAGACTTGTTTTATTAATGAAAAAACTTGAGCTAACATTTGAAAAGTTAAGTGGCCTTACTGCAAATGGAGCTCCAGCCGTGGTCGGCTCGCAAAAGGGTTCATTGCATTTGTCAAGAAAGAATGGAATCTTCTCAGTCTTGATCCAAGTGATTTAATTACATGCCACTGCATCAGACACCAAGAAAATCTGAGCACAGTTGTTGGGGCTCAATAATGTAATGTCAACAGTAGTGTCATGCATAAATTTTGTCAAAAGCAGAGGGTTTAACAGCCTCCAGAAAGGAGTTACTGACTCTGAGTACAGCGATCTTGTTTATCACTGTGAAGTTTGGTGGCTGAGTCGCAAGAACATACTCATGAGGTTTTACAAACTGTGGGATGAAGTCCAGCAGTTCATGGAAATAAAGGGAAAACCAGTCAGGAAACTCAATGATAGCAAATGACTCTGTGATCGAGCGTTCATGGTGGACATTAGCAAGTTCCTCTCAGAGCTGAACATCAAGCTGCAGGGCCCCAACCAACTTCTCAGCTCCCTGCTTTCAAACGTGAAATCATTTGAAGCTAAATGAAGGCTGTGGAAAGTGCAACTCGAAAGGAATCGCATGGTGCATTTCCCCACTCTGGAAGGAAGCCTTCTACACACTTGAATATGCTGGTGAATGTGGGAAACTAATTGAGTAATTTAATGAAAGATCCAAGGTTGTGAAAAATAAACAAATGGAATTAAACATCTTTGCTACACGGTTCACTGTGGAACCAGCTGATGTATCTGGTAATCTACAACACGAAATCAGTCAGCTGCAAAGCGCTGAGGAGCGGAGAGTTAGGTACACAACCTCCCCTGCCTGGTCTATAGACGTTACATAAGCAATGATGAACTTCCCACTTTTACAAGACATGCACTGAAATATGCATCTGTGTTCAGAACAACTTACTGCTGTGATCAGTTCTTTTCCAAAATTTACCATCACAAAGACTCGACTGCCGCCAGATTGACCAGCGCAAACCTGGGAAAGCAGCTGTGAGTGGCAACAGCATCAACACCAGCTAACATCACACGTCTCACCAAAGAGAAGCAGCTCCAGCCATCACATTAGGGGTGAGTTAATTAAATGCTTGACCAAATGTAGCAGGCTAATTTTTAAGTTGATAATTTTGTAGGGCCCATGAATGGTCACTGGTGATTGCCTGCCTGGCTGGGCCCACAGGCCTGCTGCGAGGGTCGGGGGAGACTTACCAGAGTGCTTTGGAAGCCCGTTGAACGGGTTCAGAACAAGGCTCCCTGAAATGTGCCACTTTGGCATAAAGATTATTTTGAGCTAAAAGCAACCAAAATCCAGCAGATTCAAGCAAAGCTCTTTATCTCCCCTTCAACCATCTAAATTTGCACTGGAAGAGAGGCCTGGGGCAGGGACAGAGCCACCACTGTAAATTCCTTTCTCTCAAGAAACTTATCTGAGAAACAGGGCAACCTTTGTTGTCCAAACATCTCTTCTGCCTTCCTGTGAATGGCCCGAATCCCTTTTGTATCCCCAGACCCCTCTCCCTTTCCTTAGCTCATGAGGTTATATAAACTTCAGTTACCTGGCTGCCTATTGGCCTTCAAATGAATATGAAATTAAATTTGATTTTCTGTTTCATGTCAATTTAATTCAGAGCAGCTAGAAGAACCTAGAAGGGTAAGAGGGAATTTCCCCTCCCCCATACCACAGTCCTGGCCGCAGCCTCAGAGCATTGTGGGACAAAGGGATGTGAATGAGGCAACAACCAAACCCTGGCAGTTTTAGCCACTTTCTTTTTTTTTCCTCACCCGAGGACATTTTCCCATTTTTTTGTTCAGGTAGAGTGGGAGGAGTGAGAGGAACAGAGAGAGAGAGAGAGAAACATCGATGTGAAAGGAACACATCGAGTGGCTGCCACCCGCACAACCGACCAGGGCCCGGGACAAACTGCAACCGAGGTACGTGCCCTTAGCGGGAACCGAACCCGGGTCTCTCAGGACCGCAGGTCGACGCTCTAACCGCTGAGCCAAACCGGCCGGGGCAGCCACTTTCTTTTTTTAAAAAATATTTTCTTTATTGCTTTTAGAGAGAGAAGGGAGAGGGAGAGATAGAAACATCGATTGGCCGCCTCCTGCATGCCCCCCACTGGGGATTGGGCCCACAACGTGGGCATGTGCCCTGACCAGAAATCAAACTGGTGACCTGAACCAGCGAACTCTTGATGCTCAACCACTGAGCCACACCGGCTGGCCCACTTTCAACCTTCCCTTATCTCCTCCGTTAGTCCTCAGCCAGTCGGTGTTCTGCTTCGGTCCTGTGTGGGGCTGCAGTTCACCCAGAGGCTGCTCTGGCCCTTCCCTGCTGCAGCTGGGCGGGTAAGCCAGCCCACCACCCCTTTCACCAGGCACAGCAGCTCTTCCCAGCAGGGTGCTCTGCAGTGCTGAGCCTCTGGTTTACTCATTGGCTCCTGCTCCCTCCCCTCTGCCCAGAGGCTGAGTCCCTACCCTTGTCCCTTGTTCCTCTCCATGGGGCATCTTCTCCCGGACCCTGCCCAGCAGGAGCCCCTTTCTGTCTTAGCTCTTCAACCCTGTCTTTCCTTCTCCTTGGGCAGCAAACCTGCTGTAGCCTTTTCTGTTCTGAGACAGAGAAGTGTATGTGGAAGAGAAAGAAAACGAACGTGATGTAAAGATTGAAGACTATTTGTGCTGAGCAGGTAGATTCGAGTTACAGGGAAGCAGGTTCTTCCGCGGGTGGACCATCAGGTCAGACCACCTGGCGGAGCTGGACTCCCCCCCCCCGCAACTTACTTCCTGCCTCTGGATGGAAATATGTGAAACTGCTGGAGGGCAGAGCTGGCCTGGTCCGTGCTGAACTGGGACTTCTCCCTTTTACTCCCGACTTTCGACTTTTGAGCTCTGGCCACCACCGGGAGGCCACTGGAAATCTGTTGGCTTAGGGAAACCATGGTAGATGGCCTGCCTCTAACCTCTGGGACACTGGGCAGGAGTACACATGGAAACGCATATACCACATGTTTGAATATTCAAAATGTACAAATCAAGCTAGTAATCTGTCAAATAAAATGCTTTATTTTCCAACCTCTAAAAATACTCCTTCAAAGTGACCTGGGAAGCCAAGTTTGAATGTAGAATTCTTGGACTCTTCAGAGCCCCCCCAGAACACGAGGGCATGGGAGGGTGGGGCTGGTGGTATGACACTGTGCCACGGGCGCTCCAGGGCCATTGGCTGATCAATCTGATCAATATCATGTTCTTTTTACTTTCTCCTACGCCATGTGGCCAAAAGAGATTGAAGGCAGTATTACACAGTGGTTAAGACCTCCACTCTTGTACCTTCTAGGGCTGCCAAAACTGAACCATATCATTAATCTCTTCGAGGCTCAGTTTCCACATCTGTTAAATGGGACTAATGATACCTTCCTGATAAAGTTATTGTAATTATTAAAAGAGATAATCCTTGTAAAGCCCGTAGCGTGGTCCTGGAACATAATAATTGCTTACTAAATTGTGAGCTATTATGCTATTATAATTTCTCCACACATGGGCAATGATAGCATCAGAGCAGGAAGTTGTGTGCCCTGTCTCTTCACTGCACACATGATGACACAGGTCACCCAGCTAAGCAGAAGCAGATATGGAACTAGGTCTTCCAACCTTCCCACAGTCCTGGGTTTTGCCCTGGCTAACAAGAAAAAATACTTGCACAATATGAATGCACTTAATGCCCATGAACTATATACTTTAAAAATGATTAAAACAGTACATTTTATGGTATATATATTCTAGGTATAGTTTGCTAGGGCTTCCATAACAATTTGCCACAGACTGGGTGGGCTAAACAACAGAAATTTATTGTCTCCGTTTTGGAGGCTGGACGTCCAAAATCGAGGTGTCGGTAGGGGTGGTCCTCCCGAGGGTGCTGGGAGAATCTGCGCCTGCCTCTCTCCTAGCTTCCGCTGGTTTGCTGGCAGTCTTTGGCATTGCTGCTTGTAGAAACATCACTTCAATCAATCTCTGCCTGTATCTTCACATGGTGTTCTTTCTACGGGGGTGTTTCTCTGTGTGCCTAAATTTCCCCCTTTTATAAGTGCAGTAGTCAGATTGAATTAGGGTCCACCCTACACCTCATCTTTACTAATTCCATCTGCAATGACCCTGTTCCTAAAAAAGGTTATGTTCTGAGGTACTGGAAGTTAGGCCTCAACATGGGAGTTGGTGTGTGCGTGTGGGTTATAATTCAACATATGACAACCACACACACACAAAATTGTGACTACTTTGTACTCAATATTAGATTATAGGCAGGGGGAAAACACCTTTTGTGAAGTCTCAGGGCTTTGCTCATAGTATTTCTTAAAATGTGTTTCTTGCCCGGCCAGTGTGGCTCAGCGGTGGAGTGCTGACCCACGCCCCAAGAGGTCACCGGTTCGATTCCCAGTCAGGGCACATGCCCAGGGTGTGGGCTCTATCCCCAGTGGGGGGCATGCAGGAGGAGGCCAATCGATGTTTCTCTCTCATCGATGTTTCTATTTCTATTTCTCTCTCCCTCTCCCTTCTTTCTCTAAAGTCAATTAAAAAAAAAACAACTGTTTCTTGACTTGTGTTAAATCTGGTTCCAAGCAGCTGAAAGGGCTGAAATCTCCCAGTTCCCACGATGGGCCCTCTCCTGGTCATGAACTAGAAAGATTAATGATTGATATGTTTCCAGACAAGTATTTAATAAACTCTTTAAAAATGGTTCTCTTGGGTTGGCTCAACTCGGCAGCCCCGAGGTCATCTTGTTTCTGTTAGTCTGTCCTCAGAGAAGCGAGATTCCGAGATTCCGCTAGAACAAGCTGAACGGTCTTGTTTTGCATGTGAATAGCTTATTTTACTTAAATGTTTCCCCCTTAATGTTTTATTGAGAAAGTCTTCAAACATATAGAAAAGTTATAAGAATGTCACAATGAACACTTAAGCTACCCTTTTCACCTTAACGTTTTGGTTTTTGTGTGTGAATCATTTGAAAAGAAGTTGCTGGCATTATGATGTTTCATCCCTGAATACTTCAACGTGAATTTCCTAGGAATAGGCTGTTCTGCTACATAATCACATTGTGATTTTCACATCTGAGAAAGCTAACAATGGTATCTGTAGTATCTCATATCCAGTCCAAACTCAGGTTTGACCAGGATGACTTTTCAAAACTTCTGAATCTAAGGAATTCCAGATCTGTGAGGTTTGGGGTCCTGACAGTCGTCCCTGTAACGGGAAATTGTGGAGCTCTGAACAACGTAACCCATGACCAGAGCTCTCTCAGGCCACCACACATTGTTCCTTTTCATCAGCAAGCTCTACTGAATGCTTACTGAGTGCTTTGGGGCGGGGTGCTCCTGGAATTCCTTTTATTCTACACAATGGCCTTTTGAGGGGTACCTGCTATGCTTCCGACCTCCCCATGAGAGTCACCAAAGAGACAGGGCAGGGAGAGAGTCTCACCCTTGCCTGGGGCGGAGACTCCCCACCGAGCATGCTCCCTGCGAAGCTGCCCAGATCCCACTCTGGCGTGGCTGCGTGCTGCCACTGTCATGGGCATTTTCTGGGGAGTTCCAGACAGCACACCAGACAGAGGGTAGTCCTGACCTTCAGAAAGGCTGCCACAGATCAACACTGATGGAAGACAAAGAGGAAAGCTATGCAGTAAACTTGACTGCATTTGGGGGGAATGGTCTTCTTTTTGTCCCTTTTCTGCAAATTCAGGGCTCAAGATTAAGCCCAAGGTTTTAAAAACCACTTCATAACTAGAAACCGTATTCATTAGCAGAACTGTACAAATAAAAAGGGGGGCCAAAAGGAGGGCGGGTGTGGGGAGAATATCTGGTCTGTGATCCAAGGCTGCCTTCCTCCTCCATCCCCCAGGCTTGCTGGAGCCTGGCTGCAAGTCCCAGCCAATGTATTTCTGGTTGGGACAGAGCCAGGGGTCAGATAAAGTTCCAATGTATTTTGCAGCAGGCCTGACACTTTGCCCAGTGCTCTGGGCCAGTGACAGCTGCCAGGGTGGTGTGTTGAGAAAGCCAGGCCAGACAGAGCTGGTTTAAATGGGTTTGAGGGAGCAGGCCATTGACTAACCAGACAGCTCAGCACCCCCCAGCATGGTAACACCATCATGGCCACCAGAAGCCCTGCACTGCAGTCCTTGGAAGCCACCATGCTGATCTCCCGGCATCTTGGGCACCAAGATCTGTACTCCCATACTATTATCTTTCCTGAGACAAGTAAACACTTAACACAGACAAACACTTGTCCAATTTAATCCTCACAACAGCTCAGTGAGGTAGGTACTGTTATTATCCTAGCCATATAGATAATAGCTCACAAACACAGATAACAGAGCCGCTGATGTAGACTAGGCCTGATTCTAAACACTTGCTATGCATTAACTAATCTACTAGAGAAACTGAGGCACAGAGGGGCAAGACAGTTGGCCAGGGTCGCAGCTGGGAGGTGTGGACCTGAAACCACTGGAAACCGAGTAAGTGCAGAATAGAGGGTCCACCCCTGCACCATCCCATGATTTCCCGGATGGGGAACCTGTTGAGACGCAGGGGCAGAGAACCCGGGTGGGATGAAAGTGAGGGCGAGGGTTTGCTCTCTTCTGTTCCTGACCAGCATAATGAGAGGCACCCGTGGGAATGGAAGCTCAGACACCTGACCCCGAGCCCTTTGCCGCTCTTCCTTCCTCTCCCCTGGCCCAGTTGGTCTGAATTGTGTTGTTCCAGGTCTCATGGGAGCTGTTATGGGACAGACACAGCAAGTGGGTAGACAGGCAGGAGGCCTTTTGCTTACTCCAAGTTGCATCTGACCCTTCTCAACTCCAAGGCACCCGAGGGCAGTAAGAAGCTGCCTTGTGTGCCTCCCCCAGCAGAGGCTGAGCGTCCCGAATCTGGATTTTTTTTGAGCCAGCTGGGCCCAGCTCTGCACCAAGGCCAGGCTTCTTGTCACATTCTGGCTCTGCTGATAGCCCAAGGCCACCTGCTCATATCACCTGGGAGGTGGAGACAGGCTGCCTGGTGTCAGTCCTGTGTCATCATTGTCCCTACCAGCTGTTTTTACCTGCACCGAGTGGACAAACACACACCCAGAAGAGCTGCTGTTGTCGTCTGGGCTGCCCTCAATGCACACACTCAGCCTTTGGACTGGACTGAGGAAGGAGCATCGGCCAGGCGTGCTCAGAGGCAGCTCTAACTAACGCCGGGCAGAAAACCCTCTGGAGTTTTTCTTACGTTTACAGACATATCTATGCCTTCATCTCTATATATGCCCGCCCCAACCCCCCTGCTTTTTAAATTAGAAAGGGACCAACTTTCTTTCTTCACTTCTCAAGGTGTCAGGAACACTTCCCCATGTGGCTGTATATCAATGTAATGGCTGCACAGTATTCCATTGTCTGGCTATATCATCATTTACAACAGCAGTCCCCTACTGATGGACATGTAGGCTGTTCTCAATGTGTGCGATCAATCATCCATCCTTTCTTCCTTTCCATAAATATTTACTAAGCTCTTTCAATACGTCAGGCACCTTGCTAAGTGCTGGGTATATGAAGATACCCACAGTCTCTCCTTCAGGCCTTGCAGTCCAGGGAGAGACAAACTTCTCCCAAGATGCGGGAAGAGCGCAGCGGGGCAGGCACAAGAAGCTCTCAGAGGGGTAACAGGCCCCAACTTTAGGTTGGGTACCCAGAAAAGACCTCTCTGGTTTTAAATGTCACTGGTGGAGACATTTAAGTGGAGAGCTAGATGAAAAGGAGCCAATCATTTGAAGAGTATAGGGAAAAGCATTCTGGGTAGAGGGAACAGCATGAGCAAGGACATAGAAATATGAATATTGTGTGGTGTGCTTTGAGGAAGACTCCTCCTAAGGCTACAGTGTAGGGGTATATTTGGGGATAGCTAAAGAGGTAGGGTAGAATCAGTGTCTGAAAGCCTTGAATGCCAAGCCAAGGAATTTGGACTTGATTCTATAGGCGACAGAGAACGACGCATCACACTCAGTCTGGGAGAAGTCAAAGCCTGTCCTGAGCCTTAGGGCCAGGTAGGTTACTTTATTACTGATTCCCCTACAGAAATGCAGCCCAGAGACATCAGATAATTTGTTCAAATGAAACAGCCAACGTATGCCAAAGGCAGAAGCCAAGGCTCCAAGCAAATATCAGCCTTCAGCTCCAGCTGTAAGCTGCCCCCTTCGTCACCTGGGGACGAAGTCTCTAAAAGCAGGAGGAGGGCGAGGAAATGCATTTGAACAAGACTTTGTGTAGCACCCAGGAATGCCAAGCACTGTACCTGACCGGGGAGATAGACAAAGGCCAGTAAGATCTAGAGAGCTGAATTAATTCGTACCCAATCTCCTTAACTCCAGAAATCCTCACGCCCAGTAGTCCTCTCCTCAATTCCCCTTACCCCCCCCCCCCAAAAAAAAAGTTGTTGAAAAATCGTAACAAAGTGGCCTGGAGTTTCCTGCCTGGGGAGCAAAGGGTAACCATCAAAGTTGTGTGGGACGCGGCTCCGGCGCCACCGGGTTAATGCGCCGCTGGGGACTCAACCTGACCTGGGTCCCGGCGAGGGGGGAGGGGGCCGAACTGGGGGCCCAGGCAGAGGGTATCCGGGCGGCCCCGCCCGCCGGGCGCGGAGGGTGCAACGTGCGGGACGGGCCGGCGCAGGCGGATGCAGCCGGATGGGGCAATCGCGGGCGGGGCGTCTGCGGCGCTGGGCGGCGACAGTGGGCGACAGTGGGCGTGGCGAGCTCGGGCGAGACGCTCTCCGGGTCGTTACCCTCTCTGCTCTCCCCACCCCTCGCGCTGGAGGCTCACTGCGCCTGCACAGGCCAGGCCGGGGCTGTGCTCGCAGCGGGGGCAACGCCGGGACACTGCCCCAGCAGCCCTCCTTGTCCGCAGCCCCCCGCCTCCCAGGCTCCCTGGTTCCTGTTCCCCGGGCGATCGGTGTTCTGTTCCGCGCTGTTCCTCCGCCCCCACACTGCACTGACAGGAGTTCCTGGTGCCAACCCGCAGACACACCTGGGCAGCCCACGTGGGACTGCACGCGCCAGGGCCCATCTGCCCCGCTGCATTTGGAGAGCTATTCTAAGTCAGCCCGGGCTTTGTTGTCCCCTGCCTGTTGGAACAAGGGCTGAGCTGCGTGTCCTTGGAAGAAGTTGCTTAACCTCTCTGAGCCTCCATCTGTCAGCTGAGGATTCTGATAATACATACTACTCTCACTGGGTTGTAGTAGAGATTAAAGAAGATAGTGCCTATAAAGTTTTAAGCCTCAGTGGACATTAGGACTCACCCAGTAGATGATAGCCATGATGATTCTTTTTAAAATTTTTTTATTTATTTTCAATCCTCACCCAAGGATATTTTTCTGTTTATCTTTAGATAGAGTTGGAGGGAGGGAGAGAGAAACATGAACGTGAGAGGGACCCATTGACTGGTTGCCTCCCACACGACCCCGACCAGGGCCGGGGACAAGCTGAAACCAAGGTGTATGCCCTTGACCAGAATCCAACCAGAGAGGCATTGGTCCCCAGGCGATGCTCTAACTGCTGAGCCAAACTGGCCAGCGTGCTGTGACGACTTTTATAGTGGAGAGAACAGTGAGCTACAAGCCTCAGCTGGGCTCCCAACGTCTGTGACTGGGGCAAGATTGGGCTTCTGGTATTTTTTCCCCCTTCCCTGTATCATATTCATCTTTTCTGCAATATCATTCCTCATCTCTTCACTTGGGGCCTGTGACATTCATTCATTCATTCATTCAATGCAAATCTTGATATTAGTGGCCACTGTATGGCATTAAAAACTTTCACTGACACCCTGGCCAGTTTGGCTCAGCGGCTGGAGCGTCGGCCTGCGGACCAGAGAGTCCTAGGTTTGGTTCCCGCTAGGGGCACATACCAAAAAAAAAAAAACCCAAAAAAACTTTCACTGAGTATGTGGCACCCCAGGAACATTATCCAGGCTGTGCCAGCTATACCTGTGGCCTCCCAGCCTGGGCACCTGCCAGCTCTGGCCACTGACTCATGGAGTAAGTCACTTCCTGCCTCAGTCTCTCCATCTGTATATAGGGATAACAGGCCTCCTCTTTTCAGCCTCCTGGGACTGGCAGAGGATGAGTCAGATGACGATGGGGAAAGCCCAGAGAAGCAGAAAGAGGCTCTTACTAGAGCCAGGGCCGTCTGGCTGATGCAAGGTTTGGGTTTTGCATGTAATCCAGCAAGTGGGAGCGGGAATGGCTCAGGGAAAGTGTGATCAGCTGGGGAGAGCAGAGGACCCCCCACCCCAACACACACAGACACACCGGACAGCTGGGGTGTGGGGACATAGTCTTAGCTTAGGAATCTAAGGGGCCAGGGCTTGGTCCAAGCTGTGCCTCCCCCAGCTCTGTGACCACCAGCAGGTTCTTGATCCTTTTGACCTGTCTGCCTTTTCTGTCAAGTGGGGGTGTGACATTTCCCTCACTGGGCTGTTATAAAGTCCCCCCCCCCCAAATAAGAGGGGGGTGTTTTTAGGAGTGGCCATGAAGGCTAGTAGCCCTAAGTCAAAGGCTTGACAGATTGTCACCCCAGGCTATTCTCCAAAGGCTCTCTCCTGAGAGTCCGGGCTCAGTGTACCCTCATCCAACTTCAGACATGACAGACCACTCCCTACGCCCCGTCATGCACAGGAATTTGCCTCAGACTTGGGTCCAAATTCAGTCTCTACCATATGCTCATTATATGATGTTGAGCAAGTTACTCTTTGGCCTCCATTTTTCCACCTGCAAAATGGGATCGAATGCCTGCTGTATGAGGCTGCTGTGAGGATCAGAGAAAACGGGTAAGTATGAAGTGTTCATAGCAGTGTCATTACTGTTGTGAAATGCAGCGTCTATCCCCCACACCTTCACCTTTACCTACCACAGGTGGGGGCCCAGTAGAATATTATTGTCTTGGGTCTTTGGGATAGAAGTGTGTACTGAAAGGAGGAGGAGGAGGAGGAGGAGGAGGAGGAGGAGGAGGAGGAGGAGGAGGAAGAGGAATGTATACTGAAATCTTTAGGATCCTTTTGTTTGTTAAAATTTGATAGCCTCAGACCATGAGCTGTGAGATAAACAGCTCTGTTGCTTTGGGAGATTGTAGTCTTTGACTTGTGATGAAGCCTTATGTGGAAACTGAGGCAGGGGAAGCCAAATAACGTGTCTCAGGTCACATGGCCAGAAAGTAGCAGTGCCGGTATTTAAACCTAGGTCTGCCTGATTCCACATCATCCCAGCGTGTTGTCTGGCCCTTCCTGAGTGGGCCTCTCAGTCATGATCACTGCTTCCTTGGCTTCCAGGGTGTGGCTCCAGCACACAGTGGGGCCTGTGTGTGTGCTGCTGACCAGAGAAACTGAGTCCCACTGAGGAGGGAGATGAGTCCTACTGAGAGGAAATGATTCACACAGGAGCTGAGTGTGAGGGCTGTGTCTGCGTGTCCCCAAGTGTGTCTCTGTGTGTGTGTGGGTAGGGAGTAAATGTGGTTCTGTGGAGATTATGTGGGAGGGGGTCCAGCCCCTGTCCCCTCTGCTAGCCTTAGCGAGGGCCAAGCCTTCCTAATTATATCCGTTCCTGCCCCCTCCCCAGGCCTTGTTCGCTGGAAGCCCCCCATGCTGAGCCGGGAAGGGAGGGGCAGGGCGCCTCAGCGCCATCCTCCTCCTCGGCCTAACGCAGGCAAGCGTCTGGGGCTATAGCTGGTGTCAGCTTGGATGAGAAGCTGGCTCCTCCCTGGCCCAAGGAGAAGCTCTTTGGGTATCACTAAGTTGGGCTCTGCTATTTTTAGATGTCACCCCTCCCTTTCCCTCCCAGCCTCATACCAGCAGAGGAAGGAAATGACTCACCTCAAACTCAGACAGGTAGAGGCAGCCTCAGTGAGCCCCAGGCAGGCCCTGCCTGGCTCCAGCCTGATGGTTGCCCCGCCTGGGGTCACTCCAAAGTGTCCTACCTCCCGGTTTCAGGATAGAGCTGGGTTGGGAGCAAGGCCCACGATCTCACCAGGCCTTGCTTAGACTTTCTCTGCTATCTGCTATTTATCTCTCAGTGTCTAGGGTACAACCGCACCCCTAACAGGTTGTAGGCCCTCTGCTTACTTCTGAGCAGACTCAGGACTCCGAGGGGGCCAGAGGTTACGGGGACTGACTGTGGTCCTATTCACTAGCCTCAGTGGAGACCAGGGTTGAAAAAAGAACCCTGTTCATTGTTGGGAGGGAAGGGTGTGATGACCTTGGGTAGAGGTGTGCTGAGTAGGGTGACCGGTTGTCCCAGTTCGCCCAGGTCTGAGGAATTTCTTGGGACCTGAGATCTCTAGTGCTAACCAAGAGAGTCCTGGGTGAGCGCTGAGTCGCAGGCCGTATCTCAGGGCAAGGGCGGTGTACGGCTACCTCTCTGTGGTCGGGACGGTTCTGTTCACCTGCACAGGACTGCCCGGAGCCCTGGGCTGAAAGACCCGAGAAACACCTTGGCTGGGGCAGCTCTCCTTGCTCAAGCCGAGGAGGGAAGGGTGGGCCGGTCAGCATAGGGTTGGGTGCAAGGGCTGAGCTGGTACTGGGGAAGGAGGGGCTGGGGAGAGACCCCAGGAAAAGCAGGAAATAATGAGAGCACAGGGTTTGCATCAGGGAAGAGTGGTTCCAGGCCCACTCACTGCTGGTGCTTCAGTGTCTCCTGCTGTAAAATGGGAAGAGGGCCCCCCGTCTGTCTGCCGGCTTCAGATAATTGCAGTGAAGAATCGGAGAAAATGACTGGGCCATTGGGCGGCAAACTGGCCAGCTGCGGCTGGGTAGTCGGTTAGTTGGAGAGCCTTGCTGGGGCCGAGCTCTTGGCTGGTCAGGGAAGTGGGCAGAGGAGCCTTTGCCTTCCTGTCCATCCCAGGTCATCTGAGGCTGCCTTCTCTGGGACACTGTGGCTCCTGGCCCTCAGGCTTCACCTCTGGGGTCACACCAGGGGAGCTGTGGCTGAGGTCGACCTTGCTGGAGGCACCCTTGTCATCCCCGGCGCGTTGGATTTCCCATGGACCAGGGGTAGTGGCCAGGCAGCGCCCTGACACAACTGAGCGGGGTGGCCTTAGGCAGCCACTTGTCTCTTCTGAGCCTCAATTTCCTCATCGGTAAAACTGTGGGGTTAGATTAGGTCTCTGTTTTTTTTTTTTTTAATCCTCATCTGAGGACATTTTTGCATTTATCTTCAGATAGAGCGGGAGGGAGAGAGGGAGGAAGAGAGAGAGAAACATCGACGTGAGAGAGACACATTGAGTGGCTGCCACCCACATGACCCCAACCGGGGCCGGGGACAAACTGCAACCGGGGTACGTCCCCTTAGCGGGAACTGAACCTGGGACTCTCTGGTCCGCGGCCTGACGCTCTAACCACTGAGCAAAACAGGCCAGGGCTCTGATTTTTAAATATTTATTTTAGTAGTGGAACCTCTTTTCCAGTCAAAGTTCTAATTACACTAAATAAAAGCGATAACCCTCACACCCCAGGGCATCCAAGGGCCCGAGGGGACACAGTTTGAGAACCCCTCTTCAGGGTGCCTGCCATCTCTAACACTGTTATTTGTGGCTCAAGGGCAAGGATGTCCTTGTTTCCTTTTCCAGGCAGCCCTGTAATTAGACCCCAAGCCCAGCACTTTCTGGCACCTTCTACCAAGTATAGAAATCTTCAAATTCTCTAACTCCCGGTTCCTGCTGACACTGAAGTCTGTCTCAGCCCTTGTTACAGAGTTCAGTGCGGCCATAGGCTCTTGTCCCTCCTCAGGGGAGTTATGGGACCAAAACATTCTGTGCCTCAGCTAACCCTGTGGGGCGCTTCTGGGCTTGTGGAGGACTTGTACATACCTCAACTCGTGAGCCCCTCCCACCCCAACCTCCCCACAGCCTGTAGGACAGGTCTGAGATGAGGAAAAGGGGCTCAGGGGTCCTAGGAGACTGACTGAGATCCTCCCACCTGTGGGTATGGAGCTGGGCACCTAGCCGTGAGCCCTCGTCTTTTCTGGAGCCACAGTCCGGGGCGCCTGGCCAAAGCGCAGATGTTCCCTAGCTCACCCCTGGGTGCTGTCATCGGTGGGCACCAGCGAGAGAGGAGGTAGAGTCTATGAGGAAGACAGGAAAGAGGAAAACGTTCTTCTTCATCCTGGGGGTCTAGGGCAGTATTCTTCCCAGCTAGCCAAAGAGTATTCTTTCCAACTAACCCCCACCCCATCACCCTCCCTGCTTCAGTTAGAGAGGGGCAGGGAGGGACAGGGAGGACAGGTCCTCAGTACCGGGGGCCCCAGGAACAGGTAGGGGAGGATGCACTGGCCAGGCAGCTGACTCGGGTCATTCAAAGGCCCCAGTGTCTGCACTGACATCATCAGCGCCCTGAAGGGATGTGCTGTCTTCGCACAGTCTTCTCTGGCTCTCACGACAACAGACGAGGGGGTGGGGAGGGGCCAGAGGCCCCTGCTCCCCCTCCATGCATCCCTCCCAGTCACTGGGCTGGAAACATGAGCTAAGCAGTCAACAGTTCCTCGAATTGTGTTACAGCCGTGGCCTGCCAGCCCCAGAGCTAATAATATGAACAGATGTGGGTCACGCAACTCCATCCTGTGGCCTGAATCCTGCCTGACTCCGTGACCCCAGGCTGGCAGTGAGGGGGGGTTCCAGTCCTGGGGTCCTGTGGGTGAGGCTGGGTCCAGGAGGGACCTGTTTGCTCCAAGCCCACCCCTTCCGGCTAGCAGCCCATAGACAACATGGTTGACAGAGGTGACGTTAAGGACTAAATTGGTGAATTCTGTAGGATGATAATTATAATAAAACAACTTTAAATGATACAAATGAAAATTGCTTCTTTATGTGTAATTTTAAAATCATAACAAAACATTGAAATGATACTATCCTTTGAAGCTGAGGCTGAAGCCTGGTCTCAGGATCTTGTGCCCAGTGCTTCAGTGATGAGAAGGCCCGGGGGACAGGCCCAGAGCTGTGCAGAGCGAAGTGGCCCTGAGCACGGCCTGTAACCGCCCGAAGCCTGGCGCTCGCAGCCTGCGCACCACCCCAGTAGTTGCTGCCCGTGTGCTCCCTGCAGTCAGTCTAGTGGTGGTAGTGGGAGGTCGTCTGACCTGCGGGGTCCAGGATGCTGCCCTCAGGACCCAGGGCCACAGGTAGCAAACCTGCCAGCAGTGACCCTGAGGCCTGTGGCCAGGGCAGCACTGGGGCAGCCAAGGGACAGACCTGGGTCTGAGTCCAGGAGGGGTGGTGCCACCTGGCAGAGGCCTGAGTGCTGGAGAGAGTATCCTCTTGGACACGTCAGGGGTGGTGACTGCCGGGCCAGGGACCAGAGGTTCCCTTGAGGATGAGCAGTTTACGATTGTCATACTAGCCCTGGTACACGTCTCCTCACTCAGAGAGAGAGAGAAGACATGGGCATTTTCAGCAGGACTCTGCCTCCCCCACAAGGTCGGGAAAAGGCCCCACTCAGTGTGTCCTTACCCGAAAGAGATGGTGCCTCCTCCCACTGCCCAGCTGGATGCCCCACATGGGCACCCCTCACTTGAGCCCTCTGAGGTCTGGGAGGAGTGTCCCTGGTCATGTGTGCGAGTTTATGGCTACAAAACTCTCTACAGGGCTACCCTGGGCAGGGTTGGGGAGGCAGAGAAAGCTGCAGAGGGACAGCCACAGTGGCTATCAGAAAGGTGGTCGGGTAGGCACCCTTCTGCCTTCAGCAGTGTTCATGGAGGCCCCACTGTGACGGCCTTGGGCTGTAGCACTGAACAAGACAGACAGGCGGGCCCCAGGCAGCCCCTGGCTTTCCAGGGTGTGAAGCCTTCATGTAAGAACTGCACAGCATCACAGGGCTGGAGGCAGGGCCAGGCGGAGGCTGTGGGAACGCGCAGGCCTCCGGAGGAGATGGGGCGGAGGAGCAGCAGGCCGCTGCTGGCAGAGGGAACTGGGGCAACGTGTCGGGAAAGGGTGGGTGGAGGAGGCTCTGGCGGGCAGTGGGGTCAGCGCACGAGGGCCCTGCCAGCCACCTGGAGCCAGGAAAAGGGCCTCACTGTATCTCTCTGGCCTCCACTTTCTCCATCTGTAAAAAGAGATCACCAACATCCTCTGTGCTGCTCAGACATCTGTCTCTTGGGCCTCTCACTTTGTCCATCAGAAAAAATGGCAACAATCCAGATAAGGAAGTGGAGCTGCTGGCTGGACTCCCTGACGGCTCTGAGCCTGACCACTCGCTCTTACCAGCACCAACTCCACTGGGGAACTGCCCCTCCCTCAGCTATAAAACACAGGGCTGAGCTCCCCCGGCCTTTGTTCAGACCAAATCATCCAAGGGGAATGGGAAAAAGGGGGCCAAGGTGTGGTGGGTCAGACTTCCCACTCTCCTCCCAAACAAACCCCCAACTCTTGGGCTCTGGGAAGACTGCTTGGCCATGGGGGTCCTAGAGAGTGCCTCCCTCATACCCCTCGTCTTGTCTGGGCCCTGGACCTTTATTTCCTACAGAAATGGGTGTGAGGCTGTGGAAGCGACAGGAGGCCTAGGCCCTGTTCCTGGGGAAACACCCCTCTATGGGAACCTGGGGGGAGGGGATGATGGGGTGAATGCTGCTCCTGGCCTCCAGCCTTGCCAGTCCCCTCTGCCCACTCCCCGCCACGGGGACATGTAGCCTTACAGGATTACTTGTTCTGGTCAGCCTCCCTGAGCACAGGAGTTCTTGTTCATTCATTCTCAGTGAGTTCTTTCTTTGCCCATGGCCACTGGGTGTGACTGGCAAGGTGACAATTATAGATTGGTGACCTGGCCCATGTATTGTTCCCTGAATGCAGTCACTTCCGTACTTTCCCAGCTCCAGGACTCTGCTCACACTGTCCGCTCTGGCCAGAGTACCCACTCCACCCCCAGCCCTGACCTCACTCCCACCTCCTTCACAGATGCCAGTTCCCTTATCAAGTTCCCAGCCAGAGCTGCTCCACCTGAGTACCTGCCAGCTCCCACGTCTGTTTGTATCCGTCCTCTGGGCCCTGGGCTCTGTTGAACTCTGGCTTCTTCCCCGCCTAGTAACTCCTCCAGGGCAGTCCATGTCTTAGTCACCTTTGTGGTTTTAATACTTGGAATGGGACTTGACACTTAGTTGGTGGGTTAATCTTTGTTGATTGAAGACAGTAGAGCGTCCTATGTACCAGACACTGTGCACTATCTATGTGATAACTCCTTTTTTCATCACAATAACCCAGTGAGGCAGGTGGTCTTGTTACTCCCATTCTGCAGATAAGGACACAGGCTGAGGGAGGCTAAGTGACAGGCCTGAGGTCGGTCAGTGCATGGACCCAGCCCCGCCGGCGGGGCTGCAGAGTCCACGACACCCAGCTGATGTATGCTGCCTTTGGAAGTGATGCCAACTCAGGGAGGTTGCCCTGCACACCTGGGTGGGACACCTTGGTCATTGCTGAGAGTGCACCTGCTTCTGCCGGCAGCTCGTCCCCAGCTCAAGCCTGTAGGTTAGGTCCCCTTTTGCTCACTGTGGCCTTTCTTCCCTTTGGAACTCAGGTCTCCACCACTCCACTTGGCAGAAACAGGTTTGATTCCCTTGAGAACAGAGCTGGGTTCAGCAAATGTTTGCAGAATGATTGCTTTGCTCCCCCTCCCCCCAAGATATACACAGCTTCAGAAAGACCCTTGGTCAGGCCTTCCCTCCCCCAAGCCGGTTTCCTGCTCTGGAACAGACTTGCTGGACTCACATGGTGTGACATCTGTGAAGTACTCTGAGTTGCTCCAGAACTGACGCTGTGTCCCAGTCTATTTACCTGAGTCCTGATGCTGCTGTTTGTGTCCCCTAGAAAGCCAGGTGACTTTGCCTGGGCAAGTCGGGGTGGGGATGAGGTTACAGTTGGGCTGGGATGCCAGCACCTTGCTCCTTGGACCAGTTCCCTTTTTGAGACCTGGGTGCAGCCTGGAATGAGGAGATAAGCTGGCAGACCCCAGGAGCTTGGGTGGACTAGAGATTTTGCCACCTGACAGTGGGTGGGGACACTTGTCAAAGGCTCTTTTTTGCAGCAAACAGTTGGAGTCTGTCCCGCCCTTTCTGGCGTGCGGAGCCGCAAGCTGAGGGCAGGGGGATGGGTTGGGTAAGTGGGGGCGGCCGGACCGCCCCTGCCAACTGCAGTTAACAAGTGGCAGCTCGCAGACCAGGCAGGGCAGGCTGCGGTGACCCGGGTGGGGCAGCCAATGAGCTCCCAGGCCGCAGTGGCACCACCAGGCAGCCTGCCTGCCTTTGGCTGGAGCGGCAGCGGGAGGGGCCTCAGGCCGCCAGTCAGGGCTGCAGGGCCCTGTTTCCAGGAGGCCCCGGGCAGATCTGCCGGCCCATTCATGGGAAGTCCCACCGGCGCTGCCTCATTTTTAACTTTTCCAACCTTCTGGGGGAGGAGGGCAGGCTGTGGGGGCGGTGTGGGAAAGATGGCCGGAAAGACTGTGCAGCCAGAGATGGAAAGAAACTCGGAGAACTTTTCCTTGGCCCTGTGTCCGGACTGGGCTAGAGCCTCGGGCTGGGGAGGAGGGATATTCGGAACCGGCTGGCTCACAGCAGGCCTGACGGGATAGAAGAGGTGGAGGGGGCAGGGGCAGGGGCAGGGGCAAGCAGAGGTTGAGACCATGTCCCAGTTGTCACCCTAGAGCTGGCATGGGGATCCCAGGGGCCTGGCTTGAGTCCCTTACCCTCTGCCTGGATGGAGTCAGCCCTGGAACACTGATGACCTTAGGCTGTCAGCTGGGGCAAAGGGTGAGGGGGACACTCAGGCTCCTCACCAAAAACTCCTTGTGGGATCTCAGTAGCAACAGGTGCTGGTGCCTCCCCACATTAGCCCCCTTGCTCAATGCAGACCCACCACAGCCAGTCACATAATAAACATATATTTATAGATGTACAATTTCAGAATTCTTTCAAGAAATACAGCTTCTCGGGGGATCCTTTAGGACCTGTTCTTATTGCACATGGCTTAGCTCGTCTAGGGACATCTCCCGAGACCAGCCATCAGGACACTGTGGGCAGAGCACCAGGGCCACTGTGCTGGGACACTCTTGCCCATGTCCAGTTCTCAACATCTCTCTGGGCCGGGGTGGCTGTTTCATCACAGGGCAGGATCTTGTTCAAAAACCAGAACTGACATTTCTTTACCAAGCTTCCTTTTCCAGCAAGAATTCTATTTGTTTGGGGACTTTAAAAACCGAGCCAGGAGAAACTGGGAAGACGGCTCACACCGCCTAGCCGGCAGCTTGGGAAGTAAGGCTGTGGAAGATGGCAGGCTCGACACACCCACCGCCAGAGGAAAATTTGGGGGAAAAAAACGGTAATTCCAAAAAACCCAGTTGAAACTGGGAATAAACAAAATCCTCCCTTCCCGTGGCAGCAACTGCTGTTTTGAGAAAAACCCTTATATGAAGGTGAGGATAAGAAACCCTCTGGTTCAGCTGCATCCTCGTCCAAGTGCAGGAGAAGGCTGGGTGGCACCATGTCCAGGGAGTGCAGAGGCAGAGGTGCCCACAGGCACCGGCTTTCTTCAGGAGTTGGCTGTTGCCCTGGGGTCCTGGGTACCAGTGGGCTGACTCTTGGAGGAAGAGCCTTCTGGAGTCCTTGGTGCACGACTCGGGAAAAACCAGTGGCGACCATGGAGCTGTGCCCTGTGGCACCTATAAGGCAAAACTCACTAAGGGGGGAGGTGGCTAGGCAGAACCTGGCTCCTCTTCCACCGGGCTGTTCTCTGTGGCAGGGGGTCAGAGGGCTCCGGGCACCAGGACAAAGAGCCCATCTGAGCTGGCCGAAGCTTGAGGTGGGTGATCTCACCCCAGAAGGCTACCTGGGGCCTCTACCATGACTCAATACTGACATGGCACCTGGCCCTAAGGGCACTTTCTCCCCTTCAGCTTAACCATAAACCTGGCAACTTTCAAGTTTTCTACAGATTTACACGGTCATGACTGCTGTTGCCATCCAAACCAGGCGGGGGTTGAGGGGAATGTTAAAAGCTATGGCCGACTTTCCTTATGTTGTCAGCTATGGCTAATGTCTAGCCTTTGAAGGACCAGGCTGCCATACCCAAACAGTCCGTTTTCTAAAACGGAAGAAATCAGCCAATCAATTCACCAAATCCCTGCATAGTTCAAAAAGTAGATTATATATCTATATATATCTTTATATATGCTATTTACATATAAATAGATATATATACATATACATGCATCTATAAATTACATTCTCTGGAAAGTTCTTTCCTCCTTTCTATCCTTGACCTATGCCTCTGACCACCGGATTCCACTGAGAGGTGACTGGTGGTAGCTTCTGGGAGGGGGAAGAAAGGCAGTGGGGAGTCCCCTCCCCCAGCCCTTCCCACAGACATTTGCTGCAAGTTTTACATTCTGCTTTCGTTGCCATGGTTTCTGTATCCTAGGAGAGAGCCAATGTGGAGCCTGAGCCTCTGCCAGCCCTGGGAGGAAGGGAAGCAGCCGGTGGCAGGTTTTCCTGTCTGTCCTAAGAGCTTTCTGCACTGACTGGGTGAGAGAGAGGACAGCTGTGCGGCGTTCGGCCTCCAATCCATTTTAATGTTTTGTTTTTCTCCTTTTTATGTCTTTCCTTAAATATACAGTCCATCACCTTGGCTCAGTGCATGTCACCAAAAATTCTCCAGGGATTTCATGGTCTGGGGAGGAGAGTGGAGCAGTTAGCTTGGCAGTCGAGTCTCGAGCTTAGCCCACATGAACAAGCAACCCTCCCTGCCACAGTCCTGCCCACCTGAGCTTTGCCCATTTGCCCACCTGCAGCCTGCTCCACTCTCCTGGAGGCGCAAGTAAACAGCCTCAAAGCAGAGAGTCTGTACCCGGATCCCTGCTGTGGGGACACAGGCAGAGGGATGGACTGGGCACTAACATGAAAAATAACCTTTCCTGGCCCTGCCCACACTCCTCTGGGCTTGGTCCAAGTTGTCCCCTCTGGCTAGTGCTGGAAGCAGAGCCCACTACTTACACATAGGGGTAAAGGAGGCAAGTAACTGATACAAGCAACTCCCCCCCCGCCCTTGTGCTGAGGGCACTGCAGTTGACCCTGAACTCATGACCTTCTGTTCCCTTCCTCAGACCACAGGTGAGATGCCTGTGGCTTCCAGGCTGTAGGTTCAGTAGCATGAGAGACAGTGAGAGACAGACAGAGACAAAAGAGAGAGAGACACAGCCAGCCAGCCAGCCTCTGATCCCACAAGAGGGAGCAGTCAGGGTGCACAGACCTCTCCTGTCCCCAACCTGTTGGCTCCCTCCCCTGCCCTTTGTTGGGCTCCCATCTTGTTCCATGGCCTATGCTCAGAAGAGCAGAGGAAGAGGAGGGCTCTTGGCCCAACCGTTCCCACGTGGTCCTCCCTGTGTGGGGGCTATCTCAGGCCCAGGAATTTGGTGGCTTAAACATCAGGATGCAGACAATAGTCTGCTGCACTTGGGAAAGAGCCGTGCTGACCGATGGCTGGAGCAGGCCAAGGAGGCTGAGTGGCTCTCAGCAGCAGACTTGGGCTCCCCCTTCTGCTTGGCTCTTGAGGACCCCACAGCCCCAGCCCCAGAGTCAGGGAGTAGGGTGGGGTGGGGTGAAAAGTAGAGGCCTGAAGCAAACCTCAATTTCCAAGTACACCCGAGTCGCCCCAACTCTGCAGCTGGAGGTCAGGCTGGGGACAAGGAGTCTGTGCCATCATCACTAGGCTCTCTCCCTCCCACCCTCCTCTGCCTTATGACCAGGGCCAGAGCTGCCAGAAATTGCAGGGCAGAGGAGACCCTGGCTCATACTTGGACCTCTGTTGTGTGGCTGGCCCAGGACTATCCATGCAGGGAGGCCTGCACCTCTGACAGTCGGTTACAGCTTGGGGTGCTCATCCTCTGTGCTTTGTGGTACATGTCTGTGTCGCCGAAGTAGCGGGCCCGATATAACAAGCCTTCCTCTGCAAAGCAATGGGGCAGGGTTAAGACATATCCGATACCTCCTGAAGCTTGCTAGGGCACTTGTCTGGCCTGTGGGGCAGGAGGAAGGCTGTTATAGGCCCAGGAGCTAGGGCAGATGACCTTTAGGAAGGACCCCGAAGGAGCAAAGACCATGATCCCAACTTGGGGTAGGGACAGTAGCCCCTTTCTATAGAGTAGGGGAGGGCCAGCTAAGGTAAGAACTGTCATCCTGGTCAGACCTCCCTAGGGTCCCACAGATAAAGCCAGATGTGCAATCAGTGGGTGCCCAGATCTGCTCCAGTCTCTGTGGACATAGGTGTCTCTGGCAGCCAAACAACAGGCTGACTGCAGTGACTTACAGGAACCTAGAGGGAATCTCCAGGTGGCCCCCAGCTCCTAGCTCCAGGGAAACAGGGGTGGAGCCCAGCTCTTGGCCAGGAGGTGGCTGGTGCAGGGCAGTGCCAGGTGCTGGGTCACAAATCACTGGGCAAGTAGGACTTTCTCCTTCCTTGTTCTCAAGCTTCGTGCCTCCAACACCTATACTCACTTTGCTGCTTCTCCTTCCAGCAGTTGTTTCGGAGGTTAGCGATATAATCATCTTCCACGTTCCGCTCAACTGTTTTCAGACTGGAGCCTGTGTACTCCTGAGAGAAGGTGTCTGCCACGTAGTAGATGACGTTCAGATGGTCAGTGACTCGCTTGTGAATGTGGCCCACCGATCTGGCCAGAAACATACCAGGCACAAAGTGGGCACAGGGCCCAGGCCCAGGGTAGCCCCAGGGATGACAAGGCCCCTGACGGGAGGTGCCACACAGGCCCCAGGAGTAGCTGCCGCCCTCCCGAACCAGAGCGGAAACTTGCACCGCACCCGGAGCGAGGGCCTGAAGAAAAGCAGGGTGTCCCTGCTCTACGAGAGGCCCGGGCTACGGCGAGCACTTCCTCAGGTTCTGTGCTTACTACACTGTGGACTCGGGGGCCCTGGGGAGAAGCCCCTTTCTAAGAGGCCCGGTGAGGGAAGCGGGAACCTGGTGTGAGTCTGGGCTTCCTCTCTGAAGAGCTGTGTGACGAGCTCCCTGTGCCTCTGCTTCCCTAAGACATCCCCTAAGCCAATCCTTGCCAAGGGCCTGCCTGCCTGCCTGCCTATCCAGGAGCTCCCAGTGTAGAGTTAAGAGGCTCAGGAACAAAATGACAGGAAAGATTCCAAAAAGTTGTATCTTTCCAGCTTTTGGATTCTAAATTCCAGCCCCAACCACAGGCTCACAGGCTGTGGGAAGAGCCTCAATACACAAACAGGAGTCAGGGCTCTGGGGAGGACAGTCCCTGCCTGCCCACCGCTGCCTGTCATCTCCAGCTGCAGAGAAAAGGGGTGCTATCAGGCCAGGACCACCTGTGCTGGCTGGTGTGGGCCCAGTGGACAGACTCTGCCCCCTGCTGGCTGACTGGGATGCTGCCAGGCTCCCAGCTAGAGCCAAGTCTCCAGGTAGGAGCAGAGGGCTTCAGGAACTGAGCACCCACTATCAGATACTGTCAGGTGATATAAATAAATCAGGGAGCTGACACCTTAAATGGTCAAATAACTTGCCCGAGTTCACTACTGGCAGTTGAGACCATATGTTCATTCAACAAACATTGTTTTTTTTTTTCTATTTATCTTTAGACAGAGTGGGAGGGAGGGAGAGAGAAACATCAACGTGAAGGGACACATCGATTGGTTGCCTCCCCCATGACCCCAATCAGGGCCAGAGATGAACCACAACCGAGGCACATGCCCTTGACCGGAATCGAACCCAAGACTCTTTGGTCAGCGGGCCAACGCTCTAACCACTGCGCAAAACTGGCCAGGGCAACAGACATTGTTGAGCATTTCCAGTGAGCTTTGGCACTTTGTGTTTTACTCACTTAATTTTCATAAGCAGGTAGATGTTGTTCCTATTTTATAGTTGAGGAAACCAAGGCTCAGAGAAGTTGTCCAGGGTCACACAACTGCTTAGTTAGTAGAGGAGCTGAAATTCAAAGCCACCCTTCTCTGTTCTTTCCATGGCCCTAGGGCCCTGCCCTGAACCATAAGAGCAGAGATTCTTATCTCAAGGTCATCCAATAAGACGGGGTGGGTGGGTCATGAAGCCTGTGAAATCAATTGTGTGTGTGTGCAGGGTTCTAAGAAAAATATCTGCAATTTTCATTGCATTTTCTTAGGGGACCATGACTCTAAACAGATCAAGAACTTCTGCTCAACATGGAAAGTGTATTTTCTTGATTCTAAACTAGCTTCCTGCATTATGATCAAGAATCTGCGGGATGGTGCCCTGCTGGTGTGGCTCAGTAGACTGAGCGTTGTCCCGTGGACTAAGGTCCCACGTGGATGCGCAGTTATGGCATATGTCCGGGTTGCGGACTCGATCCCCAGTAGGGGGTGTGCAGGAGGCAGCTGATTGATGTTTTTCACATCAGTGTTTCTATTTTTCTCTCTAAAAAATCAATAAAAACAAACAAACAAAAAAGAGTCCGCGGGATTGGCTGAAACTCCACAAGTCCCCATCTTCCCACCACCCGGGCCTCACCCCCAGCTACAGGTACTCACGGCCTCAGGCTCAGACTGTAGGGTGGACTGGAGACCATGAGCTGGCTGAGAGCTGACACGAGGATCAGGATGAGGATGGGCATCAGTTGGACAAATACCCCCAGCCCGCCCTGGAGGGAAGAGCCAATGGTCACCTAAGCCAGACCTGGGCTGGGGTGCAGGGTTGGCCACAGTCACCCCCAGTGTCCCCAGCACAGTGGAGCCCAGGTGTCAGGAGGCAGTTACCACACAAACAGGCCATGACATCACTCTCCCCTTTCCTCCTATAGTTCCCCCAAATACAGAAACCTGCCACCTTCCCCAGATAAAAACAAAACAGCAACTGGTGTTAAATACAGGAAGAAGGTGGGTATATGCACTTGTGAGAGAATATGACAAGAGGAGCCAAAGTGGCTGCCTCCAGGACAATGGGAGGCTGACCTGGAGGGAGACTTCACTACACAGACCTTTTGAATTTCAAACCATACGAATATATTACCAATTAAAAGTTGCCAGTTAAAAAACTATAAATAAAAATTAATGTGTTCAGCCCTGGCCGGTTTGGCTCAGTGGTTAGAGCGTTGGCCTGCGGTCCAGAGAGACCCGGGTTCGGTTCCCGCTAAGGGCATGTACCTCGGTTGCAGTTTGTCCCCGGCCCTGGTTGGTTGTGCGGGTGGCAGCCACTCGATGTGTCCCTTTCACATCGATGTTTCTCTCTCTCTCTCTCTTCCTCTCTCTCCCTCCCACTCTATCTGTACAAAAAATGGAAAAATGTCCTCGGGTGAGGAAAAAAATAAAAAAAATAAAAAATAAAAAATAAAAAAATAAATAAATGTGTTCATTGTGTGACAATTTCTAATTTAAAAACTATTCTGTATGATAAATATACACAAAATAAAAGTTTAAAAATAAATAAAAACATACGGCCACATTGTCAGAGCAAAAGGGAACCCTTCTGCCTGCCACAATTTTAAATGCTCTGCAACAGTATTTTCATTTTAGTTAGCTAGCTGTTCTTCCGGCATTCAAAATGGGCCTGAAGCACTGTCTTGCTGTACCTTTTGCATACATTTTTTGATGCTGAAAAGACAGGAGCCAGCACCTATAGTCATCCTTTACAGTTCTTCCGTGAAGTTTGGAAAATGTTGGCCTTATGAACAAATAAACTGCACAAAGGCTGTTCACACTCAAAGCTTTCTGTAGGTGGGAAACATTCTGCATTACATTCCCAGAGGCCATCAAATCCCCACTCATCCGGTGGGCAATGTGGAGTGTGGCTCCCTCTGGTGTCGCTCAGCAGAATGTCAAGGGAGGCCCAAGATGGCTCCTAAGCTGAGTTGTGGGAACACTGCCATCCCAGAATAGACAGCTGGCATGTCACTACCCCTTCCAGCCTCACACCCTGTGGTGAGGTCCTCCCCGCCTCTCCCCAGCACCCTCCTCACTCACGTCACCCTGGTTCTCCCTGCGGTCCTGCCTTTGCTGGTAGTTATAGCGCATACGGCCGTTGCTGTAGACATGGACGTTACCTGGGGGTCAAAGGGGCTGAATCAGGAGTGGGGCTTGGAAAGGGAGAGATGGCATCCAGTCTCCCACCATCGTCCTGGTGAGACCTGGCTGTGGGGAGGGTGGAGGAACTTACTAGATGGGAAGCCACCTCCAAAGAACATGTTGAAAAGGTCTTCAGGGGAGATGTCAGCCTCAAAGCCACGGTGGAAGTCCCCATGCCCATGGCCGTGCCGGGCTGCCGGGCTCTTGTCATCACCAAACTGGTCATACTGCTTCCTTTTCTCTGGGTTGCTAAGTACTGCATATGCCGTGCCAATGGCTAGAAAGGAGGTAGAAAGGTCAGGCCTGGGGATGCTGGGGGTGTGGGTGACATGGCCCATGGCAGCCAGCGGCTCACTTCCTTTAGGTACTTAGGTGGTGCTTAGGAAGCAGGAGTCCTTGGGGCCAGTGGGAGGCTCAGCTACTGGACAACTGTGGGAGGGGGCATGCAGGAGTACCTCTAAGTGGATCTGGGCAGTCTGGGCTGCGTAGGGAATTAAATTCAGGCGCCTCGCTCTTCACCTCATGATGAGAGTCCAACTTTTTTTACACACCAGGCCCTTCATGGGCTTTATCTTAGTTACTCTTAGCAGCAACCCTATCTCCATTTCACCGACAGGAAAATAGGCTCAGGGAGGTTAGGTAAGCTCCTAGAGCTCTGATACCGGAGCCAGGCGTTTGCTTCGAGTCTGCTCTCCGTCTTTATGAGAATCATCAAACCTCTCCCCCCATTCCTCTCTCTTGAGGGGTGCAGTGGATGGGGCATTTCTTTCTGGAGGTTATGCATCTTGAAGTCACAGTGCGCCAATTAGACACACGGTGTCCTGCTGTAAACTGGCAGCAGCAGGAGCTGCAGGGGAAGGCGAAAGGCTAACTCCCTGGTCTGGTCGCGGTTCCTCCACTGCTGCTTGTGTGGCCTGGGCGAGGAGCCCTGTTTTCCCTGGGGTCTAGGTCCCAGTTGCCATTCTTCTGCCTGGCACTGGGGCCTCCCCAGTAGAGCTCCCCAGATGGGAAGGCTGGGTGCCAAAAGACCCCAGCTCAGACCCTCCTGAGTCTCTTGCTCTTTCTCAGGTGGCCCACTCGCTCAGGAATGAGGCAGAGCTGCGTCTGCTTCAGAACCTGCAGCCTGAGAATAAGGAGAAAGCCCCTCCTTCTCCCACCCAATAAGGCCTGATGGGCCTCTCAGTGCCTGTCCGGTAGGCTGCAGGCAGAGGCCAGGGCTAGAGAAACATTAACCACAGCCACCTTGCTTCCCTGCTCCCATTCTCCTTCATCCTCTGGGCTGACAGGCAGCAGGGGACAATGCCTGCAGACTGTCCCATGCAGGACCAGCCCCAAGGAGCACCTGTGGTAGGCTCCAGAGATAGCACAGCCAGGATCCCCACCTGACTATGGCCACAGCCCCAGGACTGTGCAGCACCCTGCCTGGCCAGGCGAGGCGAGTCACCATGCTATCTCCCCAAGGGAGGTGAGCCAAAGATCCTGAAGGTCCCAAGGAAGACAAGGTGGGCATGAGAGATGTCTGGGGGATGTGGAACTGCGGTGCCCAGTAACACAGTGCTGGCAGAGTCTGTACATGTGTGCAAGTTCAATGAAAATCTAACTGATTAAAGAGCAGCTAATGAGCCTGGCTGGTGTGGTTCAGCGGCTGAGCATCGACCCCTGCACCAGGAGGTCACCAGTTCCATTCCTGGTCGGGGCACATGCCCAGGCTGTGAGCCCAACCTCCAGTGGGGGGCATGCAGAAGGCGGCCAATTGATGTTCTCTCTCATCCGTATTTCTACCTGTCTCTCCCTCTTCCTTCCTCTCTCTCTAAAAAGTAATAAAGGAAAATAAAATTCTTGATAAAATAAAAAAGAGCAGCTGATGATTTCGGCCAGAATGGAACCAACAAGCCGAGGCCAGAGAGACAGCTATGCGCACTCCTGCAGAACGTGTGCACGGGGTTGGGGTGGGCTGGCTATGGCTGCTGGTGCTGAGGTCACCAGGCCGGGGCCCTCGGCATGGGGCTGTCCAGCTTCTCAGCACAGGAAACCATTATGGAGATCCCACGACAGGGGACTGCAAACAGGTGAGTCAGGAAGGACAGCTTCTGCCCCTTAATCACCATACGACCAGGAGAAGCCACCAGTCCTCTGTCTCCTCAGGCCCCTCCTCTAACCCCCAGGGAACGGGGAGGAAGGGAGGCAGGACGGTGCGATCTGACTGAGAGTCTGCGTGGCTAGAGGTGGCTACTAGGACCTTCGCCAGGAAGCAGCTCCTGGGCCGGTAGGACTTGGGTCCAAGGCTGCTTCCTGGAAAAGCCCCTTTCCCCTTCCAAGGACCACAGACAAAAACACCAACACCGCCCTGGCTGGTCTGGCTCAGAGGTTAGAGCGTCGGCCCACTGACCAAAGAGTCTCAGGTTCGATTCCGGTCAAGGGCACGTACCTTGGTTGCGGTTCGTCCTCGGCCCTGGTCAGAGTTGTGTGGGGGACAACCAGTTGATGTGTCTCTCACACTGATGTTTCTCTCTCTCTCCCTCCCTCCCTCCCTCCCTCCCACTCTATCTAAAGATAATAGAAAAATGTCATCGGGTGAAGATTTAAAAAACAGACAAACAGACACACAAGCGCCACACCGGGGACCAGGGCTGGCTCACCCTTGAAAGCCTCAGTGGCACCAGGCGCGTGGTTCTTGTCCGGGTGGAATCTGAGGGCTAGCTTGCGGTAGGCCTTCTTCAGGTCCTCATCGGAGGCCCCCCTGCTCACTCCCAGGATCTCGTAGTAATCTTTACACTGCTTGACCCTGGGGGAGGGAGAAGAGCATGGTGGGGGGCTCTACATGGGCCAGGGCTGTGTGGTGAGGTGGGCGAGGAACAAGCAGTGTGAGCACACAGTTCTGAGTGGGCTTCGGGGCACACGCTGTCAGACTCTGCAGGCAAGGGAGCTTCAGAAAGCTCCCACTGGGATGGGGACCTGGGCAGGGCCTAGAGGAAACACCAACATTACATTTAGGGTTTAAGAGGGGGCAGCTGTCGTGTTTGCCAGACCAGGAAACACTTCCCTTTGCTAAGAGCACCCTCACAAAAACTGTCCATCAGGGCCTCTGCCCAAGGGTAGGTGTGTCCCAAGCTTGGCCAGCTGACTCCTCTCCCTGCAATTTCGGTCGTGAGTGGGCAACATAAAGGCCATAGCAGGTGTCTATTCACCCCATCTCGGGTCCTGAAGAGAACCCAATTCTTGAACTTCTCCAGGCATCCCTAACTCCCCACAATCAGTTTCTATTGCCCACAACTGATAGACTTATCTGGTCAAAACTCGTCTGGTCAGAAAAATGTAAATCTGGCATACATTTTTACAACAAACTATAATCATGCTAGGTCACATGCAGGCTGAATGAACTGCAGTCCTAAAGTTTGCTGATGTTTTTACTATCAGCCAGAACCATGTGGGGATGACCTCCGAGGGGTCCCAAGGCCAGCTAGCAGGGAGGCCTGGGGGAAACGAGCACCCGAGAAGCCTTGGCCTGGCCATCTCGGCCTGGTAGCGAGCTGCTCCGAGCAGGGCCTGCCCAAGCTTTGGAGGGGTAACCATCTCCTGTTTCCTCTCTCCCCACATAGGCTCTGGTCTGACAGGATCTTTGTTGGGGGTGGGGCTGTGGGTTGGGGGAGAATCTGAGGGGAGAGACCAGGGCTCATCGCTATGGAACAAATGGAGCTGTGTAAAGAGGCCAGGCCTGCCTGGCCAGCAGCAGAGGTGGTGGTGGTGTCAGCATTTCCAGTCTCTGCTGTGGGTTGTCTTGGCGGGAGGGGACAGCGGGGCCCTGATTCCCACACTACAGTCCAGGGCCTTGTGGGAAATAAGGAGTGGCCTGGTGAGCCTGACCACTTGGACCTCCTCCATCTTCAGGACCCTCCCAGGGCCCATCCAGACCACAGGCAGATGTGAGGTGGAGGACGCACCACAGGAAGACTTCTCTAGACTTGAAAACTTCCCACCACCTCCAGGCCCCCGCACCTGCCCGCCAGGCCAGCCTTCTACCTTTTCACAGCTGCTACTTGTTCCGAAGTGTAGCCTTTGGTGGTCTCTCCTCCTCCTCCAGCTTCACCGTTGGCCGAGGGGGCGTCGGACCCACCTGCTTTCCTGTGGGTGGCATGGGCTGTGCCTGTGGGCTGGGCTTGGTCACCAGCAGACTGTGGTTTCTGGTTGAGGGACTCGATCAGGGCTGTGCAGAGCAAGACAACCATTCAGGGCTCCTGCTCCAGCAAAGCCATGTCATGGCTGAGGGGCCATCTGGCCCTGGGAGAGGCCAGAGCCCCACACATCCCACTGGCTTATTCTCCTGGCAAAGCCACTACCTTCTTTTTTTTTTATTTTAATTTTTTCTCTTTATTGATTTTCGAGAGAGAGGAAGGGAGAGGGAGAGAAAGAGAGAGAAACATCGATGAGAGAGAACATCGACTGGCTGCCTCCTGCATGCCCCCCACTGGGGACTTGGCCCACAAGCTGGGCATGTGAACCGGTGACCTCTTGGTACATGGGTCGATGCTCAACCACTGAGCTACACTGGCCAGCAAAGCCACTACCCTCTTGCTTGACTTGAGCCTGTGGGGCGCTAGTGGGGTGGTCACTTGCTCTCTTAGGATCCATAGTCCTCAGGAGTCAGCAGGATACACAAAGGCCATTTATTTTTTTATTGATTTTTATTTTTTTAGAGAGAGAGGAAGAAAGAGAGAGATAGAAACATCGATGTGAGAAACATCAATCGGCTACCTCCTGCACGCCCCCCACTGGGGAGCGAGCTTGCAACCCGGGCATGTGCTCTGACCAGGAAATCAAACCAGGATCTCTCAGTCCATGGGACAACATTCAATCCAGAGCCACACTGGCTGGGCCACATAGGTCATTTTAAACTAAGCATCAAAACAAACTAATTTTTTTCTTTTTTCCTATTCCCCAAAATAAACTATTAATGCTTCAGATTTTCTAGATCCCAAAGTAAAATGTTCAGCAGCCATCCTCTGTTAAGAGCCGAGACGGGTGAAGCACTTTGCAATGGTACCCCACTTTGCAATGGTACCCCATTTTGCAGGACATCTGATCTCTCTGGGACTGGTCAGGAAGGCTTCCTGGAGGCCTCTGCTTAGCCATGAGGAGGAATGGGGGCAATGAGTCTGCCCTGGAGGGGTGGTGGTGGCGTGAGGCTCAGGATAAATATTTGCTGTGCTCACTACTTGCTATTTTTTACATTTTTCAAATGGCTGGCCATGTCCATTGTGCTACTTCAAATGTTCAGAGTCTATACATAGCATTAGCTGTCTCCCTCAGACAGGGTCATGGTTATTCATTCAAGGCCTTGGTTCCTGCTGACTCCATAAGGGCAAGCTCAAATCTCTGGCAGAGGTCCCCTGTGCGCATTTATTTCAGGCACAAAACCAGTTCTGAACCTCCAGTCACGTCCGGGCTACAGTGTCCTGGGAAACCAGGCATCCGGACCACTGCAGGGACCCAGGACACCTCTGTGCTGAGGAAGGACACCAGCACAGCCCACTGTTCCCCAGATTCTTAAAACATGCCAGGGACTTGCTGGGCTCAAGGCACTGTGCTGGGTGTCAGAAACCCTGTACTGCAGCACACCTGGGTCTCACTCAAGGGGCCTGGAGCAGCGCTTGCTGGGAGCAGAACACTGGGACTCAAGTGAACCAATGTGCCCTGAGCCACTGCTGCCTCAGTTGCAGCAAAGTCATGGACCTCACCAAGTCAGCAGCTGGGAAGCCCACACACGGGAGCTGACAACTGAGTCTGCACACGGGAGGGAGGTGGAGGGGTTCCTGAAGCAAACCCTGAGCGAGCACTCAGAGGAGCAACAGCAATGAGTGCTCACGGTCGAGCAGGCCCAGACACAGCCCTCTGCATGTGTTAGCTCTTCCAGTCTTCACAACGGCCTCAAAGGCAGGTCTTACTACCACCATCCCCGTGACAAGGGGGGGCTGTGCATTTGGTTGGCCAGCCTGTGGCTGCACAAGCTGGGTAGGCAGCACCTGAACCCCAGGATATCCAGCTCATGAGACCCTGCTTTTCACTATGCTCTTATCCCAGACCACATACCTGGCAGGGGGAGCCCCTTCTAATAGTCATTCCAAGTACAGAAGAGAAGTTAAATTCAGAAAGAGCCGGGTCTCAAACCTCAGCTCAGCTAAATCCTAACAGTATGACCCTGGTCAAACGGGGAGACCCCTCTGAGTCTGTTTCCTCACAATGGGGGTATGACGACGAAATAAGATAATGTGCGTAAGCACCTAGCAAGGGAATGACATAGAGTAAAAGTTCAAAATGAGGAGCTGCTGATAATTATGACCTGGGCTGATGAACTAGTTGGCCAGAGGGGTGAGGGGACCCGAGATGGCAGGGACTGCGGAGCTCTAAGGCTCGGGAAGGCCAAGCTGCAGCACACGGCAGGCTTTGGACCCCGTTGTGACCATGCCATTTCAGGTTGTCCCAGATGCCAGGTCCATGCCAGGCATCAATGGAATTGCAAAGCAGGAGACCAACAGATGAAGAGATGCTGATCAAGATGGACAGAGGGGGGGAAGCTTGGTTTTCTAGTTGTTGTTTTTAGGGCTTTTAAAGAAGTTGCTTATTTTGATTTCTTGGAAAGCCCTAGTGTCCAGGCTGAGCTGATTTACCCTAAGGACAACATGACCAACCATTCAGTTGTCACAGAGCATCAGCCAGGAGATGGGACAGACTCTCTCCGGTACCTCTCAGGGAAGATTCTGGAAGCTTTCCAGGGCAGTCACACAGAATCAGACACTCTAATTTCCCTTTGCTGCAGAAAGGGAGCCCAAAGGGAAACAGATGTGCTCTGGGTAGACAGAAGGTTCCTGCTTGGGTTGATAACGAAAGATTTCTGGTTGCTGACAAGTAGGCCGCTCTTGTGGTCCGGACACCTCCTCCCTCAGGCCTGTGGGACGTGACTGGCTCATCCTGACTCGCAGTTACATCCCTCACTGGCACAGTGGCTGACAGGCAAAGGTCACAAAAGAGTAGTAGATAGAATAGCTTAATACGACTCGAGTTAGATGGACGTGGCTGGTTCAAATCCCGATTCTGCCCCTTTCCAGCAAAGCTGGCAGACACTGAAAAAGGAAGAAACTGGAAGAAGAAACCGAAGCTGGGGTGGGAGAGGTGGCAGCTGAGGTAGAGGTGACAGAGGTGGAAGCACTTCTATCACCAAAGCCACAGGGGTGGCCTCACCTCACCCCCTGGCCGCAGAGGCAGGCAGCCTGGGTTCAAACCTAGCCACTGCTTGCAAGGTCATCTTGGACAAGTTAACTCAGCTCCTCTGGGTAAAACTGTACCTCCCTTGAGAGAGCTGGAGGAGTAAATGAGTAAATGCATATAAGGAACTTAGCACAACTTCCAGCAAATATAAAGTGGTATCTGTTACTTTTATTTCCAGGCTCCTCTATGTACCTGTAGTGTTCAAAGCAAGGCGGGAAAGGGAAGCTAGAGTAGGGAGAGTCTCGGAGTGGAGCTAGACAGTCCGGTTCTTTTGCTAATTATCATGTAGACTTGTCAAGTTATCTAATTCCTCAGTGAAGATATGATCTCTGCCTTCACAGGGTTGCTCTTAGGGGTACAAAAGACCTAGTGATATCAGGTGAATAGAAGGGCTGAGCACAAAGTGAGGTTCATGAAGGCTGAATGACCTGAATGGACAATCCCACTCTAGACCTTGCCAGTATTAGAACATCTCTCGGTCCTAGACTCTGAATGCCAAATCTCTTGACAACAAACCTCCCCTCTCCCTGCTCTGGCCTTCCCACCTTGCTTTCCTGACTTGGCCTGGACCCAGGCATCTCACAGAAGTTCAGGCAGCCTGTGCTGCAAGGTTATTCAGGCCAACCCTCTCTCTGCATGCTGGGGAAACTGAGGCTTACAGCTGTTCTCATCAGTTCCTGGAAAACCTGGTACCTTTCACCATGGTTGCTAAGCCTCAGGCAAAGCCAATGTCTACTAGGCTGCCAGGCACTGGACAGAAACTCCCAGAAAGGGACTGACGAGCTCCACCAGCCCTGCCCTGTGGCATCCCGGCTTAGGGCCCGGCCACTGCTCCACAGTATGACTGTCCTACCCTTGGTGCTTCCCCGTCCCACTTCCTGCAGAGTTTCAAGTCTCCTCATATCTTTTGTTTTATTTTTTCTAAATCCTCACTTGAGGATAAGTTTTTCCGTACTGCAGGCCGATGCTCTAACCGCTGAGCCAAACCGGCCAGGGCGAGGATAAGTTTTTAATAACTTGAGAGGGAGAGGGAGAAGGAGAGAGAGAAACATCAATGGGTTGCCTACTGAGCCCTGATGGGGGATCAAACCCACAATGGGTATGTGCCCTGACTGGGAATTGAACCCAAGACCCTTTGGTTCTAGGGATGATTTCCAACTAACTGAACCCCAATGGCCAAGGCCCCTCATATCTTTTCACTGTGAGGTCCTCTGACCCTTCAAGACGGCTCCGAGCTTCCTCACCCCAACCCTTCCCTCTGTCTGTCCTTCCACTACTCCTTCCATGCTCTTGAACCTCCCCTTTCATTTCTCAACTTGCCCTTTTCCCACGTGGCCTCTGCAGCAAGGACAGTACAGCTCACCACCTCCTTGACACACTGCTCCATGGCTACCTGGCAGCTGCTCTCTCCCGGGACCGCCTCTTCCTGTTGCTGCTCCATCTCACTCTATGGCAAAGGGTGTGCCAGCAGCAGCCTCCTCTACATGGTTCCACACTTTCCTACAGTGACTCGGCCAGGCACAACCCCAATGAGCCCCATCACACTGAGACCAGACTTTCAGCTGGAACCTGAAGCTCTTGCTCCTGAGCTCTAAGCTGATAGCTCCTTTGTTTTGTTATATTTTAATTTTTTTTCTTTATTGATTTTAGAAAGGAAGGGAGAGGGAGAGAGAAATAGAAACATCAATGACAGAGAACATCAACTGGCTGCCACTTGCATGCCCCCAATTGGGGATTTGGCCCACAACTGGGAATCAAACAGGCGACCTCTTGGTGCATGGGTTGACACTCAACCACTGAGCCACACCGGCGGGGCTGACGGTTCCTTTGGAACAACCCACCAGCACCAGCCCACCAGCCCACCAGCACCTTGCACTCTGCCTACCTCTTTCCATTCATGCTCCTTGGCTTTGCTGTCTTCCCAGTCACAGAGGCTTGGATCTGAATGCCCATTTCTCCTTAGCATCCCTCTCTCACACAAGGCTCGTTAGCTCCCTCCAGTGGCCTCTATCTCAGGTCCTCAGAGCTCTTCACCTACTCAGTGCAACTGTCTCCCAACTACTTTCTGCCTTTAGTCTCTCTTTCCTCTTATTAACACTTCATACTGTTCTCTCTTAAGAAAAACACCCCTCTCTTCTTCCTGCCATCTAAAACTTCAATGGTTCTTTCATTAATTACAGAATAATGTGAATATTCTGGTTGGCAGGACAGGATTTCCACAATCTGGTCCCATTCTACTTTCTAAACTTAATCTTCTCTATACTCAAATGACCATCTCCACAGCCTCCAGATCTTGCTCTACTCAGCCTCTTCCTCTAAACCTTACACTTCCAGCCTCCATGACTTTCTTCCAGTATGCTCTTCTCCAAGTCTCCTACCCTCCTCCAAAGTACAGTTCAAACACTGCCTCCCTGAACTCTTTCCTCACTGTGATCTACCATTATTTTTATGTGCTCACTACAGCACTCACTATGCTGCTTGTAATTTAATGTTCAGGAGAGGGTCTTCCACACTCCTCACCCCCAGGACTTCCCTCCACCTCACCAGACTGTGGACCCAGGGAAGGCAGGGACTGGATTTTTCATGTCTATCCTTAAGACCTCAGCATCTGATACTGTATTTTTGTTTAATCACAGTTACTGTTTTATGGCTTATAACATTATCTTTTCTGTAATCTGCCTCCTTCATTAGATTGTAAGCTCCCGGAGGCAATGGATTATGTCTTACCAATTCTGCTGTACAATTTAGCATCAAGCAGAGGACTTTTCAAACAAAACAAAAATGTCGGCTACACTGAATGAGCAATTGGAATGAGTTCAAACCTCACATATCGAGCGTGGACAATACTACCCAGTATTTTTCTAACCAAGATTTCCCCATCAGAGCCACAATTAACCCCAGGTCCTTGTCAGCTCAGCACACAGGGCCATAGATGGCACAAGATGGTGTTTACAGAGAAGCATGAAGCCTATACTCTTTCCAGAATATCATAAATATTACAAATATGCAGCAGGTGACTCTTCTGTCTGAGCCAGTTCCAGCACTACAGCCGAGGAAGGACATCCATCAAAGCCCCTGTACCAGGAGGCCTGCTGACAGGAAGATCTCCACAAGCTATACTGTTACCATCCATTCCTGGCTGCCTGCTCCTGAGCCGCCAGAGGCATCAGTCAGAGAATTCCAAGAGCTGGGATAAGAATTTTGAGAGCTGGAGGGCCCCCACCCTACCCTGGGTTCCTCTTATACAGAGTGATTTATTTCATAGAGAAGTTCCTCAAGTGTTACCTCAGCAGTCCTAGCAAATAGGGCAAAAGATCGAAATGCAGGCATCCAGCTGCCTCTTCTGCTAGTGTTCCCTTTCTCAATCTCATAATGTGGACAAGGACGATTAGGAGGCTGACCACTGCTTTCCAATTTCATTTTATTCCTTTAGTAAATATTTATCGTCACAGACCTTTCCAATTTCCAGCTGTGTAATATTGGGCAAGTCCCTTGCCTCTGAGATATGTCTTCATCTACAGAAGAAAAATAATGATCTTTGCTCTGCCTCCCTGATAGGCAAGCTCAAATGAGACAATGCATTCGAAAGAGCTTTCTAAACTGAAAAGCCCTATCAGTATTACTGTTATTCGTATTATCTGGCCATCCCTTTAATTTTCTAGCTAAGTAAACCCAACCTCAGAAAAATCACATGGTAGCAGTTAGGATGAGAACAAAACTCAGGTCTTCTGATTCTGAGTACTTATTATATGCCAGACGGTTTACTAAGTGGTAACTGCGGGCACAAACCCTGGATCTTTAATGGACTACCTCTTTCTCTCTTCCAGCTTGTATTAAGTAAAACTTCTTTGAAGACTTAGGTTCAAGAAAAAGAGGGTTCCTGGGTCCAGCGAGATGCTGAGTGGTTGAGGCAACCTTACTTTTCCCTCCCTGGTTTGGAAGGCTTCATTTAGTCCCGGGTCATATAGCAGGACAGCCTGCTGCTGTCCAGCCGTCCATATGGCCAGCCACTGATGCACTCTTGGGGCGAGGTGGCCGTGGTGGGGATGGCTGGGGCCAGCGTCTCCAAGACAGTCCACTCCGGATGTCACAAAGGAGTGAAGAGGCTCCAGGAGGGAGGGAGAAGTCCGGTCTCTGGGCAGACCGCCCAAGGTGGTGGTGTGGCATCTGGGGGAAGGGGTCGGAGGACTGGGGGCTGAGGGCCAGAAAAAGCCGGCTCTAGTTTTGGGAGGGTGGTCCCTGGCCTTCAGCCGGAAACCTGCAAGGGAGCAAGGCATGAAGACGCCGTTGCAGGCAGTCCGAAGCTCGGAAGTCTTTCTTCCCTCTGTAGAACCCATTCTCTCCATCAGAGTAGTTATGTTTATTAAACTATAGTATTTCCCAGGTCGGCAACTGGCCCCGGGCCACCGAATGGCCCCTTGGGAAAAGTAGTTCGATTTCGCTTTCAGGGAAGTTCCCTTCGCCCCGTCTGCCAGCCCCTCTTATTCCTGGGAACTTCACATTTCAGAGGGCTCGGCAAGTACCCGGAAAGCTGAAGTCGCGGCTGCCCCCGTCATCAGGTGTGCAGCATCCCGGAGAGGCGCGCGAGCGAAAGACTACACCTCCCAGCAGCCACCACGCGTCTCAGGGCGCAGGCGTAGCCGCGCCTCGCCACCCCTCCCCCTCCTCCAACTGCTCCCGTCGGTCCGTTCCCGTATTCCCCCCATTAGTTCTAATGTCCCCTCTGTCTCGCCGGCACCTCACACTCACTGCGAACTCGCGGCGTGGGGTACAGTCTCTGCGCCTTCTCCAGGAAGCGGAGCGCCCGGTCGGGCTGGTTACTCTGGATGGCCTTGAGGGCGATGCTAATACAGCGCTCGGCTTCATCCTTGTTGGATTCCATGGCGGAACCAGAGCGCGGAACCAGGGAGGGGGAGGCCGGGCGAGCGAAGGGCTGCGCCAGCGGCCGGCGCGTCGCTGGGCAGGCGGGCGCACAGTGATGACATAAACCTCCGCCCCTCCTTTCCCGAGATCTGAGCGAGGGCGGAAGCGCTACCGTACGTCTTCTAAGAGGGCGACATTTAAGAGAGGTGTTAAGGGCGAATGCCCACATTTCTGGAGGCCAGAGGGTTATTCTATTCAGAGGTCTTAATGTTGAGTGTGCTTGCACCTTTTGGTAGTAACTGTGCATTTGATACGAGGGTCATTTATTTATTCATTCAACAGGTGTTTATTGAGAACCCACTATTTGCTATGGCAGGTATACAGTGGTGAACAAAACACAGCCCCTCATGGAGCTTACAGTCTAGAGTGTGTAGGGGGGGTGGGTAGACAGAAATGCTATGAAGGAAAATGAAGGGATAGAGAAAAGAAGACAGTATTTTAAATGGCCCGATAAGAGACCGCTTCTCTCAGAAGCTGTTTTAATAGAAATCTGAATTCAGGAGAGAAAGCAGGTGCAGCATTCCAGATGTGACTACCTGGAGGAAGGGTGGTCCTGGTAGAAGGAAGAGAAAATGCAAAGGCTCTGAATCAGGAATTTGATTTGTTGAGTTACTACCAGATCAACAAGGAGAGGACACCATAGGGGGCATGAAGAATTTCACTATAGAGTGAAATTCAGTTCTATCGGGCTTTCATGCCTATCGTTCCAGCGAATGCAAGCTACCAAACCCGTTGGTCATTTCTCAATCCTTATATTGTTTGGCCTCTCAAGCAGGATTTGGTAAGAGGCACCTATTGGTGAGAATTAGGAGGCCACTGCTATAATCCAGGTAAGAATTAATGGTAATTTGGATAGGGAGATGATGGAGGTGGTGAGTAGTAGTCAAATTCTGGATATATTTTGAAGACATAATCAAAATGATTTTGCTGATGGATAGGATGTGGGATGTGAGGGAAAGAAATGAGTCAGAATGATTTCAAAGATTTTTGGCCTGAATAAGTGGAAGAACAGTTTCCATTTACCAAAACTGAGGGAAAACTGAGAGCAGCACCTTGGTAGGGAGAATATTAAATGTTTGATTTAGTTTGTGATGCCTTTTAGAATCAAGTGGAATTATACATATATGGTTTGGGGAAGAAGGTGGGGCTGGACATATAAATTTGGAAATTATCAGTATACATAAATGGTATTTAAAGCTATGGGACTAGATGGACAAAGGAAGTGAGTGTAGATAGAGAAAGTAGAAGTTTGATTACTGAGCCCTGTGGTACCCACTGTTTAGAGCAGGGTGGGGAATGTCTCGCCCTTCGGCCATATATGGCCCTTGAAATCAATACCAGCTAACATCACACACCTCACCAAATTAGTTTGACCAAATATAGCAGCTAATTTTTTTTAAATCCTCACCGGAGGATATTTTCCCATTGATTTTCAGATAGAGTGGGAGGGAGGAAGGGAGGGAGAGAGAGAGAGAGAGAGAGAGAGAGAGAGAGAGAGAGAGAGAGAGAGAGAAACATCAATGTGAGAGAGACACATCAATTGGTTGCTTTCCCCACAATCCCAACTAGGTGGGGGATCAAACCACAGCCAAGGTATGTGCCCTTGACTGGAATTGAATCTGAGAGTCTTTGGTCCTTGGGCTGACGCTCCAACTGCTGAGCCAAACTGGCTAGGGCACAGGCTGATTTTTAAGTTGATAATTTTGTATGACCCGTGAATGATGTTATAAATATTCAAATGACCCTTGGCAGAAAAAAGATTCCCCACCCCTGGTTTAGAAGTCTAGAAGAAGAGGAGAATCCAGGAAAGGAGAATGAAAAATCAGCTCTGCCAGGTAAGAAAATTAGTTATTTCAGAAGCCAGTGAAACAAATGTTTCAAGAGGGAGGGAGGGGTCAACTTTGGTAAACCATGAAGAGAGACCAAGCAATATGAGGACTAAGAAATGACCAATGGATTTGACAATGTGCAGGTCAGTGGTGACCTTGACAAGATTTCTCTCAGTGGAGGGTAGAGGTGAAAACCCTAAGGGAATGGATTCAGGAGTGAAGGAGAAATGGATTGGTAGTAGAGAGGAATGTGGGGAGGTTTTGTTTTGTTTTCTTTTTTGAAGATGGGATATATTATATAGCACTCTTTGATAGGAATTGAGTGGGAAAGAAATTTTGGTGATGCAGGAAAGAAAGGAGATAATTACAGGAGTAGACAGAGGTGGGGTCTGGGACACAAGTGAGAGGATGGTCTTAGCTGCGTGGACAACTCATTGATTTTCAGGAGGGAAGAGAGTTTGAATGGGTGCTTGCAGGCCAGCTGCTAAGTTTGGAAGTGAGAACATGAGGACGTTCTTTTCGGATAGTTTTTATTTTCTGTGTAATAAGAAGCAAGGCTGTTACCTCGTTGGCTACACATGCTACTCCTTGGAAATATCTTTACATCTAACCTTCCTTCGCATTCCCACTGTTCCCTTCCCAGTGCAAACTCTTTTGACTCCAGGCTGGCCTGACACAGTATCCTGATGGTGAGGAATCAGCCCCTCCTTAACGAGAGAGGCTTACACTTAAGTTAAGCTCTCAAAAATTGATAGGTCCTTAATGAACAAACACTGGGACTGCTTTCAGACAGTGTCTCTGAGTTTTGCTGACTTAGAACTGCATAGATCACCATCCTCTTTCCTGCTGTTGAGATAAGAAATGTCAAAAACTGTAGAGGATTTTTATGAGTTTATTTGAGCCAAACTGATAACATTGCCGGGAACCAAGATCTCCAATAGTCTGGAGAAGGACAATATTGCAGTTTCTTTTATGAATTTGGAATTAAGGAGAGGACATAAGGAAGATTATATGAAGGTGGGAGAAAGCAAGGCAGGGATTAGGTTACAGGATAGTAACAAGATTATGTGCTCTCCTGAGGGTGGTTAACTTCCTAGAAGTCTGAAAAAGAGGCATATTAAAGGTGTATAAATCTAGGTGCACAAAAGCAATGGACAGGGCTTGCTTAAAGCAAAGATAGCCTCTTACTGTGGAAGTTCGAGGCCTGAGTTGTGACCACCTGCCATGACCTGCCTAACTAGGAATTTATGATCAGATCCCTCTGAGAGGTTTCTTCAGTTAGATTTATTACAGTCCCCCTTTTTCATCTACACTGCTAAGTATCACGTGGTCTCCTCTTCCATTTTCGGAGAGTGATGAGGCCCTCTTCTCTGGCTGACTACAGGTACTTACTTTACTTTGTGAAGAAGGCACTTGTGTAAAGGAGGCCTGCAATTTCGTTGTGTTAAGGAATTGGACTAGGATTGTCCAGCTGCTGGCTGGTGAGCCCTCCTTTTCTCTGAATGCATATAAATGACAAAATCTTATTTAAATTTGAGTCTGTAGTTAGTAACTTGACTTGGTTGGCAGGGTCTGGAGCACTGTCGATCTGGAGAGGCAGGACTTCTTTATGCCTGTTTTCGCCTCCCTCCCCTCAGCTGCTGAACTGTTTCAATTCAGAAAGGCTTTGTTGTTTCAGAAGGGATTGTAAAGCTGCTCTGACCAACCTCCATGTTTTCACTCCCACCTTCCTTTCCTTTCCTCTCCCCTCCCCCTCCCCTCTCCTCCCCTCCCCTTCTAATCCTCACCCAAGGATATGTTTATTGATTTTAGAGAGAGAGGAAGGGAGAGATAGAGAAACAATGGTATGAGAGAAACATCGATTATCAGTTGACTCCATGTATGCCCTGACTAGGAATTGAGTGGAAGGGAAGGAGGGGGAGCGAGAGAGAAACATCAGTGTGAGAGAGACACATCCATTGGTTGCCTCCTGCACAACCCCGTCCAGGGTGGGGGATTGAACCTGTAACCTAGGTATGTGCCCTTGACC
The DNA here is from genome assembly GCF_014108415.1 of Molossus molossus. NCBI lineage: Eukaryota > Metazoa > Chordata > Mammalia > Chiroptera > Molossidae > Molossus > Molossus molossus. The sequence goes on from NW_023425352.1 coordinate 53,234,861, forward strand.
GGGGAAGTGAACCTAAGACTCTTTGATCCTTGGGCTGATACTCTAACTCAGTGGTTCTCAACTTTCCTAATGCCGTGAGCCTTTAACACAGTTCCTCATGTTGTATATGGGCATATGTGGGCATATCTGCATATGGGCGGACCCGCCTGGAGACGGATAGAGGAGCGGTGTCTCGGTTCCTAAGACCATTGGAAATAATATGTTTTGCGATGGTTTTAGGCGACCCCTGTGAAAAGGTTGTTTGACCCCCAGAGGCTTCGAGACCCACAGGTTGAGAACCGCTGCTCTAACTACTGAGCAAAACTGACCAGGGCTCAGGGATATTTTTATCTTTTTAATTGATTTTAGAGAGGGAGGGAGAGAAACATCGATGTCATCAATCGGTTGCCTCCTGCATGTGCCTTGACCCGGGATGGAACCTGCAACCTGGGTATGTGCGCTGACCAGAACTGAACCTACTACCTTTTTGGTGTACCGGACGGTGCTCCAACTAACAGTCACACTGGCCAGGGAGAGATGTCATGATTTTGATCTAAGGGAAAAATTGGAAACTTCTAATTTGACTAGCTGGAGTCATGATACTTGTGGGAGGATGAGGTTCAAAAAGAGACAAAATCCTTAATTGCCTCTACGGGTACCCAGGAGAAGACCCTGGGAAAAGGAATCTTCACCTGAAACTCAGCATCTCCTCTTGCTCCTAGAGCTGAAACCACTCTTGAATTAAGTGACCACCAGCCTCCAGATTTCTTTCTTCTGGAGACACCAAGAATTCATAGTCTCACCTTAACATGCTTTAATCTTCTGTTGTCTCTTACCCATCTCTACTAAGACAATTCACCCCACCCCCATCTATTTGCTTGCCTCCTTAATTATCTTGTCCATCTATGCAAGTCTAACTTGTTCTTCAGCGCTCAGTTGACACTGTCTTCCCTGTGAAGAGGCAGAATTCATTCAGTAGTCTGTCCCGAAAGCTGGCCCTGTGCAGAGCGTTAGGGATTCACAAGAGAGGACAACCTGGTATGAGGGAGCGCAGTCTGCAATGGGAGCTAGTGAGAGGATTGGAGGCACTGTGGTAAGCTCCAGGTGGATTGTGTTAACCAGAGGAGGCTCAGAAAAGGGAGCTGCTAGTTGCACGTGTAGGATGAGAAGGGCTCTGGGGATTTGACATCTGAGCCAGGGTCTGAGTCTGGGAAAGTGCCTCCTCCTCCGTGAGCGCTCCTTGCTTTGATGTCCCCATAGCAGCTTAAGCCTGGCTCCTCCCTGGACACCCACCTTCACTGCCCTGCACAGTGGGCACGCCTGTCTCCAGCTAAACCGAAATGGAGATCTTGCCTTCATGTTCCCTGTGGCTCAAGCACAGATCCTGATACCTAATATGGGCTCAATACATGTTTGTTAAATGAATCCCAGAGACAGATTTCTCCTCAAACACTATCTGGAGTTTCCCTGGGCTAGCCTGAGGGATAACTTCCTTTCTACATCTTCAGAAAGAATTGCCAAGTCAATGGAGTATCCCCTACTACTTGTCCTTTGCTCTTTTGCTCCCTGGCTGCGCAGTGTCCCTTGCTGCCTCCAGGTGTGACCCACAAAGGCCTTCCTTTCAGAGAGTTCCAGGCCCCAAAAATCTCTCCCTGAAGAAACGGCCCTTGTTGATTAAACTGTGGTAGGTGATGGAACACTGTGGCTGTGGGTATGGTTGGGAAGCTCTCCAATATATGTCTTTTTTTGATTAATCCTCACCCGAGGATATTTTCCTATTTTTGTTTTGTTTCGATAGAGTGAGAGGGAGGGAGGGAGAGAAAGATCAATGTGAGAAAGATACATAGATTGGTTGCCTCCTACACGACGTGGACTAGGGCCGGGGATTGAATCTGCAACCCAGGTATGTGCCCTTGACCAGGAATCGAACCCGAGACCCTTTGGTCCACAGGCTGATGCTTTAACTGCTGAGCCAAACTGGCCAGGGCCAATGTATTCCTTTTTATGTAAGCTTGATTTTGGAACCATCTGAATGTTTACCTATTAAAAAAAAAACAAAAAAAAAAACCCAACCTAACCCTGGCCAGTTTGGCTCAGCGGTTAGAGCGTTGGCCTGTGGTCCAGAGAGACCCGGGTTCGGTTCCTGCTAAGGGCATGTACCTCAGTTGCGGTTTGTCCCCGGCCCTGGTAGGTTGTGCGGTGGCAGCCACTCAATGTGTCCCTTTCATGTCGCTGTTTCTCTTTCTCTCTCTCTCCCTCCCACTCTATCTAAACAAAAAAATGGAAAAATGTCCTTGGGTGAGGATAAAAAAAAAAAAAAGAAAATTCACCCAAGATTTACTGATAGGTAATTCAATTTTCAACTTGAGCTTCAATACATTATTTGTTGAATGAAAACATGAATATTTCCCCATCGCATCTTTGGATCTTCATTTTTATCCTTGGCTCTCTTTTTCTCCCTAGAGAAGGAGGTCTCGACACTAGGGAGGGCCAGAGGCTGGAGACTGGAGAGACAACGGCACAGGGTACTTGGAGCCCTTTCTACCGAACTTGTCCGTCTCATGGATATCACACCATGTACAGGTTCTCTGATTCAAAGTCCTTTCACTTCGATGGTCTCTATTCTCACCTCTTGCGGAAGACATGGAACTGGTATTAGTATTTTAGTTGGGAAACTGATTCAGACTTTATATGTTCATGGTTAGTTGGCCTTGAAATTGGGAGAACCCAGGTTTTCAGAAAATTCCCCAACCATAGCTTCACCTAAACCCTCTTCCTGGGTTCAGATTCTTATATCTAACTACCTACCAGGTAGTTCCACCAGAATGTCTCTCAGGCACCTCAACATGTTAAAAAAATGGTCTCACAATCCTCAACCCAATCCTGGTTCACTCAGCTTCCCAATGCCACTGAAGAGCACTACTGTGCACCCAGTAACCTAAACAAAAGTCTGGGTTTCATCCTTAGTTGTTCCCAGTCCCTTACATCCTCCAGTGTATATGCCCCCATCCCTACCCTTAAGCTTGACCTAAACATCTTCCAAATCTGTTACCACCTCTCCAGCTCTGTAGCCATCCCCTTAACAGGCTTCTCTGAGTTTTTTGGTTTGGGTTTTAATCTGTTGTTCTTTTCCCAATTACTTGTTGCAGATGCTTAGATTATTAATTGCCAGCCCATCTTCTGTAATAGGTTTGGAGCTCGTTAATAGGTTTATAGGTTTCCCTTTATCTCTGTCCCACATGTTTTTATATCTAATATTTTCATTACCATATTCAGTTCTAAGCATTTTAAAATTTCCCTCATGATTTTTTCTATAAAAATCAAGTTTTAAGTGTGTTTAAAATGCTCATATGTAATAATTTTTTTTTGCGGGTGACAACTATCTTAATTTATTTGTTCTATTGAGAGAATATTTTAATATAGTAATAGTTGAATACATCTTGATTTTTATTTAAAGTAATTATTAAGGTAGCACATGATGTAGTCAATGCTGGTTTTATTTATTTATTTATTTATTTATTTTTTCTTTATTTTCAGATAGAATGGGAGGGAGGAAGAGAGAGAGAGAGAGAGAGAAACATCGACATGAAAGGGACCCATCGAGTGGCTGCCACCTGCACAACCCAACCAGGGCTGGGGACAAACTACAACTGAGGTACATGCCCTTAGTGGAAACCGAACCCGGGTCTCTCTGGACCACAGGCCAACGCTCTAACCGCTGAGCCAAACTGGCCAGGGCAATTCTGATTTTATTAATAAAATACATTCTTTGCATAGATGCATGGATCATACATATAGTTCCTCTTTTATATTTAATCTAATCTGATTCAACATTAAATTTTACATTCTAAAAACAAAAATAAATAAATGAAAAAGTTTGTTACATAAATATACAGCTTCTGAAACTACAGTTTTCCAGTGACAGTACTTTTGGATATAAAGACAGGTGTAGCCTTCAGAAAGGCACCAAAGACCAAAGAGAAAAGCTCCCGAGAATTTTTTTTTTTCTGTTTGGTACGTGCCCCTAGTGGGAACTGAACCCGAGACTCTCTGGTCCACAGGCCGATGCTCCAACCGCTGAGCCAAACCGGCCAGGGCAACTCCTGAGAATTTGTCTTTTTCTCACATCTGCTCTTTTCTCCTCCCCCTGTGTGGCTCCCTCTACTCAAGTCACAGTGCAAATGGAATTTGGGTACTCTTTTGCCCTAATTAACTTTCACGTTCAAGAGACCAGCCCCAAATGATCTAGAACCTATAGGTTTGTATTTTTGATGGTCATTCAATTAGTCCTACCTATGAAAATGTCTACTTCCTCCTTGACCACCTGTGGCCAAAGGAAAGGGATGATTTATGCATGATCAGAACATCTTTCTGGAAACATACCCTAACAGAGGTTTGTAAGCTCCATATGTTGTGATAATATTTTTCAATACATAATATTCCAGAAACCCTATGTAAATAAGTAACTATACGAACCCCAGTTATAGATAGAGCCCCAGAAAGGTTGAAACAAAGTCGGAGCTGCTATCTGAAAGGAACTGCCTTGTATATCTTATCCCGTAAAACTTTGGAATGTTAGCACTAGGTAAAATCACCTTTGGATTGGGTTAAACCAACACTGTATTCCAAACAAGTCTGTTAAACTAACAGAAGCACACCTTAATTCTTGGGTTCGAAAGGCACCCCAGTCTGTACTGGGCACTCCCTAAAACTTCAGTTCCCAGAAACATGCTTTTTGGCCTTTGGACTTTGTACACTCGGTACCCTTTACCTGGATACTCCTCCTCCCCCGTTGTTAACTCCTGCTCAACACTCAGCTTCTTCCCTGCCCCTTTAATTAAAAAAAAAGTCATTTCCTCTGCAAGCCTGCCTTGAACTCCCAAATCTGGATTACATGGCCCTTCTGCTTCTCCAAGTGCTCGCATAGAAGCCTGTACTTCTTTTTTCTGTTTCCCTTACTGGAATGCAAACACCTAGATCTTGCTGAGTGCCTGGCACATGGTAGGTGATCATTAAAGAGTTGTAGAATGAATAGAGTGACTCATACCCTTACACTTGGTGGTAAAAATTCCCATTCTAGAGTTACCAACAATACCAGGCATCACTCCTTCCTTCACCTCAATTATAATGACATCTGTAGAGTCTCTCTTCATGATTATGGTCAATCTGTGGATGTTCACCCCACCCTGCCCCAGCCACCAGGTCCCTGGAGGCCAATTCTCAGGAGCAGGGCCAGGGCTAGTCTGCCTTCAAGTAGCCTCACCACCCTCCCCTGCTCCAGACCAGCGAGTACTTGCACCAAGTCTTCTTGCCAGTAGGTGGCACTTGAAGACTGAAAGCTGAACACTCTGTTTCCTCTTTTTCTTTCTTTTTTTTTGTTAATCCTCACCCAAGGACATTTTTCCTTTGATTTTTTTTTTTTTTAGATAGAGTGGAAGGGATGGAGGGAGGGAGGGAGGGAGTGAAGGAAGGGGGGGGAGAGAGAGACAGAGACAGACATCGAGGGAGACACATCGATGGGTTGCCTCCTGCACCACCCCAACTGGGGCCTGGGGATTGAACCTGCAACCCAAGTACATTCCCTTGACTGGGAATCAAACCTGTGACCCTTCAGTCTGCAGGTCGACATTCTAACCGTGGAGCCAGATGGGCCAGGGCTCTCCTTCCTCTTTTGAGCTGCTTGGAGAGGATGCTCTGGTGAGAACCTGGCTGTTGGCTCCCATGCTGCTGTTCCTTCTTGCCTGTCTAGTAGGAGCCATTGCCTGGACTTCTTTGTCTTAGAATCTAATTTGTTTCAAGTGCATGTGTTCCAACTAGAGCTAAACTAGGTGGGACACTAAAAGCTATTAAAATGATGATATTTAAATAGCATGCATGTTCCTAAGCCCATTTCCCTTAGTAACTCTCCATATTATTCCTGCTTGTCCTTGTGGGTGGTGCTGAATTCAAGGTCAAGGAAGCCCAGCAGCCTGGGTTTCCTCTGAGTTTCCTTTCCTCCCCAAAGCCTAAGGGCTAGAATGGGAGAAGGTTATTTTTGTTATTTATTTTAATCCCCATCAGAGGATTTTTTTTTTACATTTGTCTTCAGATAGAGTGGGAAGGAGAGAGAAACATCGATGCAAGAGAGACACATTGATTGGTTGCCACCCGCACGACCCCAACCGGGACTGAGGACGAACCGCAACTAAGGTACGTGCCCTTGGCTGTAATTGAACCCGGGCCTCTTTGGTCCGTGGGCCGATGCTCTAACTGCTGAGCCAAACCGGCCAGGGCTATTTTTGTTTTTTAAATAATTAGAAAACAAGAAAAGTAGAGAATGGCTGTAGGTGTGTGGGAGGAATTTATTGAGGCACTGCTAGTATCACTTTAACACCGTCCGAGAGTTATTTTTAAATTAGCTTTTAGACTGTCTGATTGTGTTACTGCTTTGGGTCTGAACTTTGTGGTGAATTATAGCAGTGTTGTTATGGGTGGGCAAGTGATCCTTGGGAGGCGGCGGGGGGGTGCTATCAGTCTTGTCTGGAAGAGGACCAAGGAGGGCTTTTAAGGAGGGGACAGTTTGAGCTGTCTTGAAGGAGGAAAGGTAGGCTATTCTACCTAGGTAGAAGAAACAATTTGAATAAAAAGAGAAGCACAAATCAGCTTTTTGTATTTCCAAATGCTTCTAGCCTACTCCCAAACTCTGCCTACTAAAATCCTCTCAGCTTATTCATAACGCCACCTTGCTCAAGGACTTCCTTGGGGGACCCTGGCCTCTTCTGGGTGACTGAGCTTGTATCTCTCACCTGCACATTTACCCTATTGTGTCAAAGTGTGGCCATGCTGTCTTCTTGAGCACTTGGACCTCCTCTTCTTCCTCAGGCACTCCTAGGAGCTAATGGAGTTCAGTTGGAATTCCATGTCCTGTGACAGGCGCCCTTGACCCTGGGTTTCAAGATGTTATATGTGAGATCCTTACCCTCTTCAGCTATGTGCTGGCTTTCAGCTTAAACCCAGGCCAATCCGCAGATTTCTTCTTGTAGGGGAATGAAAGTCCCACGAAGTGTGTGAAGTGAACTTTTCTTCAAGGCTGGAACAAGAAGGATCTGGGAGAAGAGTGCTTTTGGGATTCTGGGACAATTTTAAGAAAAGCTCCTGTTTTGCTGATGCCTCGGCCCAGGGGCAGTGAGCAAATCAAAGGCTACATTTATTTGGGCATCAGGAATACATACCCAAGAAAGTAAAGAGTGGAAGATAGCACTGGCCAGTTTGGCTCAGCGCTCAGGGCGTCGGCCTGCGGTCCAGGGAGACCCGGGTTCCGTTCCTGCTAAGGGCATGTACCTCGGTTGCAGTTTGTCCCCGGCCCTGGTTGGGTTGTGCGGGTGGCAGCCACTCTGTTTCCCTTTCATGTCTATGTTTCTCAGTCTCTCTCTCTCTCCCCGCCCCACTCTATCTAAACAAAAATGTAAAGGTGTCCTCGGGTGAGGATTAAAAAAAAAAGTGGGAGATAGATGAAGTAGATGAGTGGCAAACTCCTTTGAGAGATAATCTAAACTGCTCCCTGAAAGGACATTAGAAGTGAGGTGGTGAAACTGCTCTGGAGAAAATGCTGGGGTTGGGACTACCTCGCGGAGCCGCAGATGCAGACCCAGGCCTCTGCTCCTTTCTGCCTGATAAACACTCCCTGCCAACTTGCAGGCCTTGCAGGAAGCACTGGGTTTTCGGTGCAGTGCTTCTGCTACATTGGACTGGAGACACTGTCATGCCCGGAGGCACTACCTGGAAGAAACCTTAGAGCCCGCTGAGCCCAACCCTAGCTGCCATTTCACAGCTGAGGAAACAGATGGGAAATTACTTGCTTCAAGGCCATACTTTTAGTGGCAAAGTTGAGTCCAAATAAAACACTGGTTGCTATGGTTCTTAAAACTTAGGTCCACCATACCAGATGATTTCTCATATGCTCCACCACCCCATTTTAGTTCCTTATTGTGGGGTATGAGTAATCAAGGGCTGTGTATGTTTGCCCAGGATGAAAAGCTGTCCAAACTATGCTGGGACAATGCCACTGTCAGGCAGTTAGACACGAGCAGAGCAAGGACGATGGGCCAGGCACAGAAGGTCACCAGGGCAGAAATCCCCGGGCGCCTAGCAATGGGCAAAACTGGGAAAACAAGGACCTCACCCCCAGGGTAACCTTTTCTTCCCTAGCATATTGCTGGTCATGGGGTTTAGACGCCCTGACCTTTCATATCACTGGTCATGTGGCTCGGACCCTCCCCTGACTTCTCCTCCCCTAGTATGTTGCTAGTCATGTGTTAGACGTTAGAGGAGGAACAGGGACCAAAGAGTGGCTTCAAGTGACTCCCACTCCGCCCTTGCATGACCACTCCCTTAAGCATTAACCCCTAGGGATAATACCCACTAGACCTCAGCTCCAGGCCCAGAAAAGCTATGCCAATCCAGACAAACCATGCCACGGCTGACATCAGGACCAGCTGCATTTACTAATGACCCCCTGCCTTGGTGCTGACCAATTAGTGGAGACCACAACTCTGGAAGGACACACCTGGAAAGCTGATGAATATTCTACTGAAACCCCTGGATTGCCCCTAAAATCTCCACCCTCCCCTTTTATATATACACTGATTGAATCTTTATTGATTTTAGAGAGAGAAGAAGGGAGAGGGAGAGAGAGAAATATCGATTAGAGAAACTGATTGGCTGCCTCCTGCATGCTCCCCACTGGGGATCGGGCCTACAACCTGGGCATATGCCCTGACTGGGAAGGGAACCACTGACCTCCTGGTGCATGGGTTGACACTCAACCACTGAGCCACACTGGCCGGGCTAAAATCCCCACCCTTAAAAGCCCTTAGGACAACAAGCCAAACAGAAAAAGACAAATACCACATAACCTCACTTATTTGTGGAATATAATGAATAGAGTAGACCCAGAGATGTGGAAGTTGGGTACAGACTGACAACCCTCAGAAGAGGGAGTGGTGGGGGGAGGGAAGAGATAAACCACAGAACTTATATGCATGTACGTATAACCAATGAACTCGGACAACAAAACCGGGGACGGGGTTGGGGGGATAGGGAGGAGGGTGTCAATGGGGAAAAAAAGGATAAACATCTTAACAAAAATAAAATTAAAAATAAATAAATTAAAATAAAAAAAGCCCTTAGGACAGAGGACACAGCAGCTTTTCTCTCTGGCGCATGCCTGAGCCTTCTGCCACTCCCTTACTCCTTACTCCAGGCAAGTTTTCCTTGTCTCTTTCCTGAGCTCCAAGGGCCCTTCTTTTGCCTCTGTACCATGTTTCCTGAGCCCATTTCTTCTACAGCTCACTCCTTCTACGTCTGTGACTTTCTAAATAAACTGTCTCTTATAGCGTGAGTCTTGGCTCTGAATTCTTTCTCAGCTAGAACCCAAGTACCGAGGCTGCTGAACCGAGGTCTAACACCTGGTGCCGTGTTCACTGCTAACACCACCAGTAACCTCCAAATGCCCTGACTTCTTGTTTGTGCTAAAGTTGCCTTTCTACAGGAAGAACTAGACTCTGGTGGAAAGAAAACAAGTCTGCTGCCAGCAGGATCTTAAACCCAGTGGAGGAATAAAATGAAAAGGGCCCCAGAGGATCCTAAAATAAAGGAGACAACAGCCTTTGGGGGGTTATTGCGAACTGTTATAATTAAAGTGATATATTACAAGTGTTAAAGACAGAGGGCAGACGGCCCTGAGCAGGCCTGAGCCCAGAGGCACATCCTGGAGGGAAAGGGCACTTGCAAGGGATATGAACTCAGTCACTGCTTAAAGCACAGACTTGGGGTGGAGTCTCCCTAGGGAGCCTGAGAGCAAAAGAAGGGAGTGGAGAGAGCCAGTAAGCAGCTGCTTTAAACTCCGAATCTTGCTCCATTCCCTCTGTGCACATCACCTTCCGGAGCAGGCCCCAGAGCCAGGCTGGGGGCCGACACAGACCCATCTTCTGGCCCCGGTTTCCTGCCAGCTCAGGGTGGCCCAGTCATGCTCACTATCATTCATCACAGACTTCCTTTTGCCTGCCAGAGGTTTTCCCAATGTGTAGCTTAAAAGCACCAGCAGGAGAAAAAGCAAGGAATGGTCTTAATATAAATCCACAGCAAAAATGACTCGAGAACTTGGTGTTTCCCAGGGTTGGCGGTATCTGTGAATGTCCCTGCAATTCTTTAGATCCACAGGGTACTTGAATGGTAGTGTTGTTGAAGGTGCCAAAAGACTGAGTGTTTTGGACTTATTCATGTTTTTGAGAACCTATGGGGTTGATCACTGGGCAGAATCAGAGCCGAGCAGAAGACTGGGTCAGGGGAATGACGGAGAGGGGAAGCTGGATGAATCCTGAGATCATTCCCAAAAGGAAGGGAGCACTACTTCCGGAAGCAGCAGCAGGCAGGGCTGGCCCAGGGCTCCGCTCAAGGGACGGGGGTGGGGTGAAGGAGGTGGCCACTCTTGCTGTTCTGGCTTACTGCTTGGGCAAAGCGAAGTCCCAGGCAGTTTCCTGTGCACATTTCCACATGGCCTGCATGAGGCGGGTGAAGCCCATGTCTTTGGGCTTCTCCAGGCCTCTCATCAGCCGTTGCTTCATGATGGAAACAAATTCCTTATTGCTCAGCTCCCCATTGCCTAGAGAAAGAGGCAAACACAACAGGTGTAAGTGGGGGCTTTGGAACAAAGACACTGAGAATTCCAGTGTGCACACAGCGGGGCTGTACAGCCCAGTGCTCTCTCACAGCCAAGTTCAATTCTCCTGACCTAGAATGAACTGGTTTGCTCCTCGATGTTTCTGGCTGCATGCAACTGTGACAGTTTAGTGTGATAGAAGTTAAATGAGAATATATTACATGTCAGGTCTTGTGCTAGGTGTTGGGAATAAAGAGATAAATAAGACTCTGTCCAATGAAATACGCCCACATTGTGGGAGAAACAAATACACTATCTCAGCAGTGTGGTAAATACCATAATGGGGTAAACAAAGGAAGCTATGAGGGCTCAGAGGAAGAATTTCTCACCCACACTGGAGGTGGCACAACTACGGATCAGTCAAGCCTTCCTGGAGGTGTCTCTGAAGTTGAATCCCAAAAGATGAACAGGAGGAATTGGCCAAATAAAGGGGAGTGAGATGGAAGGCATTCCAGGCGGTGGTAGTAGCATCAGCAAAGGCACAGATGATGGAGAACTACAGTAGGTGCTGCTGGATCCACCGGTGGGGGTGGGGGCATGGCAAGTAAACTAAAGAGGCAGGCAGGAGATAGTTTCCCAAGGATCTTGTATTTTTTTATTTTTATTGATTTTAGAGAGAGAGGGAGAAATAGAAACATCTATGAGAGGGAACATCAATTGGCTGCCTCCTGCATGCCCCCACACTGGGGATCGGGCCCACAACGGGGATCGGGCCCACAACCTGGGCATGTGCCCTGACTGAGAATTGAACCAGTGACCTCCTGGTGTATGGGTCGAAGCTCAACCACTGTGCCACACCGGCTGGGCGGGATTTTGTATGTTTGTTAAAGGATTTGCACTTTATCTTCTATCAAAAGACTCATGGAATCAATACCAGCTAACATCACACACTTCACCAAATTAGCCTGACCAAATATAGCAGGCTAATTTTTAAGTTGATAATTCTGTAAGGCCTGCAAATGATTTATAAATGTCCAAATGGGCCTTGGCAGAGAAAGGCTCCCCAGCCCTGCATCTAGGCGGGGGAGTGCCAGGAAAGCTGGGAGCAGGGGAGTGAGAGCAGTTAGACTTCTGCTTGGACGGATTTCTCTGGCTGGATATACAGGATGGGGCTAGAGTGGCACACTGCAGCATGGGAGCCAGTTAGGAGGCTTTCAACAGTCCAGGTGACAGATGAGGGCGTTTCATGTGAAACCAAAACAACCACCTGGCTCTGGACTGATCCCATTTTCTGCAGGATTCCCATTCTACTCTCTTCAGTGGCAGCCTCTCAGGTCAGGGAGAGAACCTGGAGAGCACCTGGTTTACCCAAAGGTCACTTCTCAAGCCACATGAACAGTAACCACTGTAAGAGCAGAGGGCAGTGACGCCTTGACTAGATGCCTAGGACTAAATGCTGATTAAAGAATGGCAGCCATGACCTGGCTGGTTTGGCTCACGGTCGGAGCGCTGGCCAACACAAACAGGTGAAACTAGACTACGGCACTGGAAGGCAGGAAAGCGGCTCCCCTCGGGAGTGGGAGTGACTGGGAGGAGGCACCAGGGAGCCTCTGTGGTCCAGGTAATGTGATGTTTCTGGATAATGATGGTGACACGGGGATGTTCAGTTTTGAAAAATTCACCAATTTGCACTTTTCTGAATGCATATACTTCAACATAAAAAGCTTAAAAGTAGCCTGACTGGGCTGAAGTAATCAGTAATATGGCTTATCAAGAATGTAACTTAAAGAACAAAAAAGTCTAAACAAGATTCTTTTTTTTTTTTTAATCCTCACCCGAGGACATTTCTGCATTTATCTTCAGATAGAGCAGGAGGGAGAGAGGGGCAAAGAGAGAGAGAGAGAAACATTGATGAGAGAGACACATCGAGTGGTTGCCACCCACACAACCCCAACCAGGGCCGGGGGCAAACTGCAACCGCGGTACGTGCCCTTAGCGGGAACTGAACCCGGTACTCTCCGATCCGCAAGCCGACGCTCCAACCGCTGAGCCAAAGCAGCCAGGGCTAAATAAGATTCTTAATATTTTGTATATAAAAAGAAGCTTAAGCCCTGGCCGGTTTGGTTCAGTGGTTAGAGAGTTGGCCCTCATACCAAAGAGTCATGGGTTCAATTCCAGTGAAGGGCACATACCTCGGTTGTGGATCGTCTCCAGCTCTGGTCAGGATCATGTGGGAGGCAGCCAGTGGATGTGTCTCTCTCACATCAGTGTTTCTCTCTCTCTCTCCCTCTCCCTCCCACTCTATCTGAAAATAAATGGAAAAATATCCTCGGGTGAGGACTTGAAAAAATAAAAAATAAATAAAAAGAAGCTTAAGATGAAAAAAAAAATCTGAGGTAATTTCATTCAAATTACCTCGGGATTTGTTTCCTGCTTCCCTAAGGCCAGCGCTGACCAGTCTGAATGGCGCTGTCACCTCTGAGCCAGGGTGTGACTGAATATCATGTGTGTGCATGTGTGACCTATGAGTGCAGCCCTAAATTCTGTGGTGAACAAGTCCTCTGACATTGTGACCCAAGACCTTGCACTGGTAGAAGTATCAATGGCTTTTTATTTTTCTATTACAGTTGATATTATAAAATTTATGAAGTGATCCCCCAATAATTCTAGTACCCATACCTGGCACCACACACAGTTATTACAATCTTTTTTTAAAGTATGTTTTTATTGATGTTTTAGAGAGACAGGAAGGGAATAAGAGATAGAAACATTGATGTGAGAGAGAAACATTGACCTCTGCCTCCTGTACACTCCCCCCCCACCCGGGGACTGAGCCTGCAACCTGGGCATGTGCCCTGACCGGGAATCGAACCAGGACCTCTCAGTCCACGGGACGACACTCAATCCACTGAGCCACACCAGCTGGGCACAGTCTTATTGACTGTATTCCCTATGTTGTACTCTACTTCCCCGTAACTATTTTGTAACTACCAATTTGTAACAATAATGGCTTTTTAATTTAATATATACTTCCTTTTTCTGTAGATTTAAGAAAATAAGCCCCAGAGATGTTAAATGATTGTCTAAGGGTGATTTAAATAGATGTTGACAGGGCCTGATTCTAGAAGGCTGGAAAATCAAACAGCATTTCCAGGCCCCCCTAAGAAGAGAGGAGAACTGTGAGGCTGCTTACCTTTATTCCATAAGCTCTAGGATACTGGCTTCAAAAATCATAAAAATAGCCTGGCCAGTATGGCTCAGTGGATTGAGTGTCGTCCCATGGACTGAGAGGTCCCGGTTTGATTCCCGGTCAGGGCACATGCCCGAGTTGTGGGCTCGATCCCTGGTGGGGGGTGTACAGGAGGCAGCTGACGGAAGCTTCTCTCTCACATCGATGTTTCTCTCTCTCCCTTCTGCTCTCTCTAAAAAAATCAATAAAAACATATTAAAAAATTATAAAAAATAAATGTTTTTAAAAAAACTTAAACCACCTAAATGTGATTAGAATAAAAATATTGGGGGATGGGCACTGGCCGGTGTGGCTCAGTTGACTGGAGCACTGTCCCAACCAAAAGGATGCAGGTTCGATTCCTAGTCAGGGCACATACCCAGGTCAAGGTGCGTGTGGGAGGATCAATGATTCTCTCCTACATCTATGCTTCTAATTCCCTCTATAAAAAAATCAATTAAAAAAATCGAGATGGTTAATCTCTCTACAGCAGTGCTATTCATTAGAACTCTCTTCCATGAGGGAAATGCTTTTTAAAATCTGTGCTATTCAGTACAGTAGCCATTGGCCACATGTGACCACTGAGCACTTGAAATGTGGCTAAAGAGTCCAACAAACTGAGTTTTAAAGTGTATTTAATTTTAATTAAAACAGCCACATTAACTAGTGGTATCATGCTGGACAGGGAAGCCTAGAGAATAAGCCACCCCTACCTGAGGACAGGGTCATTTCCTTGTCCTGGCCCCGGGGCTTCCTTCGACTCAGACCTTGGTTGTAGGTGCAGGTGGCAGATTTAAATAACTCAAGCTCAACTTAAAAACAAGTAAGTTAATGAACACCTGTTATGTGCAAAGTACTGTTCACGGTCCCACGGGGGAACGGTGCAAAGGTGAACAGGACCTGTAACTAGCCTTAAGAAGCTCACAATTTAGTAGGGAAGCAAGACCACATACACAGAGATGGAGTGTAGCATGTCGTAACACGGAAACTGAACCACGCTGAGGAATGAAAAACCCAGTGATTCGTTATGCTGGGACCAAAACGGAAGGTTTCACATCAGCAGAAGCTTTTGAGCCGGTTCTTGAATTCCATTAGCCTCGCTTCCTGTGGAGGACGAACCAAGAACCCTGGCCGTGAGACAAGCAACGGAGGCGATGTAGCAGACGGAGGCGCACAGCTTTGGCTCAAATCCTGGTTTTGCCATCTACTACTTACTACCTGTGTGATCCTGGGGAAAGGACTCAGCCTCTCCGAGTCCCAGCTTCCTTATCTGTAAAAGGTGGTTAATAACAATTCCCGTCACAGGATTAGATGAGCAGCTTTGCACAATAAGCACTGCAAAAAGTGTGAGCCTCCACTGTGACCATTAGAATCATTATTATGTCAGCCAACAGAGCTGAGAAATAACACTAAAACGGAACCAGGGTCTCTTAAAGGGCTTACTACGGAGTGGTCCAGACACAGGAGACCACTGCCAGCTGGGACCCCGGGCTGGAGTGTGAAGGATGAAATGTGCCTTGGGAGGTAGAGACAGCAGCGTCTTCTTCCTAGAGACATTCGAGTGCTCCAGTGCTTCTTATCTACTAAGCAGCAAGCTGGGTCCAATATTTTGTTTCTGTTTTTGTTAGTTTTTATATTTGAGTTTATTCTTTATTTAAAACACTGCCATAGTTGAATTGTTTCCATTTCTAAGATCTTCATGGTCACAAATTAATTTAGACCTACAAGCAAATTGGAATTATAAAAAAAATGCAAAACGCAAATCAGGACCTGGGGTTGTATTTTCAAGGTCATGACGCTGAGGACTGAGCTGCTGATGTGGGAAAGAGGTAAGCCGAAGAGGTACGGGCTGCAACGTGCAGCCGTCTGCAAGGCTCCTACAATGTCCACTGCAAGGGCAGCAAGGCTGAGCTTCCCCGCCCGACTCCAGAGGCCCACTCACCATCGCAGTCAAAGAGCGCGAACACCACATCACACACGTGGTCTGAGAGTTCCACTTTGGCCACTGTCCTGGCCACCTGTTGCATGGTCACTGAAGAAGAAAGGAAGATGCTAAATTAGTACTTGCATTTTGCTTCCTCTAAATGAGGGGGATAAAAACTACTCAGTCATAATAAAGAGTTTTCAACTGTGTTTAAGTCATATTTAAGAAAATGATAATTTCGTTTTAAATCCATAACCCACTAGAAAAAACATGATAACAAAAAGTAAAGGAAATAACCAGGTAGCAAAACAAACGCAGGTGGGGAATAAGGAGGCCCCTCCCAGCACACTAAGGCTTCACCCTGCAGTTACTGATGAACACTACGTGCCTGCATAGATGGGCTTCTTGCCCTCCTGCCTGCAGGTTTTCCACCGACCACTCTGTCCTTTCTAACTCTGCCCCTTGGGATAAGCAGTGGCATCCATCTCACTAGTTCAGGATGCAGCCTTTTTGTCTGTTTCCAACCTCAGCAGAAAATCTCTCATGCCATTTTCTCTTTTTCTGACATTAACTGTTAAACAATAGCAATCATGTGAGAAGTGGGTTCTCATGAAAAGCCAGCAAGGACTTTTCTCCTGTTTATCGTGATCCAGCTACATCTATAAATTATATATTTATAAATTATGTTATTGCTTATAGACACACTCTTAAGTGAGTTTCTTGGAGGAAAGAAGAGGATTAGTTTCTACTTACCCAGAAGCAATGTGAACTTAAACTAGAGTTGGTGCCTTCTCTGCTTATTTAATTCCTATAACTTCAATTCTTTCTTGTCATTTTCCCTACATTTGGTCTTTCACTTCACCTCTATCACCTCCATATACTCAGCGCCCCCAAGGTCAGCAGATACAAACCCCAGAACAATGCAGAGGAATAAGGTGACGCAGCAGGAAAGCTGGGCTTGAGATCACTCAGGCTGAGCTCTAGTCCTGGCTCCCCCACCAACATTCTGCGTGAACCTGATGGAGTAGCTTGATCCCTTTAGAGTTAGTTTTCTCATTCCAGTGAGGGGATGTCACAAGGTAACTGCTGAGGTGGTTTAGTAATGCCCAAACCAGTTTACTGGTGTTTTCTAGAATCTGAGGGTGAGGACGGGGTGGAGGTGTACAGAAATAGCGGAGGATCTTATACGGCAAGGTGCAGAGGAAGGTAACACTGGCCACAAGCTGGCTGCGCCTTCGTGTTCAAAGCTTCTGGCTGCAGGGGGACTAGGCTGCTCAGGAGGATGGGAGGAGCTAGTTTCCTTTCCTGCAGCTTTGGGTTACTCTTCATACTGCCCTTCCTCCAGGTGTGAGTAAGGGTGACGGTCCCCTAGGATTAAAGACTGAAGCAGAAAATACTGTTGTGGTGGATGTTCATGAGATGTGGCTAACTGCTGAAAGGGGAGTTGGGGTAGGGCCACGACCGTGGAAGTTCCAGGGTTTACAGACTTAGCCTCGTGGGTCTAGACACTTGATTTTCTCAGCTGGCCCAGAAGAACCAATCCCTGCACCTAAACTGCCCAGGGAAGGAACAGAAATCAGAAGGCCAATTTACAATGAGAAAAGTAACTATTTAGAGAACTAAAACAGTAACAGATGGTTATTATACTTCTCAGTTGGAAAATATATGGAGGAAACTCAATTCACCTCAGGAGACTGCTCAGTGCAAACCAAATCAGATCAGAAGACAATGACGCTCTCCAACTGGATCGCCCACGGAGCTACCCTTTGTGGCCACAGAAATATGTTCAGAGAAGAGGATCAGAACCTCTGTATATTTGCGTATTAGATAAACACAAATGCTTTTTGCTAACCATTCCTTTTTTTCTGCACATCACGTCAATTTCACACGTTTGTCTTAACTGATTAGTATCCCTTCTCTCTCTTTCCCAGGTCTTCCATTCTCTCAGGGCAGTGCCCACTGTCACTTCCTCTTGATATTCCAGTGCCCATCCTGCTCCCCATGAAGGCGGGCCCTTTCCTCTAAATACACCATTAAATAAAACAATATCCAAAGATGTCAGTGAGGGCTCCTGAGAACTGTTCGTGAAAACTGTCCAAGTAATATTAAGTGGTTGTGGCACAGGGACCTTTGAGGCCATCAGCAGAAATACTTCATTACAAATGCCATCTTTGGACAGTTCAGTTACAGATTATTTTCCATCTCACATGGAGGGTTCTAACACCATTTGTACTACAGAAAGAAAAACCAGGACTGCTAAGTCATCATAACTCAAACCACTGGGATGTTACCAGTCAGCAAACAGCCTAGTGGGGGTGCCCTTCCACAGTCCAAGATCCTCAGGCCCCCAGGATATGAATCAGAGCAGAGGAGGAAACAAACATTTAACTAGCTGGTCAGCTGTCAAGCCGGCAGTACTTGGGACAAGTGGGATGACAGAGATTAGAAGCCAAGTGCTCGACAGCTGGTCTTGAGAGTTGGCTCATTCATATTTGCTTCCACAACCCAGAATCAATCACTAAGTCATAATTAAATCACAGTAAGCAGAACTCTCCTCCTTCTCCCTGCAGATATCGACTTCCCCACACAGAACGGTTGTTGGTTATTTGATTGATGGCTGAAATTCTAGCTTCTAATTGGAAAGATGTCTACATGGAGCATGAAGTCACCCTGGAGAAGGCCTATGTATTTCTTTTGTGCAACTCCGGTCCAGCTGCCTGAATAACAGATGGACGTGAGACTGGGTGATTTCTACTAGATTGGGATAGGGAAGAATCTGAAGAAGCGGGCTCAACGGGCACTCAAATATGTGGTACCATCTGGCATTTTGAAAAGTCCAAGCAGAATTTGAGTTGTGCCAGGTCCCCAATATTCTCTCTGGCACAGTCCACTACTGGACACGTCAACAGCAGAGACAAACACATGCTGAGCTTTGTGACTATGTGTCAGAAGCTGTTTTACATAAAATTATTTATTTACCACAACAGCCAAACAGAATAAAGGAGAGTTCTGAAGTGACACGAGCCCAGGTACCCATATGAAATCAGAGAACCTTAGAACTGGAAGAGACCTCAGAGAAAATGTGAAATCCAGAGAAGATCAATTACTTACCCAGGGTCACAAAACTAACTGGTAGCAGCTGGGTCTAGAATCTAAGTCTCCTGACCTTTACCCTATAAACAAGGGGTCCACTTGATCCCTTATATGGATAATACTATTCTCCTCAATGACTCTATTACCCTAAACAAAAGAAAGAGCTCAGATGAAAGAAAAGCCAAACTAGGAAATACTCAGTGTTAGTGAGGAGGGATGAACGGCTGGGGGTTGGGAGGAGCCAGCATTATAGTTTGACCACAGATCTACACAGTGGAAGACATTAGCATCCCCTTGTAACTTACTGACAATTCCAGGGACCTTAAAAGGGTTATTAAACTGCAACCCAATGAAAAGCATCTGAAATAAAGGTGGAGCCTCTGATGCACAGATACAGCTATGCACAGCATGACCCAGTTAGGAGCGCCTGTCTCCTCCTAAGGCAAAGGTATTTTGGAAAGGTGATACGCCAAGTTGGGCTGAGTCTCCAGCTGTATGGCCATGTGATTATTCCCGTCTTCCTGGACTGCAATCAAAAGCTTGTGACTGTCAAGGTTACGTGAGGGGAGGCATTCTGCTTCAGCCCTGGAAAGGCTTATGAAGCAGAGGTCTTAGTTTCTTCAGTTCATCCCTAGATGGCTTTGGGGGGAGGTGTGGGGGTAGGGGGATGGATTTTCACTTAAAGGGTACTTGTTCTTTCCTTTTTATCTTCTTCCAAAATGCTCTGGCTAATACAACACACATTTCAGCCTGATTGGGGGTGGGGTAGACAGCATTAGGAGAACCAGCAATTTAAGAAGCCAAGAGCATCACAGTATACTAATAATGACAATGATAACAAGTCCTTGTTCTGTGAGGTGTTTTGGAGCCACAGGCAGGTCGACCCCATCTGCATGCTCAACCTGCCAGAGGTGATGGTGGTTCTGGCTCCGAAATCCTGGTATATGCCACAGAGAAAACCGGCAGTCAGATTTTTGAACCTCAGCATCATCGCAGATAACTGCTTCAATGGGCTTATATGCCGAATCTAGTACAAACTGATTTACAGTAAGATTTGTTGCCACCGTCCAGTATTGTATTTGGCTTCATTAAAAAGCCTCTCTGAGCCCGGCTGGTGTGACTCAGTGGATTGAGCATTGTCCCATGGACTGAGAAGTCCTGGTTTGATTCCCGGTCAGGGCACATGCCTGGGTTTTGACTTAAACCTCAGTAGGGGGCATGCAAGAGGTAGCCAATCGATGGTTCTCTTTCATATCGATGTTTCTATCTATCTCTCTTAAAAAAAAAAAACCAATAAAAATATATTTAAAAAAAAGCCTAATGCCTGGCTCAGTGGTTGAGCATCGTCCCATGCACCAAGAGGTCGCTGGTTCGATGGCCGGTCAGGGCACATGCCCAGGTTGTGGGCCAAATCCCCATTGAGGGGCTTGCAGGAGGTGGCCAATTGATGTTCTCTCTGATCGATGTTTCTCTGTTTCTCTCTCTCTCTCTCTCTCTCTCTCTCCTCCCTTCCTCTCTCTCTCTAAATTCAACAAAGAAAAAAAAATGCCTCACTGCATTTTGTGTACAAAGAGCAAGCATGTCCACCAGCACCATCGGCTGACATACCAGGATCAAGAGGGTGATCGCAATTTAGTGGGGAAATCATCTGTACAATTAAGATGGAGAAGTACACAGAAGAACTATCAGATATATTAACATATTAGCAATTCCTTTCTGAGTTAGACTGGAATAGTCTGTATTTTGTGGGAGGTACATTTGGGATCTGAATTCTAAAGGATTAAAGAGACAGACCGCACCAGATGTGTGCATGTATGGTAGGGGTGATGTGGCTTGGGATGGAGCAATCAGCGTTAATAAAGGACTAAAAGCAGGAAGGGATCCTAATGCCTGGCTAGAGCTAGGACAGAAGATGCTCGAGGTGGGGTGGGGCTGGAGAGAGGGACCTGAGATCCTCAGAACAGATTTTACAGAGGGCTAATCAAGTCTTATTTGGAAACAATTTACCATATTAATTTGCTTTCCCCCTTAGACCCTTTAAAATTTCATTCTTTTTACTTAAAAAAGTTGCTTTTTATTAGTTAATACATTTCCCTGTTTCAAAATTTCAATGATTCAAAAAAGGTTAAGGTCGCCCTCCCTACCTTACACTCCAGTTGTCAGCTGGTTGTCCAGAGGCAACCAGTATCTCCAGTTTCCCCAGAAGTAGTTTATGGACATAAAATGAAATATCCATTCATTTCTTCTCACAAAAATTGTACTCTACCAAAATATGCAGTTTTGCTTCACTCATTTAACAACATATCTTAGAGTAATTCCATACCAGTTCATAAACAGTTCCTTTTAAACAGCTGTATAGTATTTCACTGACAGGATGTATCATTATTTATTTCACCAATTCCTAGTTTATTCTAACCCCAATCTCGAGGAGGAAGTACCTTTTATCCCCCCTCTTTACAAAAATGACTTCCTTTGTGGTCTATGGTTATCAGCTTTGGCAGAGTCTGAATCTCTGACAGCTAAAGTGAGAGCAACTGATCTATTTAAAGTCAGTTTGCTGAAGTTATATGCAGGCTAAATACTCTTCACATTTATAAGCATCTTATGAAAGCTTCAGAAGCTTCTAAGGGTAGTAAACCTTGAAGTCCCCAAAGAAGCAGTGCTTGCAATAAATACTAAATCACCACACTTCCCCAGCTGCTGCAATTCCTTTCTGATCCCTTTCTCTATAGGATGTAATGCTGGCTGATTCTGTCCCTGCTTATCTATTTATGTGGATGTTTTGACAGTTTATCCCACCCTCACCCGCCTCTCTCTCCCACTGGTAATCACGAATCCCTGAAGCAGCTCTCTCCTAGATCGCTTATAAAACTTTACTGAAACACAATATATTCAAAGCAGCATAATAAAGTCAGAATCAATCTTTAGAACTGCTAAGCGACTTTAAATCTGGGGAAATAAACCAGGTCTCTACAGAGAAAGTGTCTCGTAAAGCAAACATTTCTTTCAGAACTTGAGCTTCCTTGTCTACATCAAGAATAATTTTACTTTAAAAACAGGTGACTCTGTCTTAACTGAATGGAATCCTGGCCAACACTCCTCTTCACATATAAGTGTTTTTACAAAATGGTATGATGAACTGAAGCACTGGGCCTTACCTCCCACAAGCTTTAAAATAATTTATAAAATGGGAGCTCTTTCCTCCATAACCTCTTCCCCACACATACTTGTGACACTCCTGCCTCCTGCCTTCACGCTATGGCTGTCTGGGGGCTGCTCCTCCGCATTCTTACTGTGAATTTCCCCCTATTTCTACCTTCACATATAAGCACTAAGTCCCCCATATAATTTCCTGGGTCCTTCCAGCAGCAGTAGGTGCCATGTACCAAAGTGAACAGTGTCTGGAGGTCAGTGGACCTGAGTCTCCAGTGGTTTTGCAGCACCTTAGCTGTGATTTGGGCAAGTCATTTCTTTCATGTGTAAATGAAGAAGTTACAAATAATAAAGGGTTTATGATTTCTAAGATCCATTCCAGACTTAAATTTTATGACTGCCATGTTGTCATTTTTAGGTAACATGGCTTAAATTGGTTAAAATGTCCATATCTTGAGAAGTCCTCAAAGAAAATCTAATAGTGGGAATTTCTGGAAGTATGGCTGGTATGATGGGCAGAATTCTGAGACGGTGCCCAACATTCTCACCCTCTGGCGGACACATCTTGTGTTATCTTCTCTCCTTGAATGTGGGAAGAATCTGTGAATATGATGGGACACTACTCCTGTGATTTAAGTTACTTTACATGGAGAAGTTATAGGATAATCACTCCCATGATTGTGATAATATAACAGACTCTATCTCAGCACACTGGGGAAAGAGATTCTCCTGCTGGCTTCGAAGAAGTGAGCTGCCAGGTTGTGAGAGGGCCACATGGCAAAGAACCGCAGTGGCCTGTTGAGAATGATCCCTGGTTCACAGCCAGCAAGAAAAATGGGACCTCAGTCCTACAACCAAAAGGAACTAAGTTCTGCCAAGAACCCAAATAAGCTTGGAAGAGGATCCTAAAATCTAGATGAGAATGCAGCCATTATGACATCTTGATTTCAGCCTTGTTACAACTCTGAGCAGAGAACCCAGCTATGCCGTGCCCAGACTCTGACTTACAGAAACAGAGATAATAAATAGGTGTTGTTTTAAGCTGCTAAATTTGCAGTAATTTTTTATGCAGCAAAAAAGCTAAGTGGGTAAGGTATTTATGGTTGGGAATGTCCTTTGGAGGTTCCTCAAATCACAGCTGTACTCATTTTAGGTACATTTTCCAGAATTGTGTCACTATTCTGCAACTACTAAACCAAACCCCATTAATTAGATCTTATAAAGGCACTAATCAAGGTCTAAGTTTTAAATTTCTGAAAAAGAAAATAAGTAAATTAAAACTATCATCCTTCTTTTGGGAATTCAACAGCCTTGCTCTGATTTCAAATGTATTTTATAATGATAAGTTAGTTTATTTTCACACAGGTTTGGATGTAACTTTGGGCTGTAACATGTTCCTTAAAATATTACTGCATTCCATAAAAAGCTGATTTAGTTACAGTCATAGAATTTCAAATGTGGAAGTACCCTTGGAGATATTTAATATAACTCTAACCTGGGGGTCACAGAAGTTGTGACTTGCTCTTGGTGCCAAGAAAATTAATAATATGGAAAGATATCACAGTCCTGTCATTTTCCCCTCACTCTAGGTCTTTATTACAGCATTTCACTATCTTTCCAGGATCTTAGCATGTTTACAATTCACTCATTTATTCACTATTAACAGAATATCTACTGTATATGCAGAATTGTTCTAGGCTCAGAGTAGAATACAAAGATATGGAATCATGGTTCATGTCTTCGAGAGTTTACAGTGTAGTGGAAAATTCCCCGTCAAATGTTGAGGATATTAGAGATACTAATAGGGGTTAGATATTCCTAGGAAGAGAGAACTTAAATAATGATAATGTTTAAAAAGATTTCCAAGAATCTACTTATTTATTTATTTATTTATTTAATCTTTAAATCCTCACCTGATATTTATTTTCCATTTTTATCTTCAGATAGAGTGGGGGGGTGGGCAGAGACATCAACATGAGAAAGACACATCAATTGGCTGTCTTCCACACAACCCCAACCAGGGCCGGGGACTGAAATACAACCGAGGTATGTGTCCTTGACCGGAATTGAACCTGAGACTCTTTGGTCCATGAGCCAATGCTCTACCACTGAGCCAAATAAGCCAGGGCTTCCAAGAATTTTTTTAAAGTTAATTCCTTATTCTTATTTCAATTTGTTACTTATTCTTTTTAAAACTTTTTATTTGATTGATTTTAGAAAGAGAGAAAAAGAGAGAGAAACACTGATTTGTTGTTCCACTTATTTATACATTCATACGTATTCATTGGTTTATTCTTGTATGTGCTCTGATCGAGGATGAAACCCACAACCTTGGTGTATTGGGATGATGCTCTAACCAACTGAGCTACCTGGTTAGGGCTCCAAGAATTTTTGGATGAATGGTGAAACTCAGGAAAAGCTAAAAGCTCCAATTCTCCTCATTAATAAGTACAAATAACTTATAACTTCTAAAATCATTCAAATCTCAAAAGCGAATAAAAAAACAGTAGATACTACTGTCATGCCTCTCTCATAACCCCAACCAGGGCCGGGGATTGAACCACAACTGAGGTACATGCCCTTGACTAGAGTTGAATCCGAGACTCTTTGGTCCGTGGGCTGATGCTCTAACTGCTGAGCCAAGCCAGCCAGGGCTGTTCTGTAGTATCTTTTAAAGGAATACCAACTTCCCATTGGTATCTTTGGTATTGCATGTACTGATTTCTTCACTGAAGAGTAGGATGTTTAGAAAGGTGAAGAACACAGATGTGTTTGCAAAGATGTCCCAACGTCAGATAAGAAGGTAAATTAGCCCTGGCCGGTTTGGCTCAGCGGTTAGAGCATCGGCCTGTGGTCCGGAGAGACCCGGGTTCGGTTCCCGCTAAGGGCACGTACTTCGGTTGCAGTTTGTCCCCGGCTCTGGTTGGTCGTGCGAGTGGCAGCCACTCGATGTGTCCCTTCACGTCGATGTTTCTCTCTCTCTCCCTCCCACTCTATCTGTACAAAAAAAGTGGAAAAATATCCTCGGGTGAGGATAAAATAAATAAATAAATAAATAAAAAGAAGGTAAATTAGACAACAATTCCAAGAGTCTATATCACTGTAAGGTGTAACTACAGATGTCAGAGTGTGTCTGCAGAACCTGCTCCTGAACAGTGGAGACAACTGCAGGGGGAAAATGTCAGACATATTTTATATTCAAGAGAGGGCACTAACTCCAAAACATCATAATTTCCAAAAGGACTTTATTCTCCCCCTAAGAATGGTCAACTCTTAGCCAAATGCAATTGGGAAGAAACAGCCTAGACCAATGGTTCTCAACCTTCCTAATGCCACGACCCTTTAATACAGTTCCTCATGTTGTGGTGACCCCCAACCATAAAATTATTTTTGTTACTACTTCGTAACTGTAATTTTACTACTGTTATGAATTGTAATGTGAATATCTGATATGCAGGATGTATTTTCATTGTTACAAATTGAACAGAATTAAAGCATAGTGACTGATCACAAAATAATATGTAATTATATATTGTGAAATATTTATTTCTAATTACAAATAAATAAAATTTTGTCTTGAAGCATGGTGTAGCATGGGTAACAGTCTTAATATAACAACAGTAAACCACATTGCCACATTTTGCGTGCGAAGGTTGAGATTGCTTCTCTCTCACCAGATCAGAAATTCTCGGGGTAGTCTTTGCAAGAGCACAACGAAGATCATCTTCCACAACAAGTCTACTTCTGTATTTAGACGTGATAACCAACAAGCTGGAAAACCCTGTTTCACAAAGATATGTTGTTGGAAATGAAAGAAGGCAGCACGACACAGTCAGACAGAACAGGATATGACTGCAAACACTTGATCCAGAATTTTGTAACTGGCATTGTAGAGAAATCAGTTCTCGCTGCATTGCTGTTAATAAGTTCAATGAACTTCTCTTGTGCTGTCTCAGGAACATCTTCAACTCTGACTATGAATGGGCTTCTGGCAAGTGCAAATGGGGTGTCAGGTAGATTTGAAAAGTACAATGAAATTTCATCTGCAAGCATGTGCAAGTGCTCTTTCACAGAAATTATCATCGTGATCCTTTTGTCTGGTTCAATGTCATGTTTCTCAAAAGAAGCAGATAAGGTAGGCAACATGTAAATTTTATTTTCATCCAGTTTTTTTTTTTCCCCCAAAGCTGAAGTTTCATTTGGAATGATTGCATCTTTTCAGACAAATCGAGGCATGTTGCATTTGGTCCTTGCAATGATAAATTTAACTCATTCAAGATGGCAAAGATGTCAACCAAGTATACTTTTTCTGAAGTTCACTTTTATTACTAAAAAGTGCTTCAAACTGCGGTCTTGTTTTCTGATTAAAAAACGTTTTGAGTTCATCACAAAGCTTAAAAACATGTCTTAAAACTTCTGTCGACAACCATCTCACTTCAGTGTGAAATAGCAAAGCATTGTTTGGCGCATCCAACTCGTTGCACAGTTGCAAAAACAGTCGACTGTTTAAAGTGCTCGCCTTTACAAAATTGACAGAACTTAAGACGCTTTTCTTTTTTTTTTATCCTCACCCGAGGACACTTTTCCATTTTTTGTTGAGATAGAGTGGGAAGGAGAGAGAGGAAGAGAGAGAGAGAGAGAGAGAGAGAGAAACATCGACATGAAAGGGACACACTGAGTGGTTGCCACCTGCACGACTCATCCAGAGCCCGGTACAAACTGCAACCAAGGTATGCGCCCTTAGCGGGAACCGAACCCAGGTCTCTCTGGACCACAGGCTGACACTCTAACCGCTGAGCCAAACAGGCTAGGGCGATGCTTTTCATTACTTCTTGTAACTCTTGTGGCAGCGTCTTCATTGCTAATATTTGCCAGTGAATCATACAGTGAATTCTGACAACTTTTGGTGACTCATTCGGTATCAAACATTGAAATCCAGATTGACATCCTAGCATAGCTGGAGCACCATCTGTGCAAACATCACAAACCTTTTCCCAAGAGATCTTATGCTCTCTTAGAAATGAACCAACTGTGTCAAATATATCATGTAGTTGTCGTTCCAAGAGGTTTGCAAAAAGAAACTCATCTTTAAAGTTGCCATCAATATACCTCATGTAAACCAGTAACTGTGAACAGTTTGCAACACCTGTAGATTCATGAAGTTGGATGCTAAAAATTGGAAGTGGAGCAGATTTAATTTCCTGGATTACCTGATCAAGAATATCAGCAGACATGTCATCTATTCTGTGGACGGTGTCATTAGATAAAGAAATTGCACTCAATTTCGTAACAAATTCGTCTCCAATCATAACTTGAACAATATCTCTGGCCACTGGCAACAGTAAATCCTCAGGAATGGTGTGAGGTTTCATAGCTCTGGCGATTCTAAGTGCCACCCAATGTGAAGCTTCAACAGCTGCTACGTTCTGTTTGTGGTACTTGCCACCAGTGTCAAGTCTGGCTTTCTTGAGTCCATCAGCTTTATTTCTAAAATAGTTGGTATCCTTGCTGGCAAAGCTCGGATGCTTGCTATCAAAATGGCGTTTTAGTTTGTTCGGCTTCATAGATTCGGCTGATAGAACTTCACAACAAATAACACATTGCAGTTTCTCAATTCCTGCTGTAATTATTGAGGTAAAACCATACTGTAAAAAATACTCACTATATTTTCTTTTCTTAATGTTCTTCTCTACACGATCCATTGTCATGGGATGGTTTGTTAATGAAAATAATATATAACAATAGCTTTAATAATATAAAAGATGATACATGGCATAGTTTAGTCAATATAGTTCATTAAAGTTTCCTTTGATTTACCATTTTCTGTGTTGTTTTTTTACATACCTGTTACTATCACAAGGGGGCAGTATTCACATCAACCACAGCTGAATATAAAAAGACCGATTAAGTTCCAGCATCCAGATTAAGTTCCCATGGTACAGATATTTTGTTTTTGCAGTAGTTGATGATTTTACAGTATATGATTTTACATTTACCCAGTAATTATAATTCATGAAGTGTCGTTTTACCTCCAATACTGCTGCTTTCAACACAGTAGCTGCTTTTAACAGAGTAGCTACTTTTAACAGAATAGCTGCTTTCTACACAGTAGCTGCTCTCTACACATGTGTGACTGGTCTGCATAAGTACATTATGGCGCCAATCCTGTCACATACACCTGTATTTGTATGGGATGTATGTGATGGGGTTGGCGCAATGATGTCATCACGCTGGATACTCACATGTAGGCATAGCTGTACGTGGGCATATCTGCATGTGGGCGGACAGGCCTGGAGATGGATAGAGGAGCGGTGTCTCGGTTCCTAAGACCATTGGAAATGTGTTTTCCGATGGTCTTAGGTGACCCCTGTGAAAGGGTCATTTGACCCCCAAAGGGGTTGCGACCCACAGGTTGAGAAGCGCTGGCCTAGAGCCTGCCTGCCTGCCTTCCTTCCTTCCTTCCTCCCTCCCTATCTCTTTCTTTTTTTAAGAGAAGAGGGAAGGGGGGGGGAGAGAGAGAGAGAGAAACATCGATGTGAGAGAGATACATAGATCGTTTGCCTCTCTCATACAACACAGGGATGGAACTCACAGCCTAGGTATGTGCCCTGACTGGAATCAAACCTGTGACCTTCCAGTGCACAGGACAATGCTCCAAACAACTGAGCCACACAGGCCAGGGTAGAGCTTGTCTTTCTTAAGCTACTGAGGAGCATGGTTCAAAATGACAACCCTGCATTGCCTCTTGGATTGTATTTCAGCAAAGATTTTCAATTCCAGCAGCATTTCAGGATATACTGAGAGGCAACATAATGGTGTAGAAAGAATACAGACTTTGGGATTAGAGAGATCTAAGTTTGAATCCTGGCTCTACTACTGCTTAGCTGGGTAACCAAGAACAAGCTGCTTCATTTTATATTTCCTTATCCATAAAATAGGGGGTAATACCTTTCAAGCTTTAAGGATTGAGAAAGAGAATGTGTATAAAGTACTTAGTTTATGTCTGGCATATAGAAACTTCTATGAAATAACAGTTGCTATTAGTAGCTCCAGATGTGTGACAGTCTCATAGTCCTCCGAAGGGCAATGCTATAGGATTCTTAGGGCTCAGGACAGGGTGGTGGCTTGTCTGTCAAAAATGATTGTTTAGAATACAAGAGTTTCTGTGTGGTAGAAATTACTCCTTCACTAATTTCTGCCTCCCCTAACAATCCAGACCCTAGGGATCTCATTCAAAATTATTGGACTCAAAGAATCTGAAAGCCACAAAGATTCTTATAGGTCACCCATGCCACTTCAGAGAAAAAGAAAACTGAGATCATTTGATGGTATGACTGAGATACTTCAGAAAAATACTTGGGGTTGCAGAAAGCATTCTGTGGGAGTCATGCCACAGGTTCAACTATTTATTCTCTTGGCTTGTCTGACAATAAGGCAAATGGCACAAATAGAATGACTATAAAGAATTAAGGCTAGCTCTGGCCGGTTTGGCTCAGCGGTTAGAGCGTCGGCCTGTGGTCCAGAGAGACCCGGGTTCGGTTCCCACTAAGGGCGCGTACCTTGGTTGCAGTTTGTCCTCGGCCCTGGTTGGTTGTGTGTGTGGCAGCCACTCGATGTGTCCCTTTCAAGTCGATGTCTCTCTCTCTCTCTCTCTCTCTTCCTCTCTCTCCTTCCCACTCTATCTGAACAGAAAATGGAAAAATGTCCTCAGGTGAGGATTAAAAAAAAAAAAAAAAAAGAATTAAGGCTAAACCACATCATAAATTATGATTTTCAATCGTAACAGGCTTGTGCCGGGGCCTGAGGACTAACGGCCATATTTTTGTGATTATTTTCTGTTCTATAGTTCAAAGTACACAGGGGACACAAACGGACCTGTGAGTTTGCCAAATCTATAACCGCACGACGTGCTTCATAATGGGGGCTTTACCATACCTGGAAGCCTTTTATTCTCTTGCCAGAGATAATAATACTCTAAGGTACACAGACCATAGCTCATTCTAGAGCTCCAACTCAAATAATTTCTAACTTTTCCATCATAAGGATGCAATTGGGGAAAAAGTCATGTTTAATTTTCTATTACCTTCTTCAGCAAACTAGGTAAATCATTCAGACAGCCCCTAAGAAGTTATACATCTATTTTTATGCCCACTGTGTATAGGAATAAGCTGTAGAACCAATTTCTAAGTGCTAAACCAGAGACAACCTATGGTGGAGGCACAATATTTCATGGAAAAGGCTTTTTCTCCACGTGGTCATAATTCACTGAGGACACTTTGTCCTAGCTTCAGAGTTGGCATTCTCACATGGGCCATACAGAACTAAAGCGCAAACCTCAACAAAATCTGGCATTTCACTTTGGAGAAAGTGCACCATGCTGAAAGATGGTACATCCGCAATTGCTGCCTGCCTGGGTTCTCAAACCATTCTGAGGAACATTAACTCTGGAAGTTGTTAAAAGACATTTAGGGCAAATCAGGTTTAGGAACTAGATCACTTTCTTGAAGATTAATAATGCACATCAGTATATTAAAAAGTTGGCAGATGTAGTGCTGCAGGAAGAAATTCTGTATAACCTGGCATTTTCCAAACTTATTTGAACCATGGAACACTTTTTTTTTTTTTAAAACCCACAGAACCATTAACATATTGCAGTATACAGCATTCTTCACAATGCTGTTTGGGAAATTCTATGCTAAATTATGTCTAAAGACAGTTTTGCAAGCTCTAAAACAGCCAAGGAAGAAACAGTGCCAGGGCCTCTAAAAAGGTGCCAATTTCTGAAGGTCCTAACCTTTTGGGAAAAATAAAGACAGCTGGGACTGAGAACAGAAGGCAGAAAAAAGTACTCCTGTCTCTACTCCTGCCCCACTCTCCCCCTCCCCCCATATGGGTCAGAGGCTCTACTTTTAATCTTCTTTTTAAAAAGAAAAAAGAAAAAGTTTTTATTGAGTTTTTTGAGAGAGAGAAAAGGAGAGGGAGAGAGAGATACAAACATTGATGAGAGAGAAACAATGATTAGCTGCCTCCTGCACACCCCCACTGGGGATCAAGCTCAAACCGGAACCTCTCAGTTCATGGGACAATGCTCAATCCACGGAGCCACACCAGCCAGGCTTAATCTTCTTATTTAATGAGCACTTGACCAGCGTGTATACTTTCTTTTGTCTCTATTAGACTCTGAGTGTCTATAGGGTACTCTGTGCCCAGCGGCTGCAACAGAATGCCAATGTTGCTGGCTGAATAAATGGATGAACCACACTAATCTGGTTTACTGACTTTTTTTTGTCATCGTCACCCGAGGACATTTTTCCATTTTTTTTGTTCAGATAGAGTGGGAGGGAGAGAGAGAGAAACATCGACGTGAAAGGGACACATCAAGTGCTTGCATGACCTGCACGACCCAACCAGGGCCGGGGGACAAACTGCAACCGAGGTACATGCCCTTAGCGGGAACCGAACCCTGGTCTCTCTGGACCACAGGCCGACACTCCAACCGCTGAGCCAAACCGACCAGGGCTGGTTTACTGACATCTATCTATCTATCTATCTATCTATCTATCTATCTATCTATCCATCCATCCATCCATCCATCCATCCATCCTCACCCGAGGACATTTTTGCATTTATCTTCAGATAGAGTAGGAGGGAGAGAGGGGGAAAGAGAGAGAGAGAAACATCAATGTGAGAGAGACACATCGACTGGTTGCCACCCACACGACCCCAACCGGGGCCGGGACAAACTGCAACGGAGGTACGTGCCCTTAGTGGGAACCGAACCCAGAACTCTGTGGTACGTGGGCCGATGCTCTAACTGCTGAGCCAAACTGGCCAGGGCACAGACATTTATTAAACATTCATAATGGAAGCAGCTGACATTAAACGTTCACCGCATGACAGGCACAGGTTAACACCCTATGATTGGGTATCATTACCCTGATTTTAAAAACATAAACTAAATTCAGATGTTGCCCAAAGCTACTCAGCTAGTAAATGATGGAGCCCAGATTTAAATGCTGACAATGTGACTTCTGAACCTGGGTTCTTAACCAATACACTTTTCTTCCTCTCTTGTAAGATTCATCTTAGCAGTAAAAGTCCATGATTCTGTGGAGGGAGAATTTGTACAGGACTCGAACCAATGGAAAAATCACTAGCAGGACTGTCAGCATCAGGAGGGTTTTAAAAGCAAAGGGGAGAATGCAAGGAGAGCCTGCAAAAGATAGGCACATCTGGCAGAGAAGGAACTCGGAAAGCAGAGGGGACACACGCTAGAAGCCTCTCTGAGGAAGTGACATTTGAATTGAGACCTGAAAGATAAATAGAAGTTACCAGGTAAAGAGTATAATTAGGTTTCCAAAAAAACCAGTTTTTAAACAGACAATATTCTCACAGTAAATTAAATTTACTTTTTTGTTTGTTTTTATTTTTGCCTTATTTTGGGACTACATATGAGTGATACTTAGTTCTTGGTTGCTATAGTGGGTTAAAGGGTGGCCTCCAAAAGATATGTCCATATCTTAGCACCTGGAACTTGTGAATGAGACTCTGGAAGAAGGGTCTGCAGATGTAATCAAGTTATGGATACTGAGATGAGATCTGGGTTAAGATTACCCAGCTGGGCCCTAAATCCGATGACAAGTGTCCTGACAAGAGACATACAGAAGACAGACATAGGACGAAGGAGGGGAAGGCCACGTGAAGGCAGAAGCAGCCATCGGAGTTATGCAGCCACAAGCCAAGGAACGACTAGAGTCACCAGAAGCTGGAAGAGGCGAAGGAGGATTCTTCCTTAGAGCACGGCTCTGCCAATATCATGATACTGAATTTGTGGCCTTTAGAACTGTGAAAGTATAAATTTCTGTTGTTTTAAATCAGCAAGTTTGTGTATCTGTTACAATAGCTCTGGGAAATGAATCTCCCTGTTACTGAGCATGAATCTGGTCCAGTTTCCCCTAGATATCTATCATTTTACAATCGGAGAATCCAGTTATACAGATAAAACAAACTAAGAAGTCAAAACAAATGCCAAACATCATATATATCAAAGCCAAACATATTTTTGGATATCAGATATGACTATATAATTTGTACCTTTGCCTCTAGTAGCAAGGGTAATGAGGCATGCACTAGATGGATACTAAACATCCCAGGAAATTGCCTGAAGTTATTTGAAAGAAGAACTTTGTCTTTTTTTTTTTTAACCACCTGGTAGCACTCTCCTTTGCCACCACTACTCTGAATCATTCTATTTTGTATATTCCATAATTTTAACACGGACAGTGATTCATCCTATATAATTGTTTTTTTTTTTTTTTTTTTTTTTTTTTATCCTCACCTGAGGACATTTTTCCATTCTTTGTTCAGGTAGAGTGGGAGGGAGAGAGAGGAACAGAGAGAGAGAGAGAAACATCGATGTGAAAGGGACACATCGAGTGGCTGCCACCCGCACAACCGACCAGGGCCGGGGACAAACTGCAACCGAGGTACGTGCCCTTAGCGGGAACCGAACCCAGGTCTCTCAGGACCGCAGGCCGACGCTCTAACCGCTGAGCCAAACTGGCCAGGGCTATATAATTGTTCTTTACAGCAATTCTAAGTGATGACTTTAAATCTGATTCTGATCTGCAGATGCTATCTAATCTTTTTTGTGAAGTTGAGCAATATAACCAAAGTCATTCTGGAGAAATGACCCTGCGGTATCACACACACAAACATAACCTTCATATCATCAATTTTTTTCAAAGGATTCTACAAAGGTCAGAGATGGTATTATTTTAAACAAATAAACAAGCAAATAAACAACTGCTATTTTTTATATTTTAATGAGATATTTATTAATAAGCTGTTATAATATATAGTTGATAAAATTGTGAAAAACTGTATCCAAAGCTACATTACAGCATTGTTTATAATACTACAATGGGAAAATGTAACTGCCAAAAGATAGCAATTGTTCAATCATGGTACATCATACCTCGGGTAGAAAGCTATCATGTTATTTGAAATTATATTTTGGAGATGGTTATTTTCCTTAAAGATACATAACAAAACACTTGGTATATACACACAGATGTAAATAAAGATGTGCATGTAGAGCTGTGAATACATATGACAGAGATATTATTATGTTATGGCTGTAACTTGGCTATAACAGAAAGGTTAATCCTTTATTCAAGTTAAAAAAAGGGTTCTTGCCTTGGCCGGTTTTGCTCAGTGGTTAGAGCATTGGCTTGTGTTCCAGAGAGTCCCGGGTTCGGTTCCCACTAAGGGCACGTACCTTGGTTGCAGTTTGTCCCCAGCCCCGGTTGGGGTCGTGTGGGTGGCAACCAGTCGATGTGTCTCTCTCACATTGATGTTTCTCTCTCTCCCTCCTACTCTATCTGAAGATAAATGCAAAAAAGGTCCTCCAGTGAGGATTAAAAAAAAAGAAAGGGTTCTCTGAAGTAGTTGGTTGAGGATGTAGTTACATTGCATATCCTGCATCTACCATTCAGGCCTATCCTTAAAGAAAAGGCATAAGAAAATAAAGAATTTTGTTCCCTGCTCTCCCTCCTAGACAGCAGGTTGAGTATACCTATGACTTTGTATACATATGTGTGATTAAAATTGAGTGAAGATTCTAGACTGAAAAATAGCCTTGATTTTCTTGAGCTAAAGTAGAAGCAAATCACCTTCCTGAAGTCATGATTTTCTCATTACTTGACCATAAACCCCCTCCCCGCCTAATCCTGAATTATTTGCCCACTTCACAGTTAAAACAGGAAAATCAACGTGGAAAAATTTCTTCCTATGTTCTAGGCTGATAATAAGAAACTAGTTTATGGTAAACCCAAAATAAATCTTAAGGAATTCACCTCATTTGATGAGCAAAGATAGTCCTCATGTCCTGACTATTTCTCCATGATCAACTCTTAGGCACATAAATTTAACCCTCAGAATTAGGGTGACAATTAAGGAGAATAATAGCTATTTTTAAAAATTGTGTAGATTAAGAAAATGAAA
This sequence comes from Molossus molossus, assembly GCF_014108415.1. Taxonomy (NCBI): domain Eukaryota; kingdom Metazoa; phylum Chordata; class Mammalia; order Chiroptera; family Molossidae; genus Molossus; species Molossus molossus. The sequence continues at coordinate 53,269,883 of NW_023425352.1, forward strand.
TAAAGAACATTTAATTTGGAAAGAAAGAAGTTAAAATAATCTCTATTTGAAGATGGCAAGAATTTGTATTAGAAAATCTTAAAGAAAAAAAATTTTTTCTTTATTGATTTTAGAGAGAGAGGAAGGGAGAGGGAGAGAGAGATAGAAACATCAATGAGAAAGAAGATCGACTGGCTATAATGTAATGCCCCCCACTGGGGATTGGGCCCACAACCTGGGCATGTACTGACTGGAAATCAAACTGGCAATCTCTTGGTGCATGGGCTGACGCTAAACCACTGAGCCACACCAGCCGGGCTATATTAGAAAATCTTAAGGAACCCACCAAAAAGTGTTGAATAAATAAGACTGTTGATAAAACCTCAGTCAGTGCTTTGGAAATAACACACTGCAGTACACAAAAGGGAAATACAGACATTGTCAGATAAACCAAAAATGAAGAGAATTCATTGCTAGCAGATCTGTACCACAAGGAATGATAAAGGAAGCTCTTCAAACTGATAGAAAGTGACCCCAGATAAAAATTCAGATATTCAGGAATAAATGAAAAGCACTCAAAATGATAAATATGAGTAAATGGTAAATGTAGGTAAGTATAAAAGATTATTTTTTCTCTTAATCTCTTAAAAATATAACTGTTGAAAGCTAAAATTCTCATATTGTACTATAGGGATTATAACATATACAGATGAAATACAAATGACAAGTATAGTATAAAGGATGAGGTGACGGTAAATGAAACTATATGATTGCAAAATTCTTACATTTCACTTGAAATGGTACAATATTAACTTTAAGTAAACCATGAAAAGTTATAATTTCTAGAGAAACCACTAAAATAAAAAATGCAAAGCAATATAGCCAAAAGGCCACTAGAGACCCTACTATATGTCTAGAAGAGATGCAACTTAAAGACACAGGCAGGTTGAACATAAAAGAATAGAAAAGACATACCATACAAACAATAACCACACACAAAAACGCTGGAGTATCATTATCACTGTCAGGCCAAATAGATTTCAAGAAAAGGCTTATTATTAAAGATAAAGGAGGAACATTTCTGAAGGATAAAAAGGCCATTTCATCAGAAGAGCATAATAATCTTAATCATTACGTGTGTATGCACTTATATGAGAGTTCAAAATTCATGAAGCAAAGACTGACATCACTGGAAGGGAAATACAGACAAATCCACATATCATATGTCAAGATTTTAACATCCCTTTCTCATTAACTAGACAAAAAGTCAATAAGGACATAAAAGATCTAAACACTATCAACCACCTTGATCTAACTGACATTTTGATAGCACCATACTCAAAAGTACAGAATACACACTTTTTAAGTGTATATGAAATACTCATCAGCCCTGGCGATGAGTTGGTCAGAGCATTGTTTTGATATGCCAAGGTTGAGGATTCAATCCCTGGTCAGGGCACATATAAGAATCAACCAAGCCCTGGCCGGTTTTGCTCAGTGGTTAGAGCACTGGCTTGTGGTCCAGAGAAACCCGGGTTCGGTTCCCGCTAGGGGCACGTACCTCGGTTGGGGTTTGTCCCCGGGCCTGGTTGGGTTGTGCGGGTGGTAACCACTCAATGTGTCCCTTTCATGTCGATGTTTCTCTCTCTCTCCCCCTCTCCCACTCTATCTGAACAAAAAAATGTAAAAATGTCCTCGGGTGAGGATGAAAAAAAAAAATCAACCAATAAATGCATAAATAAGTGGGATAACAAATCAATGTTTCTCTCTCTCACCCTTCCTCTCACTCTCTAAAATCAGTCAATAAATTTAAAAGAAACAGCAAAAAATAAGAAACATTCATAAAAAAACTGATCATATGCTAGACCATAAACCAAGTCTCAATTAAAGAACTGAAATTTTATTGAATATTCTCTGACTACAATGGAATTAAATTAGAAATAAAAAACAATATATCTAGAAAAACAAAATATTTGGAAATGAACATACTTTTATTTATTGATTGATGTTAGAGAAAGGAGAGGGAGAGAGAGAAACACTGGCTTGTTGTTCCACTTATTTATACATTCATTGGCGGATTCTTTTCTTTCTTTCTTTTTTTTCTGTTAATCCTCATCCAAAGATATTTTTCCATTGATTTTTAGACAGAGTGGAAGGGAGGGAGAGAGAGAGACAAAGAGAGAAACATCGATGTGAGAAAGACACATCGACTGGCTAACTCCCGCAGGAAACCGACCAGGGCCAGGGGTAGAACCTGAAACCCAGGTACTCACCCTGGACAGGAATCAAACTTTCGACCTTTCTGTTTGCTGGCTGCCTCTCTAACCACTGAGTCAAACTGGCCAGGGCTCATTGGTTGATTCTTGTATGTGCCCTGACCAGGGATCAAACCACAGCCTTGGCATATCCGGAATATGCTCTAACCGGCTGAGCTACCCTGCCAGGTCCTAAACAACATACTTTTAAATAATACATGGGTCATCAAAGAAACTATCTCAAACAGGATGATGATGAAAAAGAAAGAGGCAGGAGAGAATAACAGACTAGAGAACTAATCATAGTGGTGTACTAGCCATAGTTATAAGAAATGTTTATTTATCATCCTTCGCAATGTTAATTGTGGTTGCTTTGTTCTTTAGAGAAAAGCCCACTCTGACCTGGCTGGGAGGTGTGTGCCTCAGGAGTTCACCTCAGGAATGCTGTCCATTCTCCTAACCTGAGGACAAGGGGGACTACCAGACATCATAGAAAGATTAACAACCTAGTTATCTATCTGAATGCTGGACCCTGGACCCATGACTATGACTCACTGGCAACCGGCCCCTGCTGCCCCCAGACCACATTCTTCCCCCTTGCCTGTCATTGTTTTCCGACCCTTTAAAAGCAGCTGGCAAGTAAGGGGGGGTGGGGCAGAACACGTTTTACAGGATGACCCATGCTCTCCCATACTGCCCACAACATTGGAATAAACGCTCATATACGATTCAACCTTGTCTCTGCTTAACTGGCTCTACTAGTGACAGGTGGCCTAGATCCACTTGTCCGGTTTCAAAAATACAACATATGAAAATATGTGGGATGTAGATAAAGCAATATTTAGAGGGAGATTTACAGCTTCAAAAGATTATCTTAGAAAAGGTAGGTAAAGTTTCATTTAAGAAGCTATAAAAAACAAAGTAATGTATACTGAAAATAAGTAGAAAGAAATAACAAAGATATGCGCAGTAATAAATGCAATAAAAAAACAGAGAAAATTAACAAAATCAAAAGTTGGTTGTTTGAAAAGTTTAACATTAACAATGTTGCTTAACCCCTAGGTAAACTAAATAAAAATAAGAAAAAAGGAGAGAAGATATAACTCATCAATATTAGCAGTAAAAGGGATTTCAGATTTTACAGATTCTACATGCATCAAAAGGATAATAATGGATTATAAACCACTTTATGTCAATAAATTCAATGACTTAGATGAAATTCCTAAAAAAATACAATTCCTAAAAAAATACAACTTATCAAAACTTATGCAAGATAAAAACACAAACTCTGAATACCTATATATTTACTAAAGAAATTAAACTATCAAAACCTTCCCACAAAAAACCCTGCCAGTCCATATAGTTTCACTGGTGAAACTGTGACAATTCATTTCAGGATTTTTTGTTGTTTCTTTGTGAAACATTTAAAACACTTTACCCATAGGTACTTTACATATCTTCACATTTACCTTTTCCAACTCTGAGGTAAAGACAGTGACACCCTGTCCCCTCCAAGATGAGGCTCAAAGTAACACACCTTGCTTTTCCCTATGAGCCACTGCCTCTAACTTATCAATTGAAACCCCCCTTTTCCTCTGCTTTCTTGATTAGGGAATAAACTCTGGTGCCTTCCCTCCCTCCCCACCAATTTTCTTGGCGGCTTCTTCTCTATGAGAAAATTTTGAGAAAACTTGAGCCCAGCAAAACACACCCCTAAAGTTCCTGCTACCAGCAGCTGTTTTTGAGGGAGGGCGACTCCATTTAGTCATACCTTTTAAAAAAAGAAAAAGAAAAAGCACTCTGTTTGCAAAACCCCAGTGGGCACCTCACAGCTTCTGCAAACACTGGGCGCCTGAAAGGCTGGGAGCTAAAGGCTCAGGAACGCCCGCTATGCAAACAGGCCCGAAACAGACTTCCCCAGCCCCCAGCACGCCACGCCCAAAGCTTCAGCAAAGCCCAGCCTGCCTTCCTTCCAGCAGCCCACCTTTCCCTTTCTCCTCGTTCCGCGGCCCTCGCCCACCCGCTCCCGGAACATTCCATATCAGACAATTCAGAAAGAAAGAACAGCAATCTTACATAAAATCTTTCGGAAACCAATTAGAAAATTCTCCCCAGTGCAGTTTATGAGGATAGAATACTCTGATACAAAACCTTAAGACATTACAAAAGAGAAAATTATAGACCCAAATCCTTCAATGTTTAACGAAATGTTAGCAAATCAAATCTAGCAATATACAAAAAGTCTAATACAGCATTACAAAGTTGGGTTTCATTCAAGACAATAACTGATAATCAATGTAATCTACCATATTAAGAAAAAAAAAATTTTTTTTAATCCTCACCTGAGAACATTTTTGCATTTATCTCCAGATAGAGCAGGAGGAAGAAAGGGAAGGACAGAGAGAGAAAGAAACATGGATGTGAGAGAGACACATAGACTGGCTGCCACCCACACGAACCCAACTGGGGCCGGGGTCAAACTGCAACCGAGGTACATGCCCTTAGCAGGAACCGAACACGGGTTTCTCTGGTCCACCGGCTGACGCTCTAACTGCTGAGCCAAACCAGCCAGGGCCATATTAAGAAAATTAAAGGAGAATATATATCTATATGTATATATTTTTATAAAGTATTTGACAAAACAACACCATTTGATGATAAAAACCCTTTTTAAATTAGGAAAAGAATTTCCTTAATCTGATAATGGGCATCTACGAACAGTCTAATCTAGTATTCAACTTAACGGTGAAATATTGAATGCTTGACATTTAAAGTCAGGAAGATGCCAAGGATGCGCCCACTCTCACTACTTGTATTAAACATCTTACTGGTAGTTGAAGCAAGTGCAGTAAAGCAAGAAAAAAGGCATAAATATCAAAAAAAGAAGAGGTGAAACCATCTCTGCAGATGACATGGTTTCTTACACAGAAAAACCTAAGGAATCCACAAAACAACTAGAATAATAATTAAATTTAGCAAGCTGCAGAATACAAGCTCAATATACAAACATCAACTGTATTTTAATAGCAGCAGCAAACAGTTGGAAAATGAAATGAAAATTTCATTTCTAATAGCATCAAAACCATAAAATATTCAGGCATAAATATAAAAAAATATGTGCAAGACCTGTATACTTAAAAAACTACTGCTGTGCCCTGGCCAGTTTGGCTCAGCGGTTAGAGCGTCGGCCTGCGGTCCGCAGAGACCCGGGTTCGGTTCCCGCTAAGGGCACGTACTTCGGTTGCAGTTTGTCCCCGGCCCTGGTTGGTCGTGCGGGTGGCAGCCACTCGATGTGTCCCTTCACGTCGATGTTTCTCTCTCTCTCCCTTCCTCTCTCTCCCTCCCACTCTATCTGTACAAAAAATGAAAAAATGTCCTCGGGTGAGGATAAAAAAAAAAAAAAACAAAAAAAAAAAAAAAAAAAAAAAAAACTACTGCTGAGAGAAATCGAAGAAGACTTAAAAAAATGGAAAGATACAATATGCTCATGAAGACTCATTATCACTAAGATGTCAATTCTCTCCAAATTAATTTACATATTAAATATTACTGTAATCACAATCCCACCTCTTTTTTTTACATTGAAAGTAACAAGATGATTTTATATTTATATGGAGATACTAGGACCTAAAATATGTAAAGCAATCTTGAAAAAGAAGAATCAAGTTGAAAGGATTTACAATAGCTTCTACTTCAAGACTTTCTATAAAGCTACTGTAATCACGACAGTGAATATAGGCATAAAGAAAGGCATATAGAGCCCTGGCCAGTTTGATTCAGCGGTTAGAGCATTGGCCTGTGGACCAATGAGTCGCGGGTTCGATTCCGGTCAAGGGCAGGTACCTCGGTTGCGGTTCGTTCCCCGGCCCTGGTTCAGTTGTGTGGGGGGCAGCCAGTTGATGTGGCTCTATCACATTGATGTTTCTCTCTGTCTCTCTCTCCCTTCCTCTCACTCTATCTAATGATAAATAGAAAAATATCCTCGGGTGAGGAATAAAAATAAAATTATAAAAAAAGAGAAAAGCATATAGATAAATGTAACAGAACAGAAAAATATGAAATATATCTACACTTAAAAGGTCAATTGATTTTGATAAAGGTGACAAAGCAAACCAATGGAGAAAGGGCCTTTTGAACAAATGGTGGTACAACTGGATATCCACGTTAAAAAGATCTTGACTTCTACTTCACACAATATATAGAAATTAGAGATGGATCATCTATAAAATATAAGAGCTAGAACACTAATGCTTCTAGGAGAAAAACATAAGAGAATATCTTCATAATTTGGTGGTAGATAAAGGTCTATTAGGACCAGAACGTAATAACCAAAAAATAAAATGGATAAATTATACTTTATCAAAATAAAAAAAGCTTCTGTTAATCAAAAGACACAATTCAGCTGACTCCGAAGACTCTGTCACAGGGGTGTTCGGAATCAGACGCCGGCTGGCTAAGAAACGGCTCTTATTTGGACTTAAAAAAAAAAAAAAAGATAATTCAGAAAGTAAACAGGCAAGCCACAGGCTAGAAAAAAATTCACAAAATATATATCTGATCTAGGACTTGTATCTAGAATATATCAAGATTTTCCACAATTCAATAATAAGACAATCTAATAAAAATGGGCAAAAGATTTGAACAGACACTTCACCAAAAAAGACTTATGAATACTAACACAAAAGCTGCTCAGCCCTGGCTGGTTTGGCTCAGCGGTTAGAGCATCGACCTGCGGTCCAGAGAGACCCGGGTTCGGTTTCCGCTAAGGGCGTGCACACCAGTTGCAGTTTGTTCCCGGCCCTGGTGGGGCCCTGCGGGAAGTTGCCAGTCGATGTGTCCCTTTCACATTGATGTTTCTCTCTCTCTCTCCTTCCCACTCTATCTGAACAAAAAATGGAAAAATGTCCTCAGGTGAGGATAAAAAAAAAAAAAAAGCAAAAAAAAGCTGCTTAGCTCTGGCTGCTTTGACTCAGGGATTAGAGTATTGGCCTGAGGACTGAAGGGTCAAGGGTTCAATTCCTAGTGAAGGTCACGTACCTTGGTTGCAGGTTCCATCCCCTGCCCTGGTTGAGGCATGTGCGGGAGGCAATCAATCAATGTGTCTCTTTCATATCGATGTCTCTCACATCGATCTCTCTCTCTCTCACTTTCTCCCTTCTTCCCTCTCTTCTACTCTATCTAGAAAATCAATGGAAAAATGTCCTTGGACAAAGATTAAAAAAAACAGAAAGCTGCCCAATAGCAGAAGTCATCAGGAAAACACAAATTAAAAACACAATGAGACACCTTTATATATATTCCAGAATCACTTAAATTAAAAAAGACTGTTTGTTGTTAACCAATTGTTGCACATTGTTGGTGAGAGTGTAAAAAGATACACTGTGAAAAAAAGTTCAACAGTTTTTTATAAAGAAATACTCACCTTCCCCTGGACCCAGCAGTTCACTCCTTAGATATTTAGCCAAGAGAAATGAAAATACATGTCCTCAAAAAGACTAACAGAGGAATGTTTGTAGCAGCTTTATTCAAGATAGCCAATAACTGGAAACAGCCAATGTGTCCAACAGAAGATAAATTGTGGAGTATTCATAAAATGGATTGCTATTTATAAAAAACAAAGTACTGTAGATGCAACAACACAAGGTATCTCACTTTACAAAGAGTGTACGTTGTATAATTCAATTTTTAGGAGGTTCTGGAACAAACAAAATTAAACTATGGTGGAGAAATGCACAGAATTAAGGTTCCCTCTTGGTGAGTGGGGCAGAAGTTAACTGTGAAGGGGCACGAGGGGACTTTAAACAAATATTGAATTTCAGTTAATTTTTATGGTGAAGTATTTAGGAGTCAATGCACTTAGGACTGTAACTTACTTTGCATCAAAAAATAAAAGATTGATAGAGGAATAAATATATGCATAGATATACTATCAGGGAAATATAGCAAACTGTTAATTGAGCCATATATATATCGATATTCTTTGAAAAATTCTTTCAACTTTTCTAAATGTTTGAAGTTTTTCATAATAAAATATTGGGGAAAAATTGTGTTTTCAATTCCTCAGCTCTCTCATACTGCCTGTGCAAACTGAATTCGTATGACGTATGCCAACAGGCAGTGGAGCTATTTTCAGAGCCATAATTTTATCTTTAAAAAAAACCAACATGCCCTGGCCAGTTTTGCTCAGTGGTTAGAGCATCAGCCCACAGATCAAAGAGTCACAGGTTCGATTCCAGTCAAGGGCATGTACCTTGGTTGTGTTTTGTTTCCCGGCCAGTGGATGCCTCTCTCTCTCTCTCTCTCTCTCTCTCTCTCTCTCTCTCTCTCTTTCTCTCTCCCTCCCTCCCCCATCCCTCTCACTCTATCTGAAGATAAAAATGGAAAGTATCCTCAGGTGAGGATTTAAAAAAACACAAAATCAACAAACTTTAATATAAGAAATAAACCAAGCTATTCCTTCTCACCAAATAATGAATTAAAATGCAGAGTGATTTTATTTTTTATCCTCACCCAAGGAAATTTTTGCATTTATCTTCAGATGGAGTGGGAGGGAGAGAGGGAGGAAGAGAGAGAGAAACATCAATGTGAGAGAGACACATTGACTGGCTGCCACCCGCACGACCTCAACTGTGGCCAGGGTCAAACTGCAACCAATGTACATGTCCTTAGCGGGTACCGAACCCGGAACTCTCTGGTCCGCGGGCTGATGCTCTAACTGCCGAGCCAAACCGGCCAGGGCTGCAGAGTGATTTGAGCTTCACATTATATATGTAATGACTCTGGCTCTGATGGAGAAACTTAGAAGTTTCATGCACTGTGCCTCACCTCAGCTTAGATGCCTATTTCCAAGGCTAATCATTTAAAGATATCTTGCCTATAGTTTTTTTTTAATGTAACTCCACCCTACCCCACCCCATTTTTATTAAATTTATTGGGGTGACACTGGTTAGCAAAATTATACAGGTTTCAGGTGCACGATTCCACAACACATCATCTGTACTCTGTATTATGTGTTCACTACCCCAAGTCAAGTCTCCTTCCCTTATGCACCCTATACTGCCTTGACTATAGTCTTTAGCACAAGAACATATATTTGCTGTGCTTGGCCTCTCAAGATGAAACTCAAGGATCACGTGATGTCAACAAAACAAAACACACTGTCAAGAAAAACTCACATATCAGAATTAAGGAGGGATAGTCACTTAGATTACAGACAGATTCAATGTTTATATCTTCAAGAAAAAACTTTTGGGTTTCATTACCTTTATCAAGAGATGCCCCAGCCATATGGTAAAAGCTCAGTGCAGTGTCTACATCATTAATATTCTTTAGGAAAGTAAAGAAGTTCTCCACTTCCTGAAATGTCAGACCCTGAAAGAAGAGAGACAGCAGAGTTAGTCAGGGACCTCTAACAAAAGGCTGCATAAAATGCAGAAAAGTAGGCTGTTCTTCATTCTAGAATTTTACCCTGAGAAAGGCAAGCTGGCTAATTGCTTTCCCCTCACATGTAAAATATGACATAATGCTGTTACAGTGGTGGCTGGATATCTTCAATGAAAATATTTCTAACTGTGTCTTGCAATTAGTCACAACTATCTATTTTGACATTTTCTAAATGAGCTGTAAACACTTGGTCTGTCATACATCCTAACAAGTAAGACCAGAGTCAGGACTTCCATTTAAATAATCTACTCACAGGCTAGCTATGCTTTTGAAGCTTAAGCCAATTAAAGAATCATCGAAGTCAGTGATATATACTGTAAAAGTTTCAGAATATAGCAGAGTTCAAGGACTTGGGACGCTGTTCATTATCTCAATTTAAAAGCTACTGATAAAGCAATTTGCCATTTAATTTTAATCTGATGAAATTCTGTGAATGAAGAAATTCTTTTCAAAAGCTAGTCAAAGGTTTGCTGACCTCAAATTCTACCTTCCATGAAGGCCGGAGAAAGATCAGTTATATAAATAGGGGCTGTAGGGTACTCCCTTGCAGGGAGGTAGATTTGTCCTATTTGCCTATTTCCCACTTCTCACACGTCATGCTGTGATAAAAATGAATACAATTTCTAAGAAGCAAATAACACTGAAGAGACACTGAGATTAATGCCTTTTAATGAAAAATCAGGTCCTTAATGGACTGTTGACAGCTTCCACTTAGTGCTGCTGCTCTTCCAGTTCCCATTCCCCCAAACTACAGAGCCCAGGAGTCCACGATGAGAACTCAGCAATAAGGAAATGGAAGACAGACAATCTGTAGAACTTTCTTGGTATTCTCCAAACTGGGTCAATGGTATCTTTCTTATTTTATCAATCAAACTAAGAGCTAAAGTACTATATGTATAATTACACCACATGATCTTTTTATAGTTCATTCCCCAAGAATCAAAGAACTTAAACCCTTTCTTGTGGAATATGATGACCATATAGAAAGGCACAACCCTGGCCAGTGTGGCTCAGCTGGTTGAGGGTCATCCCATGCACCAAAAGGTCATTGATTGGATTCCCGGTCAGGGCACATGCCTGGGTTTCGAGTTCCATCCCCAGTAGGGGGTGTGCAGGAGGCAGCTAGTCAGTGTTTCTATCTCATTGATATTTCTACCTCTCTCTCCCTTCCTCTCTCTCTCTAAAAATCAATCACACACACACACAGTAAAAGAAATGGATAAAATGTTCAGAAGAAAACATAAAAAATCTTTATGACCTAGGGTGAGGAAAAGATTTCTGAGATATGACACCAAAAGCACAATCCATAAAAGAAAAAAATTGATGTTAGACTTCATCAAAATAAAACTCTCTGTGCTTTAAAACACTGAGAAAACAGACAAATCATAGACAAGAAAATATTTTAAAATCATATATGTCATAAAGAACTAGATCCAGAATTATGTAATGAACTCTTACAACTCAATGAGATGGTAATAATAACCTAATTTAAAAAAGAACTGAATAGACATCTTACCAAAAAAGATATATGAATGTCTAATAAGTACATGAAGTGATGCTCAGAACCATCAGTCATTAGGGAATCACAAAATAAACATAATGAGACACCACCATACACCTATTAGGATGACTGTAATAAAAAAGACAGCAATGTTCTGGCTAGTATGGCTCAATTGTTTGAGTATCATCCCATGTACCAGAGGGTCACTAGTTCAATTCCTAGTCGGGGCATATGCCCAGGCTGTGAGCTCAGTCCCTGGTGGGGGGCATGCAGGAGGCAGTTGATCGATGTTCACATCAATATTTCTCTTTCTCTCTCCCTCTCTCTTAAACACACACACACACGACAGTAACAACTTTTTGTGAGGATGTAGAGAGAATGGAACTCTCCCACACTGTTATGGAAATGAAACAGGGTACAGCTACTTTGAACAACAGTTTGACAATTTTTTTTAAAAAGTTAAAACATAATTGTACCATACAACCCAGCCATTCTACTCTTAGGAATCTCCTTAAGAGAAATAAAAACACAGATTCACATAAAGACTTGTATGCAAATGTTCACAGAAGTATACTTATAATAGCCCTAAATTAGAAACAATTCAAATGTTCATAAACTGGTGAATGGATAAACAAAGTGCAGTACACCCGGCTGGTGTGGCTCAGTGGTTGAGCACCAACCCATGTACCAAGAGGTTGCCGGTTTGATTCCCGGTCAGGGCACATGCCCAAGTTGTGGGCTCGATCCGCAGTGGAGGGGGCTGTACAGGAGGCAGCCAACTGATGTTCTCTCCCATCAATGTTTCTCTCTCTCTCTCTCTCTCTCTCCCTCTTTCTCTAAAATCCATAAAGAAAAAAAAAATAAACATAAAAAAACAACAACAAAAAAACCACCAGCCCTGGCTGGTTTGGCTCAGCGTTAGAGCATTGGCCTGCGGTCCAGAGAGACCTGGGTTCGGTTCCTGCTAAGGGCATGTATCTCGGTTGCAGTTTGTCCTCAGCCCTGGTTGGGTTGTGCGGGTGGCAGCCACTCGATGTGTACCTTTCACGTTGATGTTTCTCTTTCTCTCTTCCTCTCTCTCCCTCCCACTCTATCTGAACAAAAAATGAAAAAAAAAAAGTCCTTGGGTGAGGATAAAATAACAAAAACAAAAACAAAATCAAAATGCAGTACACTCACACACATACACACAATGGAATACTACTTACTACTATTCAGCAATAAAAAGTAATAAACTATTAATATAAACAACAATGTGGATAAACCTAAAAAAATATAAATACAAGAAGCCAGACACAAAAGACTACATTATTATATGAATGCATTCAAATGAACTATCCAGAAAAGTCAAATCTATAGAGACAGAAAGAAGACTTACGGTTGTTAGTGGCTAGGGTGGAAATAGGAATTGACTACAAATTGGCATGAGAGATCTTTTTTGGGTGATGGGAATGTTCTAAAACTAGGTTGCAGTGACATTTGGATAAATCTGTAAATTTACTAAAAATCATTGAATTGTACACTTAAAATGGGTGAATTTTGTGGTATATAAGTTGTACCTCAGTAAAGCTGTTAAAGAAATATAAAACAGTTGTAATAGGTAAGAAGATGGGTAAGGAAAATGTGGCTTCCTCTAGAGTCAGCTCTAAAGCCAGATATTTAGTGCTGACAGGCCATGGATGAGTGCAAATACTGTAAGGGATGATGGACTCCCTTGCCTTGTCTTTTAACTGGTCATAGCAAATCCATCTGCCTGGAATGAATCTATCACCTGAGTTTTTCAAGGGCTACGCTAGCAATATTTCTAGAATCTGATAGCCATGATGACCACAATGTGGTTCAACTCTCAAACATCTGCAAGAATAAGTGAATAGGAGAGCCCTCATGAATACTGTCCACAGCATGAAATCAATAATTTAATAGCTTTATTACAACTGTTTATAAATAATAACCCTGCTTAATGGCTAGCAGCAGTATTAATAAGCAATGATAATATACACAGAAGACTACTGGGGATAGTTCTATAACAGGACACACGTAGCAAAAGCAAAAACCTTTATAACCTCTGCTTCCCAAAATCCTACTCTGCCTATAAGGCCAAGTTCAAATAGTACCTCCTCCAAGAATTCTTACTCTCTTTCTCATTGGTGCCTCCAAAAGAACTCAAATCTTTATTGAGGTACTTAACACACTGATCAATGCATTTCACAAACATTTGCCTATGAGATACTCACTAGTATCTCAAGATACTGTTCTCAAGAGACTCAAAATTGAGTGAGTTGCCTTGTATTATAATTATTTATTGTCTGTCTCTCTTCACCAGGAATGTTAAGTTCTATGAGGGCAGAGACTTGGTTTGCCTCATTACTGTATCTCCCATAATTTATTAAATTTTTTTTCTTCCTTATTGATTTTTAGAGAGAGGATGGGAGAGGGAGAGAGAGAAACATCGATGAAAGAGAACATCAACTGGCTGCCTCCTGCATGCCCCCGACTGGGGATTTGGTCCACAACTTGGGCATGTGCCTTGACCGGGAATTGAACCAGCGACCTCTTGGTGCATGGGTCGACGCTCAACCACTGAGCCACACCAGCCGACTGTATTCCCAATATTTAGAAGAATGCTTGGCACACAGTGGTGCTCAACAAATACTGAATATGAAATTATGTAGTTCTTTGTATATGTAGTTTTTCTTACTAGACTATTACAGACTATATATTTCTTGAGACAGGTGATGGTTTTGCTCATCTTTTATATTTCTCACAGCATCTGGTTTAGTGTCTTGCACATAGCAATGTCTGCCATTGAACTAAACGGTGATTTTCAATTCATCCTTAAGTGGACTTGTGAAATTATTAAAGTATGCAGCTTCTGTACTCTTGAACACAGAAAACCACTACCATGAGTTAAATTTATAAAGTTGCAGCCCTGGCTGGTTTGGCTCAGTGGTTAGAGTGTTGGCCTGTGGTCCAGAGAGACCTGGGTTCGGTTCCCGCAAAGGGCTTGTACCTTGGTTGCAGTTTGTCCCCAGCCCTGGTTGGGTCAGGGCCGTGCGGGAGGCAGCCACTCGATGTGTCCCTTTCACGTTGATGTTTCTCTCTCTCTCCCTCTTCCTCTCTCTCCCTCCCACTCTATCTGAACAAAAAATGGAAAAATGTCCTTGGGTGAGGATAGAAAAATAAGGAAATTTTAGAGCTGAGTCAGATTTGGCCTAAAAGAATTCATAGGAAAAAGAATATTCAGGGGAATAGGGAAAATCTAGTAGAGGATAGGGATTAACCTTCAAAATAAACCCCAAATAAAACGTTCTCCCATTAAAAAAAAAAGAAAACTGTTAAATAAGAAACATCGTGGTTACTCGGTATGAACACAGTAGCTTTCCCAGGAACGGCAGGCCCCCAGTCCTTCTGGCTATTACTCAGGGACAGAACAGCTAGAGACATTGATGAAACAGGCCCTCCAGAGCAGTGGCTCACAAGTCGAGTTTCACATCAGAATCACTTGAGAAGCCTTTTAAGCAACACTGATGCCTAGACCTACCCACTGAGCTGATTTTTTTTTTTTTTAACTTATCTTTATTGTTAATGTATTACAGATGTTCCTCCTTTTTCTCCCTATTGACCCCCTCCTCCCCACTCCGGCCCCCTTCCTGCCTTTTCCCACACTATTGTCTGTGTCCATTGGTTATGCATATAAGTTCTTTGGTTTATTTCTTCCCACCCCCAACCCCCTTCCCTTTGAGATCTGTCAGTCTAACAACCAATTTGTGCTTCTTAATCCCTTCACCTTTTTCACCCATTCCCCCAACCTCCCCCCATCTGGCAACCAACAAAATATTCTCTGTATCTATGAGAATGTTTCTGTTCTGCCTGTTCATTTTGTTTGTAGATTCAATTGTCGATTGATAGGTATTCATTGCCATTTTGTGTGTTCATATTTTTTATCTTTTTCTTCAAGAAGACCGTTCAACATTTCATATAATAATGGTTTGGTGGTGATGAACTCCTTTAGCTTTTTCTTGTCTGGGAAACTCTTTATATGGCCATCGATTCTAAATGACAGCTTTGCAGGATAGAGTAATCTTGGTTGTAGGTTCTTGCTTTTCATGAGCTTCTGATTTAATTAATTTGAAGAGGGCCCCCAACAACCACCTTTCTTTTTCTTTTTTGTAAATCTTCACCAGAGGATATTTTCCCATTGATTTTTAAGAGTGGAAGAAAGGGAGAGAAGGACAGGGGGGAAAGGAGAGAGAGAGAAAGAGAGAGAGAGAGAGAGAGAGAGAGAGATTGATGTGAGAGAGACACTTTGGTTGGTTGCCTCCTGCACAACCCCAACCAGGGCCAGGGATTGAACCTGCAACCCAGGTAGCTGCCCTTGACCGGAAATCAAACTCTAGACTCTTTGGTCTGTGGGCTGATGCTCTAACTGTTGAGCAAAACTGTACAGGGCAATATTTTTATTGATTTTTAGAGAGGAGGAAGGGGGGAGGGAGGGGGAAAGGGAGAGAGAGAGAGAGAGAAAGAGAAACATCAATGTGAGAGCGGAATATATATATAGATTGGCTGCTTTTAGCACTCCTCCAACCAGGGATTGAGCCTGCAACCCAGGCATGTGCCCTGACTGGGAATTGAACCAGCAACCCTCTGGTGCATGAGTTGACACCCAACCCACTGAGCCACATCAGCAGGCTCACATTTCTTTTTCTTTAAAAAAATTTTTTTTTCTTTTTTGAGTTTAGAGAGAGAGGAAGGGAGAGGGAGAGAGAGATAGAAATATTGAAGAGAGAGAACATCCATTGGTCGCTTCCTGCATGCCCCACACTGGGGATTGGGCCCACAACCTGGGCATGTGCCCTGACCTGGAATTGAATCGGCGACCTCTTGGTGCATGGGTCGACACTCAACCATTGAGCCACATGGATCGGGCTCTTTTTCTTTCTTTCTTTTTTTTTTAACCTCACTCGAGGACATTTTTCCATTTTTTGTTCAGATAGAGTGGGAGAGAGAGAGGAAAGAAGAGAGAGAGAGTGAGAGAGAGAGAGAGAAACATTGACGTGAAAGTGATACATTGAGTGGCTGCCACCTGCATGACCAATCAGGGCCGGGGACAAACTGCAACGGAGGTACATGCCCTTAGTGGGAACCAAACCTGCGTCTCTCTGGACCGCAGGCCAACGCTCTAATGGCTGAGCCAAACCAGCCAGGGCCGGGCTCTTTTTCTTTTTAAAAATCCTCACCTGAGGATACTTTTTAGATAGAGTGGGAGGGAGAGAGAGAGAAGAAAGAGAAACATCGATATGAGGAAGACACATTGATTGGTTGCCTCCCGCTCGACCCTGACCAGGACCAGGGACTGAACCGCAACTGAGATACGTGACTTTGACCGGAATCAAACCTGTGACTCTTTGGTCCATGGGCCGACGCTCTAACCACTGAACAAAAACCAGCCAGGGCTCACATTTATTAAAAATTCCCCAAGTGATCCTACTGGGCAGCCAAGGTCAAGAAGCATTGCTTTAGAGGAAGTGTATAGTTAGGAGAAATAGAACTTTGCAATGGAAAGGACAAGATCTGGAATAGGAAGTGTTGGATTTCACTCTAGACTCTGAGTGGGTCATCAATTTCTCTTTCTCTGTGTCCTATATTTTCAAGGGCAAAAGAGATCCAACAAGGCTGTTAGAAACACATATCTGTAAGTGTTTATACAGATATTTATTTAATACACCACTAGAACCTTCAATCTTTTAGGTCTGGTTCAATATTTTGTACAGAACCTCACACAAAACACTGTTAACATGAGCCAAATGAAAACTTAAATTTTCATGCTAACAAATCCAAAGAGAAATAAAGAAGCAATTAGAAAAGATGGTGATTCTAATGGGGAATGGTCCTAGAGGGATGGAATGATAACTAGAGGAGCAAAGGTCCTTCATTCGCTCTCATTTTACTTAATTACTATGTTCACAAATTATTTAAGCAACATGAGAGGACAATCAATCTCATCTCTTTGCTAAAGCAGGCTGGAAATTTTAGGCCAGAAGTAATTTTGCACCCCAGATTTTCTTCATCTGACAAAATTTGTCCTTTCACTTCAGAGCTGTTTTGAAAGGTCTTCAGGTCCTAAATTAACTCCTGCCAAAGATAAAATATTCTATTCCTTCAATGGAGATGTCTCCAACACCCAATTTATGGCTGTTAAATATAAATTCATAATAAAACATGAATTAGCCTATCATGATAGGTTATTTTTCTAAGGTCAAGTCAATGTCTGAACCAAACTTTAAAAATAAGTCTGGTCAAAAGAAAGGAGTATTTCCTAATGCAAATATACTTCCGGCATCAGCACTAAAACATCCACCTAAACATTTGCAATCAATTTTCTGAAACTGTAATTTCCAACAGATCTGAGCTGGTATTGAGTGATGTATAAGTATTGTCCTCTGTCACTTCCTATCAATTACAAGCCTTTCCCTCACAGTCAAGGGGACACCTGCTGTAGGGACAGGCTGGACTGAATTCAGAGAAGCTGACACTTTCTCTCAGAGCCCAGCCTGCCCATGGTTGCAGTCCACAGCCTGGTTCAGAGTTCCTTTCAGCTTTCTGATGACCAAGACAAGGAGGAAAACATCTGGTTGATCAGAATTGCTTTCTACCAACTTGGGGCAATGCTATTCATGTAAGATTTCCTGCACAAAGACTAATGACTAAGAAAACAGACAAGTACAGTACTAACAATCCTATTTCTTCTTTTCTGTTATGGACTCTTTGAAGCTACATAACCCTTATAATGCACATCTAGGACAAGCTGCTCAATGCATGAAGCCAATAGGTTAAACAATTTGTCTAATGTCCATGGAAACCTCTGAAGTAGGATTTAAATCCAAGTCTTCCAGCTCCATGTCTCCCATACCACACTACCTTAGCAATCTCTCATGGAACATTTTAATTTTTATTATCATTTTTATGTTATATTATTTTTTTGTTAATCCTCACTTGAGAATATTTCTCCACTGATTTTCAGATAGAGTGGAAGGAAGGGGATGGGGGGAGAAACATCAACGTGAGAGACACATTAATTGGTTGTCTCCTGCACAATCCTGACTGGGGCTGGGGATTGAACCTGCAACTCAGGTATGTGCCCTTGACCAGGAATTGAACCTGTGAACCTTCAGTCCACAGGCCGACACTCCAACTGCTGTGCAAAACCGGTCAGGGCTCTCATGGAACATTTTTAATGCCAGGTCAGTTTCCCAGTCATGGCCAAATTGGTAATCATTGTCTAGTGAGAAGAGTATTGGGCTGAGAATGAGAAGACATGGGTTTGCTGGCATTGGTGTGTGTGTGTGTGTGTGTGTGTGTGTGTGTGTGTGTGTGTCTGATAGTAAGAGGTCTGGCCTCTTAACTAATTTCTGCTTTAGTTTGTCCTTCCCACTCCCTGGCAAAGTCCCAGATGCTGACTCAGTTCTACCATCTGCCTCTTCTTGCGTCAGGTGTAGCTAGTGTTGAAAGCTTTGAGAGTAGGGTTGATTAATGCAACTACAAATCCAGGGTCTTCAATCTCAGTTCTGCTCAAAAGATGCTCAATCATCTCTTCTGAATTCTCTAATAATCTGAGTATCAGTCTTTTTGCTTCTATGCTTGCTCTCTTCCAAAATATTTTTCATAAAGTAAAGAGAATCATCTCTTTAAATATACATACAACCATACCATTTCACTGCTCACAACCCTTTAACAGCTTCCCACTGCACTGGGAACGTGCCTATAAGGTCCTGCACGTTCGGGCCCGCATCTCAGTCCATTCTCCTTCTTGCTAGTATGCTCCAGTCCTCTTTAGTTCCTTACACATGCCAGGTTTGTCTTTCCTCCCTGTTAAGGAATGCATGTTTGTATCGCCCACCAAACTTATACATTGAAGCCCTAACTCCCAGTGTGGTTTTATTAGGAGATGGACCTTTAAGTAAATAATTAGGGCTAAATAAGGTCCTTGGGGTGAAGTTCTGGTCTGAAGTGATTATTGTTCTTATAAGAAGACACATCAGAGAGCCAGTGTGGGCACTGCCCCTCCTCCTTGCCGCTCTGGGCAAATACCAAGGAAAGGCCATGGGAGGACACAGCAAGAAGACGTGTCTGCAGGCCAGGAAAGAGAGTCCTCATTAGAAACCTAATTCGCCAGCACCTTGATCATGGACATCTGGCCTCCTGAGCTGTGAGAAAAATAAATTTCTGTTGCTTTAGCCACCTAGTCTGTGGCATTGTGTTACAGCAGCCCGAGCTGACTTACATACTGCCTGGGACTTTTTAACCTGCGCTGTTTCCTTCTGGAGCCTCCACTCCCCTCTTCTTCCTCCTCTTCTCTTCTCTTCCTCCACTTCCTTACTTCTCATTCTAACGTGCCCTCTGACTGACCACTCTAATAAAACAGCTCTCCCAAAGGTCACCAGTTATTACTATTTCACCAAAACCAATGGATATTTGTCATCTTATTTTACTGGTCCACCTGTCACATGTGACCCTGTAGACCCCTCAGTTCCTGAATCTTCTACTTCTTTGGCTTTGATTCACTACTTTCTCTAGATATTTCTCTAAACATTTCTTCAAGATTTCCTCCCTGAGCTGCTTAAGTGTTAGTGTTCTATTGGATTTTGTCCTTGGCCCACAGTCCTTTTCTGTATTATACTCTCCTTGGGTACTCTCATCCATTCTCCTTGTGTTTTTGTTGTAGTTGTTGTTAAGCCTCACTCAAGGATATTTTTCCATTGATTTTTAAGCAGGGTAGAAGGGGGGGGGGGTGGAGAGAGAGAGAGAAACATCCAGTGAGAGAGACACATCTACTGGCTGCCTCCCACACGACCTGACCAGGGCTGGGGATTGAACCCACAACCCAAACCGGGAATCAAACCTTCGACCCTTTGGTCCAAAGACTGACACTCTAACCATTGAGCCAAACCAGCCAGGGCTATTCTCCTTGTTTTAACTCTTATTGTGTGTTGATGATTCCCAAATCTATCTCATCCTCTAAAATAGTTAAATACTATTTTTAAATACTAGTTAAATAGGCAGTTAAATACTAACTGCCTGCTAATCAACTCTACTTGGACGTCCACAGGCATTTTAAACTCAAGGTACCTACTGAACTCTTTATCTTCTCTATACACCTGGCTTTCTTTTTAAATTTTCAGTCTCAGTTCATGGTATCACCCTTTGTCCAAATAAGAAAACCAGAGTCACTCTGGGCTCTTCCTCCCTCCTTATCCACTGCTAATTTTTTTCAGGTATCAGAGATGAATTAGTTACAATCTTTGGTTCATGACACCTTATGTTTCCATGTTGTTTTTTTTTAAAATCCTCACCCGAGGACATTTTTGCATTTATCTTCAGATAGAATGGTAGGGAGAGAGGGAAGAAGAGAGAGAGAGAAACATTGATGCGAGAGAGACACATCGACCAGCTGCCACCCACATGACCTCAACTGGGGCCGGGGACAAACTGCAACTGAGGTACATGCCCTTAGCGGGAACCAAACCCGGGACTCTTAGGTCCGCGGGCTGAAGCTCTAACTGCTGAGCAAACTGGCCAGGGCTCCATGGTTTGGTTCTTTTTCTTCCCTCCTAGGCAAAGATACTTACCTTTCCCTCTTTGAAGTGCTTCTTGAGCTGCTTCTGCATGGCAATCAACTTCTTGGACTGCACCCCACTGTAGGCCAGCAGCATGCCACCAAACTGCCTCTCAGTAATTCTCCCGTCCACAGGGTCGTTACGTTCAAACTGAGAAGAAAACAGAAAGAGTGTTCTTGGGGTCAAATCGAAAGTGTTTTGACATGGAATGTGGAATAATAAACTTGTGTTGGATGGCACAACATAACTGATGGTGAGGACTTTATTTTTGAAATACAATTTTTACTGAGATTTGAAAAAATTAATCAGAAAGAGAAGATCTGGGTTCTTCTCTAGTTCTGCCACTGAATAGTTAGGTAATCAGGAAAGTAACCCAACCACTCTGGGCCTCAATTTCCTCATGGATAAAACATAGCTGCTGTAACATCTCATATACCTTATAGATCAGGAGCATCTCTGCAGGGATCAAAACAATGTTAAAACTCCATTCTAATTCATGAGTAATATTATTGGTAAGCAGTAATCTTTGAGCCATCTATATCCCTGCTACTCAGACTTAAAAATTTAATTATTACATATTTAATCAATTATACATAGTCATACAGTTCTTCAACTTTTACTTACTATTGTTACACTCAGGTCTTTAATGATTTCAAGTTTCCCCCAAAATGGTAATCAAATGCTAGGACATCACTAGAATTTGAAAAATTGTATAGAATATAGGATATCTATTTTTAAAGTTTTTAATTTAACTTTATGTTTGCTAATCCTCACTTGAGGATATTTTTTCCATTGATTTTTAGATACAATAGAAGGGAGGGAGGGGGAAAGAAAGACATCAATTGGTTGCCTCCCATACACACGCCAACCGGGGCTGGGGATCGAACCCATAACCCAGGTACGTGCCCTTGACTGGGAATTGCTGAACCTGAGATCTTTGGATCTGTGGGCTGATGCTGTAACCACTGAGCCGAACTGGCCAGGGCTAGAGTACAGGATATCTTAATTAGACATGCTTATTTACCATAAAGTTACTGAAAAATCATTAATATATTTAAATATGCAGATAGAAAGGTTAAGTATAAAGGACCTCTAGCTAATCTAAGTAATATCAGAAAACTAAGATTTTAATTAAAAAATAAAGACCAGAAAGTTATCTCAGTGCCAGATGCCATGTTAATGATACTTATAAATGCATAGATAATAAACTGGCTAATGGGCCCAGAAACAAATTAGAAAGCAAAATGATTTGAAGATGGTAAAATTTCCCCATGGTTTTATTGGAAAATAACAGTTATCAGGAAACTTTCAGATTCTTATGTGGTGAGACATAATCCTGTTCTCATAAGCGCGGTATGTATACATAGACATAACACATAGCTAAGTGAGGTTGTATCAACAAACATTTCCTGAGTGTCTGTCTACTAGCTGTCTAGCACTGTGCTAGTCTCATAGGGTATAGGAAAGATGATTCAGTTTCTGTCCTTAGAGACCCATCTAGTAGGGAGAGAAGACTTACATATGAGACACAAAATAAGGAAGTACATAGTCAATTCTTTTCTTTTTTGATTTTCACTTCCTTGGTTTGCTGGGTGAGTTGATAGACACCTTAATGTTTTTTGCTCACTGGTGAGACTGTCAGTGAGCAATACATAAGAACTCATATTAACAATAGCAATCATTTCCTAAGCATGTACTATGGGCCAGGTTCTTCACCCATACATTCTTTCGTTTAGTCATCATAACAACCCGATGGAGTAGATATTATCAGCTCCATTTTACAGATGAGAAAACTGAGGCTACATGAAGTTACATGTAGCAGAGCTGAGATTCAAACTTAGTTCTGCCTGGACAAGGACTGTGTCTCAATATCACACTCTTTCATTCTGCTAAGCAGTAGTACATATTCAACTTATTGAAAAGCACTATGTTGTTTTGGAAAAACTTATATAGCCATGGGGTTTAGTCATATTTAAAGTGAGAGGCAAAACAATTTCCAAAGAAATTAACACCATCAATATTAAGGGAAAGCCTCTTTTTTTAAATTCAGCCACTCAATATTTCAGCTTTGTCATATCATCACTTCTGCAGAGCTGATAATTTTTTTTTTAAATCTTTATTGTTGAATGTATTACAGATGTTCCTCATTTTTCCCCTATTGACCCCCTCCTCCCCACTCCCGCCCCATCCCGCCTTTTCCCACACTATGTCTGTGTCCATTGGTTATGCATATAAGTTCTTTGGTTTATTTCTTCCCACTACCCAAACTCCCTTCCCTTTGAGGTCTGTCAGTCTAACAACCAATTTGTGCTTCTTAATCCCTTCACCTTTTTCAACCATTCCCCCAACCCCCCTCCCATCTGGCAACCAACAAAATGTTCTCTGTATCTATGAGAATGTTTCTGTTCTGCCTGTTCATTTTGTTTGTAGATTCCATTGTTGATAGATATGTATTCATTGCCATTTTGTTTGTTCATATTTTTTATCTTTTTCTTCAAAAAGACCCTTCATCATTTCATATAATAATGGTTTGGTGGTGATGAACTCCTTTAACTTTTTCTTGTCTGGGAAACTTTTTATATGGCCATCGATTCTAAATGACAGCTTTGCTGGATAGAGTAATCTTGGTTGTAGGTTCTTGCTTTTCATCACTCTGAATATTTCTTGCCACTCCCTTCTGGCCTGCAAAATTTCTTTTGAGAAATCAGCTGACAGCCTTATGGCAACTCCTCTGGAGGTAACTAGCTGCCTTTCTCTTGCTGCTTTTAAGATTCTCTCTGTCTTGAACCTTTTGCATTTTGATGATGATGTGTCTTGGTGTGGGCCTCTTAGGGTTCATCTTGTTTGGGATTCTCTGTGCTTCCTGGACTTGTATGTCTGTTTTCTTCACCAAGTTAGGAAAGTTTTCTCCCATTGTTGTTTCAAACAGGTTTTCAATTTCTTGTTCTCGCTCTTCTCTTCTAGCACCCCCAAGATGCGAATGTTGGCATGCTTGAAGTTGTCCCAGAGGCTCCTTACACTATCCTCATTTTTTTGGATTCTTTTTTCTTTTTGCTGTTCTGATTGGGCATTTTTTGCTTCCTTATATTCCAAATCGATGGTTTGCTTCTTGGATTTATGTACTCTACTATTGAATCTGTCTAAATTATTCTTTATTTCAGTTAATGCCTCCTTCATTTCTGACTGTGCATCCATCATTTTTGACTGGTCCTTTTTTATGCTCTTGAGGCCCTCACTAAGTTCACTGAGGTTCTCACTAAGTTCATTGAGCATCCTTATAAACAGTATTTTGAACTCAGCATCTGTTATGTTGCTTATCTTCATTTCGCTTAGATCTCCTGGGGTTTTGTTCTGTTCTTTCATCTAGGACCTGTTTCTTTGTCTCATTTTGGTTGCCTCCCTGTGTTTGTTTCAGTGTATTACTTAACGAGCGGTATGGGGCTAGCTGAGACCAGATGCTGCTTGTTTGAAAGAATTTAGGAAAACCTGAAGCAGGATCCAAGACAGGCCAATCCTATGGTGAAGCAACTGGCAACAGCTTGGGTGGGCCTGAAAGTTGGGTGGGGCGGGGCCTCAGGGAGTCAGCAGGGCGGGGCTACCAGTGTGAGCCAGGTTGCTGGAGTCCCAGATGTGGCGGCTCTCTGCCACCCCAGGGCAGGGCTCACTAAAGGAACAAAGGCCTCTGACAGCACGTTTGTCCTGGAGAAAGCCCCCTCTCCAGCCCTCGCTCCAGTGCCAAACAGCTCAGTTCTTCCCTGTATGTCTCTGGTGCCCCTTGAGCTGCCTCCCCTCCAAGCTTAGAGGGAGAGAGTCCGATACGTCCGTGCGCGGGCTCTTTAAGGAACTGCCTGGGGCTCCAGCTGCGTCAGCCTCTCTGAGCCTCAGTTCCCGCTGCTTTTTCGAGCCAGAAGTTATGGGGACTTCTCTTCCTGGCACTGGAACCCTGAGTGGGGCGCCTGGTGTGGGACGAGGACCCCTCAGTCCTCAGGAAGGACCTTCCCAGCCGAGGTGTCCTCCTGATTTTTATCCGCCACACTTGGGTGTGGGACCAGCCCCTCCGCCTCCTCCCCTCCTACCAGTCTGGATGTGGCTGCTGCTTTAATCCCGTAGTTGTAGGACTTCCATTCAGCTGGATTTCAGGCGGTTTTGAATGATGGTTGTTCTGTAGTTTAGTTGTAACCTTGATGTGGTTGTGGGAGGACGTGATACTGGGTTTACCTATGCTGCCATCTTGACCAGAAGTCAGAGCTGATAAATTTTTGACAATGCCAAAAGTTTTCAGGATTCCATTTAAGTCTGATTTATGATCCACTTTACCATCTTGAAACAAATTGGAGGACTGAAATTTTTTGCTAATGGGCATACTTTCTGCAGTGTTCAAATCAGATTTTAGTGAAATGTGATACCTGGGCAAAAGTTGGAAATGCATAGCTCTTCTATGGGCTTCTTTCAGGTAAGTGGAACAAGGCTGTGGTCCTGCTCTCCAGGCTAGGCTTTATTTAACAATCTAGGGCACCCATTTGCCCCTTGTCTGGGATGTCACAGCTGAGGAGAAATCCCATATATTTGATCTAGATGCGTTTTAAGCTTTATCCCACAAGACAAATTCAAGGTTGAAGTGTTTCTTGTTTACAACACTGGCAGCAAGCAGCAGCTTGCTCAAGGCTCATGAAAGGCCTGTATTCTTCTTTTCTCTACAGGGGCATAAAGTCTCACCTCTGTTATGTTTCAAAGATAGAAAAAGAAAAGAGCCCTGGCTGGTTTTGCTCAGTTGTTAGAGCGTCAGCCCGTGGACCAAAGAGTCTTGGGTTCGATTCCGGTCAAGGACACATACCTTGGTTGCGGTCCTGAGCCCTGCGTGGGGTAGTGCGGGAGGCAGCCAGTCGATGTGTCTCTCTCATATTGATGTTTCTCTCTCTCTCCTCTCTCCCTCCCTCCCTCGCTTTCCCTCTATCTGAAGGTAAATGGAAAAAAAGTATCCTTGGATGAGAATTAAAAAAAAAAGAAAAAAAACAACAACAAAGAAAAGAAAATTTGCAGTGGAGATCCCCATGGAACAATGCCATAACCAAGTTAGCATTTTTATTAATGTTCTTTAAAAACAAAGACTTGTCTTTTTCTATTAGGGTGATTTATCATTATTTTGATGTAGCTGGAACCTGAAAGGGCTTAAAGAAACTATAAAATTCAACCCTGGCCAGTTAGCTCAGTTGGTTAGAGCATCATCCAGATATGTTTAATCTCCAGGCAGGGCATATACAAGAAGCAACCAATGAATACATAAATAAGTGGAACAACAAATCAATGTTTCTCTCTCTTTCTCTGGAAATCAATAGAAAAAAAAAAAAGACTGTAAAATTCAGCTCCATGTAGTATGACTCACTTCAATGTTTACTACTTCCTCTGTAATTTGATTTGGGGCAGTACCTCTCCTTTTAGGTTTTTAGGCTCTCTTGAGGCAAGACTGCCTTATTTCTGAGGTCTTAACATGGCTGGAGGCAGGGGAGAACTCTTTTTCTTTTCCCACAAAACTACTCATGAAATATGATGTGAACCAATGTGCTATTCATTTAATGGTTATTTATTTTAAATATGTTTTTATTGTTTTTTTTTGTGTGTGTGTGTTTGTTCGTTTGTTTTTAAGAGAGAGAGAGGAAGGGAGAGAGAGATAGAAACATCGATGCGAGAGAGAAACATTGATCGGCTGCCTCCTGAACACCCCTCACTGGGGATCAAGCCCACAACCTGGGCATGTGCCCTGACTGGGAATTGAATAGGGACCTCTCAACCCATGGGACAATGCTCAATCCATTGAGCCACATTGGCCAGGTTCATTCAACATTTATTAACTGAAGACCTACTAAGGCTAGGGAGCTTCAAGGGTAGTTTCTCAAGGACCTTCACTAGGACGAAATTTTCAAGGGCAATAGCTAGGTATCATGTGGCTCTAGAGATAAAGTGTGTATCTTAAGCCTACACAATCCTGTGAGTATATTCCTGGAGCATCATATGCATGTAATCCCCAAGGTCATGAGAGGGTCTTTGGGGAAAGACATAGGTTATTACAAAATTATCACAATGTAGAAAGATTATTATATATTTGGAAGCAATTCAAATAACTGGCTTGAATTTTATGTAGTCAAACACTGATAAAGCCTCTTTATGTTCCATTTCAAAAACAATGAAAGAGATTCCATTCTATTTGATACTATGGCACAGAAACTCCATTCTAGTGCAACACTAACCAACTGCATTGCTTTTCTGTGTCTAAGAGAAGCCTAGCATTTTCTCTTCTGCAGCCCACCACTTTCTCAAATGGATACAAGCTGTTGTCTCTCTGCTGTTCCCGAGGGGGGAGCAGTGCAGGCACAGGGGGCCAGAGAAGAGAAGCCAAAAAACTGTCCACAAGATTTTTCCTGGCTTTCTGTCCATATTGTGCCTCTCATTCCCACCCCTGCCCCTTGTTGAGAGATGAGATATCTTTTTGGAAGGACAGATGGTCTACATATATCTAGATCAGCATTTTTCAAGCAGTGTGCTGCAAGAATTTTTATAACATGCAATACCTATTTAGTCAGTGGCACTGACCTCTTTCCCCTTAGATGACAAAAGCCAACACAACAATAGCCATCTGGTGTGAATGAATCAAAATTATAACTTTTTTTTTTCCAGAATGGCAAAAATATACTTTCTGGTGTGCCACAGAATTTCAGTATAATCATTTCAGAATAATTTTCTTTAAAAAATTTTTTTTTCTTTACTGATTTTAGAGAAAGGGAAAGGGAGAGAGAGAGATAGAAACATCAAAGAGAGGGAACATCGATTGGCTGCCTCCTGCATGTCCCACACTGGAGATTTGGCCCACAATCTGGGCATGTGCCATGACTGGGAATTGAACTAGCGACCTCTTGGTGCATGGGTCAACATGCAACCATTGAGCCACACCTGCTAGGCCAGAATGATTATTTTCTTGATAGGCTTTCCTAGTTTCTGAACTGTGCAATTCAAGTAATGCATAGTAATCCCAAGCCTGAGGTTAATGATGCTGAACACATATTTATTTTCCAATCTGATAGTATTTGGCTTTTGAAATCTTAACCATGCCCTTGCTGCTATTACCAGGTGTCTCAGAACAACTCTCAGTTATATCCATCAAAAGGAAAAACAATTATAGGCGAAGTTCTCTACTTCAAACCCATCCAGTCAGCATGACATACACATGACAGTTGGAATATGAATCTATGCCTTAAATTGACAGGGGACATCACAGAGCAACAGGTCAAATTGCCTGGAGTCTGAATTTTCTTGATCGCTAAATATAAGTTGTATCTTCAGCTTGGCTGGTGTGGCTCAGTGGATTGAGCATTGTCCATGTACTTGAGAGATCCCAGTTTGATTCCTAGTCAGGGCACATGCCCAGGTTGTAGGCCCAATCCCCAGAGGTGGTCAACTGATGTTCTCTCTCATTGATGTTTCTATCTCTCTCTCCCTCTACCTTCCTCTCTCTAAAATCAAGAAAAAATAAATAAAAATTGTTTTTAAGAAAGTTCAGGCTGATGATCAAGTTACTAAATGACATGACTACCTACCAGTCATATAGTTAGTTAAACTAGGAAAAGGTTAACTTTTCAATCTGACAGTCAAAACCAGGAAGATAACAAGACTGATGCATAAACTTATGACACAATAATATAAATCAGGGCATATTTGACTGAGAGTGTCAGGGAAAAACACTTTAGAACTGAAACAAAGGGTTTCAAGGTTTGATAAATTTTGGTTTTATTTCATGGAAGGTAATACATTAACATGACTAACAATTTGGGCTTTAGAATCTGCAAGGCCTGGCTCTGACATCTGGCTTGAATCTATATTTGTGGCTCTGACCCCAGGCAAGTGGCTTATTCACTCAGAATCTTCCCACCAAAAAATGAAGATAATATTCACAATCTCAAAGCGCTGTAAAAACTAAATGAGATAATACATACGTGAAGAAATTAGCATAGTTTGGTGTATAGTTAGCATTCAATAAATGTAGCAATTATTTTTATCATCATGCTATCACTGCCTGGGAAGCTAAAAGCCTCCATCAATTATTCTGTTCTTAGTGGATCTTAATTAAGTTCAATGACTTTCTCACTCTTTTTTTTCTTTGATTTTTAGAGAGGAAGAAAGAGGGAGAAAGAGACAGAAACATTGATGAGAGAGACCATTGATTGGCCGCCTCCTGCATGCCCCCCCGAGGATCAGGCCCACAACCTGGGCATGTGCCCTGACTGGGAATCGAACCGGTGACCTTTTGATGCATGGGTCGACGCTCAACCGCTGAGCTACACTGGCCGAACTCGATTTTTGGTTATAATAAATACTACTATACCTTGGCCGAGTAGCTCAGTTGGTGAGAACATCATCCCAATATGTCAAGGTTGTTGGTTGAATCCCCAGTCAGGGGACATACAAAAAGCAACCAATGAATGCATAAATGAATGGAAAAACAAATCGATGCCCCCCCTAATAAATAAATGAAAGTTTAAAAATACATACATACATACATACATACATACATACAAACAACCTTTGGAATAATCTTTTTCCTTCTTTAAAATTTATTTTTTAAACTTATCTTTATTGTTGAATGTATTACAGATGTTCCCCCTTTCTGCCCCTGTTGACCCCCTCCTCCCCAATCCCGCCCCCTTTCTGCCTTCCCCACACTATTGTCCTGCGTCTACTGGTTATGCATATATGCACAGAAGTTCTTTGGTTTATCTCTTCGCGTCCTCCCTCCCCCCTTCCCTTTGAGGTTCATCAGTCTAACAACCAATTTTTACTTTTTTTTTTGGTATGTGCCCCTAGCAGGAATTGAACTTGGGGCTCTGGTCTGCAGGCCAACACTCCAACGGACGCCGAGCCAAACCGGCCAGGGCCCTGTAAGTTATACTTTATTTCAGTTAGTGCATCCTTCATTTCTGACTGGTCCTTTTTTATGTTGATATTCTAAGTTCCTTGGAGTTCTCCTTAGATGCCCTGAAGTTCTCACTAAGTTCCTTGAGCATCCTTATAACCAGTGTTTTGATCTCTGCATCTAATTGATTGCTTACTTCCATTTTGTTTAGTTCTTTTCTTTCATTTGGGACATGTTTCTTTGTCTCCTCATTTTGGCTGCTTCCCTGTGTCTGTTTCTATGTATTAGGTAGAGTTGCTACATCTCCTAGGCTTCCTAGGGTGGCCTATTTAGTAAGTGTCCTGTAGGGTCCAGTGGCACAGCCTCCCTGATCACCCCAGCTGGGCCCTCGAGGTACATCCCTAGTGTGGACTTTAAATCTCCATGACTATTCTGTAACAACCAATTTGTAATTATTAATCCTTTTGGCTTTTTCACTGTTCCCCACAAACCACTCTCCCATCTGGCAACTGTCAAAATGTTCCTTGTATCTACGAGTGTGTTTCTGTTCTATCGTGAAGCCTCAAAAGTCAAAGCGCGATGTGGCAAAGGACGACTGTACTACATGGAAATGAAAATTTAGGTTAAGGTGACTGATGACAAGTGAGAAGATAAATGCAGGAAAGACTGTGAGACTGAAGTTTAGAAATATGCAGCTCACTGAAGCTTTAATACAGAAAATGGGAAGAAATGATGAGTCCGAACACAGGCAGGTGAAATGCAAAGTTACCTAAGGGGTAAGACCACATCAGTATCATTCTCCTTTCCTTGTTTCATTAAAAAAAAGAAAGAAAGAAAGAAATTATGTTTTTCCCCTGAGAATTGGAAAATGGGGAAGTCATTAAGATTTTTTTTTTATGACAATGGTAAAAAACAGATATAAAAAGAACATGCTTTCTAGTTCTATTGTATTCAAGGTTAGCAGTAAGTTCAGCTGTCCCTGGCTGGCCAATTACACGTAGAGTACCAAAGAAAAACCATCGAGTGAGGTTATGTGTTAAATCACTTAGCATCAAATTTTTTTTTTTTTTTTGGGGGGGGGGGGTCACCAAGCTCATTAAGCTTGTTTTTCTTAAATGATAGTTTTTCTTTTTTGCAACTTAATAACACATACTTTTCAATTATGTTGTAGCCTCTTAGTTTTTATAAAGAGCTAATTAGATGTTTCATTCTTAAGCATGTGGGTTCTTCAACATGGCAATTATTTAAAATAGTCTAAATGAACTAATACTCTATAAGGCACCTGAAAGTCATTTGAATTTGTTCTTTTTCTATATGGGTTCAGTGATCACAGGGTCTTCTTACATAGTCTGGGTATGTTTTGAGATCATTATTTTTAGATTTTTAGATTTTTTTAGACGTATTAAGGTTTCTTTTTGGTTGTACCTGGTGGAAACCAACTCAAGCTAGTTTCAGCAAAAGAGAAATGTAGGAACCCCAGGCAACAAAGGCGCCCACAGATGGGAAAAGACTGAGAGCCAGGACTTGAAAGCTGGCAGCTGCTTCAGTCCTTGCTTTCTGTTAGTCTTTCTTCCTCTGCTCTTCGTGGGTCTGCCTGCTGGGCAAAGTTACCCAGGAGTTCCGGAGCTTACATGTTATAGTTCAACTACCAGAACTGTCCCTAGAACAAATTTCAAATTTTCTATGGAGATATTTTGATTGGTTCATCCTGGGTTGGGCCTCTACTCCTGATCCAATTAGGGAGGGGAAGGGACGGGTGATGGGAGGGAAAGCATGAAAGAGGCACAAAGTACAAACATGGCTTCCAGAAGCCCACACCTGTGTTTGAGGTAGAGTGGGACAAATCTTGGAGAAGAGGGAATGGTTGGAAGTTGAGTAGATATCCCAAAAGGTGCCTAACGCACTAACCAGTAACAATGCCACTGAGAGAGAAAGAGAGAATGTGTGCATGTGTGTGCCTTTATCAGGCTTTTGTCTACATCTGACAAAATATTTACTAATTCAACACAATTTCCTGGGCATCTGTTTTGTGTCAAGTACTGTGCGAAGCATGAAGGAAAACATGATGAGCCAACATACTCTCTCAAAAGTTCTCAAGGAGTACTTGGAGACAGGTATTTAACAAACAACCAGATGGCTATGTAATTAATTGAGTGATCTGAAAAAAAACTACAGAGTACTTTGGAAATCTGTAACATGAAAATGTGGTCTAAGCCCTGGCCGGTTTGGCTCAGCAGCAGAGCGTCAGCCTGTGGACCAAAGAGTTGCGGGGTTCGATTCCAGTCAAGGGCACGTACCTTGGTTGCAGTTCAGTCCCTGGCCCTGGTTGGGGTCATGTGGGAGGCAACCAATTGATGTGTCTCTCTCAGATTGACGTTTCTCTCTCCCTCTCTCCCTCCCTCTCACACTTTCTATCTGAAGATAAAGAAATGAAAAAATATCTTCAGGTGAGGATTTAACTAACTAACTAACTAAACAAACAAACAAACAAATAAAATGTGGTCTAATTTGGGGTTGGCAGATGGTGAAGCAGGAAAGCCTTCCTTGATTAAGTGAAGTTTAACTGAGCTCTGAGGGATAAAAAGGAGGTAACTAGGGGAAGAGAAAGGAGGAAGAGAGTGTTCCAGGCAAATGAACAGTTATGCAAAGGCTCTTAGGTGGAAAAGTGAGTGGTATGAGATGACTCTGGAGGAGGAGGCAGAGGTGAAATTATACAGAGCCCATGGGCATGGATTTAATTAAGTCTTTATTCTGAGAACTATAAGGAAGGCAACAGTGGTTATAGTAAGACAAGTTAGGAGGCAAGTGAAGTAATCTAGGCAAAAGGTAACAGTTTAGACTAGAATGGTAGTAGAGATAGACAGAAGTGGTCAGATGAGATGTTACTGAATGATTGTGGGAATGGGTGTGATGAAGATATCTATGTCTAATAGGTTCTTTTCTG
This sequence comes from Molossus molossus, assembly GCF_014108415.1. Lineage (NCBI taxonomy): Eukaryota > Metazoa > Chordata > Mammalia > Chiroptera > Molossidae > Molossus > Molossus molossus. The sequence goes on from NW_023425352.1 coordinate 53,302,521, forward strand.
CTTCACACACATTTCTCTGAATGTGACTCTATCTAATTGCAAAGCCTGTGGCTGCTGGGCTTTCTCACTGCTCACTCTAGGCCTTGACTGAAATGAAACACACTTCTGTCTGGCAGGTCTTTGCCTTGCTGGTGCTAGCAAAATGTTTTATGTTTGAAATTACACTTCCTTACATCTTTAAATTGCTTTTAATATCTTCACTTCTCGGGGTCTTGGTAGACTTGCATCAACATAAATGACCAGCCAAAGTAATGAGGCAGTGGCAACTATTAAAGAACTTGTTCCATAATCTCCTGTAGTTCCCAAAGACAGTACTGATTTCCTATTTTTAAGGATATTTGATTTGCCCTGGCCGGTTTGGCTCAGCAGTTAGAGTGTTGGCCTGCGGTCCAGAGAGACCCGGGTTCGGTTCCCACTAAGGGCATGTACCTCGGTTGCAGTTTGTCCCCGGCCCTGGCTGGGTCGTGCAGGTGGCAACTACTCGATGTGTCCCTTTCATGTAGATATTTCTCTCTGTCTCTCCCTCTCCCCACTCTATCTGAACAAAAAATGTAAACATGTCCTCGGGCGAGGATAAAAAAAAACAAAAACCAAAAACAAATAAGGATATTTGATTTAAAGAGCTAGATGTAACAGAGAAGACAAAGACATTAATATTAGTTGTTCATTTCCATTTCTATTCCTTTACGACATTTCAATTACCCACCTCTCCCCACCTGGCGGTAATGTAGCTGGGAAGCAACAATCACCTCAAATTATCTAGGGAGGATATATGGTGTCCATGCCTTTGCAGTACCAGGAAAGACTGCCACATAAACACAAGATCAAATTATCACCGTTTGCAGCAAGGAGGCAGAGAGAAGCTAATCAGTATTTTAGATCACAACCAGCCAAATGAATACACTAAAATCATGCCACCATAGTTAACATAATGAGAAAAATAGCACATTCTTCTGTCACATATTTACCAGCAAATACTGACAGAGGCAGGGATTTCAAATACTTGAAGCTATCCAGTAACTAGGGCTAACGTGTATGAATTACAGCCTTGTAGTATTCATTTATTAAAATCACATTACTTTTACTCTGCTCTGACAATCTGCTCTGTCGAGTCCTCTGGCAGACAGACTTGGTGACTACCGATAAATCTGAGTGGGAAGAAGAGTCTTTTTGGATGACCTCTGTAACTTAGGTTTAGAAAGGACTACAAGGCTAAGCCCCATTATGCCAGTTTGAAATTAATTATGTTCACTAGGCAGAAAAGGCTCCTGGGCATAGTTGACAAAGTATGTATAAAATCTGATTAGCTTTGGTGAGCATGTTGAAATAAATGGACTTGGTATACTCACTGGATCAACCTAATGTACAACTTACCATTATTATTAGGCATAAATTGAATGAAAAACCACATTAACATCATACTTGAGGTTATTCATATTCACAAATAAGGAAAACCAAAGCGATTATTCCCCCAGCTATCATAACCCTGTCAGAAAATAAAGATACATATGAAAAATAAACTATAAAACTTAATTCAAATCCACAGCGCAAGAATATACAACAGTATTCTTTAAGACAATCTGTGGAGATCTTATATCATAGAGTTTTAAAATATATATTTTTATCGATTTTTTAGAGAGGAAGGGAGAGAGAGATAAAAACATCAATGTGAGAGAGAAACATCAATCGGCTGCCTTCCTGCACGCCCCCTACTAGCGATCAAGCCCACAACCCAGGCGTGTCTCCTGACCAGGAATCGAACAGGGACCTCTCAGTCCATGGGACTACGCTCAGTCTACTGCGCCACACTGGCTGAGCCCAGGGGAGTTTTAATTAACATTTCCTGGTAGAGAAGAGAAAAAGCCCTCTTTGAAGCCAAAATAAGACAAAAATCAGTAAAGCAACCAATATAAAAATCCCAGCATTACTTTACATGAAAATTTAAAAACAAAGTCTCAATCAAATTCAACCGGATACACATTTATTTAACAAGAAATGCCAGGAGTTCTCTGAAAAGTTTATTTTAATTTAAGCTGATAGGGGAATTCTTCATGGACCGCAGTTCGTTCCCATTTCTTTAGTTAATATCACAGATGGTTAAGATAAGAGTTCACGCCTAAGTGAATAATTGGACATTATGTAAAAGGATAACCAAATAGTAGCTACTTTCTGCTTAAAAGTTCTAAGTTCATTAGACCAAAAAAATAAAAATTTTCAAACATCCAGAGGGATCGCTAAGTGATATATTATCCAAGAATTATATTCTATGCATCTGTGAGAGTCAAGTCCCTAACTTTTGAGTAAAAAAGTAACCTGTTACATTTTAAACAGACTATAGTTATGTCACAGTGGGAATTTCCCAAGTTGATTACAAAATATCACAGAAAAAGAACACTACAAACTACTCTCATAATGGATACTAAATTTCAAAGTGATCTTAAAAACATTTCCCTTAAACTGAGAGAACAAATTACAAATTTGGAAACTAAAACAACATTGTTTTGGCTGTAAAATGACATTTGCTGAAAATGTCCAATACTTACTTCTGTCACTACTGGGAGCAATAAACCATGGCATA